>NC_137254.1:21841729-22508509 GCF_965637545.1 Phallusia mammillata
GTATGAAAATCAAAATATTTGGCAAAGGAGTTTTGATTACATCACGGCGCCCAGTACATATATTTTAATGAACATGTTCACGTGTGGCCGTACGGCTGCAGGTTGAACGCCCTTGACTGAAACTTAACGCCTTGAGAAACGGTTAAATACTATCGTTTCTGTTCATAACATACGAATTTTAATTAATAAATTAAATTTCTTTAAATATCTGTAAATCATAGCTTTCACTATGAAAAGTAGAAAAATTGTATTATTAGTAGATAAAAATCTGACAAAATTGTACAATTGTTTATGAGTGTTCGTGGGCCGCGAGTTTGACACCCATGCATTATGTCTTATGATGTTGTATTGGGTACTGTTCATTGAAAAACGTAAAATCAAGTTGCTTTTGTATGTTTTGACTTCGGTGCGTGCCACGACTTTTGTGTTCTGGGTAATGTGTTCTGACTTTTGTGTTCTGGGTAATGTGTTCTGACTTTGGTGTGTGTCACGGCTTTTGTGTTCTGACTTTGGTGTGTGTCATGGTTTTTGTGTTCTGACTTTGGGGTGTGTCACAGGTTTTGCGTGCGTCACGACTTTTGTGTTCTGAGTTTGGTGTGTGTCACGACTTTTGTGTTCTGACTTTTGCGTGTGTCACGACTTTTGTGTTCTGACTTTGGTGTGTGTCATGGTTTTTGTGTTCTGACTTTTGCGTGTGTCACGACTTTTCTGTTCTGACTTTGGTGTGTGTCATGGTTTTTGTGTTCTGACTTTTGCGTGTGTCACGACTTTTGTGTTCTGACTTTGGTGTGTGTCATGGTTTTTGTGTTCTGACTTTGGGGTGTGTCACGACTTTTGTGTTCTGACTTTGGTGTGTGTCATGGTTTTTGTGTTCTGACTTTGGTGCGTGTAACGACTTTTGTGTTCTAGGTAATGTGTTCTGACTTTGGGGTGTGTCACGACTTTTGTGTTCTGACTTTGGTGGGTCATGGTTTTTGTGTTCTGACTTTGGGGTGTGTCACAGGTTTTGCGTGTGTCACGAGTTTTGTGTTTTGCACTTCTGGGCCACCGTATCAAACAAACACTTGAGGTATACAAAATTACGCAATGGAAAACTTTCAAGTCAGGTCCGCTCTTACTCATGACGTCAGTGCGAATATTAGGTCATTTACGTTACAGTCTTCTTTTCTAACACTGATAATACCAACCACCCAAGATTTCAACGGAGAGTGGGGAAATTTCTCAAACAGAAATCAAAATGCGTTGCAACCGTGTTATGTATTTGCTTATTACTGAGCTGTTAAAAACAATGTTAGAAATATGACACTATGAAAGTGTTAAACGTATAAAGCAAAACATCAGTGTCCAAATTATATTTTTGTTGTTAGAGGCCAGATGCAGCGACCAAAATCATATTGCATTGCAGTTAACAAACTCAGACAAGATGACAAGCAACATGTTACCTTATCAGCAAGCCAAGCGAGACGAACAACGTTTTCGCCTTGCAGGCTTTTGTGGAAAACGCGCCTTACTCAAACCCCTAAACATCACTTTAAATTGTTAACTGTAGTACCACTGGCCACTGCTGAGTAGTTTCACACAGTGAAAAAAAGATAAACTTGCAGTGTCAGTGGTGTAATTTTAGGCACATAATAACAAGGTATGTATAAATGTTATGTGGTTGTGGGCAGATTTCAAACTGTTCAGCTTATAATTTAATGTTTACTTGATCAAGTTTGGAAACAAACAAACTTTATGAAAAGCTCACTGGATTTTGTGCTGGATAAAAAGGCAGGAATTGTTACGTCATAAAGATGCGTTATTTCTGAATTCTAAAGTTGCCTGAATGCAAGTGGGAGTTGAGTGCAGTTTTTGTCTCTTTTGGTAGGTCTTGTATTTGTGTCTGTAAGTTAACAACAATAGTAGAATCTTTACTCATTTAAAGCTGCCAAACTGGGATATAACAGGTAGTTAGCGATGTGCATGTGAAGAAATGTTTATTTATTGGAATTACACCAATTTTGTCTACATTTACGGTGAAAATACCTAACTGTTTAGGACTTTAGAAATTTGAACTGCATGAACCTTTCTAAAAACAAGCGGCAGGAAGTTTTACTGTATGTGAAGAAAAAGCATTGCTTCAACTTGGAAGTGAATGTTGCATTAATATCATACTCGACATACAAACGGGTAAAGTGTAAATTGTTCCAAAGGGTAAAGTGTCTAATAAAATTTGTGTACTTTCAGTGTGAAACAAAGTGTCGCATTGGTTGCTAACCTTTAGAATGGGAAATGGAAATAGACATGGAAAAGCGCCGGTAAGTGAAGTAAAATGCAGTACTTACATTGCATTTCTGCTCGAGTTGACTCGACTTGTTACCTTTGAAAATCGTTTGCCAAATTTATTTTGTATGTCAAAATTGTAATAGCCACGTTTTTGTTTGAAATAGTGGTTTTTGCCAGCTGATTTGAATAGCAATCAGAAAGCATGTAAATTCGTCGTTGAGTTTTCAGGTATATTATACTGTACCATAATAAACACTAAACGTGTATTGTAAGAGTTCAAATTTAGTCAAAAAGAACTTAATTATGAACATCTAAATCACTATTAATGCTCTGAAAAATCAACTCTCTTGCCGACCTTATAGCATGGTTCTAATATGAACACAATGCATTTTTGAATAGCTACTTGCATCGTTTTTTGTTGCTTTAGTTTTATGCTCATGCTGTGTTTAGCAGGCAGCACGTTATGTGTGGTCAGTATTTGTATCATAACAATGTGTATATGTGACATTGCGAAGATACAAGGGCTTACTTGATTTACATTTATTTTCGGCAAGTTTCGATATAAATTTGCGTTTTCTGTAGGTTGTTTCACATGTTTTGGTGTTGTGTGTTACTGCTGACTGCTTTCAGGTAAAACTGTTAATTTTCGTGTTCATTATATAGGTTTTGGACTATAAACGAATTCCCCGTCTTTGCGATATATTTTTAGCCGATTTTAGGAGCTTGCACATGGCATTTGAAACTTATTTCCAATGCTTTTACTGTGGAGCATTTGCGACATATATTGGTAATATTCTAATAAAAGTTAGAAATCATACACGAATAATAAACGTTGTTGCTATTTATTAAGAAAAGTGGCGTTAAAAACTGAATCGAAAAAGTTATGAGTAAGAGCGGACGTAAAAAAGCTTGACAACAAGCCAAGTTTCAGAAGTCTTTTCAAATTGTGGACAGAAAATGGTTTATCGTACATAACTTTTTCGATTAAGTTTTTGCATTGACGGCGCTGGACTAGGTAACCTAGGTTGTACTGAAAACAAGACAACACCTATTTACGCTCGCTCGAGTCCAATTTGCTGCAGTGGATTGTAAATAATACCGTTTTAAAAATTAATTGTGTCATGTGGCCAGATTTTGTTTGCATTGATTTTGTTTGCAGATGCCTTCAGTTTTAGGAGTTCATTGTATGTTTAAAAGTTTGTGCCATGTAGGATAGTTTTTCGGTTGTTTACTTTAAATTTAACCACTCGTTACCAACGTTTGTTTGAATTAAATGAATTATTCATTTTTGGTAATGTACAATCAAAACTTTGAACATACATGATGGTGAGACAAATAAGCTAATGGTGAAACGAACATACATGGTGAAACAAGTAGGCTAATGGTGAAACGAACATACATGGTGAAACAAGTAGGCTAATGGTGAAACGAACATACATGGTGAAACAAGTAGGCTAATGGTGAAACGAACATACATGGTGAAACAAGTAGGCTAATGGTGAAACGAACATACATGGTGAAACAAGTAGGCTAATGGTGAAACGAACATACATGGTGAAACAAGCGCTTATATGATTAAACACAACATAAGACAGATGCCCCAAATGACCTGAAATGCATAGTGAATGCGCAGTCCACTTATTGCACCACAGGTATAACTCCCCACGTAGTTAATGCATTTCTCATTTGGACATGGATCAGGCGTTTGGTCGCATTCGTTGACATCTGGAAAATATGTGGTGGGGTATTGCTACGTTATTCTAAACTGGATACAAGTGCGCTGTAAAAGTTTGAACAAATGTAAAAATGTAAAAATCTCGACTTACCATCCGGTACAGTGAAGTTTGAATCTGTAACTGAAACAAAAAGGGCTACGGTTATTTACGTTGCAGATTAATTAGTATTAACTTATTGTTTGATTTATTATCGCTGTTGCACTAAATGCCAAATTAATTTGGTCCCAAACGGTGTGACAAATCATAAGATGTAGTAATTAATACCAAGCGTTTTTGTTTACCCGTCTCAATCCAAGAATATACTTGCGTCATTTGTGTGTAAAATGTTGGCCCATTATCACATCTGTCGTCACTGAAACTGTTTACACCATATTGGTACCATGTCCCGTCGCCAACATCGCACATCAGTGGTCCGCCCCAATCTCCCTGCAATAATATTGTTATTTTGTTGTCCGAGTTGTTTTAGAAGAAACTAGGCATTTTTTTACCTAGCGAATCTAAGAGTATATATACGCCCTTGAAACTTTAAACATTTTATATTACCGCACAAGTGTCTTTGTTATTTCCATGGGCACACAAAAGGGTGCTGGGCATTCCGTCAGGCGATGCACTGATAAATCTTCTATACTTTGGGTCACAGTATGTCTTGGTTTGTATCTGCATTTCTACCTCTTGTAACGTCTCAGAAGGACTGAGGGTATGGTCTAAAAGTAACCACATATTCTTATAAACCGCAATATACTAGTAGTGTACTTCTTACCTTAAAATCCCATTATTAGATGAAAAAAGTATTACAGCCAACCCGTAGATTAAAGTTTACAAAAACGTTATAGTTTTATGTACATATTCTATCTCAAAATGTTAAAGACAAGTGACTAAATTACCGCCTAAAAGCGTACCATGTGTTCTTCCCCAACCCGCAAAGAAACATTTTGTGTTTGGAGGCAATTCGTAATTCGTTCCAGGTGGTACACAGATGGGTCTCACAAGACCATTAAACACAATACTTGACGACACTTCTAAAAGCGCTACGTCGTTCCCTGACTGATAATTTCTGAAAAAATAGATATCTTAATATTTTCTCTGCACTTAATATAAACACATGTCGGAATATTTACGTACATAAAGCTTGGGTGTTTGACCTTTCTTCTCACTGGTAACTGTTGTTCTTCTGGCACGCTTTCAGTAAGCGTCAGTGTTCCAGCGTAGATCACCAACCTAAGTTTTGATTTTATTACTTTTTGTCGGTTGGCGTCGCGTTTGTTTGATGTTTACTCACGTGTCTGAGTTACTGAAACAGTCAGCCCCAGTCATAATCCATTTTGCAGACAAAATACTTCCTCCACATAAAAATTGAAGGGTTGCGCCAGTGCTTCGAAACACTTGCACCATCCAGGGCCAAGAACCGCTTGTTGAAGTTGAACCTCCGTGTATTCTTGCACTCTGTGACATTCAAAAACGTAAAAGTTTAAAAATGTCTGACAAGCTGATGCAAAAGATTTACCGTTGAGAAAGCGGTGGCCCGTTTTCCACAGACTGGTACTGGAGTCTCTGCAACCAAACACGTTCAATACTACTGGATAGTTAATTATGTGACATACAAGGCGTATGATACTCGTGCAAATTTGTGTTAATTTAAATTGTTTATGTTTGAAAGTAAATATACCTTTGCATGATGGAGGTGGACTGTCCCAGCTGGCATCAGTTTCGTTAGCTACGCATGTTGCAGTTGATATTCCATTGAGAGTGTAACCGCTGTTGCAGGAAAATTCTACCATATCGGCATTGTGATATACTGCGGAATCTGGAACCACATTGCCATTCAAAATTTCTGGTTTGGAACATGTAGGAGCTGCGAGACAAAATATGCCATGCTTTAGTTAGCTTTCTTTCAGTCAATGTACAGCAATACCAACTTACGAACAGGTGTTGTTAAAACCGAACGAGTAATAGGACAAAACATCAACACCACACTGAGAATAGGAAAGAACCTTTTAGCGTACTTCATGGCATAAGTTACACTGCACATAAGTTTCTGTAAAATCCTTTTACGCGCTCCTGTGCTGTCTTTGGATAACAATGAAATGGTTGGTTGGAGCGGAGGTCACTTATTTTATCAGGAGCATTATTACAGGGGTTGTAAAAATACGGAACCACTCCGCTTCATGCTGCTTAAAGCTGGTTTGATGACCCTGGTTTGTTTAAACAATCCGCATGAAAGTTTTATTACCGATTGTCGCTTTTTTGGTCCTTTGAACCATGGACTAAGCAAATAGTCATTGATGCTTGTTATATAGGTCAGTTTTAACGATTCGGTAACTGTTTTGTGTTTGAGGTTTTTTTATTTTGTTTGAAAACTTCTTATTTGATTTTCACTGCTTTGACTCACCTTGTATCACGATGACATGACTTACGTGATTTTGACGCAAGTCAAAAAATTCCTAACAATACATTTTTATACTTCACTTCCGTTTCATAAATAAACCGCATTTATGAAAGACATTTGAAACGTACAGGTTGTTAAAGAAGTGTAAAATATAAGTCCTAAATAAATATTGGTAATAACTGAAGACATTCAATAACACGTTATATATAAGTATTTTTTTCCTTTTTACGCAGCTAATTATTCCAACCACATCCAACAAAACACAAAACAAACCACCGCACCGTGGAGTAACACTTGTTACGCAACCAATCAAGCCAGTGGTCCTTGCTCTACTTCCTAATGACTTCTTATGAGTCGCCATCCAGTTTTTGCATCCTGTTAAAGTTTCTGGTAGGTAACCTAACTATATATTTCGTAACCACAATGTTTCAGCATTGTTGCATCTTACGTAAGCACAATCTAATGTTGCATGAGAATCCCTGAACGCATGGATTAACTATAATTTAAGAGAAGCTTTTTAAACAAAATAGGATTTCAAAATTTGTGTCTCTGGCCCATGCGTAATTTGGCTGTTGCAATTTGCTTCTTGCGTATTACACTGGGCTACGTAAAATAATCACACGATTAATATGTTAATTTTTTTGAAGATGCATCTCGACATGGTGTTTGGTATCAACATTTCTATGCCATATTTTAACCGAAGCACTTTTTGCTTCATACGACCATGTTTGCAGATGATATTGGTGTATATTAAGCGGAAAAAAGTAAAAACTTATATGTTTTTGTTCCACAGAAAATGTATTTGTGGTCGTTTTTGGAAATTTACTTCGTCATTACACATAAAATGTAGCGTTTTATTGACAAAAGATCCGTTAAATCATACGTTTACACTTTGGATAAAAGTTGTGTACTTCAGCAAAATGAGTTTGAACATTTGTTTGTTCAGCATACCATACAATACAAGCCGCGACTTCAAATTAGAAACATATCCGCGCTGGAGATCCAGTGCAGAAACAGAAAGAAGTTAAAGCCGATCGTGTGGGTCATTACTAAATGAACACATCATCTTGTTTCTGGTGGATACTGGTTAGTTTTATACATTTACTTCATGATAATCCTAGTTGTAGCCTATATGCCGGTCACACTAAATTTAATTGGAAAACAAGGTTTAACTTCAGCTTGGAAATTACAGCTTATTTGCGTTCAAGAAACTTTGGATAAAAAGTACTATGTTACCGTTACAGTACTAAACCGTTTTATGTTTAATTTGTCAAATATGTGTCATCTATGCTGTATGAACTGGTGGTTGTTAGACAGCATGTATAAAAAAATTTGTGTTTTCTTGGCACAACCAATGATGCAGCCCCAACGGAGATTCGTATTTTCTAGCTAGATTGTAAGATGTGTCTGTTTAAACTTTAAACAGATGATTGGTATGTTTGCGTGTTTGCCAGCTTAAGATTTTGACATGACTCACATGTGTTGTCTACATGGTTGTGATGTTATTGCCGTCTGCCAAAAACATGTTGTCTACATGTAACAAGACAAAGGGTACTAAACTGACGTTAATGTTATTTTTTTTCTGTTTTTCTATTTTATTTAGTTTGTTACCTCATAAAAACGATAATAACTTGCGTATTCGAAGTTGCTACATTTTTACCCAAAGTGAAAGCCTTTGTTTTTTTGGGGGGGAAAGTTTTGTACGTTTTTGGCAAGACAATATTAAGTAACTGTACAGCAGCCCTCCCGAGATGATTTGTGTTACCATGCCAATTAAGAAAATGCGCCGCCGAAACACTTAACAAAACAGTTTAAATAGCGAAGTTTTTAAGATGCTTTGAGGTTATATCTTCATTTTTCTGTTTGCACTGCGTTTCTGCTTTGAAGGATCTGTTATATGTTTTGTGAAATCGATTTCATGTCCAATTGTGGCGGTGACAAAATGTCCATTTTATATCCAATAACAATTAACTGTTCAAATCGTAACTCAGTCATTACAAACTTCATTGCTTATTTGTAACTGTGGCATAAATTGTCTTTCGTTTTGAAGCATTAAATTTGTTTTGTCAGATTCACGTTTCACAAAAAACTCAATTGATGCAATAAGCTTTAACGCAACGAAAGCGTTTTTTCAATCGTTTTTTTTTTCATTTTAACTATGTCCACAATGGACAGCTTCACATAAAATTACAATACGACCTCTTGACATAAAATAACAAAGTGAAATCCATTAACAGGGCAACGACCTTAGGCTCATAAATTTCTACCTCAATATTGGCATTTTGTTTGCCATGTTACTTTCCAAGCTGCGAAAACTTAGAAACAAACATTTGGGTCTGTGTCTGATGGAACTTTTTGCCAAACATTGTCCTAAAACATTGCTTGATTATGACTACTTGCGTTTTTAAGGTAAAAAAATCCGATCACCTAAACGTTAATACGGAGAATTTCAACAAAATGGTCAAATTTATTGGTTTGACAGTTGAAATAACCAGTTTGTTTTATCATCGAGTTGTTTATTACCATGCAAACGTTCTGTTCCCTACCATTAACTTTAATTTTCGTGTCAAAGCTAAAATTTACATTAGTTTTAAAAGTGTTGTCCACTGCCTCTGAATTGTTTAGCAGAACATGCTGACTTACCAAAATAAAAATGGTTGTAAAATGTTGCTCTTTGCATAAGTTTTAATGTACGCAAGCCAGATTACAAAACAATTCATAAAAGTTGGATGATTTTAGCTGTATATTAGACAGTTTTGCTGACGGTCTTTTAAAATCATTTTCATTCGCTTGTTTCTCTTGTTTATTTATGCCTTCGAAGTTTTACAGTAAAACACGGCTTTCTTTAGACGGTTATAGTATGACATACACTTCAACAATTTAATTTTAGTTTTTGTCTGGCAATACATACTATCAATATACCTTGGCCGTTTACGTAAATGGCCAATACAAAACACGGTTTTGTGTTGTTTAATTTCCACTACTTACAAGTACAACGAACATTTGGACGAATATGACTTTTATTTGAGATTAGTTTGTACATACATGTTTAATTCATGTGTGATTCTTTACGCAGTGATTACAAAAGTTGAGACTTTGCAGTGATCTACATTTCTATGAATTGTCCAAACGTTGTATTTCCTTCAAAGCCTGCAACTGCCCTTAAATAACTATTGCGAAAATTGCAATGAATACCATTGGAATTGTTTGACTTATCTTCATTACACTGCAACCACCTAAATGCAAAATATCTGCCTTTAAACCCCCCAAAAAATTTCCATTACCGGTAACACAAATTAATACAAATTCGTCCTCCAGATACCAGAATTTGTTTGCCTTATAACTTTAAAATGGAAGTTCAGATGAAACAAGTTTATCGCTAGTCGGTAAATCGGATCGGTTTTACAAATCCAAAACCGATGTCTATTATTTAAGAAGAGAAAAGCGTTTAAATGCAAATCCAGGTAATCGGCGAAACGCCCACTACTATTCTTTCAATTATTGGTAAAATAAATATACTTCTGTATGCCCTTACCACATGCCAGGGATTCATCAGACCACCCAGTACTGAGGCATACAATTTGTGGTGTGCCTTTTAGTGGAAGTCCTGGATCGCAAATAAACGACACCTCATCGTTTAGTTGATAACTCGGTTTATCCGGTTCGATTTTACCGTGTTTCGGAACAGTAGGTCTTGGGCAGGCTGAAGAACAAAAGAAATGTAATGAAACCAATACATTGAAACTAAAAAAACTATTGTGCAAACTTCCAACTCGAGTCCAAAGACAACCTCAGTACTTAGAATAGAAACCAATTTACGCTATATATTTGTTTGTTTTTTCGGATGCAAACACTTTTTCCCTTAACCGTCTGATGCCATGATATTTTTAACCTACACTTTAAAGAATAAGAGTATACGTACGATCGCAAGTCGGTGCTTCGTTAATCCATCCGTTCTCTTTGCAATGATTAAGATTTTCTCCTTTCAATGTGTATCCTGGATCGCAGGGATAAAAGGCAACTTGGTGTAGGTCATATATTTGTTTATCTGGAGAAATTGACCCGTGAAGGGGAACATCAGGCCTGGTACAATTCTCTGCCATAGAGGTTCTTAACAGCAATGCCAGCACAACTAAACCAAAGAGTGTTAAATGCTGCATGTTGAAGTTTTTTTCTGTTGCTCGCGGTAATTTGACGCGGTTTTCCCTGAAACAAAATGCCCACAAGTGTGACAAAAACAAACAAAAATGTCTTAGTAACGCTTGTATCATAAGATTAACTTCTAATCATATTGAGCAGTTGTTACGGTAAATGCAAAGTGTGCTTTACGGCGTATTCTCCTGTAACCACATCCCTCCATAAAACACGTTTTTTTTGACAAGCTACATTTTAGTGTTCCTATTTTTGTGCAACTGGCAAACTGCAAGGGTGCTTTTATAATACACCTATTTGGAAAACACTTTTTTCACTTGCTTGTTTGTTAGTTTTACGACATGGTAAAAACCTGTCACAAGAAACAGACATTGATTTCATTTCCAGAATTTCAGTTTTCTTACAACGTTTTTGCGTTATTTGAAACTTGTTACCAAAACAACAAACAAAAGCCACTGTGGCGCTAAATGTTAAATATCTTGATCCAACTTGCATTTAAGTTTAGTTTAGGTAGCAAAAATAATTTATAATTTGTTGTTTTTGAGATATATGAGATATAGGGCAGGAGTCGGCAACCTTTTTTGCACTGCGGACCGTTTTTGAAACTAAAATTTTATCGCGGACCGGTCTTCAAAAAACTACAAATATTTAGCAATAAAAACGCTTAAATTAGTTTATCATCCCCAGGATACATGAGCAAAATGTTTTATAGCATTTAACCTGAAAAATTGTACGGCCCGGTAACGAACTCCTCGCGGACCGGGACCGGTACCGGGCCGCGGACCGGCGGTTGCCGACCACTGATATAGGGCATTACATTTGTTCATTTATTGGTGCTTTGGCGCATACGCAATTTTACATGCTTGTGGTACAACAATGAACACGTGTGCGTCAGGCATCAGTGTGTTTTGAATAACTTTTAAATAAATGCAGTGCGATATGTAACCTTTAGGCTGTTTTTTTTCGTTTCGGCCAAAGTATACCCCAATCACAAGTCCATAATTTGAGCTTTGCAGCATGTTCTGTTGCAGATTTGGAGCCCTGTTTGTGGTTTGAAATCGCAATACGCAGAAACATTTGTTTACACTTTGGGTAATTGGCGATATACCAACAAATGAATTTGTGCACATTGTCTGTTTAAAGCACTATCCAAGTAGACTTTAATTAGAAACAAAACCGCGCCGGAGTTCCGATTCAGAAACAGTAAGAAGTAAATCTTAAAGACTGTCGCATCGCCATGGGAGTCATATACTTTTTTGGTGGATATTGGTTAGTTTCATATGTTTCTCCTTATATTAATCTTGGTTGGTTTTACCCTTCACACTAAATTTGATTGGAAAAATGGTTGTACTCTGACATACAAATTATTGCTAAATTGCATTCAAGAGACTTACGGAAAAACAAGTAGATATTTACCTCGATATTACCAAACAACCATCTGTTTCTTTGTCAATTATGTGTTAAATTTGCGTTACCAGTTGAGGGTTAGTAAGGCATCACGTATAGGATTATTGCCGTTTTCTCGGTTCAACTAATCATGCAGACCGAATCGAAATTCGCGTCTTTAAATTCAAGGGTTTGTCGGTGTATAGGAAAGACTAGTACTCGTTCGCGTTTGCCTATTTTGACATGACTCACACATGTTGTTCACATGTGTTTGTAATGTCATTTTGTCATTTGTTTGCTTTTAAACATGTTTTTTTAAGGCAAAAGGGTACTTAAACTGACGTCAGCGTTAATGATGTGATGTTTTTGTATTTTATTTAGTTTGCTAACTTATATTTTAAAGGGATAACAACTTGCGTATTCGAAGTGGCAAAGTTTTTGAACTTAGTCTCGAAGCACCAGTGCCGGGACTCGACTACTCGGATTAGTTAAGTGTCAGATTATGGCGTTTGCTGTTTAGTAAATGTTTTTGTACTTTTTGATACTTAAACAATCAACTGATGGTACAGCTTTATGGAGTAGGTACTCTGAAGATTTATACTCACTTGTCTGGGATCAAATCGTTGGCAATATACTGACTACATCGCGTTTCTAATAACTCCCGCATAAACTGTTTTTTTTTTTTTTGCGGCATTTTTTGTTCACTAGATTGCAGGGCAACGACCTAAAGCTCATAAATTTTTACTACCTCATATTCGCAGAAATAGATTAGCAGTTTGTTTGCCAAGTTACGTAACAAGCTACAAAAACGGAGAATGAAGAGTTGGGTCGATGCCTTATGCCAGCGGTTCCCAAACTGGGGTCCGCGGTCCTTTAGGGGTCCGTGAGACAATTTTCGGGGGACCGCGAAGCGGTTGAAGTAATTCTATAATCTTATTTGGAGTCAGTTTGTGCCACTAAATAAGTTTAAATCAAAGTAGAATTGAGAATCGACTGTCTCCATTGCTAAACAATGGCCTTTATTGAATGACAACTATCAAAAATGCAATTGTTCGCGCACAATCGTAATGTTTTTGTCCTGTTTGTGATATCACATGCTGTCTTTGGATGATTGTTATGCGCAATTTTGCATAACTAGCTAAAATCCCGCAATCAACTTTCGTTTTTATGAAATACACATTTAGGCTTAAGGACCGCGAGCCCTCGAAATAATGACAAAGGGACCGTTTTGAAATAAATAAGAAAAAGTTTGGGAACCACTGCCGTATGCAAATTTTTGTTAGGCATTGTCCTGAAACAATGCTTGATTGCCAGATTGGAAAGAGGATAAATCCTCCGCGCAATATTTTGGATTTCCCCTTGTAATCCGCGCAAATTTAGGCTTCTTACGTGTAATCCGCGCAAAAAAAATGTTGTCCGCGCAACTTAGCACAGCTTTCGTAGGTAACTACAATAAACTTTCTTTACAATTTTATATTTACGTTGCACAATGAAGTTCTATGTCGTCACAATTCTTATTTCACGAACAATCCACGCAAATCAGTCAAGCACATCGAAACTTTTCGAACGTCACGCTTGAAATAACATTTCTATTTCGCTAACGCAGTCGTTAAAAGTACATTTATCTGTATTTTTAGGACGTAGTTTGACTATTAAAGTGACTGTCGGCTGGGCAAGTTACATACAATAATGTTTTCTGCATGACAAATAATTAAAAACAGTCACGCAATCACAAACTATCCCCATGAAAGAAATCAGCAAAATGTTTGAATCGTTATAAAAATGAAAAATTGTAGAATCTAGCAGAACAGCTGCGTGCGCAATAGAGCAAAACTGAAAATTTGTCATGTTTATTGCTTTATTTAGTTGTTCTTTTTGTCGGCTGGATAGTCTTGCCTGCAGGCGTTACATACAAATTGCGGTAATCGTTAAATCCACTTGTCAATCAAAAGTCTATCAATCCGCGCAGAAAATTTTAATTCCGCGCAAAAATCCGCACAATTATTTTGACGAAAAAATATCCTTCGCGCAAAAATAAAACTTTCCAATCTGGCTTGATTGTGACTATTTCTCTTTTAAAGGCTGAAACTGAAAATTTGCCCTTTACCTAAACGCCAATTCGAATAATTTCAATATAAAGGTCAATTTTATTAATTTGACAGATGGTGCAGCCATTTCGTTTTATTATTGAAGTGTTGATCACCATTCAAACGGTTTGTGCCAATGGTTAGCTGTCGTTCCTGACAAAATTGACTCATTTGTGCAGCACAACATCTTGTTATGTAACAAGCAAGATTGTTGTAAATTGCTTAATGCATTGATTATGGGAAGTTTTAATGACCGCAAGCTATAATTTCTACAAACACAATTTATTGCTGACGTTTTTACACCGGCGTTGGGGACCAAATTGGTAGACTATTAGCGGTATGTAACACAAGTTTCCGCTCGACAGTCATGACAAATCGTTCAAAAATAGTTACATAAAAAGTTCTGCGGTGGCATTTTACACTTTTTGTCATGCGCACCACCTGATTTTTTATGATAGTTTATTGGCTATTTTGCAATGTGAAGCTGGCAAATATCATCATGCATAACGGTAATTAAAATGTGACTATTTGTGTTTTGTTTGGTTTTTGGTATTTAAGGTGAAAAAATAAAGCGGAATGTCTTGTTAGTTTTTAGCAAAGGTTTTCTCTTCAAAATACTGGATGTGTGTTAGACAAACGTTTCTGTACTAATATCTTTTAATGATATCGTATTTTTTGGATTGTTACGCTTAACACAGTGTAATTCAACACAATAACGTTTTATTTTCGAAACAATGTTTAACAAATAAATCGATTATTTAGTAATTTTGCTGATCCTCCTTTTTCGAAAGACTTGTTTGGTCACGTATTTTTTGCAAATACTTCTGCTGGAACTGAACGCGTTTTCAGTACGTGTTTATGTTGGTATTGCCCTGTGTACCACAAAAAATTTTGTATACGTGTGTCAAAGCAAAAGGTAGTTGGTATTTTTATCAGTTTTTGAAATCAGGATTAAAAACGGAAAGAAAACATTTTTTCTCTTGTTAACATGCCTGCAGAGATTTGAAGCAAAAACGGTTGTCCTCAGATGTTTTTTGTCTCAAAAGTGACACAACTTAAACAATTTATTTTTTGTTCGTTTCTGGCAATGTATATTTCCCATATACCTTACTCTGTACATGGCAAACACAAAAACACGAATTTGTAATATACTACTTTTATTGCATACAACTGCTTTAAAGATTTAATTAATTATCACTTTCATACGTCAATTAGTTTGTACAGATATTTATAATTACTGTGCGGCTGTTTACTCAGTGATTACATTAGGTTTAGGTTTTTTACCAATCTACATTACTATGAATTGCCCAAACGTTGTATTTCGTTCCAAGCATGCAACTATGCTTGAATAAATATTGCAAAAATCGCAATGACTACCATTGGAATTGTTTTACGTATCTTCATCACACTGCAACCATCTAAATGCAAAATATCTGGCTTTGACCAAATCTTAATGTTCAACGATTAGTAACACAAATTAATACAAAGTCGTCCTACAGAAACGGTAAAAGTTTGGCTCATAACTACAGTATAAAATGGAAGTACAGACGAATCCGACTGAAAAAACTGGTTAATCGGGTCGGTTTTGCAAATCATAAACTGATTCCTATTATTAAATAAGAAACAAGTCGGCTAAATGTAATCTGGTTAATCGGGTACTCTGTAATACGCTTTTTTGACTACTATTTATTCAATGTATGGGAAGAATAAATATATTTCTGTGTAAAGACATATATGTTCGTACCACATGTCGGAGATTCATCAGACCACCCAGTACTGAGGCATACAATTTGTGATGTTCCTTTTAATTGTAATCCTGGGTCGCAAGTAAACGTCACCTTTTCGTTCAAACTATAACCCGGTTTATCCGGTTCGACTGTACCGTTTTTCGGAACTTTAGGTCTTTGACAGTCTGAATAACAAAACAAAAATAGTTATAGCTTTCTTGTCACAACCGCATCTACAAATCTGAAAAAAAATTGTTGGGTAAATTTGTGTGTTTAAAATAGTTTTGAGACACTTATTGTTCCTTTTAAACCGTTATCTTTTGACAAACTTTTTAATTCGTTGACTTTGAAGGGAAACTCAGTACTTGGCAAACACCTTATGTTTTGTAAAGCTTTTTTTAACGTCTAAAGCTTTTTTACATTTACTATGAGACGATAAAGTGTTTTTTGACATAAATACTTCTATATAAGTACACAAACCATAATGCTTATCGCATGTCGGTGCTTTGTTCATCCACCCGTACTCTTTGCAATGATTATAGCTTTCTCCATTCATTGTGTATCCTGGATTGCAGTTGTAGAAAGCAACGTCGTTTACTTCATATATTTGTTTATCTGGTGAAATTGATCCGTGAAAGGGAACACCGGGCCTGGTACATTGCTGTGCTATAGATGTTTTCAACAGCGATGTCATCACAATGATAACAAACCCAAACAGTGAAAAATAATGCATGTTAAAAAAATTTTTGACTGCTTCTTGTAATAAATGAAGGTGGTCTCCTTGAAACGAAATGAGCTTCATTTAACAATACGTTTTAGATCAGGAAGGCTAAAACTTTGTGACATATCGGTACTATCCATACCGATTCGCCTTCCTACATTTAACCACGAATGATTTTTAATTCTTGAATAGTAGAGACTGGAACAATAGTAAAGCAATTTTTCGGTCTTAAAATCAGTCAACAAAAAGCTCTGCAAAGTGATATATCTTTCACAATAGAAAATCGTCACCCAAAAATTTTGACAGAAAACAAAAAAAAAACTTTAGTAAGAATTTATTATAAGATTAACTTCTAATAGTCACTGCTATCATCGTCCATGTACTGTTCGCTTTACGTCTTTTGTTTCAGAAACAAGTTCCCTGATAATTCTGACAAGCTTCTTTTTGTGTGTAGAGTTTTTTTTTTATAATAATGACAAACTGCCAACTGCAAGGGTGCATTTATAAGGTACGCATTTATATTGGCTTAGTTCTGATTTATTGGTTGCGATTAAAATACGTGAAGCTGCTGTCGTTACGAAACGTGCATTGCTTTTTTAGCGACATGATAGATGGTGAATCGTCTTGAAAAGATAAATTTGCAACCCAAAAGTGATATTTATTGCGTTCAATTTATAGCAGATCAATAAATTCTTGCTTTTTATGTCAGTTATTGTATCTGACTTGCCATATGGCGCAAATACACTGATGTTACACAGTCCAAAACATTATTATATTCAACATAAAATACAACGCTGTCAAAAAATAAAACATATGTCAAAACGAAAATTGCTTCGTGTCAATCATGATTTTTTTTCGTTTTTGTTAGTGCAATTCCCCCCAATGTAGCGCTGGAACCATTACCTTCTGTTCTGGCTTGCAATGACTCATCGTGTGACCCTCAGTAATCCGGTTTTCAATTGGATATTAAGCCTTTTGAGCTTTATGCTGTGGGTGTGAAACAGGTTGCTAATTATTAACATTAATTAACTGACAAATTCAGCACAAACTTAAATTTGTCTGTATATTTCTTATTGCAAAACACAATCGATTTTGTCCAAATATATGACATCGTCAGTCCTAAACGGGAAATAAATAAATCACGATGTAAAATGGTAAAAATGTAAAATAACAAAAAGACGGATACAGGTATGTTGCAGTTAAAACACACAAGTCCCTGCTGCAACGGCTACAACACCAATACTGATTTAAGATTGAGAGTTTACGCGGGAAAAACGATAGGATAAGAACGTTACCACAAGACACGCTATAGGACACAATGGAAACAAAACAATCGAACAGTGCCTATAGAGAACTACTTAAATTGTGGTAAAATCATCTTGGCAATATTTATCGTGGCATCAAGTTTACCAAATCATTTGTCCTCGCAAATATCCAACAAATGCATTTCGGGTTGCTCCAAGGACGTTACTCGAAAGCATTGTTCGATTGCGTGATTTTTGTTTAAAACCGTCGAGTGGTTGTAACTATAATGGTGTAACATAGCCGCTCTGTCGTTGGAAACCGAAAGATCGCATGCATTCCAGATTGATCTGCGTGCATTCTAACGTGTGGAAAACTTGTTCTTTGTTTGGCCCACGTAGTTTTGTTCGCATAAAATACACGTAGCCACGTAAATATGGTAATTCCGACAGGTTAAGTTTTGCCGCAGTTTGAACACTTTGTTGTTAGTTGTTAGCGAAAACAATCTCGTCCTAAATTGCCAACTAATGCTAAAAAATTATCATAAAAATCAAAACCAAATGCCAAAAAAACAAAATAAGTGTTTGTTATCAAAGTCAAAGCTAAAACATTTGATCTTTGTTGGCACCGTGAACAGTAAACTGTTGTTCAAATTCAAGACAAACGTTTATCAATGAATCTTATTTGCATAATTTCTAATGCACAATGAGTTTCGATGCCCTGCAGTTTCACGTTTTGCACTTTCGTTGAATTTTTCTGATTTTTAATGAAATCGTTTTTTTTTCCTGTTTGGGGAAAATTCTTCACAACTGCTTTTTGACTTGGCGAACGCTTATTACTGCTTTGTTAAGCATACAACGTGATTTGATAGATCAATTTTCGTTGGATTTGGCGCATGATTATTCTAGGATTCTTTGAAACCGATGAATAATTAATCGTACCTCACCTTTCGCAGTTTGGACGTAACCCCAAGTCACACCACCCTTACACATGCAGTCTTCCTGTGATCGGACGTATCCGTCACATGTCCCTGGTAGTTGCTGCAAGCTGCCTGTCCGTATTTTCGGTCTGTCGGCGGTCTTGTTGTAGCTTAAGTGTGCTTTGTTAGGTTTTGATTGACGGCAGATCGTCCTTTGTAGATAGGAAGTTGATTTTTGCATCCCCCTTTCTTTGTACATACATAACTTTAGATCCGTATATAACGAAAATAACTGTGTTGTGTTATTTGTGTAGCAGTCTGCTCTACTCGATGTTCATTATGGGTCCCCTTCCGTGAATGGTTTGTCTCTGTATTTTTTTTCCAGCCCAACGCTGGTTTGTTCCAAGCGTTTGGTCAAGAAAGAGTGCTTTAAATTTATTCAAATTTATCTACATGTTAGTTATTTATCCAAATTTGATCTTCCTGTAGTTTGACCACAAACCCAGCGGCTCACCCACAGGCCCGACGAAAAGCAATATTATTTTGAAACCGCTGTACTGACTAAAGTACATGATCTAGGAGCTTCATACTTTGTTGCTTGGTGCATTGTAAGGTATTTTAATAAATCTTGTAACTTTGAATTGGATTCACTAATTTTTTCACTGCTTAAGCCCCGCAATTTTCGGTTTTAGTTTTTCCAGCCCATAGGTCAGAAATAAAAGCCTTCATGTGCTGAAAATTGAAACATTTGTTTGTAGTAAGTTCGTTTAGTATTCACAACTTTGGTCAATCCGCCGAATGGTTGCCTTTACAGTCCCTAAATGTGTTTGAGTGCCCCTTGCCAGACAAACAAATCCCTCGGGAGAGATTGATTAAGTTACGGTCGGTCGGATATGGTCGCTGCGTTATGCATGACTGTGTTCCCACTAGAATAGAGCTATAACATGTTTAGTTGTTTGTATAACAAGGACATATTTTGCGTAGTGGACGTTACTTATAATTTTGGTCTACGAGGGGAGAAACAGTCGCATTACCGCAGCACTGTAAGAGGTTTTTGCGTAACTGCATACACATATTGCAACTGTGCCAATTTATAGTGCTTTAATACTGTCAGGATTTTATGATTTTATTAACAAACCATTTTTAATTTTTCTTTGGAGTTTAGAAAACGTCTGTGGGACCCATTCGTGTATACAAAGCAAAAACAATCCTGTTAGTAGATCAGATGATGTACATAGTAAATTGTTAAATAGGACCGATAATTTATAAATTGCAAATATATAGGGCAGCCACTATTCTAGTTTAATATGTCTTCTTAGGTAATTTCATAATGCAAAAATGTTGAATAATCAACCAGTTTGTAACTAGTAATGTCATACATCGCTTTTTATGTATTATATTGCATAACGAAAAAGACAGACTGTATAAGCGCAGTTTTTATATCCAGTTTTTATCCGTTATTTACTTTTACAGTCGCATATGAGCAGATGATGACAAACGAATAATAATTCAAAACTCTTGACTGCCAAATGACCAACGAAAAACATACAACGAAAACAAATTTAAATATGCGGAAGTATTAGGCATTTTTGAAAGGACACGGTCAAATCTAGCAAACTCTACAAACAATAGTCAACCTATTGTCTCAAGGAATTTAAACCGTTGTTTATTAAGTACTTTTCACTGCTGCTGCGCATGGTGGTTTTTCACTGCTGCTGCGCATGGTGCTTCAAAGCCTCTCGCAAATCGAACGTTGCATTACGTCACAATTAACATCGTTTACATTAAATGCTGACGTCAATGTGGTCCTGAACTCGCCACAGTGTTCATTTCCATTCTCGTTGTTTGGTTCGTCAGTTGCAAAGAGAGTGGTAGTGTCGGTTAACTGAATATTATCCACGAACTTCCACGTTCCGTGTTCTTCAATGTCAGTTATCCCAACAAAAAGATCGTTAAGTCCCTTAGCTTTTAGTTTGTTCATCAAAGATCTTTTAGAAACATGCGGTACATAGTTAAATTAAATTACGTCACAGTTTGTCGCTGTTGTGATGTTGATATTCCACTACCGTATCTAGTGTCTTACTTACAGGCGAAATGCTGCATTTCTCAAATTCCTGGCTATTAAATCACCTCCCATGGACTGACAATTTTTTCTTGCTGTGGTCCAGTCCATTCTTGTGTTAACAACGAGATAGTCACGAAGCACTGTTAACACATCGTACATATAACACAAATTATAATGTTTTTTCAAATATATAACACAAAGTATAATGTTTTTTCAAATATATAACACAAAGTATAATGTTTTTTCAAATATATAACACAAAGTATAATGTTTTTTTTCGTGATTGATGTTTAATGGCACCCAAACTTAACCCCATTTAAGCATTGTTGGTGTTGCTGCTAGTGAAGTTCTTTACAACCGGTCTCACAGCATATTGTTCTGGTTTTGTTGTTCCAGGCACGATTTATCTCTCTGTCTTGTGTTTGGATTCGGGCACATGATTACAATATTTTCATTTCCATACATTTTTGACCCACTTTTCTACAAAGCAAGCATATTTAGTAATGAAAACCAACCTGTTTCACATTTCGTTCCCGTGTACCAAACGGTGCAAATGCAGAAAAAACCTTCTTCGGTGTCCAAACAGCGTCCGTTGTGTCTACAAGGTCCAGGTTTTTGCTTGCAGAAGGTACTCACTGTAAATATATTTTGAAATCAAACTAGCTTGTTAAGCAAATAGTCCCAAGAGAAAAAATCGGGCATTATTTTACTCTTACATTCATCCAAATCTTTAAAAACGTAAGTTGCATTTATTATTTAATATTATGTAAATGCGGTAAATGAATTGTCATTCATTCCTTTACCGCAGTGCTCTTCAACCTTTTTAGTGGCACGGAACCCTTCAGGTACTTTGTCAAACTTTGCGGAACCCCCCATGAAATAATTTTAATGAATGTAATACAAGTAGGCTACATCAAAGATATAACATGCATTTTTACTTAATTCTCAATCACATCATAAAGGTTGACAACATCCCAAGCACATCATAAAGGTTGACTTCATTTCAACGATTCACTGAAACGCATTGCCATGTTATTTGGATCGGTCGTTTCTACATTTATCTTGCAATTTAGCTAGAGCAGGGGTTCTTAAACTTTTTCGGTCGCGCCCCACTTTACACTAATTATTTATTCTCACGCCCCCCCTAAAAAACGTTAGCACTAATGATGCTTGTCTTGTTTTTTGGAAACAACATACATGGTAGGTCCGCTTTAAGCTACTGTCAAGTTAGTTCCGAACGTTGGAAAAAGCCACTTCAACACTGATAAGTTGCGAAAAAGTAGGCTTTTGCGAACACAGAGACACGTTGCCAGTATTCTTTTAAACTACGCATTGCGAACAAATAAAGAATGTACAGCCGACTATATAGTACAGGGGTCACCAAACTACGGCCCGCAAGGTCATTTCATCCGGCTCGCGACCCAATTTTTGGATTGCCAAATCGTATTGATAACTTTGTTACTGTCAAAACTTAATCTACTCCTTACGAAAGTTTACTGTTACGACATGTAAAATTAATATTACCGACTCTCAAAGGATTGCAACGCCCAGGAATGATCCAAACCCAGTTTATTACGTCACAGACAAAACAAAAAGTGTTAATTGTGCGCAAACAATTGCCTTATTGTGTCACTTATGACATAATATACAAGCATTCCTTGTAAGATGAGACTAACTATATAATTTAACAGATTTTAAATGGGGTTTTAAAATGACCATATCTTGGCGCCCATATAAAAATCGCCTCATGGGCTAAGTTTGAGAAGACGGCACTAGGGCATGTAAACTCTGCGGCGGCCCGCAGTGGGAAAAGTTTGGTTAATACAATTGGACATCCATTTCAGAGTAATGAAGCGTTTATACTTTAAACAATAAGTTCGAAATCAGCGCCGACATAATTCCAATGCATTAATTTACAATTGTTTGCAAGTTAAAACTTTGCTGCCAGATTGTGCTGCGCCCCCCTTGCGAACCCTTCACGCCCCCCTGGGGGGGCGCGCCCCCCAGTTTAAGAACCCCTGAGCTAGAGTGTATCAAGGTTGTATTTATTACGTCACAATTGATCAATTGTGTAACGAAGGTTAACTAGATGGTATAGGCGAGCATTGCTGTTCGAAACAATGATATTATGAATCATTTGTGTTTGAATTGCTACATCAAACCGTTGCGAACCCCCGTGCAACCCTTAAACTCACGGAACCCCGGTTGAAGAGCTCTGCTTTACCGCATTGTGTTCCACCCCCCACGTAGTTTGCGTTGCACAAACACAGGAAACCGCCCACAGTGTTGAAACAAGTTGCGTATTTATGGCAGTTGTGTGTTCCGCTCCTACATTCGTTTATGTCTGTGCAGTGCTATCCGTTTCCAGCAAAGTTTGCGTTGCAAGAACATAGAAAACCATCCACAGTGTTAATGCAAGTTGCATATTTATGGCAGTTGTGTGTTCCACTTGTGCATTCATCAAAATCTGTAAAAATTCCACTTACATTTTAGATAGGTGTGCGTTGGTATGTGAGCTAGTTTCTTATCACATCGTCTTCCATCTCCTGTGTAGTTTGCGTTGCAAGAACATTGAAAATCACCAATTGTGTTAATGCAAGTTGCGTGTTCATGGCAATTGTGTGTTTCACTCTTACACTTATCCAAATCTATAAAAATTCAGTTGCAAAATCGTGTTTAAATAGGAGTGAGTTGTAATGCAATTTAGTTTGTTTCTTACTTACTACAGTGCGTTCCATTTCCCTTGTAATTTGCGTTGCAAATGCATCGAAAATCATTCATTGTGTTAATGCAAGTTGCGTGTTGATGGCAGTTGTGTGTTTTACTCTCACACTTATCCAAATCTATAAAAAATTCAGTTGCAATAATCGTGTTTAAATAGCTGTGAATTGTAATGTAAGCTTGTTTGTTTCTTACTACATTGTGTTCCATTTCCTGTGTAATTTGCGTTGCATGAACATCGAAAATCATCCTCTGTGTTAATGCACGTTGCGTGTTGATGACAGTTGTGCGTTCCGCTTAAGCACTTATCCAAATCTGGGAAAAAATCAAGTCACATTAATCGTGTGTAAATAGGAGTGAGTTTTAATGTAAGCTTGTTTGTTTCTTACTACATTGCGTTCCATTTCCTGTGTAGTTTCCATTACAAGAACATAGAAAACCATCCATTGTGTTAATGCAAGTTGCGTGTTGATAACAGTTTTGTGTTCCACTTGTACAATGGCTCACGTCTGAAAATGTTTTGTTTAGGGTATCGGTTTTAGTTGCTTCCATCAAATTACCGTTGTCGATCTGCTGTTGGCTGATTTTTACTATTGCAAAAACTCCTCCAAGTCCGCATACGATTGTAAAAACGACAGTGGCGAATAATATTCGCCTAATTTCCTTCTTATTCCCATTCGCATTTCGTTGTTGGTTCTTTGCTGAATCTGTTGCAAGAAACTGAAATTTGTAATACATTTGAAAAACAATATTTTTTGTTCTTCATTAACGTTCTAAACCAGACAACCCGTTAAAAAAAGTAGCGCTTGGAATACCAACGTAAAAATAAGCAATGGAAAACTAAGAGTGTGTAGGCCCGTCAACAACCTTCGTGTAATGTTTCTATACCGTAACAAACAAATAAGCACTTTACCATCTGCTTGTTGTAATGGTCTTGGATTGTTTGCTTCCAAGTTTTCAAGCTGCAGATTTTCGTAAACATTCATTTCCAAACTCATGGTTGCTTGCGAAAACTTTATGTCTGTAAATGATTAAACAACACTAAAACTGTTTTGTAATTTTATTTTCAGGGAAGCTCATTGCCCATTGAAGCAAGTTAAAAAAGGTAGACGCATTATTTCTTTTTTTAGACGTTTCATTCATCCTTGCTGGCCTATTTGATTTTCATTTCGACCGGACACTAGATACAATTTATGTACTGCAAGTTAACGTCAATAAAACTTTCATTGTTGAATGACTTCGATCACACTCAGTAGTAAAGTTGCAACAGTAACGAAACTTACCTAACAATAAGATTCACATATTAGGCCTACTGCCTGGGAATCGTTGGGGTCTTCAGCAGGACACGAGCCAAAAAAGGTTGGGAACCATTCCACACGCCAAGGTGAACAGACTTTGGTTTGCTCCTTAAAAATATCCTTTGCAAGTTTGTAATGCTCTGGCATATGTGCCAAATTGCCAACAAATGCTAAAAACTGTTATATAAACTAATAACCGAACGCCACAAACCCCAAGAAGTATTTGTTATCAAAGATTGTCCTGTTTTTTACAAGAATAAGCCTGGCTTTTTCTGTAGAAGCTAAAACATTTTGATCTTTGTTATCGTCATAAACTTTTATTAAGCTGTGGTTCAAATTCCGGACAAGCGTTTATCAACAAATCTCATTTGCATAATTTTTAATGCACAGTGAGTTTCGGTGCCCTGCAGTTTCACGTTTTGCACTTTCATTGAGTTTTTTTAAATTGTAATAAAATCCCCGGGTCACGCACATATGCAATCTTCCTGTGATCGGACATACGCGGCACATATGTCTTTGTTTGTTTGTTGCTGTAGCCTGCCCCTAACCTCGGTCTGTCAGTGGTCTTGTTGTATCTTAAGTCTGCTTTGTTAGTATTTGATTGACGGCGGATCGCCCTTTGTAGATAGGAAATTTTTTTTGCATCACCCCTTTTTTTGCACATAAACTTTAGATCCAAATATAACAAAGAAATAAACTAATATACGTTACGTTACTACCTCAGTTCTGGTCTAGTCTGATGGAACTGTTAGTCTTGAAGGTTAATTTATTGTGTTTCTGATCTCGAAGTACTCATTTTTTATTGTGTTTTCTGATCTCGAAGTACTCATGTTTTGAACATAGCTTGTGGCATTAGGCAAAAATTGCTATGTTTCTCAATCGGGAAACTTTCGCAAAGTTTTTGGGAAAAAAAGTTGATTGAAACAACCATGTACTGTCCCAGTCAAAAATTTTCTACACCTAACGCCCGGGCCATACCAGACCAACACTCGTTTATCTATCGTTTATGCCAGGATCGGCCGATTCATACTTAACAGAGCATACGCCATATTTATATCTATGGGTCTTACATGGTTTCGCCATACTAGGGCCTAAAATGGCAAATGTGGTATAATTACACTTGGCGTTAAAAAGATTAAGCAAGAAATTGCCATACTTGGGTGCCGAGAGTGAGGCGCCACACCTGTTCGGGTCTGGCGAAATGCTGTATGTGAGAGAATATTAAGCTTTTGGTTGACAATGTTATTATTGACACCATTTTCAAACGATAGTTTTAAAGCAATTCGTACGACGACTTGAATTGGTGAACATTAAAAAATTAAAAGTAATGCAATTAATGTGTGATCATTATCTTTTTGTTCCTTTAGCGAGCCTAAAGTTGACGTGACGGTTCGTTAGCGCCTAATCTTTGACAACTCAGGGCTTCAATAACATAAATATTACACATATCACAAATCATGTCAACTGTTAAGTAAACGCAGTCGAACCCAAATTGCACAATACTTGCGCAATCATTTGACCTATGAACTTTACGAAACGTTGTTTGTCGTGATTGGTTAATGCTAATCTTGAACGTTTTGAATCCGGACTAAGAGCGATCACGTGTTGCTTGGCGGCGGGAAAGTTTTAATCAAGGAGGTTTACGAGTGTACGACGACTATATTGTTTATTTTGGATCTGACTAAAAAACGTAGGTT
The DNA here is from genome assembly GCF_965637545.1 of Phallusia mammillata. NCBI lineage: Eukaryota > Metazoa > Chordata > Ascidiacea > Phlebobranchia > Ascidiidae > Phallusia > Phallusia mammillata. The sequence goes on from NC_137254.1 coordinate 21,868,132, forward strand.
AATGATGCCACCCGAAAAGGGTACTGCGCACAAAACATTCAGCAACTTAAAAAGAACTCGAAATGGAGAAGGAAGCAATCTTCGAAGAAAAGAAAACTACAAGCAGCAGCTGTAATAATTGCTGAAAAGACCCAGAATATAAATGAAAATGATTTTGAATTGCTAAAAGATAACCAAGAAATAAGAAAGCGTGTTATGTTGCCATACAAAGAAAAATTTGTTGCTATTAATTTACTGCAAAATTAAAATTATGTACGGTTTCAAAGGATTTTACAAAGCTAAGAAATGAAAAACTTTGTGTGCGTAAAATATGCTGATGGCACAAATGATGTTGTGCCTAAAGGATGGTTGGTTGGCACAGATGCATGTAAATGGCCACCAGAGATTTGTAATGTGCAGGATTTAACCAAAAAAGAAGTTGTGGCAGAAGAAAAATGGTGCACATGCCCTTGTATTGTTCTCTTCCAAGCTAGTAAGTGTATTAAGATATTTGTTACAAGCATGGTTTACTTGAATTTTTCTTTGCAGGTACTTATGACTGACTGATGTATCAAAAAAGGATACACCCAAAGTAATTTGGAGGACTCTGATTCAGATATATCCATTGAAGAAGAACCACATCAATTGAAGATTTCACCATTAATAAGAACAGACTCATCACCAAAAATGTATGTATATATCACTAGCTCCTCAATATTGCTAAGTTACATCTAATTGGTGGCCAAATGTTGACTGCATTTTGTTGTGTACAAAATTCCATTTGTTTTAACATATTATTTCTTTATCATAATTGTTGTTGTGAAAAATCAAATCAAATGGTTTAAATGATTTCTTTTGTGTTTAGAAATACATTTAAACGGCCATTACCACCAAACCAAAGACCTTTAAATGGTAATGAATATAAATCCCTAATAGCCAAGATGGAAAGGATGGATGACAAACTGGAGACTATTGTGGAGATACTGAAACAAAAAGTAGTGTGTGCAGCTGTGACAGAAACCCTCTTTCCAGAGCCAGCTGACAATGAAAAAGATCTGGTAGAATTGATCACTCAAATTAATGTAAGCTGCATTTTCACCTAAAATGGAAATAAAATTTAATACTCTTAATTGTCAGGTTGTGTGTTAACAAAATCTGTTTTTGTACCTATGCCAGCCCTACCAAATAATGACAATTTAAACATTTTTATATGATTGATTATAATTGCATGTTTACATACTTGAAGGACAAGAAAAGAATCGGAAAAGTAATTGATATGGACGGCCTGCAAGGCACATTACGCAACTTCATCAAGTTGTTCATGACGAAAAATCTGGCACTTAAATTTTCCTGGAGTGGATTGGGTTGTGGAAGAAAACAGACAAAAATTTCTTTTAAAACTCATCCTTTGTTTGCCTTTTTCATAGGTAAGACATGATTATGTTTTGTTGTAATTAACATTGCAATGATGTGGATTTTAAAATTCAGGTCAATGAATTTTAGTTTTTTTTTCTTTTTTTAGATGTGCTGCCATACACCAGACGCAATGGTGCCAGTCACCAGGAAATAGCTACTGCAGTAAAAAGGGTCCTTCCAGGGGTTGGTGACTGGGATGGCGGTCATGTGAAAAGGGTAAAAATCCAACAGCCAAATGAAAACCCAGGTGTTGACACTGACTCTTGCGATGATGCATAAGTATTGTCTTTATGCCTGCCATGTGACTTAGAATGCTTTCGGCCGAGACATCCAAATTGTGTGTTCTATGCTATGTGCTGGCCATCTAAACTGTTTGTCTAATGCTTTGTACCGGCCCTCCTAACTGTGTGTCTTATGCTTTGCAAAGGCCATCTAAACTGTGTGTCTTATGCTTAGCAAAGGCCATCCAAACTGTGTGTCTTATGCTTTGCACAGGCCATCTAAACTGTGTGTCTTATCACTCTTATGCTTTGCAAAGGCCATCTAAACTGTGTGTCTTATGCTTAGCAAAGGCCATCCTAACTGTGTGTCTTATACTTTGCACAGGCCATCTTAACTGTGTGTCTTATTCTTTGCATCAGCCATCTTAACTGTGTGTCTTATTCTTTGCATCAGCCATCTTAACTGTGTGTCTTATGCTTTGCACAGGCCATCTAAACTGTGTGTCTTATGCTTTGCACAGGCCCTCTTAACTGTATGTCTTATACTTTGCACAGGCCATCTAAACTGTGTGTCTTATGCTTTACACAGGCCATCTTAACTGTGTGTCTTATTCTTTGCACAGGCCATCTAAACTGTGTGTCTTATGCTTTGCACAGGCCATCGTAACTGTGTGTGTTATACTTTGCACAGGCCATCTAAACTGTGTGTCTTATGCTTTGCACAGGCCATCCTAACTGTGTGTCTTATCACTCTTATGCTTTGCATCAGCCATCCAGACTGTGTGTCTTATGCTTTTCGCAGGCCATCCAAACTGTGTGTCTTATGCTTTTCGCAGGACATCCAAACTGTGTGTCTTATGCTTTGCCCAGGCCATCCATCAAATCCAGGCGTCCTTTATATTTCGTTTTGTACTTGTTTTTAATACATTGTCAGGAAATATTATTGGAAGTGTCATATTGAAAGGCGGCAAAGTTTGGCAGTGCCAAGGATAATATATGATTGGTTATGTGTGGTACAAACAATACTTAAATGAGGACCTAGTATGGCGGAAAACCGGGCCGTCATACGTGGTTATTATCTTAGGCCGAGCGTACGGCGTCGTGTATGAACCAAACATAACTGGAACGTTCGGCGCCAAGCTCGAAGTGTTTCGTTGTTGAACATACGCCACACATATATGCCAACTTAAGCAAGGCACCCAGGTGCCGCCCATGTGAGGCTGCCAAGCGTTACCAAACATAATTATGCTTGGCCCGGACATAAATTTTTGACTGGGGTGTTTACATTGGTTCACATCCTTATACAGAACGAATAGCGAACACAGCTTAAAGACATCGGCTAAATGTCAATTAGGACCAGTGTTTCATACCGGAACGGAACGGAACGTTATACCGAAACGAAATAAATATAATTTTTGGCTCAAATACCGGAACGAAATACCGAAATAAAAAATATTGAAAATACCGGAACGGAACGAAATACCGTTATTTTTTATTCCGGTTTTTCGTTCTGGACATTTGACATGAAGCAGTTGCTGAATATTTCGCGCCGGTAAACTGTAATGAAACTTAAAGCTCCAACAATTTACATTCGTTTGACAATTATTGACAAATGTTACGTGACGTAACAACTACCGACAATAATTCCTATTCGTTGCATCTTTCCTTCTTTTTTTCGCTAAACAATTGTAAAGACCACAAAAAAATGTTCTTTTGTTAAGACCGAAATACCGAAAAATACCGTTATAAATTTCGGTCAGACCGGAACGAAATGAAAATATCGGTCCAGAACGAAATACCGAAATAAATAATTTGCTCAGAACGAATAACGTTATTTGGTTTCGCTCCGTTCCGCTATGAAACACTGTTAAGACGAGTGTTTTTGCTGAGTAAACAATAGGAAACTTAGAGGAAATATTATTGAGCATTAAAGAATCCTATCAAAATTTTGTCGTTGGAGTTTCTAAAGTGAAGAAAAGATACGCTTTAAGTTTACGAGTATAAAAGCTTGCCACAAACGCATCCAAATTATAAGAAGTTGCACTTGTAGATTTCATTTTTTGTCAATCTTTGCGTAAATACAGATTTTATGTATTAAACGGAAACTTTGTAGGATGAGCCAAGAGTTTTGCGTTACTATACTACGCATCGTCATACAAGCAACAATCAGATATATGGACAAACACACACAAAAAATGTGGTTAGTTGTTTTTTCAGTAAATTTGACATCATGTGGTTAGTTGTTTTTTAAGTATATTTCACATCAACAATGATTCAGCATTGAGGAACTTACGTGAACACAACTTAATGGGGCATGAACTTCTGCTGGTTTAGAATTTCTGAACATTTTATGTGCTACCTTGGACCAACATGGTTTAACTATAATTAAAGAGCAACTTTTTGCACTAAATTGGATTACAAACTTTGTGTCGCTGGTCCATGCGTAATTTAGATTTTACAGTAGGGCACGTAAAAACGTAATTATACAAATATATGAAACTTGTATGTTAGTATTTAAAAAGCATTTAAACATGTTAAAGCATAGAACCAATACTTTGGAGTGCCGCTGGGTGCTACACTAGCCAATACGGTGGATCTCTCGTCACCAGCTGTACCAATGAGACCTTGTAGTTCGAAACAGTGCACTGTCTGCAGCTTATAATTTCTATGTGATTCAGTGGCTGAATTAACATTCATTCCAGGTTTTTCAAACAAAACACTTTTGCTTAAAGCGGCCATCGGTGTATATTAAGTGGATGAAATACAATGTTAGACTAGTTGAAATCATTCGTATACACTTTGGGTAATTTGCAGTTTTCTAACAAATTAATTTTATGCATTTTATCTGTTTAGAGCATCATCCAAGAATACGTCCACTCGGAAACCAATGCAGAAGATCCGATGCAGAAACAGTAAGAAGTTAATGTCGATCCTGAATGAACAGATCAGCTTTGGTGGATATTGGTTAGTTTTCTCCATTTACTATATAATAATCCTAGTTGTTTATACCGATCACACTTAATTAATGGAAAAACAAGGTTTAACTTTGAAACAAAAATTACTGCGTTTAATAGACTTTGGATAAAAAAATTGTTACCCTTACATTATCAAACAGCTTTTCGTTTAATTTGTCAATTATGTGTTTACTTTGCTTCCGTAACTGAAATAAGATATTGACATGACTCACACGTGTTGTCTACATGTGTTTGCGATGTCACTGTCGTTTGCCTTCAAACATGTTGTCTACATGTGACAAGGCTAAGGGTAGTAAACCGACGTAAGCGTGAATAGTTTTTAAGTTTTGGTAATTTATTTAGTTTGTCATTTGAAGCATCAGATCGATAACAACTTGCGTATTCAATGTCGCAACTCTAAGTTGTTTTTGAACTTACACGCACCAGTGGCGGGACCCGATCACTCAGCGTAGTTTTATGTCGGATTTGGGCGTGTGTTATCAAGCGAAGGGTTTTGTACTCTTAATCTCGGAGTAAATAGGACTCTCTTAAGGTTTGTCTTCGTCTTGCGTTTCTATTTTAAAACGAGCCTGTTCAAAGCTTGGTGTATTAGATATCATATCCTCTACTTAGTCTACTATAACACTTACATTTCTGACACCAAATCGCATCTGCGGCATTACTAACCGCTGTCTCTTTTTAATCCTGGCATAAACTATCTTTCATTTCTCGCTCAACTTTCAGGCGTTGTGGTTTCCTTCATGTTGCTACATTAACTGTCGCTTTGAACTACGAGTTGAATTGCCGCACACTGATGTGCATTTTATAGCTTCCTGAAAATGGTGTTAAGGAATAAAATTGTAATACAGAGCTATTTTAACTCAGGGATGTTTGTATTATCAAACTGCATCGGTCGTTTGTTGTTGAGTGTTTTGTGGCTTTAAATAATTTGTTTGAAATCGCCTACGCACTCAGTAATGATTTCCCGATTTCACTGGATTTTATTAAATCTTTGCAAGCTATTTGCCTTGTAGACTTTTCAGTAATATGCAAAACTACAGATGGTGGTACTCCATAATTCGGTTTGTATAAAATTACAGTCGGTAGCAGCAGATTGCATGCACTTACTGCTTGTTCTGTGGCCCCATTCAAGGGCGGTAGCACTTGTTCCTATTTCAACATCGTGGCATTTACTTGATGGTAGACATACTTGTCCAATGTTGTCAGTTGTAAAAATGATTTTTTTAACTTGTGTCGAGTTGAGGAATCGTTGTCCAGGATATAACTTATTCCAATTATTCTATTTTTCGTTCGAATGTAATTTAATGCTTTATCAAGCATTTAATATGAAAGCTAACACATAATCCGTGTTAAAAATGGGTTGAAGAACGTAAAACCTGTATAAAGCTAAAACGGTGGATTTCTTTCCTGTCACTTGTTTGAAACAAGCTGCAGCTATCAGAATACATTTGCCCGAAAGAATTGTGCCCCCACAGAACGTGTAAAACCAACCATTTAGACTAGGCCATTTATCTCATTGTCCTTCTAAAAGGCTAAATAGACAGCGCGTTCATTACTAGTCCTTTTTTACGTAATATACTGTCAGTGGTAATATCAATTGATATGTTTTTTTATTGTTTTAAACGATGTCAAAAAGGTGTTTTTAAATAGCTTATTTTTTATGTGCTCCCCAATCCAATACAAGGAAAATCTACTAACATAAGAACTCACAGACAGGCGTGCTATTTTCCAAAAGGTGGCGCAACGAAGCATAGGCTTTTACTGCGACAAAATTTGCTCAATTAGCAGGCCTGTCTGTAAGAAATTAGCCGGCATATCTGTGAGTTCTTGTGTTAGTAGCTCTACCTAAAACACAGAACAGGAAAGGTTTTCATCGAATCTTAAAGTACATACTCTTTTAATGTTCAGTATATTCTCGAAAATACGGCATAGAACTGACATCGTTTAGTTAACCCTCTCTCCCCATCTTTATTTCAACGCGTATCTAATTGGGTCTGAATTAGTTATTAAAGCTAAAGATCTGATGCATTGGTTGCGATCGATTAAAAACATTGTTTTCAGCGACTTACATATGTAGTTTCCTGTATTTTTCAGCAAATCAATAAATTATTCTTGTATACGTCATTAAATATTTCTGATATGCTATATAGCGCAAATACATTGATATAACACAATACAAAACGTAGTTATTTTTAACGTAAAATACAATGCCGTCAAAAATTAATTATCGCCTTCAGACAAGTTTGTTAGGCCTAAGCTTCGTTAGTATAACCACAATTATTTACAATTATGTTTTGTCGCTTGTTTGTCAGTTCAAAAACACACCCAAAAGTAAAGCTAATAGCATTACCAGGACACCGGTATTGGATCGCATGTTGCTAAAAGCACCTGAAAAATAATGATCATTTGTTTAATTCTCGGCCATCAGTGGTACACACTACACAGTGTGCCTAAAATTAGCTTTTCTTACCGATTTGCGTAAAACACCATATATAATAAATCCTGCTTATAACAGTTCATATGCAGACAAAACCCGGTAATCACATATCGGTTTAGCCACATAATCCGTTTAACTGCATAGAGATAGAAAACCGTAGTCTATCATTTATCAAGGAAATGGTCCGGGTAATCGCATAGATTTTGAACCAAATGTACGGTACATCGGATTGTTGATTACTACTGGGAAATTGTGTGTTGCTAATTTCTCTCGAAGCACTTGAAAAGTGTAATGAAACGGTCAGAGAAAAAAGAAGCATGCCTTTTTTCTTACCCTTCAACTCTTTCCCCGCCTTAACAACATACTATTCACAAACTCTCCGCCATTAAATCAAAACATATGTGACCGATTGCACCTAAGCTAGACAGTTTAAATTTGGCATCACATTTTGCGCCGTGGTTTGAACGTTGATCTTTTCCTTGGAGATTATTTGATGTATTTGAAATCCTGGGTACAAAGAGGGACAGCAAACATCTCTTTGTTACTTTTAATGTCATAAAAACCTTGTTACGCCGGGGAAGTACAAATGAGCACTTAGCTTAATCGCATAAAAAAGCTTGGTAAGTTCTGCAAATAACCGGTTTCGTCTGTATTCAAAATCAACCGTTCTGTTTAAAATGCTTTTGAAAAATCATTTGTTTAACTTACCATCTGGGTCTGGAAACGTCAAACCAGTCACTGTAAAATACAAAAAATATTAACTTGGTGTCAAAAGATTTGTAGATGATAAGATGTTTCCTACTGTCGTAAATCCATGAATAAACCTCAATGACCTCTGTAAAATAGTCCGGTCCTTCGCCGCATGTCACTTTTCCAACAGTAGTGATTCCGTACTGGAACCAAGTGTGGTCTCCACGTTCACAAACCAAAGGACCGCCCCTGTCACCCTATAATTTTTCACACTGTAATCATCCATCCGGTTTATCGCTAATTTCGTTTTTTTTATGTCCCACAAACAGTATTAAACAATAATATTTGTTGTACGTTTTATCACCTAAAACATAATGATACACCTTTATCTGTCCATTGAAATGTATCTTAACATTTTTTTAAATGAATCTTCAGACTCGCATGCTTGGAAGTAAAACATACTGGTGTCGGCTAGGTGTAAATAAATCACTTACACGGCAAGTCGACTTTCCTGAGCCATACGCACACATCACACTGTCAGGCATTATAAATTCCAATCGACTGCTACAGAATATGTCGTTTTGAACTGTGAGTGCAAATTGTCGCAGAGTGTTCGGTAGTTCATTGATACCTGCAGAAGATGTGCATCAATAAGATTGTATTATGATACCACTTTGATAGTTAAAAAAACAAACAAACATACTGGTAACCTTATTTGGATTTGTTAAACTTAACTTTATGTAGTCAACAAATCACTTGCTCTTACTGCTATTTAATGTATGTCCCCATCCAGTGGTGTAGCACTTAGTTCCGATTTCAAGATTGTGACTTTTACTGGATGGTAGTCATACCGGTCCGATGTTGTCATCAAAGTGAGGAATGCCACTTTTCAAATAGAGGAGACCAACATCATAGCCTTTCAGACCGGAATCACTGTAAATAAAGAGGATCTGAAAAAGCAGTTTGTTGTTTACGCATTTTTTGACATATGCTTACATGGCTTCAGGATGCTTGTATTGACTTGACACTGGAATTTGTATCTGTCCAGAATGCATTATGTTTCCGACTGTTACTTTAATGCTGTCAAGTGATATAAAGCAAAAACCAATTAGCGTTTGCTTCTGTCTGCAATTGAAAAAAGGAACACGCTATGCTGTATAATTGGTTTTCTTACCTATCATGTCCATCAAAACAAGTTGCAGCTGTCAAAATCCACCTATTCGAAATAATTGTGCCCCCGCAGAACGTATAATTCAAGGCATGTGGTCGCCTGACTTCAACCAACACTTGCCAAGGCCATTCTCCTTTTTGCGACGCTGTTCCACCAGCAATTCGTGAAGGCTAAACATACGCTTCTTTTCAGAACATTTAGTTTTTTTCTTGCTTTAAGACTTAGTTTGCTGACTACTTCAATTTGCCCAGGTTTATATCGGCGAAGCAAAAGATGCTTAATACAAAAATTTGTTATTTGTGGCCCAATTCAGTTTTGGAAACAAAGAAGAAATATCTTCTTCACTGTGTGGTCAAGGCAGTGTTGAAACGGGCCTGAAATTGGAGCCCAAACCCTGCCAACACTCGACTGCACAAGCCTGAAACCTGGCCTGAACCTGAATCGTTTTTGAGACGCCCTTGTAGGCCCGAAATTTTTTATTAACGGCCTATACTTAAAGTTTAGAATCAAGACAACAAACACAATGGACAATCGGTCTCGAACAAGGCGTTTTAGGGTTGTTTGAAATTCGGTCAGATCCAGCAACTGGAAATTTAGCCAGTTAAATTTATTTAGAAGAAATACTGACACAAAGTGTAAAGTCAGGCCCGATTCAAGACCCCTTTTTAGACAAAAACCTACGCCCGGCTGGACTTACAACTCTGGGGCAAAAATTATTTAAATTTTTACGGCAATATAAAGGTTATGACTTCGAAGTTGTCAGTTCGGGGAATAAATAGGATATGACAAAAATGATTAAGTCCAGTCCAGTGGTTCTCAAACTGTTTTATTGTCGGGGCCAAATGGCAGTTTTTTAAGTGTGTAGGGAGCCGCAAAAATACAAAACCTTGAGAAAATCACTAAAGATTAATACTTGAAAAGCTAAAATGTCAATCTTTTATGGTTTTGTGAGGTTGGTGGGAGCCGCAAAATAAGTAGTTGGGAGCCGCATGCGGCTCTGAGAGCCGCGTTTGAGAATTAGTGGTCCAGTCCCTTAAATTTTGTTTCTTACCAATACATTTTCGTTGGGCCGCTTTCCACAAAGCCTAATTTGTTCTAAACAAAAAACAACGTACCATGAGTTTTTTAACACTACTAATTTTTTATCCTTTTAAATTGTAAGAATTTTTTTAAGACTTTGACATTATATACTTACCGCATGTTTGGTATTTACTAGACCATCCATTCTCCCGGCATGTACTTGTTGCTTCTCCGATTAGATAAAACCCGTCATCGCAAGTATACGTCACAACTTCGGTCAATTGATATATGTCTTGATCTGGGCTGATTTTTCCGTTTTGGGGAACAGTGGGTCTGGAGCAGACCGGATCTATTAAAACTACTCGAAATATTATCGTTTTTGTTATAGTCAGGTCTGAAAACGCTGAATGCACATAGTCAAATTGAGCAGACCCAAAGATTTGGTTGTTTAAATCTGTTTATTGTTTGAACAATTTTTATAACTTATTACATCAACATGGCTGGAAATCCATCTGTTCTACTTAAAGTCATTATGTGGTACTATGAAACGTGTACAAACTGCAGGAGTTGCAGTGCCTATGAAGTAGAATAGTAGAAGTGTCAAGTCTTGCAATATGTGCTACAATATCTTACATTTAAACAAACATAGATAAACGATCGTACATCTTACAGTCTGGACATAGCTCCATTTTAGAACCGCATTGTTTACAATAAATAAATCTGTTAAAGACCAGCTAAAGTTTTAGTTCAACATACGAGTTCATTTGTCCTCCTTTTTTGCTTTTTCGGTCAGGATTTGTTTAAATTGTTCTGAACAAGAGCGAATAATCGATTAAGCCCAATACACGTCTAATATTTGCGAAAGTAAACTTTCCAAATACGCGTCTAATTATAATATATGCAAAAGTAAACTCATGAAATTTAAGCTTTTTAAAGAGAAACAATTAGTTGGAGGGAATGCTCGTTGTTGTTATATTTAAAAAGGATCACAGAAAAAGAGGGGCATTTTTAATCACTTAAAATCGATTAGTTTGGAGAATGACAAGAATCTGCAAAACTTCCAATCCCAGCATCGAAATGTCCCAAATTTGTAAATATGTACCCGCATTTGGGTCAATATATCACTAGTAACAACCAGACAAAAAACTGAAATTGTAAAAGTTGTAAAATCTTTTGTTTCGAAACAGGCGAATGTATAACAAATTCCTGCACTATTGTTACACATCGCTCAGAAAAGATGTTTAAAAAATATGCGCACTTTACTTACCTGGTTCTGGAAAGGTTAGTCCAGTGGCTGTAATCCAAAGAAATACAGTTAAAAAAAATCATCATTTGTCTATGTGGAGGTGTTATTGCAACATTTCTTACTGTCGTGAATCCATGAATAAACCTCAATGACCTCTGTAAAGTAGTCCGGTCCTTGGCCGCATGTCTCTATTGTAAAACTAGTGATTCCATACTGGTACCAAGTCTGGTCTCCACGTTCACATACTAAATGCCCACCACCATCACCTTACACAACAATGGACAAATTTGTTTTTTGTACAATTGTAAGGTAAGCTTTAACCCTAAACTTTAACCCAAAACACCCGTGTTTTAAGTGTAACATATTGTTATCGGCTAGCTAGATCAAGGGTTGGTAATCTACCCCCAATAAAACTTTCGAACAGTCCGTAACCGCATTCTAACTGCTTCATGTCTCTGGTTCGTGACCGCATCAGGGTTTTGTATGTTATTATGCATGTGTGTGTGTGTGTGCATTGGAACTGTGTAATAGAGTTGTGTTAAAGTTTACTGGGTGGCCTGACTGTTAGTATTCCAAGCAACGCTTTATAAAGTTAAACTTTTAGTAGCTAACTTAATATTTGTACATATTCACATCAAACGAATTTTTGATCTTGATCGGTGACTGTACAAGCATCGTTGCGGCTCCATCCGCAGTATTAATACTTCTCAGGCCCCCGCATGAAAAAAGTTTGCCCACCTTTGGGCTAAGTGTAAATGATGTACTTACATCACACTTTCCTGGGGCAGTGGCACACATTACACTACCAGGCATTGTACTTTCCATTTGGCTTCGGCAGTAACTGTCGCTTTTCCAGTTCTTGTCGCAGACTGATAATAATTCATCGTTACCTTAAAATGATCTTTTGCAATAATGTTTTAATATAGAGTATTTGATATTTGTGTTGATCAAACTGCAGCGGTCGCATCGTATCAGGTCATTGGCTTGGATCAGTGATTAGTCTTTGCCCTATATATTTTAATTTAAATCTTTGCTAAAGGTTTCATCTTTGCTACCTGTTTCACTTGTAGTTTTTTTGGCTTGTTGTTTAAAAAACGAAGATGGTGGCAACCTTGCTTTAATTTGTCAGGAATAAACTTTCGGAAACAATACTTTTCACTTACTGCTGGATGTATGCCCCCATCCAGTGGCGTAGCACTTCCAGTTTCAACATTGTGGCTTTGACTTGATGACAGACATACTGGTCCGACGTTGTCAGTAAACGTAATAGTATTCGTCAGACGGAGAAGTCCAACATCATAACCGTCTTGGCGCAGAGTTTTACAAAAATGCAAGGTGACGGACATATAACGTCACTACTGCGTGCTACCACAAGAACTCAAATTGATAGCCAAACAAACTTCCCATAGAATGCAACGTTCGTCAAAATCGGAAAAAAATGTTTGAAATAATGTTTAGTTCGCAATTGCAACACGTTGCTGTAGCGTTTATCATTGGTTTCGCAACGTTCAAAAATGTTTCGTCTAGTTTAACTATTCATTATGACACATTTGTACTGTACACAACGATGGCCCAACATTCACTGGCAGACAATAGTATGTTTAACGTCATAAACAAAGCACTAACCAAAACAGGTTGCAGTTTTAAGTTACAGGTTTAAGTTACAGTTTAAGTGGCTGTATCGCCACAACGTTTGTTTAAAAGCAAACTTGTTTCCAATTTTCTTCAGAATTGTTGATATTTTATGCGATACTGCCACAAATATCCACGGTGACCGCCACCGTGCTTTAAAAACCCAAGTTGGCTGCGCCACCCCGCCACCGCCTATGCTGGCAGGTATATAGTTTAAGATAGCAAAAGCGATCAAAAATTGTTTGTCTTAAACTGCTTACATGTTTTTTGTCAAGTTGTGTTATATGTTTAATATACAGCAAAAACGTCCACCAAACTAACTAATTAGTTTTTAAACGATCTTCATTCTGTTTGTGTTAGAAAACCAATGCTTTAGTTTCTAGATTTAATTTAGTGAACTACTCTATTTACGCTTACGTAGCTAGATGATGTTTGTATTGCGCTGACACTGTATGGACTTGTTGTCCAGGATCTGCTAAATTTTCTCCATTAATCTTTCCGACCGTCACTTGGATGCTGTGAGAAAATAACCAAATTATCAGTGCTAATTCAAGAGTAAAAGAAGTTAAAAAAAATGAAAATTGTTTTTCTTGCCTATCACTTGTTTGAAAACAGATAGCAGCTGTCAGAATCCATTTGTCCGAAAGAATTGTTCCTCCACAGAATGTGTAGAACAAACCATTAGGACGAGCGGCACGAGTCATGGCTTGCCAAAGCCATTCACCTCGTTGTGACGGTGTTCCACCACCAATTCTTGAAGGCTAAATATATAGTGCGTTTATTGCTAGTTTATATTTGTTTCAGTCTCTGTTTTTTAGTGGAAGTTCTATACTGTAAGGGATGGTCAGATTACAGTTTTTTTTTGTTAAACACAGGGCAATAAATGAATATCTTCCCCATAGTACAAGCTTGCTTTACCGACGATAGGCTTAACAGTGCAGGGTCACATTATTGACGCAAAAGTTAGAAATCGAAGCAGATAGTAACTGATTTAAATGATATGATAACCTACCAACGAATTTTCGTTAACCCGTTTTCCACAGTTTTCAATGGTTTGTGCTGAACAAAAAATAAATTAATTTGTAACTGCTTTTCTTCTTTAAGGAATTAGTTGATATGGGAGATCTGTAAAACTCACTTTAACAAAAATGTGTGAAAATATTTTACTCAATAGTTTATTCAGATCTAAAACATAACAATTAAAGTCAAAATCTTTTTTCCTTACCAGATATACACGAGGCAGCAAATAAAATGTAGGTCAGAAGGCGTATGGTTGCCATTTTTGTTACACTGGTCGCTTAAAAAACAAAATTATACAACTTTTAGTTGCAAAAAAGGTTTCTTTGTTCAGTTTTCAACAAATTTAAATAAAAAAAGGCATTTGAGACCCAAAGGTCTAATATACTCTTCTAACCATTTTTATAACTCTTACAATGTTGCTTTTCTTAATACACTGTTATAAACCGTTTTTACCAACCTTCGATAAGTTCGACTAACCGTTGACAGTTCTTGTGAACAAACATTTGTTTATTGACCAAACACTGCTTTCACTCTGACAATGTGTACCTTAAGTTTGTGTTTTTTATGTACAGCAAACATTCCGGGCTGACAGGTTATATGTGTTGCATGTATAGCATACTTGAATAAACGTATGCTATATTTTTCATGCTATATTGGTTGGCACGTAAAGTCATTTTTTTATGACGCGCCAACCGTTAAGCGGGTTTATACTTAAGTTGTGAACATATTTTTACTGTTACACTACTTGTTTTATTTGGTTGTTGTGCAATAGTTTTTAAACCAAGCCTACTTTCGCAAACCTGTCTGCTTTCTAAATTACAGTTGTGAGCAGCAGGCACAAACCACTATTACTCACAAAACTATTGGCAAGTCATTACGATTTGGAATTAACAAGCAAATTGACACGCGCAGCTCCAAAAGTTGTCGACCCCTTTAATATATCTGCACTGGACAGTGCACTCTTCGAATGGTTTTGTGTGTTTTGGTCACCAATGCATAACGAGTGATACTCTTGGTTAGTGTACTGTACACAAATGTTAGTGTACTCTCTGGTGCGGCCTATGTTGATCTTTTTTTACCGCTTATGGCACTAATATCAAACTGTCCTGTAACTGTGATTAATGTTCAAGAGCCATTGTAGTGAATTACGTTTGCCCTTGTTGACAAAGGTTTGTGCTGCGAGTTTGGTGACAACGAATAACCTGTTTTGAGTTTATTTACTTCGAATTCTCTCGTTTTTTTTACGCAACCAAAAAGCAACGATTGTCACAATTATGGTGCGAGTAGTGTGACCACCAATTGTCACACATTGATTTTGCATATTCATCTAGAAAACATTAGTTTTCTTCATTGCTGGGTGACTTTTTATCACCCGACTTCTGATCATTTGACATTTGATCATGCGTCAGTCACATTTTATCCCTCTACCCTGTCGTAATGATCGATCTTATGATATTTGGTGATAAAATATCATGGCTCCCTTTTCTTTATCAAACATGTATTGTTTTATCAACATGACATGTAGAAAAATAGTTTCTGAAAGTTTAATATTAACGCAAAACGTGACAACTATTACGTTTGTTTTATAGCTTAGCACACCAATAAATCATTCTTTTTAAGTCGGTTTATGTTTCTGATTTCCGCGCAAATGACGCGAATAAATTGTCACATAATGCGAACTACTGTATATTTAATGTGAATTACAACGACGTAAAAAATTGATCATTGCACTTAGATTAAGACTTTGGACAATACAAAATAAAACACGCTTCATTTCAATCTTGGCTAATCAATGTCAATTGCATCTTAATTTCGGTGTAAAAAGATCCCCATAAGTAACGCTGCAACCATTATCAGGACACCATTGTATCGCAAGTTGCTCAAAGCACCTGGAAAATAATGATCATCTCTTTAATTCTGTGCAATCACGTATCTCCATCTCAAAGCTCTGGCTGCCCAAGTCTAATTGTGCATTTCGGGTTTATCGCGTGAAAAAATTGAAACCAAACTCATGTTATATTTTTTAAGAACACGGTTTAGGGTCTTTAATGTTGTAAAACGAATCGTATAACACTGACATAAGCTGTGTGAAAACAAAATAGATGGTAAATGGGTAATATTCCAATTATAATAGAAACATACTTTGTGATGGGTTATAATAAACACAGCATGACAAAACTGCTAACAGACAAAACTGGTTAATGAATTTCCAGATAATTGCATATTCCACTTAATTGCATAGAAATCTTTAATTCCATACCATAGTCCATTTTTAAGAAGAAAATCGTCATTGCAAATCGCCTATATTTGCGAAGAGTTTGAACAAAATGTGCGATAAGCCGCATTGTTGATGTATATTCGAGAACTCGCACGTACTGTGTCATTAACACACCAGGAAAGTGCAAATAATCACTTCTGTTAACAACGCAAGGTAGCTGCGTAAAAAACGCTTGGCAACTGGTTATGCGATTATCCAGTTTCGTCTCTATTGCAAGAAAAAATCGATTCGTAAGAAATGCTTCAGAAATATATTACTTTTACTTACCACTTGGGGCGGGAAACGTCAAACCAGTAACTGTAAAACACAAAATAGTTTACTTTGAGTCGGAACATTTGAAGATAGCATGGATATGTTTCTTACTATCATGGATCCATGAATAAACCTCGATGACCTCTGTAAAGAAGTCCGGTCCTTTGCCGCATGTCTCTATTGTAAAACTAGTGATTCCATATTGATACCAAGTCTGGTTTCCACGTTCACATACTAAAGGTCCGCCGCCGTCTCCCTATACAACAAACAAAAAGTTTGTTTTTTGCCTTTAACAGCTCAAAGTTGCCGTAACACATATAATAACCTGTAAAATAGCAAATTCAAGTACTTTTACCAGCGTTTTGGTTAAAGCAAATGAGACTTTGCTGCGTCTGAAATATAACACTTAAAGTTAATTTGCTTTCGCCTAAATAAAGTTAAATTGCTTTTGCTTTGCGAAGAAAACACACAGCGACACAACAGCAATGCGCAAGCACCAAACCGGAAATCGTTAAACTGCGTTAAAACGATTTCATGCACAAAACGTGACGTACTGACTCGATTAGGTAAAAAACGTGCGCTGAATTTGTCTGATTGTGTGTAAATTGAGTTTGTAGGACAATTCACTTACCACACATACTGACTTTCCTGAAGCAGTGGCACACATCACACTATCAGGCATCGTGATTTTCAAATGGTTGCGACAATAACTTTCACTTTGAACTTCCAGTTGTGCTTGTCGCAGACTGGGCGAATAATCATCGGTCGCTGCAACACAATTAGATATACTTGCATGTAACTATAGACGACATGATTGGGTAGATGCTGGTTGAATTTGTCAATATTAAACATGTTTCGATTTGTATGCATGTAGCTACCCAATGGACAAAAGTTTGTCAAAGAGAACAACAATTGATTGAAAATAAAGTGATAGTCGGTAGTTAACAAATGATTTGTTTGCTCTTACTACTTGATGGGTAGCCCCATCCAGTTGCATAGCACATCGTTCCGATTTCAACATTGTGACTTTGACTTGATGGCAGACATACTGGTCCGATGTTGTCTGTAAACGTGATGCTACTTTTTAAGTAAAGAAGACCAACGTCATAGCCATCTTGGTACGAGCCCCTGTATATGTAGAGAATTTTAAAAATACTTTTTGTATGCGCATTTTCATGACATAGGCTCACGTGGCTGCATAGTGCCAGTATTGATTTAACACTTCAAATTTTTGCTGTCCAGGATCTATTGCATTTTCTCCATAGATCTTTCCCACCGTCACTTCGATGCTGCCACATGTTAAAAAGCAAAATTCATGCAATCTGTGTTTGCTCCGACATGCAACAAGATATATTGTAAGTTATAATTAGTTTTCTTACCTATCACTCAGTTTGAAACAAGCGGCTGCTGTCAAAATCCACCTGTCGGAAAGAATTGTTCCTGCACAGAACGTGTAAAATACGTCACGTGAATGATTAGCGTGAACCATGGCTTGCCATGGCCATTCTCCTCTCTGTGACGCTGTTCCACCAGCAATTCTTGAAGGCTAAATATACAACTTTATTTCTTAGAATATTTAGCCTTTAGTTCTTTCTTTAAGTTTGCTGACTACCCCAGTTTGTCTAGGTTTATATCGGCGAAGCAAAGTATGCTTAATATAAATATCTGGTAATCGTGGCCCAAAACAGTTGTGAAGCTTAAATGGGATTATCTGCTGTGGGCAAAGATTGTTTTTCGCAAACGCTAAAGAAATACCCTTAATTGGTATATTTTTTTCGCTTCGCTCACCGCTCGTTTTTGAAAGAAATATACTGTCATTGATGATCAAATCACATTTTTCTTATTTGTTAAACTAAGGGCAATAGTCATTTTCTAAAGTATAAGAACATGTTTATCGTTGCTTAACTAACGATAATCTAAACAGGGCCACATTGTTTTCTCTGAAAACCGGCGGGACCAATATAGGTATATTATGTCTTAAACTTGTAATTGTCAGTGTTGTAAAATAGTAACGCATAAAGTATGTAATTATCTAGTTTAAACTATGTTAATTTAGTTTAATAATATGTTTCATCAACGTTTCATTTCACTTTGTGCAAATACAACATTGATACTTACTAACGAATTTTCTTTGACCCGTTTTCCACAGTTTTGAATGGTTTGTCCTAAACAAAAATAAATAAATAGATTCTTGCCTATATGTTCCACGAAGAAACAAACACGTGCTAGGCGGGTCATAGTACTTTCGTACTAGATTAGTAGAAACAAAAAGCAACAGTCCATTTGGATCTTAAACATAACAATTAAAAAAAAAACAGATTTAGCTTACCAGATGTACATGAAGCGACAAATAAAATATAAGCCAGAAGCCGTATTGTTATCATTTTTGTTACACTTGGCACTTGAAGAACAAAATTACAGAATTTCTGTTGCAAAACAAATACATATGTTTTTCTTTGTTTAATTTGATTTTTATCGACAGATCTCAAATCAAAAACATTAAAGACTGGCATGGTCTAATATTTTTTCTAACCATTTCTCATAACTCTTTCAATGGTTTTTCATAATCCCTTTCATAAAACCATTTTTAAGGGCGTTTAAAGATAATATGACTTAAAAAAGGCAACCTCTTGGCGAATCTCGACATTTACAGATTTATTAAACTTGTTAAGCAGCTAACGAAATTAGATTTTACTTTAAAACGCAGACACTGCGCTTACTCTTAGAATTGTCCATCTTCAACTACTATGTTTTAATCTTTTTACAACAATCCTTATAAGCACCTTGTTTATAAATATACGGTTTACAAATAAAATTGGATTAAAACAGCCGAATAATTTTATTGCGTTCGTTTACAACTTCACTGGCGCTATTACCACACCCTATACCTACATCGTATACCAGATAGTGTAATCAGGTTATCGTAGGTAAATATTGGCTTAATTAGTGAAACAATGGTCGAGGCTTATCGTTTTGTGTAGATTAGCCATTGGTGCATGACGAAGTGAAATTCCTAGTTAGTACACAAATCGTAGCCAAATGGCACAAAATATTAAACTGTTTCGAAACTCTAATTTTGTTTATCAGCCATCGCTGTGGTTAACATTTGTCTGTCTTGATAAAACATTATGCTGCAAAATGTGTGGCAACAAACAGCTGTTTTTGAACATTTCCCATTGAATTGATTGTAGACATACTAGTCCAATGTTGTCAGTTTTCAAAAATATTGTGTTTTTAAAATTTTTGGTTTGTCATTCAAATGCGTCATTAAGCATTTAATATGGAAGCTAACACATCATCAGTGTTAAAGCAGGTTATAAAACGAAGAACCTGTATAAAACTAAAACAGTAGTTGTTTTCAAGTCACTTTTGTTTAATACAAACTACAACTGTCAGAATCCATTCGTCCGAAAGAATTGTGCCTCTGCAAAACGTGTAAAACAAACCATTTGGACGAGTGACATAAATCATGGCTTGCCTGATTCATTCACCTCGTTTACCTCGTTGATTTTGGAAGGTTTAAAAGACCGTGTTCATAACTAGTTCTTTTTTCGTTTTATACTTCAGTCGTGACCAAATCATGTTTTGTTTATTTAGTGTGTAAAATGATGTCAAAAAGTTGTTTTTGGAAGCTTCTTATTTTTGTGTGCGCCTAGTGGCAATCCACAGAACAGAAAAGGTTTTCATCGAGTCTTCAGTACATACTCTTTGAATCTTTAGTGCATATTCGAAAATACTCAATAGAACTTGCATCTAATTAGTTGAACCTTTCTCTTTCCATTTTTATTCCATTTCAACGCGTTTTCTTGGTTGACAGATCATAAGTGGCTCTCAAAATAGTTGTAATTTGCAACTCAAAAGTGACATTTATTGTCTTTTATTTGCAACAGGTCAATAAATTATTCTTTTAATGTCATTAAATATTTCTGATGTGCTAGAAAACGCAAATACATTGATGTCACACAATACAAAACATAATTATTTTTACGTAAAATAGCGCCGTCAAAAATAAATCATTGTCAGTCTAAAAATAAATGCTTCGTTTCAATCACAGTACGTCAGGCCTGCTAAGGCCTATGACTATATTCATTTTAGCTTCGTTTCAATCCTGATTATTTACAATGATATTTTTCTCTGATTTGTCAGTGCAAAAACACGCCCACAAGTAAAGCTGGAAGCATCACCAGGACACCGATATTGGATCGCATGTTGCTAAAAGCACCTAAAAAATAAAGATCATTTCTTTAATTCACGTGTGTGTGACATAAGCGTCTTGGGCAATAAGTCGTAACATTACTTCATAGAAACGGCAAAAAGCAAAAATGTCAATCCAATTCTTAAGAAACGATTTAAAAACAACTTTAGTTCCACTTACCACCTGGTGCTGGAAATGTCAACCCAGTAACTGTAAAACACAGAAAATAGACGTCGTGTCAAACGATATACAGATAATATGGATGAATATGGGAATGTTTCTTACTGTCGTAAATCCATGAATAAACCTCAACGATCTCTGTAAAGTAGTCCGGTCCTTGGCCGCATGTCACTTTCCCAAAACTACTGATTCCATACTGGTACCAAGTCTGGTCTCCACGTTCGCAAACCAGAGGTCCGCCCCCGTCACCCTATACAACCAACCCAAAGGCTTGATTTTGACTTTAAACAACGGAAATCATACAATGTTGCCTGCGGTTTGCTGTGGGCGAATCGGGGTTTGTTGCGTCCAACATATAACACTATACAAACTTGAAAAAGAGTTCTTTTCTCTTTCAAAAAAAAGTTTTTTTCTAAAGTTATGTTGCTTTTGCGTTTTGTTTTAAAAAAGGCGACACAATTGTAATGGAACAATAAAATTGGACTGTTTTGTAAAAACAGATAAGGGGCATAAATCGTTTCTTTTAATAACAGAAATATATATAAAAAATATAAAAAATATAAAAAATATACTCAAAGATGACATTACACTTACAGAAATATATATTTCGTCTTAATAAACAGGCATCGTTAGTTTCTTATTCATATAGATTTATATTTATGTATTTAAGAAACGATTTATGCTTATTATCTGTTTTTATAAAACAGTCCAATATAAAACTGATCAGAAGCAAGAATCTTTCTTTTATACATTGTATTGTCTGCAGGAGGCGTTACATAGCAAAACTGTTTCAGCTAATGGAACAATATCGAAATAGCGGATAAAGGTTATCAGCAAATATTTGCGTCCCTATTCAATTCGGTGTTCAAGGTTGCTAAGGCTAAAGTTGCATTATTGTGTGTAAATTGAGTTGCTAAAGGTAATCCTCTTACATCACATGTTGACTTTCCTGAAGCAGTGGCACACATTACAGATTGAGGCATCGTGCTTCCCATATGGTTGCTACAGTAACTGTCTCTTTGAACTTCTAGTTGTGCTTGTCGCAGACTGGTGGATAAATCATTGCTCGCTGCAACACAACTGAGCAATGTAGTTGTAGACCGCAGGATGTTTGCGAATACGAAATGATGACGTTTGTATGGGACTAAGCTCTTAAATACACATCAAACTAGGAAGGAATTTGTTATTTTGATACGCATGCAAGAAATATAATCAAACATCCACCCATATTCTTCCTAGTAGCTTCTGGTTAAAAGATGTCAAGTTTAAATGTGATAGTCGGTAATTGACAAATGACCTGCACTTACTGCTAGATATGTGGCCCCATCCAGTGGCGTAGCATTTCGTTCCGGGTTTAACATTATGACTTTGACTTGATGGTAGACATACTGGTGCAATGTTGTCAGTAAACGTGATGCTATTTGTCAAGTATAGGAGACCAATATCATAGCCATCCTGACCATTACCACTGAAAAAGTGAGTATGTTTATAAGCACTTTCTTGTAAACACATTTTTTTGACATATTCTCACGTTGCTGCATGGTGCTTGTATTGATGTAATACTGTAATTGTTTGTTGTCCAGGTTCTATTGTGTTTTCTCCACTAATCTTTCCCACTGCTACCTCAATACTGCGAAATATTTTAAACAAATTTTTAGAAATTCGTTGTTGCTCCGAGATGCAACAAACTATTTATTGTAAATTTATTTTCTTACGTGTCACTTGTTTCGAAACAAGTTGCAGCGGTTAGTATCCATCTGTCAGATAGAATTGTTCCACCACAGAACGTGTAAATTACGCCAAATGGACGTGTGGCTCGAACCATGGCTTGCCAAGGCCATTCTCCTCTCTGTGACGCTGTTCCACCAGCAATTCTTGAAGGCTAAATATATATATTAAGTATATGTATCGTTTTCTTGAAAGAACACTTAGAATTTTGTTCTTGCTTCAATACTAGATTGACTAAATACCCTAATTTAACCAGGTTTATAAAGGCGAAGCAAAAGTGGCCTAATACAAAAATTTGTTAACCCAGTTGTTGAGCTAAGGGGCAGTATTCAACCGAGAGTGTGAATTGTATGCTGTAATCAGATGACAAAATCTACAATAGGGAAAAGGAGGCATTATTTTACAACTTGATCTTGAAGCCAATTTGTGAATACATGAGAAATAAAAAACGCTTTAGTGCGGCCTCTCAAACAATGTTACTTACCAATGAATTTTCGTTGGTCCGCTTTCCACAAACAATTTCTCCTAAACAATTTTTTGTTAGGGATATTGTTTTTCTTTTTTCAAAATATTGCATGTTTTTATTGAAATTGCCAAAATGCTACTTACTACATGCCGTAAACTGACTGGACCATCCATACTCCCGGCATGTAATTGTTGATGTTCCACTCAATTGAAAGCCAGGATCACAAGTATACGACACCTGTTCGTTCAATTGATATTTGTCTTTATCCGGGTTGATTTTTCCGTTTGGGGGAACAATGGGTCTGGAGCACACCGGATCTATTAAAACAACTCGAAATAATGTCGCTTCTTTATAGTCAGGTCTAAAAGTTTTGCAGAACGACATAGTATGTTTATTTGCAACTTTTACACCGTTTTAAATGACTTTTACAGTTTTCCTATTCGATATTACCTTTGCAACGCTGACAGCGCCTAATCACATTGAGTAGACTCCGAAAATGTGGTTTGGACTGAAATTTGTTTAAAATTTGAACGATTTGTGTAACTTTTAACACCAACACCACTGATAGTTAATAGGATACAACAACGTGGTTCTACAAAAACGCGAAAATGTCTGTTGGTAATGCATCTACTCTCTTTAAACAGGGGTGCCCGCGGGCAAAACGTTTTTTTAGAATCAGAACACAAATATACGGGATTTAAGGACATTGTGAGATTTTGTTGCGTCAGCACCATGTACACTTCCTTTTTTACCGGTGAATAAGGTTCCATGGAAAGCTTTTGCGTTAAGTGGTAGGTCGCCAAAACCCCAAAACGTAATCCAAACTATGGCGTTACATACGCAACACAATTTGTAAAAACAGCCGCGGGCCACGTGAAATGCCGCCGGGGCCGCATTTGGCCCGCGGGCCGCACTTTGGACACCCCTGCTTTAAAGTCATTAATTGGTACTGTAAACATGGGCGTCCGCAGGAAAAAATACAGGGGAGGGCAATACTATCGTCACATCGCCGTTCGATAAACGGTATTTCAGAACAAAAATCATCTGACAGTGATACTCATTCTTGCCAATCCCAATGTAGCAAAGTAGTGCAATAAACAGAATATTAACCATCACTGACGTATGTGGTAGATTGGCAAATACTTTTAACAGAAGTAGGACTTACATACACAAACCTTATCAGATGTAGGCTAACAACAGACAAAGTGAAGCCTTCACTTCACTGTGAAGGTATCACATAATGACTGTTTTACACATCTATCAATGACGTAATAATATGCTTGTTAGCGAGCTATTGTTAAGTAATAATGTTCGATTCATTTAATCTGTTGTAAAACCTCATCCTGTTCTGTTACAGTTACAGCTTGTATTCGGTGCGTTTAACAGGGTGGAGACCCACGACGTCTTCGGTTTACGTCCCAGGAAAACCGGCGGTTGCCGACCACTGCTGTAAAGGGTGCCCAAAATGCAGAAGTATGTAGTGCCTTTGTTCTGTGTACGTACTTGTTATAGCCGGGACATTTACACGGGTATTTGGTTATATCGCCGATTTAACGACTTTATATGAGTTGACAATGTAGTTTAAAAGTTTACAATGTATCTAGTTGACACGCAAATGTAGAAAAAAATCAGTCTTTATAAGACAGAAAATACGTGCACTTTGCTTACCTGGGTCTGGAAAAGTCAGTCCAGTGGCTGTAATAGAAGGAAAAAAAGTTACTCTTCATTGGTCCACTCTATTTGGAGGCATTATTACAATTTTTCTTACTGTCGTGAATCCATGAATAAACCTCAATGACATCTGTAAAGTAGTCTGGTCCGTAGCCGCATGTCGCCTTTCCGAAACTACTGATTCCATACTGATACCAAGTCTGGTTTCCACGTTCACAAACCAAGGGGCCGCCGCCATCACCCTATGCAACAACGGCAGAAGTTTTTTTTTTATAATATTGCCATGTAAAACTCTAACCCAAAACACCCGTGTTTTAAGTGTAACATATTGTTAGCTAGGTCAAGGGCGGGCAACCTACGGCCCATAAAACTTTCGAGCGACCCGTGACCGCATTCTAACTGCTTTATTTATCTTGTCTGGGACCGCATTACAAATTCGTATTTTATTCTTCATCGGCCGAATGCCTTTTATGCGTAGTATCCTTCTTATATACCAAAGAGTTCTTTAACTAAACGCTGATAGTTATTACTAGGAAAGTAGAAATACGTATTGTTACGTACAAAAAACAAAACTATTGTGTGTGTGTGTGTGTGCTTTGGAACTGTGTAATAGAGTTGTGTTGAAGTTTATTGTGTTGCTCAATTGTTACTATCCTAAGTAACGCTGTCCAAGGTTAAAGTTTTAGCAAACAAGTTCTGTAGCTTATTTGATATGTGTACATATTCAAATCAAACAAATCTTTAAAGTTGAATTCGCCAATTCTTGATCGGTGATTGTATGAGGCTAGGTGCAAATGATTGACTTACTTCACATGTTGACTTTCCTGGGGCAGTCGCACATATCACACTGTCAGGCATTGTACTTTCCATTTGGCTTCTGCAGTAACTTTCGCTTTGAACTTCCATTTGTGCTTGTCGCAGGCTGGTCGATAATTCATCGCTACCTGTAAATAATGTTTTGAAATAGTGTTGTAATAAATAGAGTATTTTAATATTGTGTTGATCAAACTGCGACGGTCGCTTTGTATCAGGTCATTGTGATTAATCTTTACCTTATATTTCAATTTTACTCATTGCTGAAACATTTTTTTGTCTTTACTAGCTGTTTCACTTGTAGATTTTTTGGCTTGTAGTTTAAAATAAGAAGGTGGTGGCAACGTTACTTTGATTTGTCAGGAATTAACTTTCAAATCACTAAACAGAAAACAAATCACTTGCACTTACTACTTGATGTGTGGCCCCATCCAGTGGCGTAGCACTTTGTACCAGTGTCAACATTGTGGCTTTGACTTGATGGTAGACACACTGGCCCGATGTTGTCAGTAAACGTAATAGTACTCGTCAGGCGGAGAACTCCAACATCATAACCGTCCTCGATTGAGCCACTGGCAGAGATATTGTTTAAGAAGGCGAAAGGGCGCTTAAAGATTCTTTGTCTTTAAGTGCCTACTTGGTATTTTGTTAGGTTGTGTTATACTTTAAATTATACCGCAAAATTTTAATTAAAACCAAAAAAATACTTTTTACACGATTTTCATACCATTTTTTGGTGTTAGAAATGCTTTAGTTTCTAGATTCACTTTCATGAACTTCTCATTTACGCTTACGTGGCTAAATGATGTTTGTATTGCTCTGACACTGTAAAAATTTGTTGTCCAGGATCTACATTATTTTCTCCGTATATCTTTCCGACCGTCACTCGAATGCTGTAAGGAAATTAACAAATCATTAGTGCTTATCCAAGAGTGAAATAAGTAAACCTGGTTAAAAAAGAAAAATATTTTCCTTGCCTATCACTTGTTTGAAAACAGATAGCAGCTGTCAGTATCCATTTATCCGAAAGAATTGTTCCTCCACAGAATGTGTAGAACAAACCATTTGGACGAGTGGCACGAATCATGGCTTGCCAAGGCCATTCACCTCGTTGTGATGGTGTTCCACCGGCAATCCTTGAAGGCTATATAGATAGCGCGTTCATTGTTAGTATATATTTGTTTCAGTCTCTGTTCTTTAGTGGGAGCTCTATACTGTTAGGGATGGTCAGATTACAGTTTTTTTGTAAAACACAGGGCGATAAATGAATTTCTCCCACTTTCAAGAGGCTTGCTTTACTGAAGATAAGCTAAACAGTGCATGGCCACATTATTTACGCTATAATTAGACGAGCCAAAGTAGATAATAATTTACTTAAATGATATGATAACTTACTAACGAATTTTCGTTAACCCGTTTTCCACAGTTTTCAATGGTTTCTCCTGAACAAAAAAATAATAAATTTGTAACCGCAATTGTTCTTCGAGTAATAAATATGCTATGTGGGATTTGTAACACCCACTTTGAAATAAATTTGTGTAAGTATTACACACAATAGTTAATTTGTAAATTAAACACAATAATGGAAGTCAAAATCAGTTTTGCCTTACCAGATATACAGGAGGCGACGCATAAAATGAAGGTCAGAAGGCGTATTGTTGACATTTTTGTATCACTGGTCACTTAAAAAACAAAATACAAACTTTTTTGCAAAAGAAATATATATATAGTTTCTTTGTTCAAAATGATATTTTATCCACAAATGTAAATAAAAAACATTTGAGACCGATATGGTCTAATATAGGCTACTCTTCTAACCATTTTTATAACGCTTACAAAATTGTTTTTTTTACCTTTTTTAAAAAAAAACTCTTATCAACCGTTTTTTAAGGCGCCTGTTCAAAACAGACAATTAATTGCAAGATCTAAGCGATTGTCGACCCTTGCAAGCCTTTGTTAAACTCGACTAACAGCTTGACACAAACCTATACTTGTCTTTGTTATCCGTGCGGCACAAAGTTAAGTTTTAAATTAAGCCGTTGGCAGTTCATGTGTATAAATATTTATTGGTTGACGAAACACTGCTTTCACTCTGACAATGTGTACTTTAAGGTTATGTTTTTTATGTACAGCAAACATCCTGGGTTGACAAGGTATATGTGTTGCATAAATAGGCAAAAAAGACACTGTTTGCGCTTGAAAGTTGTACAGGTACAAATTGAACGAACGTTTCCATGCTCTATTTTGGAGCTTGACACGCGAGGTCATTTTTTCATGACGTGCCAAACGTTAAGCGGGTTTATATTCAAGTTGTGAACATATTTTTTACTGTTACACCGCTTGTTTTATTTGGTTGTTATGCAATAGTTTTAAAACCAGCCTACTTTCGCAAATCTGTCTACTTTCTAATTACATTTGTGAGCAGCTGGCAAAATCCACCAATACTCACAAAAGACCCCTTTAATATATCTGCACTAGGCAGTGTACTCGAGTCATAGTGAACAAATATTGGCTTAATTGGTGAAACCGGGTTTCAAATTACCGGCTTCGAATAGTTTTGTGTGTTTTAGTCTCCGATGCATAACGAGGTGAAACTCTTGATTAGTGTACTGTACACAAATGTAGTGTACTCTCTGGTGCAGCCTATAGTGATCTTTCATACCGCTTATGGCACAAATATCAAACTGTCCTGTAGCTGTGATTAATGTTTAAGAGCCACTGTAATGACAAAACGGGATATTAATTTTTTTTGTATTTTTTGCTGCTTGTCAAGTAGAGAAGACCAACATCATAGCCATCGTCAACCGAACCGCTGTCAGGAATATGATTTAAGATGCTTTTTAATCGCAAGATTGATGAACAAACATTTGTGTTCAGCTGCGTACATTGGTTTGCCACGATGACCTATGCAATGCCCCTATTGCGTAACTCAATAACATTTGAGTTAAAGAGTTTTAGGCCAAATCAAAATCAAAGATGACATTCCATAAACCTACTATGGACTTTTATCTCCTAAGAAAGTACACTTAAGAAAATGCCAAACCTCTCACGCTCACTTGCAAAATAAAGCTTGTCTTGTCAGTGACACTGCTACGATTCGTTGTCTAGGACCATTACATTTTCAAATTTGTGTCTTGACCTTTACTGGAATAACTATAAAGTGAGAAATTACCACAGTATTGATATGTAAACAAGAAGGATCAAGAAACTAAAACAGTGGTTATCTTGAGTACGATTTCAATCATTTTTTTCGAAAGAATTGTTTCTTCCCAGAACGTGTGAACCAAGCAGTTTGGGAGAGCAACCTGCCAACGCCGTTTAATTGTGGCGATGTGGCGATTGTTTAAAGTAAAAAGCTCGTTTATTTCAAATATATTTTGTTGATGGTCTTTGTTCTTTTGTGGAAATGATATGCTGCTGTGATTGCGTTTTGTTTCGTTGGTGTTTAAAATGAAGCCGGAAAGTTTGTTTTAAAAAAAAGGTTTTATGTGCTACAAAATTGCAATACATAGAACAGTAATTATTTTGGGCCAAGCGAAACTAATGTATACACTTTTAAATGTGAAATCCGTCTAATGGTTGATTGATAAAATTGCCTCTTGTTGCCCTTTTTTCATTTTTGTCTTAATTAGCGCCGGAAAACATTGGGGTTGTTTACTTGGTTGGGCGACTTTTTCGACTTCTGACCATACGACATATTTAATCATGCGTCATTTTGTCACTCTAAACCTGTCGTAATAATCGATCTTATAATAAAAGGTGATAAAATGTCGTGGCTCCCTTTTATTTATGAAACACGTATTGTTTTATCAACATGACATATAGTAAAATGGTTTCTGAAGGAATAATTGTAACGCCAAACGTGACAACTATTACTTTTGTATCATAACATATTAATAAATCACTCTTCTAAAGTCGTTTTATGTCTCTGATTTGCCATGCAAATGGCGCGAATAAATTGTCACACAATGCGAAACTTTTTATTTTTAACGTAAATTGCAACGTAGTCAAAAATTGATTATTGCAACATGACAAGTTGATTAAGACTTTGGACAATACAAGAAATAAAACTGCTTCATTCTAATCTTGATTTTTAAATGTCATTTTGCATCTTAATTTTCAGTGCAGAAAGATCCCCATAAATTGCGCTGCTACCATTATCAGGACACCATTGTTTTGCAAGCACCTGAAAAATAATGATCATCTCTTTAAATTCTGTGCAATCACTTATCTCTTGTCCCCATCTCAAAGCTCTGGTTTTTTAACTGCCCAAATCTGTTTGTGCATTTCGCATTTATTGCGTGAAAAGAAACCTAGGATTTTTATGAACACTGTTAAGGATCTTTAAAATTTAAAGCACATCGTGGCATAAGTTATGTGGAAACACTGACATAAACAGGTGACTGAACATACTTTGAGATGGGCTACATAAAACACAGCACGATAAAACTGCTTACAGACAAAACTGGTTAATGACTTTCCAGATTATTGCATATGCATTTAATTGCAAAGAAATCGTTAATCCCATACCGTAGTCTAGTAAAATCGTCATCGCATATCGCTTATATTAAAAGTTTGAACGAAATATGCGATTTTGCATTGCCAGGGAAGTGCGAATGAGCACTTCTTTTAACAACGCAAAGTCCGTCTAACAGCGTAAAAACGCTTGGTAAGTGGTTGGTTATGTGATTCACCAGTTTATGCTTCAGAAATATATTTCTCTTACTTACCACTTGGGGCAGGAAAAGTCAAACCAGTCACTGTAAAAGACAAAATATTTACTTTGTATCAAAATATTTTTAGATAATATGGATATGTTTCTTACCATCGTGGATCCATGAATAAACCTCAATGACATCTGTAAAGTAGTCCGGTCCTTTGCCGCATAAAGTAGTCCGGTCCTTTGCCGCATGTCTCTATTGTAAAACTAATGATTCCATACTGATACCAAGTCTGATTTCCACGTTCACAAACCAACGGCCCACCGCCGTCACCCTATATAACAATCGAAAAGTTTGTTTTCGGCTTGCAACGACTCAAAATTACCTTAAGACATGTAATAACCCGCAAAACAGCGAAATCAAGCACTTTTACCAAGCAAATAAGAGTTTGTTGCGTCTACAATAAAACGCCTTGCAAATATAGTGAAATTGCTTGCTTTGCGAAAGAAAAACACTAGAGCAAGCAAGCCGGAAATAATTAGGCAGCGTTAAAACGGTTTCAGGCACAAAATGTGACGAACTTATTCGATTAGATCTATTCTAAGGTAACAGTGCTGAATTTGCCTGATTGTGTGTAAATTAAGTTGCTAAAGGTAATTCACTTACCACACATATATCGACTTTCCTGAAGCAGTGGCACACATCACACTTTCAGGCATCGTGCTTGCCAATCGGTTGCGACAATAACTGTCGCTTTGAACTTCTAGTTGTGCTTGTCGCAAACTGGGCGAATAATCATCGGTCGCTGCAACACAATTAGACACACATGCATGTAACTGCAGGTGGCATGATGTTAGTGTAAACGCTGGCTAACTTTGTAAATATTAAACACGTCTCAATTTGTGTATTTAAAGCTACACAAGGGACAAAAGTTTGCCAATAAAAACAACATATTATCGAAAATAATAGTTAGTTGTAAACAAATCATTTGCTCTTACTACTTGATGGGTGGCCCCATCCAGTGGCGTAGCACATGGTTCCGGTTTCAACATTGTGACTTTGAATTGATGGTAGACATACTGGTCCGACGTTGTCATTAAACGTGATGCTATTTTTAAGTAAAGAAGACCAACGTCATAGCCATCTTGCCACGAGCCACTGTATATAATGAGAATGTAAAAAGGTTGTTTTTTGTTTACACATTTTCATGACATAGGCTCACGTGGCTGCATAGTGCCAGTATTGATTTAACACTTCAAATTTTTGCTGTCCAGGATCTATTGTATTTTTTCCATAGATCTTTCCCACCGTCACTTCGATGCTGCCACATGTTAAAAAGCAAAATTCATGTAATTTGTGTTTGCTCCGAGATGCAATATATGTTGTACATTTAGTTTTCTTACGTATCACTCAATTGAAAACAAGATGCAGCTGTTAAAATCCATCTGTCCGAAAGAATTGTTTCCCCACAGAATATGTAAATTACGCCAAGTGGGTGATTAGCGTGAACCATGGCTTGCCAAGGCCATTCACCGCGTTGTGACGCTGTTCCACCAGCAATTCTTGAAGGCTGAATATACAACACTTCTCACAACATTTAGGTTTTTGTTCTTGCTTTAAGTTTGCTGACTACCCCAATTTGCCCAGGTTTATATCGGCGATGCAAAATATCCTTAATATAAAAGTCTGTTATTCGTGGCCCAACTCAGTTGCGGAGCTAAAATGAGGATTATACTGTGTTTCACCGGCTATTCGCAAAGACTAAACAAATAGTACCTTAATTGCTATTAAATTTTGCCTCGCTGGATGATCAAAGTATGTTTTTGCGTGTTTGTTAAAACGTAGGGCATTTGTCAATTTCTCGTACTTTGCATAAGTCGAGGTATAAGAACATGTTTATCTCGTTGCATAACTAACGATAAGCTAAACAGTGTTGGACAACATTGTTTACCCCGAAACCAGGCTGGATTAAAGTAGATGATAGTTTATGTCCTAAGTTTAATTGCCAAGTGTTGTACAAAAGTAACGAATTTGTAAAAAATATGTAACTATCTTTTCCAAAGTATGTTAATATCTTAATGTGTATCATCAACGTTTAAGTTTATTCTATGCAAATAAAACATTGATACTTACTAACGAACTTTCTTTGACTCGTTTCCCACAGTTTTCAATGGTTTGCATATACATATGTATATATTTTTGCCTATGTTCCACGAAGGAGTATAAATGTGTAATGCAGGCATATAATGCTTACTTTCGAAATAGATTGGTAGAAACTACAAGCAATATTCCATTCGGATTTTAAATAAAATCATTCGGATTTTAAAAACAATTAAATAAAAAAACAGTTTTAACTTACCAGATATACAAGAGGCGGCAAATAAAATATAGACCAGATGGGGTATTGTAACCATTTTTGTTACACTTGTCATTTAAAGAACAAAATTTCTGAATTTCTGTTGCAAAACATATACATATGTTTTTCTTTGTTTAATTTGACTTTTTATTATCAACAGATCCCAAGTCAAAAACATTTAACGCTGACATGGTCTAATATGCTTTTCTAACCTTTCCTCATAACACTTCTAATGGCGTCTTTCACAATCCGGATTGAAAAATTGTTATGAACTGTTTTTAAGGAAGTTCAGTGATAATATGATTAAAGAAAAAACAAGTCCAATGGCAACATCTTGGGAAATCTCGACATTTACAAATCTATTAAACTCGACTAACTGCTTCACACCAACCTATCTCTGTCTTTGTAACTTATTACCGAACCCTATACCTACACCGTATACCAGGAAAAGTGTAATTAGGTCATGGTAGGTAAATATTGGCTTAATTGGTGAGACTAATCGACTCCGAAAAGTTTTATGTTGATTAGCCACTGATGCGTGACGGAGTGACATTCTCGTTTTATCGACACAAATCGTATACTTCCTGCAGCGCCCAACTGTGATATTTCATATTGCTTATTGTACAAATACCGAACTGTCGTGCGGTTGTGTTTATCAGCTACTACTGTGATTTACGGATAAAACAGGTTGTTGATAAATGGTTCGAGTCTTGTGACCACAAATAGCCTTCTTTTTTGGTTTATTATGCGCCTTAGAGACCAATGTATGTGTATATTCTTGCTTGATAAACAAAAAAAAACACCATAAAATAACACTTAATTTTGAAAGTATATTATGCACATAGTATTTCAAGCCATATTCCATTTCGCATGACTACATAACTGAATGAAGAACGATACAAATTGTCCAAGTAACCATCATAAAGAAACTGTGCTTGGGACAGTTTGAGTCACATGTGTAGCTTCCCACATAGTTTGTGCATTTTTTGTTCGGACACGGGTTTGGTGTTTGGTCGCATTCGTTGACATCTGTATGCAATGCGAAGGATGTTCAGCAAAGAAAAAAGTTGAAAACAATAGAAAGATGTATAGTTTGTAAAGCTTACCTCTTGGTGCTGAGAACTCGAGACCCGTTTCTAAAAATTTATATTTTATCGGTTTTGTTGCTTTGTTATTTGACGTAAACATGTTATTCACAAAACGAGTTGTTTGGTTTGGTTACAAAAAACAGGTAATGGTTTTAAAATTATCGTACATTATAAATTGAAAGGTTATAAGCTTTTAAAAGTTTCTGTTCTCTCAGCATGACATATTATCCGTTCTTATTGTTTTTAGCATATCTAATCCGAAACAGTAACCATTTGTTTTCCTTGTCACAAGTCCTTATTTCCTTACGGGAAGAAATCCATGAATACACTTCAGTTACTTCAGTGAAGTAGGAATATCCTTCTCCACAGGTGCCATCACTAAAGCTGCCTATACCATACTGGTACCATGTTTGGTTGCCAACATCGCACATCAACGGACCTCCCCAGTCTCCCTGCAAACAAAACCTTTAATAAACAGCTTGTTCCGAGTGCAATATTATTTCCGGAGCTACTCTCTATCAACCCCTAAAACATACGAGCATCTAGGAAAACCGTACACTGTACGCTCAATGTAACTGTTCACGCGATACTGGAGATATAGGCTACATAAGAAAATTTTCGAGATACTCATACTTTTTGCGACCAAAACATGGTGATAAGATACACAGCGATGTTTGTTGCGTAGTAGGACAAAACGATCCAGCATCATTTAATCAACCCCACGGAATCCAGCTTTTATGCCACTTAGCAGCATATCATTCCAACTTAAATCATTTATCTCCAAGTTACATTTTGATAAACATACTTCTGTTTTACGAAAACTAAAAGTACAACTCGAGATTAGGAACAAAAAAATAAGTTTTGTTGTTATAGTTGTTTTGGTTAACCAGGTTGAGAATTGAAACACATTGCGGACACAGGCAGTTACTAAATATGTTTTAAGTTGCAAAGAAAGATAAAGAAAAGAACATGAGTTAAATTACCGCACAAGTATCTTTGTTTGTTGCTGTTGCACACATAATGCTGGATGGAATTCCACTTGCATATGCATTTATAAACTGAATATAATCCGGATTGCAATATGAATCTGATTTAATCTCCAGTTCAACTTGTTTCAGCGTCGTTGATGCATATTTATTGAAGTCTAAAATTATGATATGTTACGTGCTTCATTCGTTCCAAAGACAGTCTTATATTATCAAGATCTAAAGCCGTTGATAACTTAGTAGTGGCTTTATGTTGCTTAAAGCAGACCACAACACGACCTTGCCTAATTGCGGTACGATAAACTATATGCCTTGCATGGTAAATTTCATCTGCATGTTTTTCAAAGTAATAAACAAAGATACTAAATACCAAAGGTGGTCAAACGTCTTTCGTTAGAGTGTAAGAAATTCAAAGATTATCTCACCGGATGTTCGTCCCCAGCCGGCGAAGTAGCAATATGTGCCGGGAGCCATCTTGTAATCTATTCCTGGTGGTAAACAAATGGGCTTTGTAACCCAATTAAACACAATCCTGGCTGACAATTTCAGAAGTCCCACGTAGTTCCCCTTTGCATAATTTCTGCAAAGCCACATCGTAAAAACAGACAAAATTCATTACTTTGTTACTTTCTTAGTTAAATATTTGTAAGTCATTTGTCGCGCATATTCTATTTCGTTTTGCTAAATGTTTTTTTTTTTTGATTTACACTGTAACTGGATTTGTTGGGTTACGATGTTGAGTATAAAACCAAGTGAATTAAAATTGAATATTTTTTGTCCTCTTATACTAAGTTACTCTTCTTAGTCAGTAGAAAAAAAATGTATTTAGAAACTGTTGAATATTTCTTACATCAAGCTGGAATGTGATATTTTCTGTTGCACTGCAAACTTCTGTTGTGTAGATGCATCCGAGAGTCCCCTCCTTCCCACTATGACAATCAACCTAAAACATTACATATTCTCAATCGTGTCTATAACACACTAGTGATGAAGGGTGAGCTACTTACGTGTCTGTTTGACTGAAACAGTCAGCTCCAGTCAAAATCCATCGTTCAGACAATATGCTACCACCACATTTAAATGTTTCGGCTGAGAAGCTTTTTTTGTACATTTGAGCCATCCATGGCCACCAACCAGTCTTTACTGTGGAACCCCCGTAAATTCTACCGCTCTGCATAAAGCATTGCATGTAATTTCTCCACTACTTTTATGTTGTAAGGTTCGTTTATAACTTAATGTTGCCAAGATAAAGTACAATTGTTTCTGTAAGGCTAATCTACATCTTAATGAGACATTTTTGAAATGCTTTTGATATATGCTTGTCTTTATTGTTTCGTTTTTAGCTAACTGTATTTTGATAAGTTGGCGGCCACAAACTCGGAAAAAAATGAGATTGACAACAAATATTGTGTAATAAAAAGTAAAAATTTCTTAGTTATGTACTTACTGTTGTTATGGCGCTGGATAGTTTTCCACAGCTTGTGGGCTCTGTAAGTACATTGGTATTTGGCTTGCATCATATTCGGATTTCTTGGCCTAATTTTATTATCAAATAACTTACAGATATTTACAGTACTATGGTACGGTTTTGGGTGTGCCTGAA
Source organism: Phallusia mammillata (assembly GCF_965637545.1). NCBI lineage: Eukaryota > Metazoa > Chordata > Ascidiacea > Phlebobranchia > Ascidiidae > Phallusia > Phallusia mammillata. Next base: position 21,904,216 of record NC_137254.1, read on the forward strand.
GTTTTTGTACTTGAAAAAGATAATAGAAAACGACTCTGTGCGAGCCATGTTTTATCTCTGGAGTTGGTCTTTCTATTGCAACGTTAGTCTGTCATAAATATCACTTACTGCACGTCGGTGTGGGGACAGACCAGCCGTCTTCGCCACAAGTCGCCTCAAGCGACCTTTCCATTACTTCGTATCCACTGGCACATGTAAACGTTATGACGTCACCCGACGTATAGATTGTCTTTACTGGCACAATTGCTCCATGTTGAGACGGTATTGGTTGTAAGCAGGTTATGGCTACACAATTAATACATCGTCGCAGTATGGCATTGCATCATGTAAGATTATGTTCAAAAGACAGGTTCGTAGTAACAATTTAAGGAACCGTAGCAATAAATAAGTAGTCAAACAAAACACACAGAAAAGCACGATCGATTGCAGCCACACGATCTTGTTACCGCTATTTTTTGTGTGTGTTTTGTTGCTATTGTAGCTTTACAAGAAATTTATGTAAGAAGATACGCCATTATTTTGAAGGCGTTTTTTGTGGGCCGCCGAAACGTCGTTTATTTATGATAAAAACTGCTGGAAGAGCAATACTGGTTTATAGGTTTGAATGAATCCAATCATTTCATTTTACATGCAATACGAAAATTATTAAGCAAATTCGTTGAAAAGTTGAAAAGCAAACGGCCTTAATATCACCTAAGTGTAGATTGTTTGTTATATGATTGTACTATTTTTCTACTTGTACTTGTTTGCAAGTAGCATACCTTTACATGTGGATGTAGCTTTTGACCACATTCCTTTGCCGCCAGACTCTGTACAAGTTGCCGAGTTGCTACCGAGCAACTTAAAACCACTTTTGCAGCCGATTGTTACAGTTTTGTTCAACGCGTACACGCTGTAATCTGGTGTTATTGTTACGTTTGGAATGATTGGTCTTGAGCAGGTAACAACTAGATAAAAACTTTCGAAAAATAAATGTGAATATGCTAGGAACTATAAATCCACTTTTTATCAAACGCTTTTACCCAATGTGCCTCAAAGTCGACGTTTGCAATGTAAACGAGTTATTAAGGCCTTGTACACGATATTATAAAAAAAATTCATAGTTTTTACCAAGGCCTGCTAGTTGCGATATACATGTACATCATGTTTTAAACTTTTGCTTTGGTTTACTTTTTCTTCTTGAACTTTTGTACACAACTAAGTATTTAAACATGTTCTCACCGTTTGGTGCATCAAACTCCAGTCCAGTTACTGTGATAAAAACAGTGTTGTGTCGTACTACTATGCTGTTAAATGACATATGGGTTTGGCTTACCTTGACTAATCCAGGCGTAGACATACGATGTCATGGTTAAGAAACTAGGTCCTTTACCACACTTCGATACCCCGAAGCTTAACAAACCGTATTGATACCATGTTTGATTTCGATCTTGACACATAAGGGGACCCCCTCCATCTCCCTATACACCAACACGCAATAAAACGCTACTCATTGAAAACTCATTATGTTTGTGACATACAAAATACTGATGTGTGCTTACTTTGCAAAGATCTTTGTTACTTGCTTCTACACACATGAGGCTTCGTGGAATTCCTCCGCTTGGCGCAAATAAAATCCTATTGAAAATTCCTTCGCAATAAGACTCGCTTTTTACATTCAGCTCCACTTCCCGTAGTTGGTCTGAAGTGCTATCATCTGAATCGCTTAAGTGTTATGTTTAGTTGTGAATAAAATACCATTGTTGCCTTACCAGATATTCTTCCGAACCCAGCAAAAATGCATTTCGTTTCTGGTGGTACAGAGTATGATGTTCCTGGGGGTAGACATATTGGACTAACAAGCTCGCTAAATATTATCTTGTATACCAATTGTAAAAGTGCCACATCGTTGCCGTGAAGGAAGCTTCCAAAAATAGAGAACCTGCGAAAAATATTTTTGTCTAGGTTGATTCTGCTTTCAGGTTTTTACTATTGAGTTTAGACATTTAAACTTACGTGTAGTTTGGATGCGTATATTTTCGTGCTACAATTATTTCCTGAGTCGATCCGTTCACTGATTTTATATTCGTGCCCACAACAACCACAAGCCTAAAAGCAAGGAGTCGTAAAAGATAAACAAAATACAATTAAAATGACAAATTATATGGGGGTAGTTTACTAACGATAAACCATGTAGGTCCCTTTCTGACCAGAGGTGCGTCAAGTGTCAGAAGATCATTAAGATTAAAGACCTCGGACCGAATAGTCCACTTCAATACAAAACAGATGCTATTCCTATGAGTTTGAGACGCTATTCCGATGAGTTTGCATGTAACTACCTTTGTCTTTCAACTAGATTCTTTAAAACTAAACTATTTTACTTGTTTCCTTGAAAACTATTTTAAACGCGATTGAGTTAATCATTAGTACGGGAAGTGCTATGCCTCATTGAAGTGATATCGCATTAAACATACAATGATGTTTAGGGAAATTTATAGACCATAAAGGACAGTTTTCAGTTTCCGGACTGTCGTCTGATTGTCGTAAAATAATAATAATAAAAAATAGACCATAAAGTTAAATGTAAAGATTTAAAGTTGTTATAAAGTAACAAACTTACGTGTATGAAGAACTAACACAACCAGCAGCAGTCAAAACCCATCGTTCAGATAATATGCTCCCATCGCATTCAAATGTCTTGGTCGAGATGCTTTTTTTGTAAATTTGAGCCATCCATGGCCACGAACCAGTCTTTGCTGTGGAACCCCCGTAAACTCTTCCGGTCTGCATAGAACATTGCTTGTAATGCCCTATAACCTTTATGGTCTAGTTTGGTAACCTGTCGCCAGATAAGGTTTATTTATCGCCGTAAGGCTAAACAACAACAATCTGTTGGATAAAAGGTACTTCAATTCACGGTTTTAATTCTCACAAGAAACAAACAAGCCAATATATTTGTATGGAACATGACATTTCGGCAGCAACTTGTGTCATTTTCAAATAAAATAAACGTAAAAACCAAATAGCACGTAAATCTATCGTGCCATGTTTAAAATGTTTTTGATGTGGAGTTGCATTTGTGGGTTTTTTTTATTAGTGTATTTTTGGTTGATTGGAAGTCACAAACGCGTTCGATTAAGTTCGTTGGTTGATGGTAAATTTCGGACGAAACGTTTGAGGTTCAACAATTATTTGGAATTATTCTCAGTTATGTACTTACTATTGCTTTGGCGCCGTGTCGTTTTCCACAGCTTGCTGGTTCTGTAAGTAAGTTACATACAAATTGTGTCAGTGTGACTATAAATTCGTTACCTATGGCCGTATTCTACCATCCAAATATTTACAGACATTACTGGAATGAACAGTACGGTACGGGCCTGAACTTTTTAAGTTTAAAAAGGAAATAGCAAAGCCACTTAAGGCTATATACAGAACATATTCTTTTCAAAGGTAATAGTATTTGGTCTTTTATTGCAACTTCAATTGGGTAAAAGTACCACTTACCGCAAAACGGTGTGGCGGATGACCAGCCATGTTCTCCACATGTCGCCGTGAGGGAGCTTGCTATCGGTTCGTATCCAATGGCACATCTAAACGTTATGATGTCACCCGCCATGTAGGTTGTCTTTATTGGTTCATAGATTGCATGTTGAAGCAGTATCGGTTGTGAGCAAGTTATAGCTGCACAAATAATAAATGATCATAGAACAGGTATTGCTTCATATAATCAAAATCTTGTGTTTACAAGACAATTGTTTATGCGACGTTTACATTAATAATTGCATCTAATATACTGGGAGTGATAAATTAGGAGACTTCAACCAGAAACAAATGGTCAAAGTTAAATGATTTATTTGTAATCTGATTTCATTGTTGCGTTCAAAATGCTTTTCCTCGAGCAGGTAACGAATAACAAAAATTGGAAAGCTTTTTGTTGAGTTTTTCTACTTGGGAATATTCTGCCAATACTTTTAACCAATGTGAACAAACAACCATTCTTTAACCTCTTGGTTTACCTTCTGTTTGAGAACTTTTAAACACAATCATACTTAGTGTGCATATTCTTACCCTTTGGTGCGGGGAACTGCAGGTCAGTAACTGTAAGAACAAACAGGCCTGTGTTGTACTAGTGTGTTGATTCGAATACGCGTTTGGCCTACCTTGACTAATCCAGTTGTAAACGTATGACACCGTGGTTAAGAAACTTGGTCCTTTACCACATCCTGATACCCCGAAACTCTGCATACCGTATTGATACCATGTTTGATTTTGATCTTGACACATAAGGGGGCCTCCACTGTCTCCCTACCCAAACACAATTGAATAATAGTTGAGCATGAAAACCTGAACACCTTAATAACAAGCCATATTTTGTTCTTACTTTGCAAAGATCTTTTTCACTTGATTCTACGCACATGACACTTTGTGGGATTCCTCCGCTTGGTGCATGTAAAATGTTCCTGAAAATTCCTTCGCAATAAGACTTGCTTTTCACATTCAGCTCCACTTCCCGTGACTTGTCTGATGTAGTGTTATCTGAATTGTTCATATGTTAAGTTTTGCGGTATCAGTATAAAAATCCCATTGTTGCCTTACCAGATATTCTTCCGAAGCCGGCGAAAATGCATTTCGTTTCTGGTGGTACAGAGTAAGTTGATCCTGGGGGTAGACAGATTGGACTAACAAACTCGTTAAAAGTAATGTTGGATGACAATTTTAAAAGTGCCACATCGTTGCCACGAAGAAAATTTCCAAAGGGGTAAAACCTGAGGGAAATACCGTTGTCGTGAAATTTGGATTTTTACAATTAAATTAAGCCATTTTAACTTACGTGTAGTTTGGATGCTTGTATGTTTGTGCTACAACTATTTCCTGTTGAGTCGATTCAATAATCGATTTTGAATTCGTCCCCACAAATACCACAAGTCTAAAAGCAAAGACTCGTAAACGCGAAACAGAAACCAATCCTAAGTGGATATTATAGTGGATTGAATTGTTTTTTTTTTTTTCGATATATCATGTCGTAACGCAACTGACATATCATATCCAACATGTTAACTTGGGCGGGCCAATGAATTGGCCCGAAGACATGGTCAATCGTAAATCGCGATAGAAGACAAACTGGTACGAATAGTTACACAAGCGTTTATCGGTTTATGCATCATTCACGAAGCGCCAAAAAGTTAACGAAGTTTTATTACTTGCGCATAAATGACTTACTGATCTGAATTAGTAAAACATCCAGCAGAAGTCATAACCCAATTTTCTGCCAGTATGCTTCCTGTACAGACTGCGTAGGTTGCGTTTCCATTAACTTTTCCTAAAAGTGCCAACCAAGGCCATGATCCGTTGGCAGACACAGTACCACCAAATACTCTTCCTTTCTGTCACAAAAGAAAAACTTTACGTTGTACAAAAAGTACAGTAGATGGGCTTAACTAGGTCTCAAGACACACAAAATCAGACGCTTTTGACTCCAACTTTTAGAACATATACTACTAAAATTTACAGTTTTTAGATAACTTACGACTTACCACACCAGAAACTCTGGGTCGCTGTCCACAGGTTTGAAATGAATTAGCTGCAATGAAAATATTTTTAAATTATTTATAAAACATAAATGTATGCATTAAAACAGTGGTTCTCAAAGTATGGGTCGCGACCCAAACATGGGTCGCGCTGCAGTGATTCAATTCTGCCCAAACGAACTATTACTGTATTAGGTAAACATAAACGAATTTTCTTAAATTAGTAGTAAAGTCACCTCATTTGACACGTTGTACAGTAAATGAACCAATCATTACAACATACCGACAATAGCCTTCCAATTTTACTGTTACGCACATAGCGATTGTAACGTCATAGCACGGGGAATGATAGGACAAGGTAATCTTGCGAAACTAGACGTGGAGATGTAACAGTTAGCGTTTAAGGATTATTAAGTATTCATACAAGGAAACTTTTTAGATTTGGGATTCAATTCTATCAATGATCATGGTGCTGCAAAGCCTCAATGTGTGTTTGTTATGCAGTGTTATCAAACGAATCGACCTCGTTAAGCCTACAGCCATTTAGACATGGGCAGACTCCTATGCGGCGACGGCGTGGCCTCGAAATTGCAGTTCGTCTCGTTAATAATAATATTTAAATTTTTTGATGTTTGAGGCTTGGGTCGTGAGATATTCATAAAACTCAGATTTGGGTCGCGGTCAAAAAAGTTTGAGAACCGCTGCATTAAAAGTATAGGTATGAAATTTTAATCTTACCTACTAAAACTGTTGTTGAGAAAACGACAAGCCAGCTCCATGTATTGTACATAGTTTGCTTTTTTACCAAAACAACTTAGATGTACCCCTAAATACTGTAGGAGGTCAAAAAACAAATGTCAGTTATGCCAAGGGCGTATTAACACGAATTATGGGCATCTGAAGTCATCTGGTGAACACAAAACACTAGTAACGTTATTGCAGGTGATTCAATTGTTGTGACTAAGACCTCATGTTGTATGTCTAACTAATGTGAGTGAATGGTCGTGGTGATTAATCTTTTTAATCCGTTTACCTAGTTTAATAACAACAAAAGGTGATGACGGGTAGATACATCAATTGTTTTAAATCCTACAGTGTATAGTTTTCATTGTCTACTTTTGTTTTTGCGTTGTTTACAGATAGTTTTGTGTGAAGTGATTGTTCCCAAATATTGGGATTTCGAGAAAGGGGCGTGTTGAATTCTTCTCACAACTTACTGTTTGTCATCGGAAATTTCAATTACAACTTCGTATCCTGTGCCTAAACAGAACTTATAATACTATATATCAGTATACTTGTTCTCAATATAACACGTTTGTTATCAACTTGAAAAATACTAATTTTGTTTCCCTGGAGCTTGTTGATTTGTTGTTGTAAAAAACGCCAGTTGTTGTTTGGCAAACTAAGGGAACCACAACTTATGATTTGTCTGCTTGATGAATAACCGTGCTTGTGATTATAGTCTCTTAGGTGTTTGTCAAATCACAGAATAGTAAGACTACATGGTAACATGAGTTACGTAGATTGTTTACTGTCCCCTTTGTTTATGTTTTGTTTTACCTATCTTGAAGTCTGCGTTATATTTCAAGCCACAAATATATAACGAAAACTGTTCATTAGCAAAAATTTTTTATTTCTGGGTGATACTTATATGCATATTAGCGAAATATTGCACGATTTTCAGAAAAACAAACAAAATAATTTTTGACTAATGCTAAATGTTTTATTACTGCATTATTGAATAAAAAGGACATAAATACTCCAAACAATTAACAAAGTGAAACTGTGCTTGGGACAGTTTGAGTCACTTGGAGTTGTTGGTTCATTGTTTAAGTCACACCTGTAGCTTCCCACGTAGTTTGTGCATTTCTGGTTGAAACAAGGATTTGGTATTTGGTCGCATTCGTTAACATCTGTATATATAAATAAGAAAAGTCAGAAAACGGTGACTGCATTTTAGCCGGGAAACAATTGGTATTTTATAATGACGCATTGCTTTTCATTCTTCTTGGTTTCATGGTGCCCCTAACTGCCCCTAAAGATTGAACGAGCGCCAATAAATAATAATTTAAAACTTGTATTGCTGACAGACATTTAAAAAACATAACACTTTTTTTTATAATGCAGCCTCAGCTAACAAAATAATCTGACTTTACTTAAACATTTCGCAGGTTAGTATCTTTTTTATTAACGTGATTGCGTTTGCTCTACTATTTGCTAATAGCGCAGAAGTACCGATATATATATAGTTTATGGTGTTGGAAAGGTTTGTTATGCATTCCAACAGGAAGATATGCTTCCTATACGTAGAAATTAGAGCCTAATCACTGTTAACAGGAACACTAGAGTAAGACTCCGCATACGGGTTTTACAGCAACATACAATATTGTTTTATAGCTTACCTCTTGGCGCTGGAAAGTTGATCCCTGTGTCTGAAAATATACAATTAGGCTGCAATGATGTCAAATTAAGTTATTTATACAAGTCAAATCTATTAAGTAAATAATCATTCAGGGTTCCTGCTCATGGTTTGTTACATTACAGATGAAGAAAAATGCACTGCTCAGGGCAATGATAAGTTGCCGTCTCGCTTTTTGTTTGTTAGAAAAGCATTTCATCAGCCGCAGAGGTCCTTTATATACGTTTTAAAGTTGTGAATTTTTTTCCAATTGGATTTATTTTTTTTGGAAAATAAGTCGTTTGCGTTTGCGAAATCCTAACTCAATTAGGCGTTTATTTGCTTACTGCGAGAAATCCACGAATACACCCAAGTGACTTCGGTAAAGAAAGAGTGTCCACCTCCACAAGCAGCACTAAAGCTACCTATGCCGTAGTGGTACCATGTTTGATCACCAACATCACACATTCACGGTCCTCCCCAGTCTCCCTGTAGTTACACAGTTTAGTATTGTATTTTGCCGTAAACTGGACAACGTTTTGTTAACAGTAAACGCTTGTGGCCTAAGTACAGAACAAAGTTGCAACAAATATAGCAAAAGGCACACAAATATTTTCACTTATTAGGACCAAGAACTTTGATACAACCATTCCCTTGCTATCCTTATATACTTGGCCACCTTGTTTTGTTAACATTAATCTTACAAATTCTAGCCTAGCCCTACAAAATGGCACGAATTTGCAAATTAGACATAATCGTCGTTAGCAACGCCTGAAGATATTATAGAATACATGTTAAAATATCCTAAAGTAAAACTTTCTTACGAAACAGATGTCTTTGTTTGACGCAGTGGCACACATAATGTTGGGGGGAATTCCACTGGAGTACTCTTCCAACTACATGCCTTTGTTATCCGTGCGGCGCGAAGCTAGGTTTTGATTTAAGCTGTTGGTGGTTGATGCACAAATATTTATTTGTTGACAGAACACTGGTTTCACTCTGACAATGTGTACCTTAAGGTACTGTTTTTCATGTGCAGCAAATATTCCGGGTTGACAGGTTATATGTGTTGCAAAAACAGGCTAAAAACACACACTGTTTGCGCTTGAAAGTTGTACAAGTACTACTTGAATGAACGTATAAACATGCCATATTTTAGAGGTTGGCACGCAAAGTCATTTTTTATGACGTGCCAACGTTAAGCGGGTTTATATTCAAGTTGTGAACAAAATTTTTACTGATACACTGCTTGTTTTATTTGGTTGTTATGCAATAGTTTTAAAATCCAGCCTTCTTTCGCAAATATGTCTGCTTTCTAATTACACTTGTGCGCAGCTAGCAAAAACCGAAATTAACAAACAAATTGGCAGGCAGCTCTGAAAAGGTTGCCGACCCCTTAAATATATCTGCAATTGGCAGTGTACTCGAGTTATAGTGGATAAATATTGGCCTAATTAATGAAACCGGGTTTTCGACTTCCCGACTTCGAATGGTTTTGCGTGTTTTAGTCACTGATGCATAAGGAGGTGATACTCTTGGTTAGTGTACTGCACACAAATGTGAGTGTACTCTCTGGTGCGGCCTATGCTGATCTTTCATACCGCTTATGGCACAAACTGTCCTGTAACTGTGATTTATTTTGAACAGTCACTGTAGTGATTTACGTTTGCCGGTGTTGATAAAGGCTTGTCCTGCGATTTTTGTGATAATAAATAGCCTTTTCAAAGTTTATTTCACTTCGAAAATTCTCTCGATTTTTTTACAACCAAAAAGCAACGATTGTCAAACTTTGAGTTCGCCGATCCGTTTAGAAAACAATAAAGCCAAAGTATGTTTAAGTTCTTGAGAAATACATTAAAAACCCAATATGGTTATGTGTCGCAGGAAAAAAACATAAAATCACACTTTTACAGTAAATATTACACACAGGAATTTAAGCAATGTTTCATTTCTCATGACTACATAACTGAATGAAGACCGATACAAATAGTCCAAGTAACCATCATAAAGAAACTGTATTTGGGACAGTTTGAGTCACATGTGTAGCTTCCCACATAGTTTGTGCATTTTTTGTTTGGACAAGGATTTGGTGTTTGGTCGCATTCGTTAACGTCTGCAAAGAATGGAAAGGATGTTCAGTGAAGAAAAAAGGAAAATACAAAGATGTTTAGTTTATACAGCTTACCGCTAGGTGCTGAGAACTCGAGACCCGTTTCTGAAAATATATAATTTTTTTTGCTTTGTTATCTGGGCTATGCATGTCACAAAACGCACATCCGCACATTATAAAATGAAAGGTTATAATTAAGCTACTAAAAGTTTCTGTTCTCTCAGATTGATGTATCGTCTGTTCTTATTGCTTTTAGCATTTCTAATCCATACAGTAACGATTTGTTTGCCTTGTCTTTATTTGCTTACTGGAAGAAATCCATGAATACACTTCAGTTACTTCAGTGAAGTAGGAATATCCTTCTCCGCAGGTGCCCTCACTAAAGCTGCTTATACCATACTGGTACCATGTATGGTTGCCAACATCGCACATTAACGGTCCTCCCCAGTCACGCTGTAAAAAACCTGTCGTTAGCGACTTGTTGTGAGTGAAATAAAAAAATCCTACACTAAACCTTCAGAATATAAAAACTGGGTGCACCTTGTAAATTATTGCTCAGTGCGCTCACTTATGGTGAAGTCAAAAACGCTTTTTGAGCGAAACTACAACGAAGCTGATGGTATAAGTCTGAAATATTTTGAAGTACTTTCTACGTTTTTTCGCGCGTACGCGGAATAATCATAGCGCTGTTTGTGATACCAGTATAAATGGCATTATGAATGTACACCTCTTCAACCGTTAATTTTGCAGCAATTCACGTTTTGCGTTCATATCCCACACCAAATTTACTTGAAGTCATCAGTTACCAAATCATGGCTCTAAAAGAAAACTTAATACTGTTTTATCACAAACCAAGAGTACCATCAAGTTTCCACATATAAAAAACACTTATTTTTGAACTAAATCATAGTACGCCAGGCCCATTGATGACTCCCCAAAAATTCGTATAGATTTTTCTAGTCGTCACCTTGCGATATGGGAGTGCTTGGGAGACCTGCTTGACTCAGGATAACGCTTTTAATGGGCCTGGCGTATACTATGGTTTGGGAACGAGTATGCCATGATCGATGGTCAACAGGACGTTTCATGGCTGATCCAAGTATAAATGTAGTCATCTTAGTAATTTTAAACTCTTTAAGGTTTTTTAATGTACTAACCTTTTTTTCTCACGAAAGTTTTATTTGTGTGAGCCAAGTTGAGAATTTTTGACATAAAAAGTCACAGGTAGTTGTAGATATCTAGTAAACTACGGAGAAAGATAAACAAGTTTGCTTCTAACCGAACAGGTGTCTTTGTATCTCGCGGTGGCACACATAATGCTAGAAGGAATTCCACTTGAATATGAGCCTATGAACGTAAGGTACTCCGAATTGCAATATGAATCTGTTTTAATCTCAAGTTCAACTTCTTTCAGACTAGATGATGCAGAAGTGGAAAAGTCTGAAAATGTAAAATGTGTAACATAGTTTCCGCAAATAACTTTACCAAGTCCCAGGTTACCAAGATGATAAATCACTTGACAGTCAAATGGTGAATTTGCGTTGATCGAAACAGGATATAACAGAAAACACAGCCTTGCTTCATGTTGGTAAAATAAAAATAAAGCTTTGCAAGCGCACAGTAAATTCTATCGGCATCTTTTCAAAATGTATTTAACCAAGTAACCAAATAAGTACAAAGAGTCAAGTCTAATTTTTCCGTTAAGGCATATCCTACCGTTTGTTCGTCCCCAACCGGCAAAGTAGCATTTTGTACCGGGAGCCATCTTGTAATCTGCTCCTGGTGGCAGACATATTGGTTTTACAATGGAGTTAAACTTAATACCCGTTGACAATTTCAAAAGTGCCACATCGTTGCCCTTTGAGTAATCTCTGCAAGAACACACTTTAGTGTATTTGTGTCGTAAGTAGGTATACTTGTTGTATGAAGCCTTGCTAGACGTCCATTGAACAATGGCACTATAGTTGTTAGACCCTTAAAACTGATTGAACGTTGAGTTATTTTTTGCGCGTCTATAAGACTGGCTGAAAAATACGGGCTCGGAGGAGAGATATAGGCAATCGATAGCCCTTCAGCGCTTTGACGTACCTACAACGATGCTATTTTTATATAGATTTGCTATTTTAATTCGGGTAAATGATGCAATTTAACATTTCTTACATAAAGCTGGAATGTGTTATTTTCTGCTGCACTGCAAACACCTGTTGTGTAGATGCATATGAGAGTCTTTTTCTTCCTACGATGACCATCAACCTTGAAAACGGACACATTTTTATTTGTGTTTGTAAAACACTACTGGTGATTAAGAAATATAGGCTATTTACGTGTCTGACGGCTTGAAACAGTCAGCTCCAGTTAAAACCCATCGTTCAGACAAAATGCTTCCTCCGCATATAAACTCTGTGGAGATGCCTTTTTTGTAAATTTGAGCCATCCATGGCCACCAACCAGTCGTTGCTGTAGAACCCCCGTAAATTCTTCCGCTCTGCATATAGCTCGTAATGTTTAAATCACCTTCATGTTATAGGTGTCGATCTGTAACTTATGTCGTTAACAGTTACAGTTATTTATTTATCGCCGTAAGGCTAAGCAACATCCTACTGAGATATGTTTAAAATGATTCTGAAATAGGTTTGTCTTTGTTGTTTCGTTTTTAATTTAATGTGTCTTTAGAGGGTTTGGTGTAGCCACAAACCCGTTAAATTAAAAAGGTGCAAGTTCAAGGCAACTTTAGAATGAAATTTTAAGAAAAATTGTCAACCAACACTGTACCAACTTGACAGTTAAAATCAGAAAGTTCCATTAACTGCGTGATATATACTTACTGTTGTCATGTCGCGCTTTCCACAGCTTACGGGTTCTGAAAATACATTAGTATTTGTCTCACTGTGGATTAGTTTCGGATTTCTTGCAAAATTGAATCACTTTTTTGATTAATGTGTCTGTTTTGTCGTTAAATTATTTACAATACCAAAATCAACTATACGAGGCTTGTCTGAATCGTTTAAGCTTTACAAAGAAAATAGCCAAACTGGAAATTGTTTTAAAAGGAAATAGTTCTGTGCGAGCCATTTTTTCTACCAAGGTCTTCTTCGTTGCAATTTCAGTTCGCTAAAATAACACTTACTGCACACCGGTGGATCAGCAGACCAGCCATATTCTCCACAAGTCGAAGTAAGCGAACTTCCGAACGGTTCATATCCACTTGCACATGTAAACGTTATGACGTCACCCGACTTATAACTTGACTTTGATGGCACAATCCCTCCATACTGAGACGACTTTGGTTGTAAACAAATTATAGCTGCACAATTAATAGATTGTCATGTTACAGTACTCTATTACATTACCGTAACATTACAGTATTTAATTGAAACAAAAAATAGTGTTTATAAAACAACATCTTACACTGTCACTGCATGCATTTGCAACATTATGAATGATAAATTAAGAGACAGTAGCAGGACTTAAAGTGGTCAAACTAGATTTTATTGGTGGAAGTTGTTCGATTTAACATGCATATGAAGATTTGGAGCATTTTTGATGATATTTATAATTGTACAGTTTTTGTGTTCTTTTGGCAAATTGCAAGTAGTCTATACCTTTACATGTTGTGGTAGTTTTTGACCAGATTCCCTTGCCGTCAGTCTCTGTACACGTTGTCGAGCTGTTTCCTATCAACTTAAACCCACTGTTGCAGCCGATTGTTACAGTTTTGTTCAACGCGAACACGTTGTAATCTGGTGTTATTGTTACGTTTGGAACGGTCGGTCTTGAGCAGGTAACAACTACATAAAACAACATGCGTAAAGTTCTACTAAGAATTTCATTTCAATATTTTACTAAATGCTTTTTGCCATTGTGCCACAAAGTATGTGTTTACAATGTAAACGAATTACTGAGGCCCTGTAAACCATTTATGTATAAAGCTGTTGTCATAAATTTACTGCTTGGGATATGTACAAAACCGTCCTTCTAAATTTTGCTTTACTTTTATGTTTGAGCTTTTATCCAGAACTAAGTATAAAGCTTGTTCTTACTGTTTGGTGAATGGAACTCCAGTCCAGTAACTGTGATAAAAACATTGTTATGTTGTATCAATGGGTTAAATAAAATATGTGTCGGGCCTACCTTGAAAAATCCAGTTGTAAACATACGATGTTGTGGTTAAAAAACTAGGTCCTTCCCTACACCCCACTATCCCGAATCTGTACAAACCGTATTGATACCATGTTTGGTTTCGATCTTGGCACATAAGGGGGCCTCCACCATCTCCCTACACCAACACCAAACTAAGTAACATTAGGAATCAACAAGGTAAATTCCGTGCTTACTTGGCAAATATCTTTGTTACGTGTTTCTACACACATGAGACTTTGTGGAATTCCTCCCTTTGGCGCAAATAAAATGGTCTTAAAAATTCCTTCGCAATATGAATTGCTTTTTACATTTAGCTCCACTTCCCGTAGCTTGTCTGATGTAGTGTCATCTGGATTGTTAAAGTGTTAAGTTTAGCAGTGGTTACAATACCATTGTTTCCTTACCAGATATTTTTCCGAAGCCAGCAAAAACGCATTTGGTTTCTGGTGGTACAGAGTAAGATGTTCCTGGGGGTAGGCAGATTGGACCAACAAACTCGCTAAACGTAATGTTGGATGACAATTTTAAAAGTGCCACATCGTTGCCAAGAAGGGCGTTTCCAAAAATATAACGTCTATGAAAAATATTGTTGTCAGGGTTATTTTTTTTGGATTTTTACTGTTTAATTGAGACTTACGTGTAGTTTGGATGCGTGTATTTTCCTGCTACAAGTATTTCCTCTTGAGTCGATTCAATAAAAGATTTTGAATTCGTCCCCACTATAACCATCAGTCTAAAACAAAAAATCATAAGCAACCCCAGTCCTTAAATGGAATTTATATTGGATTCAATTGGTTTAGTGCTAAACTATGTTTCAACGGAACTGACATACCACCAACTTATTAAAGTTATATAAGCCTTTATTGGCATCATACACACAGCGGCAAGAAGTAAATGACATTTGTTACCTGGAATTAGTTAACTTACTGATCGAAATAGCTAAAGCATCCAGCAGAAGTCAAAACCCAGTTTTCTGACAGTATGCTTCCTGTACATACTGCTTGAGTGATGTCACCACCAACTTTTCCTATAATCGCCAACCAAGGCCATGATCCGTTTGCAGACACAGTACCACCGAATACTCTTCCTTTCTGTTATGTAAAAAAAACTTTATTCTTCAGCAAAATTATACAAACTGTAGTTGAAATTAACTAGGTCTTAAAACAAACAAGTCTCAGGTACAAATAAAAGATCTTTCGATCAAATTATAACTATTTCAGCATGCAGTACAACTTACCACACTAAATTCCTTCGGGCGCTGTCCACAGGTTTGTAATGAATTAGCTGCAAATAAAAATATCTGCAGAAATGTATGCATTGCAAGAAAGTTCTATTCATACCTGATAACACCGTGACTGAGAAAACGAGAAGCCAGCTTAATGTATTCCACATTGTTTGCTTCGTGTTTTACCAAAACGCTTCAGATATACCCCAAACACTGTATTAGGTGAGAAACCAAATGTCAGTTATGCCAAGAATGTTTGTAGTGATTAATCTCTTCAATCCGTTTACCTAGTTTAATAACAACAAAAGGTGGTGACGTGTAGATACATCGATTGTTTTAAATCCTACAGTGTATAGTTTTCATTGTCTACTTTTGTTTTTGCGTTGTTTACAGATAGTTTTGTGTGAAGTAATTGTTCCCAAATATTGGGATTTCGAGAAAAGGGCGTGTTGAATTCTTCTCACAACTTACTGTTTGTCATCGGAAATTTCAATTACAACTTCGTATCCTGTGCCTAAACAGAATTTATAATACTATATATCAGTATACTTGTTCTCAATATAACACGTTTCTTATCAACTTGAAAAATACTAATTTTGTTTCCCTGGAGCTTGTTGATTTGTTGTTGTGAAAAACGCCAGTTGTTGTTTGGCAAACTAAGGGAACCACAACTTATGATTTGTCTACTTGATGAATAACCGTGCTTGTGATTATAGTCTCTTAGGTGTTTGTCAATTCACAGAATAGTAAGACTACATGGTAACATGAGTTACGTAGATTGTTTACTGTCCCCTTTGTTTATGTTTTGTTTTACCTATCTTGAAGTCTGTGTTATATTTCAAGCCACAAATATATAACGAAAACTGTTCATTAGCAAATTTTTTTTATTTCTGGGTGATACTTATATGCGTATTAGCGAAATATTGCACGATTTTCAGAAAAACATAAGTTACAAAAATTTTTTGACTAATGCTAAATGTTTTATTACTGCATTATTGAATAAAAAGGACATAAATACTCCAAACAATTAACAAAGTGAAACTGTGCTTGGTACAGTTTGAGTCACTTGGAGTTGTTGGTTCATTGTTTAAGTCACAGCTGTAGCTTCCTACGTAGTTTGTGCATTTCTGGTTGAAACAAGGATTTGGTATTTGGTCGCATTCGTTAACATCTGTATATATAAATAAGAAAAGTCAGAAAACGGTGACTGCATTTAAGCCGGGAAACAATTGGTATTTTATAATGACGCATTGCTTTTCATTCTTCTTGGTTTCATGATACCCTTAATTGTCCCTAAAGTTAAAACGTGCGCCAATAAATAGTAATTTAAAAACTTGTATTACTGATAGAAATTAGCCCTTTTTTATAATGAACATAACACTTTTTTATAATGCACCCTCAGCTAACAAATAATCTGACTTAACATGATATCGCAGTTCAGAACCTTCTTTATTAACCTGATTGCGTTTGCCCTACTGTTACTATTTGCTAATAGCGCAGAAGTACCGAGAGTTATAAAGTTTATGGTGTTGGAAAGGTTTGTTATGCATTCCAACAGGAAGAGTTGCTTCCTATACGTAGAAATTAGAGCCTAATCACTGTTAACAGGAACACTAGAGCAGGGGTCCGCAAATACTTTTTGGCGCGACCCTAAAAAATCGCTCTAAATTCTCTCGACCCAAGCATCAAGTCTGTGGAAAATACTAATCAACTAAATATCAATATTAAGACTGCTATTATGCTATTGTCAGTTGCTATTTTCACATAAAGCAGTAGGTAAACGAACGTATTTATTCTAACAAATGAAAAACTGTGGGCTCTGTTTTGAGAACGCAGCTAATCAGAAAACGCATGCTTGCATAGGTGCGCTTTAACTTTTTGCATTGTTACATAACCTCTCTCACAGTATACGTAGTCATACGTAACAATGCAATAATGATTAAAAGGTTGAATAAAGCCCAAAATTCATTAATACTGTAGATGCGATGCTTATATTCATGGGAAATTTGAAATATTTCGCGACCCAGACTATAAGGTCTCGCGACCCAAATTTGGGTCGCGACCCACTATTTGCGGACCCCTGCACTAGAGTAAGACTCCGCATACGGGTTTTACAGCAACATACAATATTGTTTTATAGCTTACCCCTTGGCGCTGGAAAGTTGATCCCTGTGTCTGAAAATATACCATTAGGCTGCAATGATGTCAAATTAAGTTATTTATAGAAGTCAAATCTATTAAGTAAATAATTATGATTATAATCATTTAGGGTTCCTGCTCATGGTTTGTTACATTACAGATGAAGAAAAATGCACTGCTCAGGGCAGTGATAAGTTCGCTTTTTGTTTGTTAGAAAAGCATTTCATTGGCCGCAGAGCCCTTTATATACGTTTTAAAGTTGTGAATTTTTTCCAATTGGTTTCAATTTTTATGGAAAATAAGTCGTTTGCGTTTGCGATATCCTAACTCAATTAGGCGTTTATTTGCTTACTGCGAGAAATCCACGAATACATTTCAGTGACTTCGGTAAAGAAAGAATGTCCTTTTCCACAGGTGCCATCACTAAAGCTGCCTATACCATACTGGTACCATGTTTGATCACCAACATCACACATCAACGGTCCTCCCCAGTCTCCCTGTAGTTACACAATTTAGGATTGTATTTGGACGTAAACTGGGCAACGTTTTGTTACCAGTAAACACTTGTGGCCAAGTGCAGAACGAAGTTGCAACAAATATTGCAAAGGGCACACAAATATTTTCACTTATTAGGACCAAGAACTTTGACACAACCATTACCTTGCTATCCTTATGTAATTGGCCACACCGTTTTGTTAACATTAATCTTACAAATTCTAGCAATACAAAATGGCATGAATTGCAAATTAGACATGCCCGTCTTTAGCAAGGCATGAAGATATTAAAGAACACATAGTAAAGTAAAACTTTCTTACGAGACAGATGTCTTTGTTTGACGCAGTGGCACACGTAATGGTGGAAGGAATTCCACTGGAGTGTGCCCCTTTGAAACGAAGGTAGTCCGATTCGCAAAGGGCAGGAACTTGGCCAAATGGTCCGGCGCGCCTGACCCATATACAGACATAAAAAAACCTGATCGGGATTCGTCCCCGGGAGAGACCTGGGTTCGAACCCCGTGAAAAAAAAAAATATATATATATGAATCTGTTTTAATCTCCAGTTGTACTTCTTTCAGATATTTTGACAACAACTTGTGGTAATCTAAGGGGGAAAAACTCATCTTTAACATTTGCAATGATTATGTCAAGTGCTAGTTGAGATGCAGTCCGAAATAGGCAATGTACGTGGTTTATTGGTTAAGATTTGATTTTGTGTCACTTAAAGCAAAAAACAGTACAAAATGATTGTCCTTACTAAAACACTGTAAGCTTTTCAAAACCGTTACGGAAAATCAATATGTTTTCGACAAATAAAACAAGCTTAAATAAATAAACATATTACCGACTCTTCGTCCCCAGCCTGCAAAGTAGCATTTTGTTCCGGGAGCCATTTTGTAATTTTGTCCAGGAGGTAAGCAAATAGGCTGCACAAAGGAATTAAACTGAATGTTGCGTACCAATTTCAGTAGAGCCACATCGTATCCTTTGGCGTAATGTCTGTGCAAACGTATATGGTCCCATTAGATAAAATGGTTTATTTAATCTGTTTTATTTTTGGCTGCTGGCACATACAAAAAGGTTTACGGCAACATTTACAACAAAAACACGGTTTATATTTATGTTTATTAGACGTATTTTAAGTGATGTGACTGCAAGATTGACTTACTGCGATAATAATCCCTCGTTATGAGTACCGCCAAATTTTAGACTCTGAATATGCTAAATTACGTACGTTAGGTTCAAGCCTGAAACTAAGTAGGTAGAGTTGTGCGTTATAACTTAGGGAAGATAAAAATACCATCCTAATTATCGTGTAGTTGGTTAAGTGGTAGCAAACCCATGCTGAAAGAACAATACTTCTGATTCGCGTTCCGTGCATGCTATTCTGCGGTTTTTAGTTTCTGTCATGTATTTTCGGACGTGCTGGGGTTCTGTTTTATTGGCACATATGACAATTTTTTACATGTTACACACAAAATCAAGTCAAAAGACTAAAAGTTCTAATTCTTCTCTACTCTTTTAGGTTTTAGGGTGAAGGTTTGTTTAGACCAGGGGTGTGCAACCCGCGGCCGGCGGGCCACAATCCGGCCCGCCAAGCCGTTTAGTGTGGCCCTCGAAAACACTCCGATTCAGAGCGAGTAAAAATGCACATTTTAGCAAAAAAATCCCCGCTAGTTTTCGGTAAATCTCCTAAGTTGCAATACGTAACAAGAATAAGCTAAACCAGTGCATTTTATTTAATTCACCCAGACCACTGGTCTTCTATTCGCACTTGGTGCTTATTGCGTATATATACCGAATATGACGTAATATACCCCTTTGTCTAGTAAACAATTACTTTGTTGTGAAGGCAGTGTTGCGACGAAACTTAGTTGCACCTAACATTTTAAATTGATTTTAAACGCAAAATAAAACAAAACGCAGGGGTGTGGAAATAGTATCGACATGATATTATAATGTAAGCCGCACCAACATTAGGGTAAAAAGTACGTGTAAATACGGTACATGAAAAAAATTGTGTGGCCCTCGCTTGATGTCCGAAATTGGTAATATGGCCCACCGAAGAAAAAGGTTGCACACCCCTGGTTTAGACAAGATCAGTTTATGTTAAGAAGACGAAAAATCAAAACACTACATCTATAAATTGTCGACCCATCATACGCAGCCTACTATACTGCTTTTGTTATAAAACATTTAAAATTGCTTAACCGTTTTTTCAACCGCTGAATCAGTAAAAGATTATGAAACAAAGTTAAAAGATGTATCAAACAAATAAAAGTTATTTTAGGCTATATTCTTACTCAAACTCAGTTGGAATGATTTTCGTTTGCACCGCTATCGCCCCCTTTTCATATACTATTTCCGTTTCTCCTACAACAACATACAACCTATAAACAAAACAAAAACATTGTTTCAAAGTTTTGCTCATACACTCACGTGCATATAGAAACACAACAACTAATGTAACAAGTGACTTACTTGTCTGTGGGCTTGAAACAGTCAGCTCCAGTCAAAATCCATCGTTCAGACAATATGCTTCCTCCGCATAAAAACGTAATGGTTGTGGAACTTGTCTTGTAAATTTGAACCATCCATGGCCACGAACCATTTTTCGCTGTGGAACCTCCATAAATTCTCCCGCTCTGAATACATATTTCTATTTTCTTTTTTATGTTCTGTTAGATTTTAATTTCAAAATAGGCAACTCAGTGGGTTGATGTGATGCTCTTTAAAGTAAAATGTTTGTTGTTTTTTGTTTCATTTTTATCGCCAGTGATCGAGCAACGTCTTAATGCGTTTTGTCGTTTATTTGTCAACACTTTTGTGTTTAGCACGTTGTGTTTTTAGGCAATTCAAACTTAGTAACGAACTTACAGTTGATATGGTATTGGATCGTTTTCCACAAATTGATGGTTCTGAAAGTAAATTTTTTGTAACAATTAAATTCTTACAGTACAGTTTCAGTTTTTTTAACGTTTTGATCACAAGCCCTTTTACGTAATGTTAACTTGTTTAATCTAATCTGCTCAAAAATGAGCATCAATCAAAAAACAGATGGTACTGTTATACATAGATACAAATTAAACTTACTGCACTGCCATTGTTTTTAACTGGTTAGGAAATATACTTTTAGTGAGTCTAGATATTACCTGATAAAGTAATAGCTGCGAAAATGAAAAGCCAGCTCACAATAATATGCATGATTCCAGCAGTTTATACTAACAAGTCAACTAATAAGTTTGCTGTGATAGAAAATAATGTCTGAAACCACACTGATTCTACGCGTTGTATGAAAGCAAATGTAGCCACCACCCTTTATATACCGCTCTATAGAGCTTAAAATATAAAATATATTTTAATCTGGGAAAACATACCGACTAATGTTTTTGTCCGGTTCCCGGATCTTACCATTTGGTCCTGTGGTGGGCGATTGTGTGATTGTGACTAATGCCATTTGTAGGACCCTAAACATAGACTAATGCTATTTGTTGGAACTAAACTTAGTCAATATTTCTGTTTGGTGAAACAATAATCGTTGTTGTGATAAGGAGGGATCAACATACAAGGAAATTGGTCGAAGTTTTTTATGTATACTAGATGTGTTTGTTTAAGCCATTTCTTTCACTACGAGTTGTTTAACCTTTGTTATTCTACTTACTGCTTCAATGGTGCCAACGCCATTTCAGTACAAAGCCAAACTTACTTACGATTTCTGTTTTCTTTCGTTTGTCGAGCAATGCTTTGGTCGTGTAATGAAACCCTTTGTTTAACCAAACAACAACTGACCAATGCTTTTTACAAGAAACTAGTTTGTTTCTTTTTACGCATGCCAATATTAATTCGATACTCGCATAAAGTGCACCAAGTGGTTTTATGTTGTTGTTTTTTTGTTATACGTGACGAATTGAGGCATTTATATGCTTTCAGTTTAATCGTTTACACTTTAACCCTTTGACTGCGGCGAGCCAATAAATTGGCTCGAAGACATGGTCATGTGTAAATCGCGATAGAAATCAAACCGGTACGAATTTTTTTCCCAACTGAGGTGCGTTTGAAAGCTTATGTACAATGGCTTCTATTTATGTCAAAAAATTTATAGGTTTGTATTTAAAAAAAATTAGTTACACCAAGGACAAAATGAAGAAAACAAAAAAAGTGATATTTTTGAATTTTGTTTTCTAACTTCGTTTTTTTTTGTTTTTTTTACACTTGGGTGGTTACCATACAGTTACTTGAAGGCTATTTGAGGGTTTTGCTGGTACATTGCGGCTAACTTTGTGTACAGTTTGACATGTTCTAAACCGAAAACGGCAAGAAACTAGGTAGTGGTTAGCAGTAAATTTGTTGGTTCATGCTTGCAAATATAGGTTTATAAATCAATTCAGCTTTGCTTTGGTATAGACAACCACTATTTTAGAAGAAAATTACTGCTGTAATAGCACTACTAATTTCAAAAGTCCATATCTGATGGCCTGCATTTTAGTTGTGACTGGCTCTTGGAGTGCATTTACATGTTGCAAGCGATGGGAAATTTCACTAATTCAATGAACAGGAAATATAACAAAAACAATGCAAAGGACTCTCAAATGCATGTTATGGTTCCCTGCCGTTACATTCTTTGAATTTGTGTTGTGCATCCTACTTTTGTGTGCAATGCTATCTAATAAACAATCTGCTTTTCCAAATGACTTTTGACAGCAATATGGGTATAATTAACTAATTAACACAATAACTAGTCCGCAAACTGTAAAAATGACAAATAAAAATGTTTTTACACAAGTTTCAAGACCAAAAAAACATTTTTTTAATGTCCAGCACTATAATAAAACAAACCAAAATTTACGTTTATGACGTCACACGCTAACTAATGACGTCATCAAAATAATTGCACTTGGCTTTTTTATTAAACGACCTGCTTAACAATTTGAAACTGATATTTATGTTGAAAAACGTTTGCAAATGCTATTTTTCCTAAAAAAATACAAACAAAATGACGTCATTTTCTGGATGATGACGTCATCAAAAAAATTATGTTTTCAACTTTTAGAAAATTTCATACACAACAACTTTCCCAGAGAAAGTTATGTTCTATCTCTTACCGATTTTTCTAAAAACTTCATAACGTATGACCATGTCTAAATACAGAATTTTAAGAAAAAGAATTCAGCAGTTAAAGGGTTAAGGAAAAAAATAACTTTACATAACGTTGTAAATAATGTATGTATCGGCCACGGGCATCTTAGACTAGGCGTCTCTCTACACCCGATTTTGAGGTGTTGTGGTCTTAGTTATAACGGTTGTGGGTCTAGTTATAGCAGTGTACGGATATATGCTTTATACTGCCAATTAAGCTTAAGCAGAGATGAAGACTTGGATTGGTGAAACATAACATACCAAATAACTTATTTCGATGCTTAAATATTTGTTTCTACTACAGCGAGAATTTTTGTTTATTTACCTACCAACGTGTCTTTATTTCTGTCTATCCTGTGTGGGCATGGGCGCCGCCGCGTAGGGGCAAGAGGGGGCACTTGCCCCCCCTTGGAATTTCAGTGTACTTCAATTTAACATATTTAGCAGCAAACCTAATTAAATTGGCAGCGCGGGGATTTGTGACATCGTTCAATGCTTTAACTTTTAGGTAACTCAATTGTGAAGTACACGATTTATGGCTTCATATGTAACAAATTCTTGATGCGGTAAAGTATCAGCCAAAATTTGCCCCCTCTTGCAAAATTTTCTGCCGGCGCCCATGTGTGTGGGCGATATACACGGTTGTGATAAATGTTGTGTACTACATACAGCTTTTCTGGGGGCAAATTATCTTTTGTTGTGATGATGTTTAAAGGCGAAGTCACGGCCTTTTACGCGAGCTCTGACTTTGAGCATTCGCGTTTGTGATTAGATTTTGTCATAATCAAGTTTGCAGTGTAACTATACAAAAACTAACGACAATAAAGCTACCAACACAACTATAAAGGAAACGTTCCAAGAACTTTGTTTATTTGCAAACGTGTTATATCCAAATATATTGTTGGACATTTTACGTAAGTTTCATGCAACACACATTGTTTCAACAAAATAAATTTGTTCATAGAAGGTAAAATTTTAATCATAACATCGAATAAAACACTACGCAAAGTGTCCAGATGAAAAGCCACAGTGTCTTATGCTGGCGTAGTTGACTGATTGCGTCACATGTGTAGCTGCCTACGTAGTTGATGCATTTTTTATTCGGGCAAGGATTCGGTTTTTGGTTGCACTCATTGACATCTGCAAAAGCGTTGATTTAACGGTCACCAGTGAACATAAAATGAGATGCTTTATTGTAATCTTGCGACTAACGTTCCAAGAAGTTTATTAAATAAAAAATATAATTGAACAAGAATGTTTGTTAAGTATTTCCTGCGCAAATAAATGAGTATGCCGATAATTTGTTTGGCTGAGGGATTGTTTTGAGTTTTGGGGTTGTTTATGCAGTCAAAACGCCTTTCACCGGAAAACTTCAGTACATAAATTGATCTACATGTTGGTTCAGTGCAAACTAATCTCTATTATGTCGCAGAGACTTACCGTCTGGAGCTGTGAAGTTGATGCTTGTAACTGTAAATTGTACAAAAGAATTTTAGTTTTAGATCAATTTATTTTAGCATTAGGTAAATACACCACATATGTTTTCCATGTTTATACTATAGATGACACCGCGGATTTTTGTTTACATACAAAGATGAACTTGAAGAGATGTGTATTGTATTTATTTTTCTAATATATAGTTCTACCGGTCTCAATCCATGAGTAAACTTCTGGCACATCTGCAAAAAATGTTGATCCTTCTCCGCAAGTTTCGCTTCCAAAACTCCTTACACCGTATTGATACCACATTTTGTTTCCAACATCACACATCAATGGTCCACCCCAGTCTCCCTAAAAGTATAAAAGATTTTTTTTGTATTGTTCTTTATTTTTTCGAGATTTCTGTTGTTGCAAAAATATACCACGCATGTATCTTTGTAGTTTGTATGAGCACATGTAAGTGTGGCTGGCATCCCGTCATTAGAAGAGCCTTGAAATGTTCTGTACTCATTATTGCAGAAAGAATTGCTTCTTGTCTGGAGTTCAACTTGTTGGAGGTTGTTTCTGTACCACTGGTATATTGAAAAAGCATCTACAGAAAACATACGTCCAGCTTTTTAATGAGCTTGCCTACGCGTTTTTATCATGACATTCCGCTTGCTGTCGCGAATATTCTGTTTGGGTCGCTAGCACAATTATCCAATGGCTTCAGGCCTTCTATAAGTAACCCCCGAAACCCGTGGCACCCTGATCAATGATCAAAATTGTAAATGATAGAGTTAAATCAAGCAAACAAATGGACAGTAAACCCAAAAAAGCTTCCTTTCAAACATGTGCGTTATATAACAAGGACTACTCTACAAATGAAATATGACTTTCCTACTAGAATGCATTTGAACCGCTTAAAGGGTTAAAATTGTGCTTTGCAATTGTTTGTTGATTATGGTGTCACTAGTGGGACCTGCACTCGTGCCCCCTTCCATAGTCGCCGATTGATAAAAGCTGTCAATATTTCAACGTGCAAAGTTTGTTGCTTATGTCTACTTACTATCCTGCTTTCCCCATCCCGCAAAAAAACAGGTTGTTTCTGGCGCAATATTGTAATTTGTTCCTGGTGGAAGACATACTGGACTCACGAGCTCGTTAAAAGCCATTGGGGACTCTAGCTTCAGAAGTCCCACGTCATATCCCAACATGACGTCCCTGTAAAGAAAATTGTCCTAGTATAGTGGAAGTTGTAGTAGAAACTCGATACGAACTTGAATGTATAAAAAAAACTGCCAGAACTTGTGCTCAAAGAATACAAGAATTGTGAACGTTCCGTAGTTGTTGTCTTAAGCGGTTTCAGACCATCTTTACGGCCAAGCTCTTTGTTTGATCAAGTTGCATTAGTTATGTTTCATATTGTCTTGTTCACAAACATTTAAAAATTTTAACAAGCAGGCATTTTCTTACGAATAGCTGCTGTGTTTGTACTTCTGTAGCACAGGTAGTTTCTGTTCAGTTGCGGTGACATCGTACAATAAAATAGTTCCAACGTAGACGGACAACCTGCATGTATTTTCCTGTTGTCAAATTTGGTTACATTTTACTACGCTTTGTTTTGTTAGGTAGTAAAGCGTATTAAGGAATTGTTCATTAACAATAAATTCCATACTGTATAAGTTGAGCTAACTTTGCTAGGTCAAGATTAAGATGATTATAAACCACTCCTTCTCTGTTCGATGGCGGGGAGGAAAATTTACGTAAATAAATTCTTGCCATAAAGATTTTCAGTGCAAGGATTGTTTTTGTTGTGGCAATTTTGACTGTCATAAAAAAACGAAACAGTATTGTAGCATATTTGTGAAAATATCACATATTTTTCTCTTGGCAATGGTGCCATTCATTATTTGTCATGCGCAATCGAATTCGAGTCGAGAAAAACACAAAAAAAAATTCGAAAATTGGAAAATGTTTGTAGTAAATTGGAAAATTGTTTGTAGTAATTCGTATGGAGCTAACTGGTCCTAGTTATCGTACAAGGTTGTTTGTATACTTACTTGTCGGCAGCTAGAAAGCAGTTAGCTGTTGTCAAGACCCATCTGTCTGATAAAATACTTCCAGCACAGATAAACACACTTCGTGAAGCCGACGTAGATCTAAATACTTGGCCAACCCATGGCCACGATCCGTTCTTTGCGTTGATACCCCCGATGCTTCTCGTCGACTACAAAATTGCGATGCTTATTTAAAAGAACCTAGCTTAAACAATTATGATCAAACTTCGACCTACCCTTGTAGAGGAGTTTAACTGCTTTCCACAACTTGGTGGGCTGCCTATGAAAGAACGAAAATGTTTGTTAAGTAAAAGTCAGACGAATAATCTTAACCATGCCAAGAATTAAAAACGTTTCATTTCAGGGGGAATAGCTATAACTGTTCATCATGTCTAGTTTTAGTTGTTGTTGTTGTTGTTACAGTTATTCCCAATAATTGTCCTATTTTCAATGACAAATTAACGTTAATCGATTTAATCTCAAATTTTCACAGTTTCTTCGTAAAAAAAACAGCCGTACCTTGCAATCCCAATCTTTAGCAAATACTTTTTGTGTACAAACATGCAACATTCTGGGAAACGTATGCCACTTACTGCACGTAGGTGTAGCGACGGACCATCCGTTCTTTCTGCATTGTGCCCTATATGACACTCCATAAAGTGATAAGCCAGTGTTGCATGTAAACTTCACGTATTCGCCATATGAGTAACTTGCTTTAGTCGGGACAACTCCTCCATTTAGTGGCAATGTTGGTAGTGGACACGTTATTGCTGTAATGAGTAAACGCTTTGTCGATTTTCTGCTTTGTTAAATTTTAAAACTTTTGGGTCTAATATCACGTCATCGTTATTCTTTTACCATTGTTAAACCTTGCAACAGCACAACTACTACAGAAGCTGTTTCAAATAGATGCGTTAATCGTGTTCGAAACTCTTTCACATGCTAAAGGCACCAGTGGATTAGAATTACATGCTAAACTAACCTTCACAAGATGGCATAGTCCCAGACCATACTCGATTGTGCGTGGAGTTGGTACTGCACGTTGTCGTCGCGTTTCCAACCAATTTATAACCTCCCAAACAGTCATAAGTGACCTGTTGATCCAGTGTGTAAAAGTTGTAGCTGGGGTCAATTGTTCCCAAGGTGGGGACGGGCGGTCTTGCGCAAGCGACAGCTAAAAGAACAATTTGGAAAGTAGACGAAGGGTCTTTTGTGTCATTGGTTTTAAAATATTTCATATTCAATGTGCATTAAAACGAGGCCGACTGACAATAATTGTCAGGTAAAAAATCTTTCTTGGTTTCTTTTAGTGTGTGAACCTTTTTACGTTTTAAGATAATTGTTTTATGATTGCGTAAAAACCGTGAAAACCACTGAATTACGCGACCAAAAATGGCTAACTATACTACTGCTTCGCAAGGGTACAGAGCAAATACGGGTGTAAATTTGTCTTGACTTAATTCTATAGGTTTACATTGTATTTGCTTTTCTTTCTGTTGGTTTTGTTATGATACACAAGCTTTGCAGCGAAGGGTCGTTTTTTCTAAGCCTAATTTGCTTGAATTAAATAATCAATATGTCTGTTTTTAAATACCACGCCTTACCCTCGCATATCGGGGAAGGATTCGACCAAACCCCTGAGCCGTTTACTTCAGAACAAGTGCTGGAGATATTTCCCACCGGCATGTAAGCAAACGTGCAGTTGAACGTGATGGACTTGCCCAACGTGTAAGATCGATAATCTGGCGTTACTGCTCCGTTCGCCGAATGAGTGGGTCTTGAACACTTTACAACTAAATGCAGACAGCACTTACTGTTTATCTGTAGTTAACCACTAAATGGTTGTTGGTTGGTTTGTTGACATTTTTGTCCTTGCATAGGACTAGAACTGGGGTACTAAAACTAGGATTCGGCGTGACTTAGGGGTCCGTGATGCCAGAGTTGCAAGCGGGCCCGAAATCTGAGCCCGAACCCGGCCCGAACCCGAAAGTATAAGCCCGAAGCCCGAAGCCCGACCCGAACCCGAAACGTTTTTGAGAAGCCCGTTTAGGCCCGAAATTTTGATTGACAGGTCTATCCACGAAAGCCTTGCAACAAAGTATGAGAAAGAAAAAAAGAGAAAAGACAACAAACACAATGAACAATAGTAGACAATGGGGTAAACAATACGTTTTAGACCAGGGTGGGCATTCGATCAAAGCGAGAGAATTGTTACTAAAAAATGACGGAAACGGAACGTAAAGTCAGGCCCGTTTTGAGCCCGTTTTCTGACAAATACCTAAGCCCGAACCCGGCCCGAACCCGAACCCGGCCCGAAAAGCCCGGCCCGAAAAGCCCGGCCCGACTTGCAACTCTGCGTGATGCAATTTCGCGGGGACCGCCATGGAGTACAAAATCATTTCACAATATATTTTGATGTCTGCTATATAACTGATGTGTATCAAGGTGGAATATACGGACTGTCTAAACCAGGGATGGGCAACCTTTGTTGCTGTGGGGGCCAAATACAATTGCCAAAATTAGATCGCGGGTCGCACCTGTGTATAACACAAGGTAATTTTTCTTTGTCGCTTTCCAGATATGCGTAAACTACAAGTAAAATTCGCATTTGACTGTAGCCACAACTTGCCAGGTCGCAGAAAAATAGCATCGGGCGCATTAATCTGCTCAAAAATATTTATTAGTTTAACTCGTTTGCCAGTACATTTGAAATCCAAGCGTCTCTGCGGGCCGCACAACATAGGGTCGCATTTGGCCCGCGGGCCGCAGGTTGCCCACCCCTGGTCTAAACCATGCCTTTTTTCTGTCACAAGTAGCAAAAAATACAATAGTTCGCGCATAATCCTGAGGTTTTATGTTTTTTATGCGATGTCACAATTTGCCTTTGTGCATAATTTTGCAAAACTAGCCTGAATTATGCGTCTAAAAATGTTGCTTTCTTGTAAAACATTCTACTTACCGTTTGGTCTAGAAAATGTCAATCCAGTAACTGAAACGTAGACAGTAAGTGTTTATAAAAAGTACGTCATAATTTCACACAATGTATTTATCATTCCAACCTGAGTTGATCCAAGCATATACTTCAGAAACTTTAATCCAGAAATCAGGACCGGTTGAACATGTTGATTTGCCAAATGAGTTGACACCATATTGAAACCAGGTGTTATTCCTGTCCTCACACATAAGCGCTCCCCCTCCGTCACCCTACAAAACACAGTAATTAAAAAAATCTTAATGTGTTTACAATTACGTTACGTTGACAATGCACAGTGTGGGAATTTGAAAGGCTCTGATTATTCGACTTTGGAAAGGCACATACGTTTGAATATACAACGTTGAGTGCTATCGTAGTACAAGACTGTATCCCATAAGTCACTTCCATTAAATAATTCTAATTCGACCTATAATTTCTTTTTTATCGGATGCAGATTTGTGGCATACACCGTTTTAAAATCAAAAATAGCGTCGAATCATTTTATGGTTACAAAATAAACGAAAACTTAATTTTTTTAAAGTAAATTTTTATATGCCTCAGCGGAGGTCTTTTCGGGCCGCTTTCTAGATGGAATCAAACAAAGGCTATTCTTCTATTTTATGCACATTCATCATACACGAAAGCAGTATACTTACCACACAAACGTCTACGCCGATTGCATCAGCACACATCATGTTTTGGGGCATCCCAGTCTGAGGGGCGTTTGCAAAACTTTTAAAACTGTCGTTGCAATAAGACTTGCTTCGGACATCAAGTTGCGCTTCTCGAAGTTTATCTGATCGGACGTTTTCTAACAACCAAATTAGTGATAACATTTATAGCCTATACGCATTTTTGTTTTGTTGTTTGGACAAAGTGTAACAAGTGATAAAATTTCAAATAGTGGAAAATTTTAAAACTTATGTCTCTTGTAACCTATTTTGACTTCAATCGTAGCTACAATGGCAATTGTGACAATAAATCCCGTATGACTATTGCGTGATTTCGGCTAGGGCGTTTCTATCCACTTCAGAGTTGTAAGTCGTGCCGGATTCGGGCTTAAGTTTCTCCAAATAAGGGCCTGATTCGGGCCTGACTTTACACTTTGTGTCAGTATTTTTTGGAATAAATTTAACTAGCTAAGTAGCCAGTTGCTGGACCTGACCTAATGCTAAACAGCCCTAAAACGCCTTGTTCAAGACTAATAATCTGTTATTGTGTATGTTACCTTGGTCTTTTCTGAGGCTTCTATGTATAGGTCTTTCAGTCAAACTTTCGGGCCTAAACTAGCTTCTTAAAAACGATTCGGATTCGGTTCGGGTTCGGGCTCCAATTTCAGGCCCGTTTACATTTCTGATCCACTTAAAACCATATTCAGCCTTTCGCGCACTGAACCAACACCCTAGAAACAGCACTAAAATGACCATACCTGCAACTTCACCCCACCCAGCAAAGTAACACTTTGTTTCCGGCGGTACATCGTAATATGGTCCTGGTGGCAGGCAAATTGGACTTACCACCTCATTAAATGTAAGATTGGTTGCTAGTTTTAACAGGGCAACGTCGTTTCCTTGTAAAACGTCTCTAAAATGACAAATCTTGTTAAACCTGTGTTGGCTGTGAAATCACAAAAACACTTAACTTACGTGTAATTTGGGTGCTTGATGTGATTGGAAACACGTATTTCCTGTGGAGCTCCCTCAGCAATGCTTTTTGAAAGTGTGCCGGCAGAGATGATGAGCCTGTGGAGGACACAAAAACAATTTTATCTCTTCAAAAAACAAAAAATCCCCTTTTTATACCTATCAGATACAGTTGGCGCAACCTAACATTGTATTCAACAGTTTGGAAAAGAAACAACAGTTTGGAAAGAAACATAAGGTTAAGAACTATTCAACCCAGAGTTGTAAACCGGCGTGAAGTCGGAGTCTGAACCCGGCCCGAAGCCGAAAGTACAAGCCCGAAACCCGGCCCGAAACCGAATAGTTTTTGAGAAGCCCGTTTGAAAGCCCGATCCGACTCACAACTCCGATTCAACCAAAACGCACAGTTAAAAAAATTCAAAAGTTTGATTTGAATTCAAATTTACAATTCCCTTTTAATGTAGATCGCCTACTTGTGACTGTCCTGGAAACACGATGCCGCTGTCATTATCCATTCTTCCGATATTATACTTGCTGTACAAAGCGGCGCTATGCTGCTGTCGTTTCGTTCGGTACTGACTAGTGCAACCCAAGGCCACGACCCATTTGAGGCTATGTTTCCTCCAAGTATCCTTCCGACCTATAAACGCGTTGGTGCGTTAACTTGGTTTGCATTTCAGTGATACTGGAATATCGGTTCGTCTATTATGCCAACAACCCATTTATGTTACCCTTTACTGATGGTTTTCCCAGCGGGGAGTTATTAAACTTAAGGGGAGAAACTGACTTCAATTTGAACTTGTGGTTTGTAAATAGACACTTAAACACTGGTAGTACAGTATAACCTGTAAAGTTGACAAAAGATCCAGTTTTAAATGATCATGGTATGATTGAGCATTTAATTTGCAGTCTTTTGGAAAGGAATTAGAATGTTTTGAATTGTTAAGTGAGGAATTTGTCGACAAAGGTTGGGAACCGCTGCTTTGTACAATGTATACATGTTAATTAACGGAACTACTGAAACTTACAGTGTTAAATTGGGCCGCTCGCTTTCCACAGGTTGCTTGCGCATGTACTGCAAAATGAAATTTGTTAAATCGCTAAAAACATTACTAACAAGAAGAAAGTTTACCTGATACTACAGCAGCCGTAAGTACAACAAATAAAGCGATGAAAATCTGCATTTCTGCACCTTACCCAATTAGCTACAATGGGCTATAAGCGGAGTTAAATAGATGTAGACACCTAAATCAAAGTAAAACATATTGAAGTATTAATAAATGCTTTATTAGATTACTAGTAATGATGAAGGTCTTATTACTAGCAATAAAAATCGTTGTCTTGTCTTTATTTCATAGGTCTATATTACGCTCTATACTTTACCACAATCGTGACTCAGCAAAATTTAAATATGGACCTAAACGCTGAGTAATACAGTAACTTTAGACGAGGTAGAACTATTTCTCTGATAAAGTAAACTCTAATTTATGCGCCTTTATTTAAAGCTCTCAAACGCTTAAAGTTGATACTAGAGTACAAAGTTTCCGTAACACTTAGTACTTCGTGATGTGTGTTTACCAGCAAGTAGGCAATCGCTTCCTATAACCGAGTGTGGTGCTTTCAATCAATGCGCAGTTGTTGAACGATATACGTCCTAAAAGTGGTAGCACAGTTATAACGTATGGCCTCTAAATCACAAAACGCAACAGAATGACGTTAATGGAAAGGCCTAAATATTTTATGCTCAATTCTACTAGAGAAGAGATCTGATAATAATAATACTAATGCGTTTGCAACTGAAATGATTCATATGATGTTGACAATGAAATGCACTTGTTCTGACTGTTTATGAGCTCTCTATTGATGATTGCAAAACATCTGCGCACTATGCCACCATACAGTTACAGAAACACATTACTGCTTCAACAGTTGATTGCGACTTGACCTAAGTAGGGTGGCAAACTTTAAATCATTTATGTGGGCTTTTTTTCTTGGCGGCAGTTCCATCGGTCATAACTTCCCTTTCTTTCATCACAACCGGCATCGCTGCGTGGGCTGAAATTTGCCTGCGGCACATTATTAGCGCTTCATTCAAAGTTCTCACATTTATTCATTACAAGTTTGATTTGATTAAGTTCGATAATATCAGTAGGTTTAACAACACATCTATTTTTGTAAAGTTTGTATCGTAGGTAATAATATCTGACAGAAATGCAAAGGACATGCACGAAAAAACAAGACAATAACACAAGTAAATAAATCAGTATCACATTAAATTTCGCTCAACAGAAAAGCAGCAACAACAAGTCTTCTCACATAGTAGGAGAAACGGGTAGTGCACATGATTCGTTTACGTCATATCACGTGATATTGTATCGCCTTCGTAGACGCGCAGGGAAAAAACCTTGTCGTTAACAACGTATTGCGGTTACACGTGAGGTGACGTCATATGACGACCGGAAAGTACCGACAGGCAGACAGGCATTTACAGTTAGTCAGAAAGCGGAAATGTCAACAAAATATTGTAGTTGTGAAGTATGTGACTTCGTATCACCGAAATGTAATTTAAAGTTCCTTTCAATTCTTTCCTGGTGTACCAACTACACATGGTGATGATGTTACCTTGTTACCTTCATTTACGAGTTTGGTTTATTGTCAAGTCTGTGTTCTGTTTTTCCTTTTCACTGGCGAGTCGAGTATAATTGAGTCACACTGGATATACACAAAACAGTAATATGTAAAGCGCCTCTTTAAGCCTAGATTTACCTAGACACACCAGTGAGCAAAGGTAACGGATAAGGGCCTGGGAAGAAGTGTCAAATAAGACAAATAATGCACAACGCAGTACATGTATGCCGCATATTTACAACAGCAAATTTAACACAAGAAAGGTCGTCAAGATTAAGAGTATAAACGGAATCCGCATGGGTTCGCTGTTGGAGCATGTGTAGCTGCCGATGGTGTTGGTGCATCGTTGGTTGTTCGGACAAGGGTTTGGTGTTTGTTCGCATTCGTTGACATCTGTGTGTAAAAAAGAAAAAATGAGTAAAACAATGTTTACTATAAATATATGTACATATAAACACTTGTAGAACACATTTGATTAATCGACTAAAGAAAAGACTCAATTAATCGTATTTGCAACAACATAGTGTATACATCCAATACCAGGAACCAAAAATATGAGTTGCTTTAACATGTAAATACTTTTGACAATGCATATTGTTTCATAGGTTTCCCAAATTCTTGCACAAAAGGTTGTTCAAACCACGTTAATAGAAACAGTTTTTAAATTTGTAAACTTACCAGTGAATGAATCGAAGTCAATGCTTGAAGCTGAAAGAAAATATGATCATTAACTCACTTATGTTATCATTCCCTAACCTTATTCCTATCAGGTTTAACTACAAATTAAATTTGCAGTTTTCGTTAACTAGTTTTTTTTTTGCGCATAGATTCCTTGTGTCCAGACAATAATACAGTAGATAGGTTGTTTTAAAATAAAAAAAGTTTTGTTACTTGTCTTAATCCACCAAAATAACTCAGCGACGTCTGTAAAGAAAGTTGATCCTTGTCCACAAACACTGCTTCCAAAACTCCTTACACCGTATTGGTACCATGTATTGTTTCCCACGTTACACATCAATGGTCCACCAAAATCGCCCTGTAAAATAAATCCTATTAAATAGACACTAAAATTGTGCCGTAACGTGTCATTTGTGATTTAAGACATACTTTAAACCAGGGGTACACAGTCATTTCGCTGACGGCCGAATTGCAGATTCTTATCTCACCAACGGCCCCAATTTCTTACTTGTTTTTGTTATAAAATTGCTGATGTAAAAATAGGTTTATATCATGTATATACCATCTAATGCAGGGGTTCCCAACCTTTTTACGATCCCGTACCACTTGGACGCTCTGCACTGCCACACGTACCACCATAGAGAAAATGTGTTCTATAGTGCTCTATGCCACTTCTTGCAGAACAACTAATTTGTTCGAATTATATTTCATTCAACACTAGCTTAAGCTACAAAACAGTAGATGATATCTATCAAGAGCAATCATTTGACATAATTAACGCCCACTGTGCCACAGCGTTGTTCGGCTTTTCATAGCAACTATGCTTTTTGTTGAGAATTGACATGACCTGTATTTTGAAGATCGTAATGATACGAAACAACAGGAATAGTTACGTAACAATGACAATAGGCCTGGGGAATGTTTTTTTTGCAAACAAAACCAGATAAACAAAATATAAAGTTGCAAATCGAGGTTTTTGTGAACAGAACAGAAGCTACTCGCGTACCACCTGAAAACCCTTCGCGTACCACTAGTGGTACGCGTACCACAGGTTGGGAACCCCTGATCTAATGGCACCTGAAAAGCCCAGAGGACTTCTAACTAGATGCTATAAACAGTCGCGCGATCAGTCTTTACCGCTATGCTAAACATGTTCACGGCCGCACAAACTTGTCTCCGCGGCCCCAGGTTGTGCACCTCTGCGTGAAATTGTAACTTAATAAGAGCAGGAACTTGGCCTAATGGTCCGACACGCCTGACCCATATACAGACATAAAAACTTTGATCGGAATTCGTCCCCGGAAGCGTCCTAGGTTCGAACCCCGTGAAAAAATGTAAGCTTGACTAAAAGTGTTTAAAGTTAAGTTCACATATGCATTAACAAATGAAAAATTTTGAAAATAAAACCTTAAAAATAATTTCCATACCACACAAGTATCTTTGTTGTTTGCTTGAGCACACATAATATTTGAGGGCATAGGAGCTCCTTGATTCACACCCTGAAAATTAAAATACTCTGCTGCGCAAAATAGTTTGCTTTTAATCTGAAGCTCAACTTGTTGAAGTGTGTGGGAGAACGGGCCACCATCTACAAAAGTACAATTTATTTAAACAACGCATAAATGATAAAACTTAACACAAGTTTCTGTCTTACCCTGATTTTTTCCCCATCCAGCAAAGTAGCATTTTGTTTCGGGAGGTAGCTTATAACTTATTCCTGGTGGTAGACATACGGGACGCACGCGTTCATTAAAAGTTATGCTTGAACTCAGCTTTAAAAGACCAATATTATTTCCCAACAAAGCAGATCTATGCAAAAAAAATGTAAAAATAAATTAGAATAAACTCCAACCTATCATGCATTTAAATTCCTAGTAAAAAAGAATCGTTCTGTTGCTAATACTACGTAGAGTGTTAATAACTTTTTGGTCCTCTGTAACAAGAATTGATCCCAAACTTTATGTTCAAGTGACTAAAATGCCATTGATTGCGCACACTTTTATTATTGTTTTTGTCTTGTTTGTTACATAATAAATTGCCTTTTAATCATTCCAACGCGAGGTGATCTTACGAAAGTAAACATTTAATTATCCAGTATGTTGTTGTGGGAATACACTTCCACAAGAAATAAATTACCTTGGTGTTGTTACTTACAGCTTTTGTTTGGCTTAGCTACAAATATAGTTTCAGATAAATATATTTAGCTTGCGCTGAGTGCTCGAGAAAATTGCAAAGGGATTGTTATGGCAAAGTGTGATAGACAAAT
This sequence comes from Phallusia mammillata, assembly GCF_965637545.1. Lineage (NCBI taxonomy): Eukaryota > Metazoa > Chordata > Ascidiacea > Phlebobranchia > Ascidiidae > Phallusia > Phallusia mammillata. The sequence goes on from NC_137254.1 coordinate 21,941,036, forward strand.
TTAAATAGTTACCTGAAACTGGTGAGATAAAGTTTATTGTGAACAGCAAGTATTTGTCCTTTTGAGTCAGAATCCACGATCTCAAGTGAGCCGACATAAACTGACAGCCTAAATTCATTAGTATTAATTTTGCTACAAACTGCTAATGGTTATTATTTACGCACTTGGCAGTTTCTTGGATACAGCTGGCTGCAGTCATTACCCACTTATCTGAGATTATAGTTCCTCCGCATAAAAATGTGTATTGTGTTTGGTAATATCCACTTGTAGTTTTAATGACCTGTGCCATCCATGGCCATGCACCTTCTACTGATGTTGTTCCGCCCTGGATTCTTGCGTTCTGTTAACAAGCGTTAAAATATGTTTTAGAATAGACTTTTTCTGCTTTTGCTCTCTTAACTAAATATAAATTATACCACTGCGTATGAACTTGAACGTGTTCCACAGCGAGGCGGTATTTCTGCAATGAAAAGTACAATTGAAAACCTTTAATAGTTGCGTTTCTTTGAACTAAGAGAATCACCACTGTTACTAAGTTAAGTTTATTAAAATTTTCAAAATAACGTATTTTAGGACTTAACTATGAAACGGCAACAGTACCGGAGAGGGGACTTGAAATAATAAGAAATATCCTAGTAAACGAATTAACACTCATAAACACTGCTTTCCAAATTGTGCTGAAATAAAACTAAACATTTTGCTTTTCCGAAAAAACGCGTCTAAAACTGGGCTGGCGTCTCGGAAAATAGTACGGATGTAATAAAATAAAAATATCTTAAAAACACGAACAAAGAAAGTTAAATTTGGTAACTTGACAATTGAAAACTATATACTCCACTGAAATTTATTCTATACAAGACTGCTAGCAAGCCTGATATATGAAGTATAAGAAAGCTACAAACTAAAAGGAATGTTAAAACTTACCGCATGAAGGTACATTAGGAGACCATCCATTACTTTCACATGTTGGTTGTGATGTGTTTCCAAACAGCACCAACCCGTTTGAACATGCAATTTGGATTTTTTCATTGTACGCGTAACTTTCTTTGAGTGGAGAAATTGTTTCGTTTTTGTGCACGACTGGTTGTTGGCAAGTTATCGCTGCAATCATATAAGAAACTGTATTTCAAAGTATTTAACACACCGTCAGTCAATTTTTGCTTCAGAACTATCTGTGTAATTTCTACATATGCCCCATGACTACTTTTGCACAGATATGTCACATAAGACTATTTAAATTTTACTTTAGGGATAAAATAAATTGCCTCTGTTTTCTCTATTAGTAAAACTATAAATTGAAAACAATGAAAAGTGATTGATGTTAGTACTTTTGATTCATAAATTAAACCCTTTGTTATAACGGTGTAAACCATTTGTAACATATTGGTGTTACCTTCACAAGTTGGGTCCTTGCCAGACCACGCTCCATCTCCAGTGTAATTGGATATAAGACATGTTAGGCTTTTCTGACCCACTACCTTGTAACCACTGTAACAGCTGAAAGTGACCGTACTGTTCAAGATGTATGTGTTCTGATACGGCGATATAGATCCACGCAATGGATTAAATGGCCTCGAGCAACTGATGACTAAACATGAAAAGACTATCATTGGGACACTACAAAAAAACGCTTATGTAGACAAATAAAATGTAAGGGCAAATAGCAGCAAAACATGCATCAGTTTGGGCATGTGATATGTCCATTAAAATCCTCGTACATTTTTTTAGGTAATGACAAAAGTGGATTTGTGAAAATAAACTTTTGCCAGGAAACAGCATCTCCTTATACAGTGGTATTTTTTGTCGGCCGGTCGATGTGCAGGTTTAATGTCTGCTTTTGCAGCGAATATAATTAAAAATTGGTTAGTGTTATTTCTAAACGTCGAATTAATTTAACCCTTCGACTTTAGCAACTTGAAAAAATGTTCAAATAGAAGGTCGAACTAAAAAACGAACTGTTCCTGTTGTTATCAATGCTTTTGTTGCTTTTAAGAACTTTGTGTTTTATATTACATTATTATCAACAATTAGTAACAAAATTCCTGGTGTTCTGACACCAGTTTTATGATCTCGTTCCAATTTACCTCGACAATCTGAAAAAGTACTTGACCAGCCACCCGGCCACTTGCATGTTAGGTTTCTTAAATATGCGGGGGTTATGTAATGGCCCTTGTTGCATGCCATTGAAACGTTTGCTCCGAGTGAGTATTCTTCTTGGATTGGCCAGAAATATCCGTTTCGTGGTCCGGTCGGCGAGCCACAAGTAAAAACTATGAAAAAAATATGACTGTGAATACTTTTTTTGATTGGTTAAGTTTATTGTGGTCAGATATTTTGGTGGTGTCTTTAAGATTGCTGTTGTACACTAAATTCTTGTCCAAAACTTTGCTACTATTGTTGATTTGTTTCTGATGTTGAAACGACCTTTGAGTTCAACAGCCCACTAGAAGTTTTTAACTGTAAATAGTTACGTTCCAAGTTTAAACTTTGAAAGCGTAGTTTAAAGCCGAAATGACGTCATGTTTTTAATGATGACATCATAAAAAAAATGCTTTTAAATTTGTTTTAAATTTTGTACACAACAACATTTCCAGAGAAAGTTATGGGCTATCTCTTATCACATTTTCTAGAAAAGTCATAAAGTACCACAAACGCAGAAATTTACGAAAAAGAATACTGCAGTATAGGTTAAATGCATATGAATATATGATTTAGTTGCACGGTGGATGATTTACACAACGTCTAGTCTTACGAAGGTTTCGTTTTTGTAAGTTTCCAAAATGAACTAGGTGTTGGAATTCGCAATACAATGCTTTACCTTTGCAAGTTGGTGGAGTTTCTGACCATCCATTTAGGGTACAAGTGAGTCGAATTGGTCCATCAAGCTTGTAGCCGTAATTGCAATAGAAATCGACATATGTATTTAAGCCCGTGTATGTACTGCTTAAGCGTCCATTGCTCGGTGGGCTGAGAGCAGAACATCTAAACCCTGGAATAAACAGTTACGGTAACTTTAAAAGCTAGAAACTAGGTAGTTTGTTTTGTAAGAAAGTTTTAAAGGGGGCAAAACAGTAAAGTAGCGATTGGATACCAGATACAACGAAAGTAGATAGTTAAAAAATATAATGGAGCTGTAAACCGCAGCTAACAGTGTTTGTATGGTTCTAAAGTAGACGGTGGTGGGATTCAGACGGTTCGCACGGGTTCTATAGTACCGTCTTAAGAAATCTTATGAGATCAGCAAACCGGTGAGCATTACTGGTTACTGTCATTGGACTTTTTCTAACAGAACTGGCTGAAAAATATGAGTTTTGTTATAGAACCGGCTGACAATAAGTTTGAATACCACCACTGACGTAGAGGTATAACTAAAGACTAAAATCGTGACAAGTTGGACCAAAAAGCTTCTTTAACTTTGTGGAAAGATAAAAAAGAAGAGACATTATTCAACTCAAAGTAATAAACTTACTTGGGCATGATGGGGCGCTATGTGACCAAATCGCTTTTCCGGCGGATAAAACGCAAGTGCTTGATGAACTTCCTTGCAGCGTGTATCCGGTGTCGCATGCGAAAGTGACTACAGCATTCACCACGTATCCTCTTTGGTAGTTTGGTGTTATTGTACCATAACTTAAATATAGTCTCGAGCATTTAATAACTGTAAAAATACAGAAAAATCAACAGGTTTAACCCAGATGCAAAAAAGCTTCAGAATAACACGAATATATGCGTGTTTTAATTTATTATGTCTGTTTGAAAAGGTCTATAATAATAAACAACAAACGCCCAAATGAAAATCCATTTTTAAATGTAAAAAATATCTATTTAACACTTTTTTTGGAAAAGTTATTCAATTTGAAGGTAAATTCCTACTGTTTGGTTGTTGAAAATGGAGTCCAGTTTCTGAAAAACAAAAAACGTGTAACAACTACACTGCCAGTCTTGCCGCTTCAAAGTAATTTACTAAAATTATCCTTAACTGTTTGTCTTCTTAGCCCTATACTCCTAGTCTAAACAATGAGTTAACAAAGATGCTTTTTGTGTACGCACTTGAGCTAATCCAACTACAGACTTCTGGAATATTCGTGAAAAACGATGGACCGTCCCCACATTTTGAGCTTCCAAAGCTTCGTAAACCAAACTGGAACCATTTATCATCACCAACGTTGCACAGTAATGGGCCACCGCTGTCACCCTAAACAATTAAACGCAATGGCGATGAAATGTTAAATTTGTTGTGGGTTATGGGACTTAAGAAAAACTTAAAGTAAAAGTCTATTTTTTGGAGGTCGCATGTAAAGTCAATTTGCCAGTAGTGTCGAAGTCTTACATTTTTAACTCTCGTTCAAATCCTTGCGATTATGTCTCCAATTCATCAGTTATGTCCTTCCTTATATAGCGAGTTTTAACACAAGCTGTTACGTAATTAATGGTTGATATTTTAAGCAAAATCTATTATGAAAAGTATAACATTTTGACAAATCTGTTATGAAAAGTATAACATTTTGAGCTATTCTTAACTTTCTACTATAATCTTACCCTACAAGTGTCCGTATTGTTGGTGTGGGCACATGTTAATGAATTAGGTAGACCAGAAAACGAAGCTCCTTGAAAAACTCGGTAGTTATTATAGCAGTATGTTGTAGGTTTGATCTCCAACTCTACTTGCTGCAGATTATCCGACAAAGCAGTGGAGTTTTCTTGAAACAGTAAAAACGCAAAAGCCTACTTTAGAAGATAATGTAACCAGGGTGCCGTAATTTGACCAGTAATTCTCAAACTGTGCGAAACATTTATTGTTGTAAGCATGACAACGCTAACAGCAAAAATAGACTTGATCAACGTAGTCCCGAGTTGTAAACGGGCCTGAAGCCGTTTAGACCTAAAGGTTTTATAGACATATACATGAAAGCCTTTTTGAGCATATGCATTAAAGCCTAAGGAAAGACAATAACAGACAGTTGGTCATGAAAAATGCGTTTAAGGCTGTTCAAAATTGGGTCAGGTCCAGCAAGTGGCTATTTAGGTAGCTAAATTTAATACTGACACAGATCGTAAAGTCGGACCCAAGTCAAGCCCGTTAATTTGGAGAAACCTAAGCCCGAACCCGGCCCGAAAAGTCCTGGCCTTCTTACAACTCTGACGTAGACAGCGCAAAAACATCATCATTCAGCAATACCAGAGTCACTCATCTCAACAAAGTTGCAAATTGATTTTATCCAACATTGTTTTTCTGTTGTTTTTAAGGCATACAAGGTGTAGGCTACCCCGAAAATTTAGTTTGTACACCGTAGCCTATCTGTAGCTTAAAATATTGGGTTCAAGAGGGGTTTTTTCTGCTGAAAACAAATACAGTTTATGTCGACCTTCAGATATGTCACGGAAAATGTACTAAATATGAATAAACTGTTACTGCCAGGCATAATATATCAACAATTTTTTAGCTATTCCAGCAGTCTTTATTATAATATGCCGGTTTCGATGTCCCGTACGAGACACCTTCACCAGGGTAACCCAACAGGGAAGGGCTAAAAACTGCGGAAAGAGTTTAAAAATTGTTGATGTACTAAATATAATTGCAATAAAACTGCATTTAATACTCGGGGAGTTCAACTTACTTTTAAGTCCCCAACCGGCAGTAATGCACTTTGACTCCGGTGGCATTTCGTATGATGATCTTCGTGGAATACATATGGGGCCGACAACATCATTAAAAGTAATTCTTGAAGTTAGTTCCAGCAGACCCGCGTCATTTCCCAATAAAATACTCCTGCAAATTGAGTTAATTCGTTTAACGGATATTCTTGAAAACAATTTTAATGTTAGATTTTTATTTAATTTGTCAAGCAACTCAAAATTACTGAAACCGTTATTCAAAAACTACTTTAAAAGTTTCTTACGTGTAACTTGTGTGTCTGTATTTTTCCTTTACTGACATAACCTGTTCTGTTGGAGAAGGTACAGATAAAGTACTTCTACCAACATAAACCTTGAACCTGCAAGTTTTATTTACACGCATTAAGTGAATAAGTCCTAAAAACTACGAAACACGGTAAACATATAGTTGGACATTCTTAAACTGTTTCCGGCAATACATGCTAGCTGTGGTAATATAAACCCTTGTTGTATCGTCTAGAACAGGGGTTCTTAACCAGGGGTACACGCACCCCCAAGGGGTGCGAGAACTGTTCCTAGGGGGTGCGGGGATGCTGAATCATTAAGGTTGGTTTGGTCTTTTCTATTTAAGCAATTACAGAAGGGGGAGCGAAAATTGGTTGGTGATTTGAAAGGGGTGCAGCAAGGAAAAAAGGTTAAGAACCACTGGTCTAGAATATCTGTCTTGTGCTTAATCATGGTCCATGTCATGATAACATGTAACACGAAATCAGAAAAGGCCCCCATCTCGTGGTAAAACTATATTTATGAGGGGTAGTTTCATGTACATTATTTATTGTCGGAAAAATAACTTTGATATAACATATGAGCAATGTGCGCTTTGGACGCAACAATTCTACCAATTTGCTATTGGGCAACTATACTCAAAAATAATCTGTAACCAAACTTACACATCGACAAAATTGAAGCATTCAGCCCCGGTAAGAATCCATCTGTCTGATATTATACTTCCCCCACACACGAACGCCGTGCTGTTGTCGGCTTCAACTTTGGCAACAATTGCCATCCATGGCCATGTTCCGTTCTCCGCTGTCGTACCGCCGTAAATACGACCGGTCTAAACAATCATAAGTAACATCAAAGTCGTTTTCTAGAATGGTCTTGCGGTTGGACACAAAAAAGAACTAAACACTATCTATTATTAATTCATTATTACACGCTTTAAAATAAATTTTTCATTTGCATAACATGCAACAGTTTTTTTTTTTTGTAAATTGTTACGTTTTTATTTTGGCACCATCCCATGACGTTATAACGCATTTATATATTGTTTCTCTGTAACGAATTGTCGAGGAGAGTGGCCCAACGCGGCTACGAAACCGTCAGGTGAAGTTGTTGTTGAGCGGTGGTTGTGTTGCGACCGTAAATCTGCGCTGCTTGCCCCTTTTATCGTTTTACTCTTTCAATATTTTAATACAAATTAATTTGGGTAACAACAGAACCAAAAAAATGCGTTACATAGTTGCAAATTTACTTGTTGACTATTATTGCAAAGCATCAGAGTCTTACCGGTTTGCTTCTTGTTCTTGTCCATTGTTTACCACAGTCGGTTAACGCGGTGGCTGAAAAACAATTTTATGTCGTTGTTGTTGTAAACTATACAGATTATGTTTGCAACGTTTTATGCGTGCAATGTTTATTTCATAGTATCAACAAAAACATTATTCTTCAATTTGTCATTTTGCAAGCTTCATGCAAGAGTTTCGTTCACCACATTTTTCCATTTTTAAAAACTTTGGTAATTGCTTCCAAAAAGAATATATTCACAGGAATTGTAACGTAACGTAACACAAATATTGTCGTAATGCCAAACATATTAGTACATGTTCTAAACTCGAGTTTCGATGTGAAGTAGTTTTTATTGATTTGATCAAAATCGTGCGGAAAGTTACTATAGCTACGCTAAGCTATATAGTGAATGTTAGTATCGATACCCGTATAATCCAATAGCGAAATACTTTTACTTTTGTAACTTGTTAAATGCGAAAATACATACACACAATAGAATATACAAACATAACACTCAACTTTACCCGGCCTTACTTGAACAAGTTGGAGTGACAGTACTCCACCCGCTATCGGTGCATGTTTTCGTTTTACTACCATGAAGTACGTATCTGTCTTCGCAAGTAAAAGTGATAACCGATCCCACAGAATAAGTTGATAGATCCGGGCTCACGGATCCACGATATATCGTTGGTCGGTAACATGTTGAGTCTTTAAAAAGACAGTTCGTTAGTCCGCTTACGATGCGTTGGTGGAGATGTAGGTATATTGCATTAGTACAATGCCAACCCTGTTTTATTAGGTCTACCTGTTTCAGAGGCTACTTAATGTTACCACTTTTTTGCGTGTCAGAACAGAACGTCATTAAAATCTAAATATAATGAGTTAAAAATATGTTTGTTTTTCTATGCTTACCTGCAAATTTCGCTAAAGCAATTAAACATAAACAAAGTCCAACATTGTGTTTCCATCCACTGTACATTGTGTTTCCATCCAACTCGAAATTAAATAAGAAATTTCAGCTCCTATTTCAAAAAACTGCAAATTGTTACACCCGTTTCTTGTAATGGGCCGAAACGTAAAGAGTTTTCTTGCGACCAACTATTCTTTCTGTTCTAATTAAACGCTTCTGGACATTTATATCATGCACCTATAAACACTGTTGATTGTTTTGTCTATTTTCCACCACCCCTTCATATCTTCGAGGAGCTGTTTGTTGTTTTTAGTTTCCTATTTTTAGTTATATGCTCTACCTAAATACTGAGTCATGTACTGTATTCATACACTAAATATTTTTGTAATGATTATTATCAATTTATGCGTTTGGACTGCACAAGAATTTCTATTTGTTTTTAAAAAGCCAGTTGCCTTAAGATTTTGTAATGCACCAACAATATTCAAGAAGGCTATTTTTTGCATTTGTACTTCACTGGGTTTTATCAGACGGATCTCAGCTAACTTCTGCCTTCTAAATACTGTAAAATAATTTAAACCCACAAAATCCTGTAAAAGTAACAAAACGATATACGTATATTTTTTTTTCAAACGAAATATGCGTATGTGCTAATTTTGATTTCTATTTCTAGTCAATTGGGTTTGAGGATCCTTTCAAGCTATTCTCAAACTAACTAGTCCAGTGTTTATATTTAAGTACGTATCACCTTTGAGTTGCATCCAATCAAAAGTGTTTGCGATCTTGTTTTGTATTGTGAATAACAGCAATGAATCAGGTTGTATTTGTTTTTACTTAAAATGTGTCACGTAATACAAACAAAGCTTTCCAGTATGCGTTATGAGTGCGATTAATGTATGATTAATCCTAATTTAAGTCACTAAGCCTCAGTGCAATACGCGATTATTGGAGTTTTTGTATTTTGAGCAAATTGCATTTTACACAGAACAAACGTTTCGAAAAAAAAAATTAAAAAAAAAACTTTTTTTAATTAACATTAAATTTAGGCTTTGGTCCGTTTTTAAATTTAAAACTTTAATGCCTGATTATTTGCATTTCTCGTAATGTGATTGGTAAAACTTTATACAAACGGCAGTTCGCCATGAAAATAAACGTCGTGATAACGTACGTTAAACTAACTACTTACATTTAATTTATTGTGTTTCTCTTCAATCTTTCTTTACAGACAACGGTCGTCTTTAACAAACAAAACAGATTTACAATCCTTGATTTCGGGGTGACTCAAAAAGTGGCAATTAACCTAGCTGAGTATAAATGTTTGCCATGACGTCTGAACAATAAAGCATGTCTTTTAATCATTAAACCTCAACTTGACAATACAAAAAACGCGCTATGGCTTCAAGGAAATGACTATACGCATACGTTCGAAAACTGGGGTGCCCTTTAATCCTAAAATCAAATGTGGAATAGCAATGCCCTCAATGGCCACTATCGCTTTAACGCGGATATTTTAAAGTGTATGGGTGTAATTTAGCCAGATAATTCATTGGTTTTGAAATTTGTTTCTATTTAGAGTTAACTTGTAAGTTACAAAAAATGGTATTTGACATTAGGTCGTGACTTTTGCAAGCTGCCACAATTAAGCGTTATTCGCTTAATAATAACTTCTACTCAAAAACTTTTATTTGAAAAGAAATTTCCTCTTGCGAACTACAAATAAGTCATTTTACATTTAGGTGCATCACACTGTTACAAGCAAACTAGTTTAAATCGACAATCAATCAACAAAGCAAAATGTGTTACACAGTTATAGGCTACACACTATAGCTCAATAGGAATTAGTAAATTTGCCTTAATACTTGGTAAGTGGCTTTAATAATTGAATCACACCTTTAGGTGTTTTGCTTAATACCAATGATTACGTTACCGTCTAAAGATTTGAAAAAAAATCGCATCTGACCGTCATGGGTTTGTTACCATTGTGCATAAAAAGCACTAAACAAACCGCGCCATTGGTCAACCCGCTAATAAGAATTCTGTCACACAGAACTTATAATGATTAGTCAGCGATTTGCCGAAAAGAAATTAAAACAATCTGCAACGCGAATCTTTACCAAGCGTATTTACATCATTGAACCAGATAGCCATAGCGAAAGCAGTGCACAACACAGCAAAACACTGTTGCAAATGCCAAGCACATTTCCATCGCAGGTGTAACCTCCTATGGTATTAGTGCAAGTTTGTCCATCCGGACATGGGTGGGTAGTGTTGCATTCATCCACATCTACAAAGTTAAACCTGGCGTTAATTTCAGTAGTGGATGGCACAATTGAAGGTTCATTACCAAGCATGATATAATATATAGATATATAGCTGGTGCTTACCAAAAAGTTGGTTTGGCGCACTGTGAGTATAACACCACTCGGGGGAAAACGTTGGCGCGACCAGTCGATCGGATCCCTATAGAATCTAACCATCCGTGTTAGGAAAGAGGGTGGGGTTTGACAGGGAAAAAACCCTGTCGGATAGTTTCATACGCCGGAAAAAAGTAGCACGCACGCGCTAAGCTCAATCGACGTGAGTCAAATTATGATTTATATTAAGGCACCAGTATTTCTAAATGGTCATTGTGCTTTTGGTTTTTGGTACTGTGTGTTGGTGTATCAGGAAAAAAATGTTTTGAAAGCATGTGAACAGTGTCTTACAGCTTACACGCTTGCCGTCCATAGTTACTGTTACTGATCAACGAGGCGAAGTAAAGGCAGCGTTAGTGGTAACTCTACAGTATCGAAAACAAAATCCGTCCTTGCCACACTGTGTTTAGCAATTAGGTTGTTAGGTTGCAAAAAGTGTGCATGTTTTGCGCTTTTTAAGGTCCCAACGTCGCGCAGCTATTTCCGTGCTGGTGAATATTTTAGCGCAGGGGTCACCAAACTGCGGCTGGCCCTCGAGGTCATTTCACCGGGTATTTTTTGGTTTGCCAAATCGCACTGGTAACTTTGTAACGTATAAAAAATAATCTACTCCTTACGAAAGTTTTCTGTCGCGACATGTAGAATTTGATAATACCCAGTTTCATAGGACTACAACGCCCAGGAATGCCCAAAGCCAGTGTGTTACGTCAAGACTACAAGCGTTAATTCTGCGCAAACCATCGCCTTCTTTTGTTCCTTGTGACGACATGTACAAGGATTGCTCGTAAGATGAGACCAACTATACAATTTAACAGTCGCATCACCAGATTTTAAAAAGAAATGTAGAAAGACCATATCTGGGAACCCCTATAAAAATCTCATCGCTGCCTAAGTTTTGGAAAGACCGCGATGGGGCATGTAAACCACCCGGCCCACGCGAATCATTGCTAATCTTGTCCGGCCTTCAGTGAAAAAAGTTTGGTGTCCCTTGTTTTAGCGTAATTGTGGTGCTACGAATGATTTTTTTGATAAATAATGTAAAATACCACAACAGGATTACTCTTTTTGACAGTACCTTCTTGACACGAATTCCCTTGCCATGCAGCAGAACAATTGCATTTGTAGTTGTTCACTTGGTCTATGCACGTACCATTATGTTGACATGGGCTTGAATCACATATGCTTACATCTAAAAAGGAAAAAATATGATTTTTTGTTGCGTTTCTGTAACTTAGTAGTCATGCACTAGTCAGTATGAGAAAAAAAGTTGCCACGTTACATTACTCTTTTCTGTGTTGCTTTACCGGATAAGACATTTCTGATCGTTGGTCTGCTTTTTTGCAGGCCTAATTTTCTGGAATCACCTTCAGTATTTGTGTAAATTTAACAACTACCGCTTGTCACCTGTGGTGCAGTTTACACCAGTGTATCCACCATTGAAAGTACAGTTGTTGTAGAGCTACTAACACCATAACTCACGTCAGCCAAACACTTAGACAATTTGCAATAGGTGGCGCAGGAGCTGAATTGTTTATTTAGCGGCTAAATAGAGGGTAAGGTTGGGAAATAAGTTTTTAAACATTTTGCATTACGAACCAAATTTGTAGCTTAATTTCAATAAAATTTATTGATAATACCCACATATCTGTGTTACTTACACACGAAGTCATCATACGGTTATAAAGTTTTAACACAAGAACTTGTTCTCTATCGTTAACTCGCATACGCTACTGCTCCCTCTTTAAAATTGAAAACGGGCTAAAATTGCACCGGTTGAACCAGCATACTAAGTACAGTTGCATGCACTGGACTGAGCAGAAGTGCAATAAAGAAAAACGTATATACCCATATTAATACACAAGGCATGCGCTTTAAAAGCACTTACTTGTTGAGCAGTTTTTATCTTCAAATCCGGCGTCGCATTTACATGAGTAGTCATTCACCGAATCAGTACAATTCCCATTGATGCAAGGTTTTGATATGCAATCGTCAAAATCTACATTAAAATGTTAAAGTCTGATTGAATATTACACACCAACAATACATAAATGTTTCCATGCAACCCTGATGGAGTTCGAAAAACTGACCACCCAGTCAGCCCTTTCTTAACACCATGCGAGTGCTAAATATAATCTGGATTTGTATCTTTGATTCAGCAAATATTTTAATCGGTGGTTCAAACAAAAACTTTGAAAGCACCTACCACAAGATGGAATTTGGTCCCATGTAGCGTTCCCTTTGCTATCTACAACACAGGTTATCGTGCTACTGCCGTTGATGATATAATTTGTGTTGCACGTAACACCCAACACTGTTCCGTTTTCTGCAGCACTGGTAAAGTTTGTGTGACCATTTGGTACGACAGGTTCCGTACAATCTGATCATAGTAAACAATAAAACTCAAGTTTGTTACCTATTAAGTTACTTGTGTGCAGCAACACATATAGTTCAATTGGAAATCTATTTTTCACATATTTTTTTTCGACAAAACCAACATTCATACTGAGCAGTATAATAAACGGCTAATGTTAAAATATACACGCAATTTCATCGTAAATTATACGTACTTTGGGACTTTGTCAGCGACACCAATACAACAAAACTTGACAAAATAACAAGGAACTTCATCACTTTTTGTCGAGTTTTTAACAATGATATTTTTTAGTTTAATTCACTACAGCAGATACATACACTTTTTCACACTGTTTCTAAAGTTTATTCTAAAAACACTACAAAAACTTATAACGCTGAAGAGACAGATTTCGTCTTTTATCAGAAGTTTCTTTTGCTTCTCCTGATTCTAAACCAACCTAAACTGAAACGTATTGGTCGCTTTATACTTAGCAAGCAGTGTCTGAACTTGTTCTTTACTCTTTCCTGTAAATCCGAAATATATTTGTAGCTCTTGTGGCTGTAAAGTGCCTGGACTTCAAAAAAATCCAATTAAGATTTGTTGAAGCAAGGTTTTGTTTTGAAAAAGTACACGTAAATATGTCACTACTTGTCAGATTTAGGAGCACAGCCCATATACGCAGGCCATCGTTGCCAGCCAATGCTTAAACAAAGGGCTTCTTGGTAACGCGTAAATTTCGAAGTGTGTCATTCTATTCATAAAACGCATTGATTTGTGTGGACATATTTGTGCAAACTCACTACGTATTTGCATCTAAATTTGATTTAGGCAAAACAACGTTGCTATTGTACTTGCACTTCGTCCTGAAGTACTGATAAAATTACATTTGGGTTTGTTTGCTTTAATTAGATGTGTACATGACCGTGGGAAGATTTAGTACCTCGAAATATTTGTATAGCCTACGTGATGTAAACGTAGTTTAACCACGCAAACATGATCTCGCAAGACGTTATCTTTTGTGTAAACTTATGACACTTGAATTGCAACACAGGTACAGTTCAAGTTTTCTGCGTCGAAAACAATTCTTACGACGGTGAAAGCGCAAAGGTGACTGAACTTTACCTTAATTAAATCGTGGTGCCCTGAAGTCATGTTTCGTGGTCCCAGCGTTTATTATGCTGTCAGTTCCATCGCATTTATGTCCTTATAAGAAACTATTATTTCCATGCCACCCTTTTTCATCCATTTGTTTGCTCACCAAAGTGACAGCAATTCACAAAATAATCTCTACAATATCTCTATCAATTTTAAATGTGCGTTAAAAAGTCGGTACAGAAATGTCCACTGCCTTATCAATTGTTGTGTTATTTCAACAGGCTCCAGCCTCTGAAATCTCGAAAGAAATTTGGAGCATCTCTTGTTTCGTTTGGCTTTGAAACAAAGAGTATATCCACTCAAGGCATACACTACGAATTGAGGTGATGTATCTACATAAAGGTACAATAGCAACACTTTGGGACTTTTCTGAAACAAAACAACTAATATTCATTATCTTGCCGTTTCTTAGGGGTGGATTTCACACACTTTGTAAGCAAATAAGAGTTGGTAAAATGAATTTTGGGGTATGAAATATTTGTGCCGGAGAATAGTGAAAGTTAAAATTGAATCTGCTCGTGGCAAACGAAAGAAAACGTTGAGTGTTATGGGAAGAGGGATAATTTACAGACGTGAAACCAAAAACGAAAGCAAATCTTTAGTAAACAACGTATGTCAATATACGCCATATGTTGGCAATATTTACAAGACAGCAGTTGAACCGAAATATTTACATATGCGCAACTCACATAGATAAGCTTATCAGCTTGTGTCTACTGCGCTGGATCAATTTTTCCAGGATAACCGACTACTAGTGGTTATACCTAAGTTGCATGTTTTCGATATTTTCGTTACCACCGCCTTGCGATTGGGACTGCATTTGTCGTCAATTTGTGATCCAATCCAACTTAAGAAATTGGTGCTCAATTAAAGTGCACATAAAGACGAAGGTTGGCAACCTTTTAAGCGACTCGGCCAATTTGCTTGCCATTGCCATATGGTTATAACTTCGCCAGCCAACTTTATTCTATGTAATAGTGCTTTGTGTCAGCTGATCTTAATAGTAAACAGATAGCAGACATATTTGTGCATTTAGGTTGGATTTTAAGCCTATTGACTAATAAAAATCAGTTAAAGTAGTGTTTCACTACAAACACTCAAATCCAACACAATATTTTAAACAGGTCAGTTTCGTGAAATAATAACTTATTCTCTATCTTGACATGGTTTCTAATTAGCTTGTTACGAAGGCAATAAAGTTTTTATTTACAACTTATGTTTAGATTTCATACGCTTGCAATAGTTTTTTGCAACGCAATATGCAAACCTGGAAATAGTAAATATCAATTTCACTCACTCTCTGATTGTGTCGCAAACAAAAGGTTGAAAAGAAATCCAAATAGCAAAACCGTCTTCATATTCAAAAATTGTCGTCTTTGTATTACAAGAAAATTATTAGTTAATGAAACAGACGTGATTGATACAAGACCAACACCTTGATTAATCAGTCAACTGCGAATAAAAACTGCATCACTCCCTTATATTGCTTTTGATTATTGAATTGGTTTTATGATCAGCGAAAAACGCTGTTTTTCACAATTTCAGCAAGTCTCCTCATAAGGTAATGTGAAAGTAAACACTATTGACAAGGCTTGTCGTTTGCAAACATTTGCTAAACAACCGGACATCCTCAAATATTTGATCGAAACTCACGTGCACACAAAAAAACATTGCACAGGACTGGTTTAAAATCGGATAGACATCCCCGAAGCCTTTTTTAATTTTTTTCAGTATACGGTTTTGCTGCAGCGCGTTTAATTATGATCCACCAATTCGTTGCGCAGACATTGCCGGCTTGGTGATGGTTTAGTGCAATTGTGACACAAACTCAACTCAATTCTAATGTTGTAACAATGTGTTTCATGGATAGTAGTAGTGGTGGAATTTAACTTGCGGCTATTAATCCATTTATTGTTTGTTGTATTTTATGTTCTCGGTTGGTGGACCATGCATAAATGCTTCACAGTGCAGTTTTGCAAGTCGGGCCAGACTTTTTGGACCAGTAGAGCAACTAACACAGGAACTCACACTTCAAAAGGTTTGCTAAATGCCGATAAATGGCGTAAAGAGTGCAGTTATTTAAATTAAAAGTGAGACTGGGATAGAACTAGGGACTAAATGTAACATAAAGAACTGGATTTTTAAGTTGGTTTTATTGTTATTATTATTATTACTTTTATAAAACCTCAGACCGACCCTAATAGCCCCCAACTGTCAGCATTTTTTACACAAACTTCATCTAACATGCTACTACCCTCGGTCACACCATAAACTTCTCTGCTGCCCAGGTGTTAGCTAGAGAAACCGATTTTCACAAGCGAGGTTTCCTGGAGTCGTGGAACATACATTCTCACACCAACACGATGAACGTTAAAACGGACGTTCTAATGCCGATAACTTATCGGTCACTTTTGCACCATTGAGCCAGGTGTTATCACACGACCATTGGTGCGCACTGCGTTATTTCTATCGCCTTTTTTATGTGTGTTTCGCCGCCCTTTTCGCTTTATAATAACTTGTGTTTGCATTGTATGTCATTACCCTGATGAAGGTGTTTCGTATGGGACATCGAAACGTTGGCATATTACAATAAAAAACTGCCGGAAGAGCTAAAAATTCTGTTAATTCATCTTTTCCGTTGCGTTTCCTAACAAAAATTAGCTGACCAGTGATGAGTTCTTTTGTTGGTATCTCCACTTTGGGGTCGGGTTCGGACAGCCCCAAAACGTCCTGTTTAGGCCATTGTCCATTTCATATGTCTTCTTTATTATTGGACTCTCAATTAAACTTTCGTGCCAAACCGGCTGGAAAACGATTAGAGTTCTGGCCGGGCAGACCTATGGTTACAACTCTGTTACAATGAGTTCGCCGTTTGCTCCATTCCGTATCTATTAATTTGAATTTTAGACTTTTATTAACCAATATGCGCCCTATTGACATAAATCAACAAATTACACTTTTGCCTCATCAATATACAGTCCCTGGTATAGCGAAGATTTAAGAGTCACGGCTAAATGCAAAACATGGGATCAATATCTCAAGGCAAAACTTCCAGTTGCTTGGTTAACGAAAAAAACTCCCCGAAAATCTTTATCGTTCGTAAAAACACACGATAAATTTACACATGTTATAAAGTCAGCATGTTACGAGTCCCATAAACAAGTTTCGAGAAAACCTTTATTGCTTTTACACATTATACAGCGGAAAATACCGTAGTTACCCCAAATAATGGTGTAACGGATTTAAATAATTTTAATCTAACGAATTTGTAAAATCGGCATTGCCAATTATTTATTGTTAATCGTAATGACAAATTTTAAAAACGATGTAAAACAAGTCACGACATTGATCATGAATTTAGTAAATTAATTTTGGAAATCATTGCGTATATTTGTTGGATTTGCTTCACGTTTAAACACAACAAGAGCGGCATAATATAGTTAAATGTTTAGTTATATTGTCAATCGCTGTATCAAGTGATATACCACCAATGACATTAGCAGGGCATTCGACTGTAGATCTAAACAAAAATGTTGGAGATAAGAATTCTTTCATAGGTTGTTTTGCAACTAAGTTTGTTTACTCACGGTGCTCACCGGATGTGCTGGATGTAGAATTCAATGTTTCTAAAAAACAATAGTAACTGTGAACGTTTAATCTATGGCAGCAAGTGAGCCAACCTAATAAGTAATTGGGTAATATTGGTAATCCGTAATGATTAAATATAGTTTAATTTGGGGATATTAAGTCGAAAAACACTGTAACATATAGACTTACAACGAACAAAGTTGAAAACGCAAGGTTGCGCAAAGAACACCTGCAATTGTCTTAAGAAAATTGTATAAAAATACTGACAGTTAGGCTATGGCAAAGTTTTATAATAAAATTAAAACTAGCCTAAAAACATGGTCCACAATCTTAAAACCTAGGGCCTGGCCCTACTAGATTCTATAACTGTGCTCTTTGCGCCACTTGTCGGTATAAATTATACTATGTGTGATGATAGTCTCAGGTTAGTAGCTCTACCCATTAAGTCACTCACTGTTAATCCACTGAAATTCGGCGGCCACGTCTGCGAAAAATCCGGGATAACTCCCACAAGGTGGTAATATGAATGACGAACATCCCACAACCAACCATTGATCATTTTTCACATTCAGGCACACTAAAGGACCGCCCGAGTCACCCTGTTTAAAAGTAAATTTTTATCTATCTAAAGTTGGGTGATGCACAAAAAAAATAGTCAGTTAAAAACGTATATATACACACTGTTTGGAGTAAACGGCTGATAAGCTATGTCTCATAAAATCTGTTCCGTGCACAGCTGAGCATTAATCACAGAACAAATAGATTGATTTGAACATATTTGTTAGGGCTGATTGTTCTACCCTGTTACAACAAACAGGACTTAGGTGCACCAGCCCAGCATGCGGCAAGTATATTTTCCCCTTTAAATACAGTATTTAAAAAACATGGTTTATGTACTTGACAAATGTCTCTGTTGTTAGCTGGTATATCCCCCGCACACAGAATACTTGCTGGTAGAGCGTCCGGTGCGCCTTGTATTTGTACATAAAGAGATTCGCAAAACGCCCTTGAGTTAAGAGTTAATCTGACTTGTCTCAGTGCAGTTGATGTCGGTTTACCCGCTCCGTAATCTGTATAAAAATCTTGGAATTTATTTTTTTGTCTTCAAAACAATAATTGATTTTTGTTTACGACGCAGGTTAGACAAGTGATTGTGTCAATAGATGAGGGTAGATTTTGTTTCCTATTGAGTTGTTTAGATCAGGTCATAAAGTATTGTTTGCACTTTATAAAAATAATTCGATTGTCGCAAATTTATTGAAAATGTGAAGGAAAGGGTATTGTTTTACTCTCAAAAGCATTACTTCAATTTTAAAGAGTCTTCAATTTTTGGAGACATTTTCAGAAACTAGTAGCTCCTAAGTATAACAACGCCTAAAATGACCTATGCTAATGAAATACAGAATCTGGTTTTTGTGCATTAGCATTAACGAATACATTAGCTAGGAGTTAAGCTATAGCCCATGGGCTACTAAATTTAAAATGTTAAACAAATTACCAGTTCGACCCCATCCCGTCGCAACACATATAGAACCATTAGGTGGAAGTTCACTGGGTGATTGTGGAATGCACACAGGTCTCACATATTCGTTGAAAGTAATCTTTGTTGTCAGATGTAAAAGTGCTACGTCGTGTCCAAGCAAGGCACTGTCTCTGTACAATGTATTTGGTTTAGTTTTTGGTTAGTGCAACAGCCTTGCTCTGCCTTCAAGGTTAGCGGTTTTAATCCCGTCTCAAACACCTCTGTTTTTCAGAGCAAAAACCTTAAGCGGCATGGTTTTAGCCTAGTGAATTTTGATGCATTGCATTTAGTTGTAGTCACTAACGTAGTGAAAATTAAAAAAAAACTAATAAAAATAACTAAACGTCGCGCAACGACGCAGGCAGCTTAAGGGGGGATATAACGTTTTTAGCTAATAGAGCATTAACAAAATAACAAACAATTATTTTGGTCAAAGCTGGTTTTCCTTTGATGTTACCCGCCTAATATCTGCAAAACTTATTGTGGCCATAAACATATCAGTAGAATATTTTTGACAGCATGTTGTGACGAAAGACAGTGAAGAATTTCTTACGCATATTCCGGATGTATTATTATCTCCTCCACTGCAAATTGCTGTGTAGATGATTCTGACTGTAGCACCGTATTCTTGCCAACATAAACGAGAAATAGGAACCTATTATTTAACACACGTTAATAAACGCTTCACAAACACCAATTTGGTATCAAAAAATCGTTATAAAGCCCATACATAGACAACGTTAACAGAACGACGGCATACCTAAATCTTTTTTCTGTTAACAGTTCATTTTTAAACATTCTTTTCTGCTTGCACCTATTTAAATACACATTAAACCTCGGGTAATTCAGGCCCGTTAAGACAAACACTTTAACTCATATGGACAAGTTAAAGCTTTTACCATATTACAAACAGTTTGTACCTCAAGTTTTGTCCAAATTAGGCGTAGATCTACATTTACCGAAGCCGGTTTTGCTTTTACTGTCTCTACTGTATAAGTAACAAAGAAAAGTCACAAAAAATGTTGTGAAACACCTTGATTTCGATTCCACACAATGTGCCGCGGTTAAAATCCACCTATCGGAAATAATACTTCCACCACAGAATACGTTGAAGGTTCCCGGTGAGTATGGAATCGATACGAGCATGGCTTGCCACGGCCACGAACCTTTGCGTACTTCTCCTCCGCCAATAATACGTGGAGTCTAAAAGCACATAAACGGTAACTCCAACTATTTATCCAGCAGTGATACAGACAAAGCTTTACTGGAAACAACAGAAAAAAACCTGCAGCTAACAGACAAAAATAGAGCGATTAGTTGGTCGTCGAGGTAAAGTTGAGGCGGAAATCAAAGCACTAACAATAGTCATATTCGTTCAAAATATTTCGTCATACCAAACTTTCGATACATTTTGATCATCAATCATTAGTTCTTTTATTCCATGCGCTGCATGTATTTTACATAAAGCAAGTTGACTGACAGATATTACGAGGTAGTTTTTGTTTTGTTTTTTTGCAATATGCGTCAATAATTGGTACTTTTTCGATGCTTCAAAAAATACTTACTGATTTAAATGAGGGTGCAAAGGCTGCTTTTCCACATTGTTGAAAATCTGTTGAATCTCCTTAACAAACAAAGCAGATAACTTTTTTTGTTGTTTTAATCACTACGTTTCTATAAAGCATTGTTAATACAGGAAGCGTATGCTAAAAATATTTATTAGACGTTTTGGTTTAGAAAAAAAAAACGTTTGACATACCACACTCCATTTCATCGCTATTGTCACTGCAGTTTCTTAATCCGTCACATTTTGATGTTAAGGGAACGCAATTTCCGTTCCAGCATTTAAACTGGTCTGACTGACAAGCCTCTGTGTGAGACAAAGGAAACGCTTTGTTGTGCGTATCGACAAATTGAGTAGATTGCTAAATTTGCTAGTGAAGAATTAATAATAAAACCGAAATACCCAAAAGACGGCTACACTTTTGGCCACACCCACCTTCAATGCTCCAACTTATGTTAAAACTTTGGCTGTAACTCCATTTTCCAAGATAATAATGAAGTAATATTTGATTTGAATTTGATAAAAAATCCCTGTAACTTTGATCACCACATAGTCGACCGTCAAGAAACTACAAACGACAAAAGTACATGTACAACATAACAAAAGTAAAATATTTTTTTATGTTTTTTTTTTCACGGGGTTCGAACCCAGGACACTCCCGGGGACGAATCCGATCAAGGTTTATTCGTGCAACTTTCTATTCAAATAAATAATCTTGTCGGTTGTATTTTTTCAATAGATTTGTACTAACCCTGCGACTTGCGTTTGTTGGTCCGTCATATATTTCCAAGTACTCCCTCCTGCAGTCCTCTTCCCATACTATGGCAAAGCTGTCAAACCTTACCACGATTTGCTGTAGAACAATGTATTTTTTCAACGGGTTTGTGATTTGTTTAATTAAAGTGTGCGTTCTTGCTTGGATTTCATATAAATTTTTCAGTTTACGAAAATATCATATAAAAGCAAATTTTTAAAGTGTTAGTACTGTTAGGTGTACTTAATCTGTCATTATGGCTGAATGTTTTTTATTTTCGGGATAAATTTTGCATCAAAGCTCTATGTACTATGCAAGAGATCTACTTCAAGGCAATCGATAAAGGAAGGGTAAGCCCAACCTTTTAAGCGACGTTTTACCTAATCTCAATTGTAAACAGTAAGAATAGTGCTTTATTGTGCATAAAAAAACTGAAACAAGCAATCTATCAGTTTAATTTAGTATTTGAATATAAGAACGCAAAATTAAAAATCACCTCGCGGGGCTACCTTAGTAGGCGTGCCAGGGGTTGCTAAACGTTGCGAAAGAGTGTCAATTTGTTTTTCTATTATCCCTCACCTGCCCAGTGGCAACTTGTATCATCCATGTACAACATATATCTTCCTCGAGCAGATTGGTGTAGTCAGGAGATACTATTGTACCTGATGATACATTGAGTGCGACTCCGCCTGAACATGCCAACGTCTGGTTTGCTGTAAAATAGAAATTAAAACGCGGGGAACGAGGTGACATTTAGTGGTTTTAAAGGATCTTTCCCTCGAATATTAGATATCCTTTATCGCAGGAATCGGCAGCCTTTTTTGTACTATGGACAATTTCTGAAAATAATTTTTTTATCGCGAACCGGCCGTCAAAAAACTACAAATATTTAGCTATGAAAAACGACTAAATTAATTTATCGTCCCAGGAAAACATGGACAAAATGTTTCAAAGCATTTAACCTGAAAAATTATACGGCCCGGTAACAAACTCCTGGCGGGCCTCACTCATTTTATGTGTAATTTTCTTGTATTCTAAGCAAGGTAAGTTTCATTTTCACACAACGTACGTAAAACGTGCAATTTACCCGCTATTACTCCTTTAACATTCATGTAAACCAAAGCGGCAATTATCCAGACAAACTTCATCTCGGACAGTTAAACAGTGTGCCGTTGTAGAAACATACACAATAATGTGTGGTACTAAAAACTCAAAACCCTATTATGTTTGTGGCTCAGGAAACGCATGCTGTAACTATTTCCAAGTAATCGATATAACATCTACTGTGGTAAACATTCATTGGCTTGTCTTATTCTTGTTTTTTTTTGCAATTTGTATTGTCACTTGATATTTTTTACCCATTCATTGCGGCAATAATATGCTCATTTGATACTTTCCAACGCTATTTGTAATTCACTTCTAAGTTTACCGATCCCAGAAATTAAAAAGGTCTCACATTTACAATGGTTTATAGGATTCAAACCAGTGATCCACTAATAACTATACAACAGTATAGTACAATAGTAGGCCTAAACAAAAAAACTAAATAATCGTTATCATTTAAATGTCTACTTGAACGTTATTTTCTTCTCTTGCGTTTTCATCATCAAAATCAAGATCATTGAAGAAATGTACCATGTTCAATTATAAGGTTTTTTGACCCCAAACAACACCACAAACAAAAATTCGGCATATCAATTTAAGAACATTTCGCTTAAGAATTCAAGTTAAATATATCGACAACCAATAGCGATTTCGCGACAAAGTCCAGGTTGTCTTCCACGCAAAAATGTTTTGGTCTGACAAGAGCACTCATTCACGCCTCCTTGGCCCTCCACTTTTGTTCTACTTTTGGTGCGCCACCTGTTCGCGCAACGCGTACAACGTTTCATTGCGTCGAAAAATGACCGGAAACGAAACATGCAGCGATGTGGCATTTAGTGGTAGTATAAAGACGACAAGATGTCGCAATTGCGCGGGCGCGCAGTCTTGTATGCCCAACGCAAAACCGTCGCCACAACTAGACATCGTCCCCACACGACCGTCTAGCGGGCATTGGTCGTTTGCGGCGTCATCGGTCAAGACGACCTAGCACCGAAGCGCAAGTCGCGACCAAGGACGCACAACAAACGGGAGAGCTCCTCGACGTCCGGCCTTGGGTTGAGAGCTGAACATCGGTGGAAGCATCGGCTGGACGTCGAAGACCACCTGCTAGCGCGACACTTTGTGTTTGTGGGCTCACCACAAACACTCAAAAATGCGATTTGGCCTGGCAAAGGCATCGACTTACAGCAACCTCGCGCTCACCTTTCCCCAGAAGAGGAGTGGGAGGAGCAAGACGAGCGACGTAACAGGTCGAATCGAGCGACTTTGTCCTGTCCAGCAGTCTTGTGATGCGCGAACTGCTTATCGATTGTGGGTTTCCATTTGGCAGGTTCCCACATCGAGACAAGCACCAGACCCACCCTTTACCACAACTCTATGCCGCTCACGTGACTGTCAACTATTGGACCACGTCAAACGTTGTGACCACGTGATTGCATTGCAAAGTACCCACACACACGAAACCCACAAACGGAAGTTGGGTGCATCTATTGAAATAGCCCAAATTTTAGGGCTCGAGTGAAGCTAGTTCTGGGTGTTTCGACACACGGAACGTCGGCTCGTCCCCAGCTCCGTCACAGCTGACGTCAGAGCTCGGGAATCGGCTTCACCGCCGGTTTCCCGAGCAACGGCGGCATTCTGTTTCGGCGGTAGCAACGGGGACAAGTCGAGTTGGCTTCTGTTTGCAGCGTCGGCCTCTCGGCTTGCTCGAGAGGACCGGTGCTGGGCTTTGTGCTCGGCACCGCTCCTCTCTCGTCGCAAGTCGAGGTGTTGGCGTTGCCCGTGCCCAGTTGGGCGTGGAGAAAAGAAGGAATACATATATATGTAATATATGCGAGCGCTTTTTTGCCCACTTGCTGCTGCTGCGCTTTATCGACGTCGATCTGTAAAAAATATTTGAAAGATTTTTCGCCGCAGCCAGCAGCAGCAAATGATAAATGAAAGAAAGAGAGATAAGTGAAAAAGAGAGCTCAAGGCTCTTTTTTTCCAAACCGAGCCCGCTCAAAGCCAGCCAATACGGGAGCGAAAGCATCCCGCAAGGCGGCAGCTTCTCAAACAAGAGAGGGGGGCAACGTTGGAGCAAATAGCCCCAGCATTGCACCCTCCCTCGTCCAAGAGGAGCGGAGCTGGTCCTTAGCTTATCAGGAGGCGATGGTACTTGCGCATCGAAAGCTCTACGTCACCGCTAAGCAAAGTGCAAAGCACCCGATCAGCAGTTACGCGTCGAGCCTGTCTGAAGCAGCAAGACTTCACCTCCTAAACTAACAGAAAACGCAAAATTGCCCCTTTTCAATCCCTTCACCCAACTTCCGTTTGTGGTTTTTCAGAACCTACTGCAATTGGTCGTACATAAAACGTTTTATTAAGTAAATAAAAGGAAACGAGACATGCAGCGACGTGGCATTTAGTGGTAGTGTAACGACGACAAGATGTCGCAATTGCGCGGGCGCGCAGTCTTGTATGCCCAACGCAAAACCGTCGCCACAACTAGACATCGTCCCCACACGACCGTCTAGCGGGCATTGGTCGTTTGCGGCGTCATCGGTCAAGACGACCTAGCACCGAAGCGCAAGTCGCGACCAAGGACGCACAACAAACGGGAGAGCTCCTCGACGTCCGGCCTTGGGTTGAGAGCTGAACATCGGTGGAAGCATCGGCTGGACGTCGAAGACCACCTGCTAGCGCGACACTTTGTGTTTGTGGGCTTACCACAAACACTCAAAAATGCGATTTGGCCTGGCAAAGGCATCGACTTACAGCAACCTCGCGCTCACCTTTCCCCAGAAGAGGAGTGGGAGGAGCAAGACGAGCGACGTAACAGGTCGAATCGAGCGACTTTGTCCTGTCCAGCAGTCTTGTGATGCGCGAACTGCTTATCGATTGTGGGTTTCCATTTGGCAGGTTCCCACATCGAGACAAGCACCAGACCCACCCTTTACCACAACTCTATGCCGCTCACGTGACTGTCAACTATTGGACCACGTCAAACGTTGTGACCACGTGATTGCATTGCAAAGTACCCACACACACGAAACCCACAAACGGAAGTTGGGTGCATCTATTGAAATAGCCCAAATTTTAGGGCTCGAGTGAAGCTAGTTCTGGGTGTTTCGACACACGGAACGTCGGCTCGTCCCCAGCTCCGTCACAGCTGACGTCAGAGCTCGGGAATCGGCTTCACCGCCGGTTTCCCGAGCAACGGCGGCATTCTGTTTCGGCGGTAGCAACGGGGACAAGTCGAGTTGGCTTCTGTTTGCAGCGTCGGCCTCTCGGCTTGCTCGAGAGGACCGGTGCTGGGCTTTGTGCTCGGCACCGCTCCTCTCTCGTCGCAAGTCGAGGTGTTGGCGTTGCCCGTGC
Organism: Phallusia mammillata; assembly: GCF_965637545.1. Taxonomy (NCBI): domain Eukaryota; kingdom Metazoa; phylum Chordata; class Ascidiacea; order Phlebobranchia; family Ascidiidae; genus Phallusia; species Phallusia mammillata. The sequence continues at coordinate 21,966,942 of NC_137254.1, forward strand.
CCAGTTGGGCGTGGAGAAAAGAAGGAATACATATATATGTAATATATGCGAGCGCTTTTTTGCCCACTTGCTGCTGCTGCGCTTTATCGACGTCGATCTGTAAAAAATATTTGAAAGATTTTTTGCCGCAGCCAGCAGCAGCAAATGATAAATGAAAGAAAGAGAGATAAGTGAAAAAGAGAGCTCAAGGCTCTTTTTTTCCAAACCGAGCCCGCTCAAAGCCAGCCAATACGGGAGCGAAAGCATCCCGCAAGGCGGCAGCTTCTCAAACAAGAGAGGGGGGCAACGTTGGAGCAAATAGCCCCAGCATTGCACCCTCCCTCGTCCAAGAGGAGCGGAGCTGGTCCTTAGCTTATCAGGAGGCGATGGTACTTGCGCATCGAAAGCTCTACGTCACCGCTAAGCAAAGTGCAAAGCACCCGATCAGCAGTTACGCGTCGAGCCTGTCTGAAGCAGCAAGACTTCACCTCCTAAACTAACAGAAAACGCAAAATTGCCCCTTTTCAATCCCTTCACCCAACTTCCGTTTGTGGTTTTTCAGAACCTACTGCAATTGGTCGTACATAAAACGTTTTATTAAGTAAATAAAAGGAAACGAGACATGCAGCGACGTGGCATTTAGTGGTAGTGTAACGACGACAAGATGTCGCAATTGCGCGGGCGCGCAGTCTTGTATGCCCAACGCAAAACCGTCGCCACAACTAGACATCGTCCCCACACGACCGTCTAGCGGGCATTGGTCGTTTGCGGCGTCATCGGTCAAGACGACCTAGCACCGAAGCGCAAGTCGCGACCAAGGACGCACAACAAACGGGAGAGCTCCTCGACGTCCGGCCTTGGGTTGAGAGCTGAACATCGGTGGAAGCATCGGCTGGACGTCGAAGACCACCTGCTAGCGCGACACTTTGTGTTTGTGGGCTTACCACAAACACTCAAAAATGCGATTTGGCCTGGCAAAGGCATCGACTTACAGCAACCTCGCGCTCACCTTTCCCCAGAAGAGGAGTGGGAGGAGCAAGACGAGCGACGTAACAGGTCGAATCGAGCGACTTTGTCCTGTCCAGCAGTCTTGTGATGCGCGAACTGCTTATCGATTGTGGGTTTCCATTTGGCAGGTTCCCACATCGAGACAAGCACCAGACCCACCCTTTACCACAACTCTATGCCGCTCACGTGACTGTCAACTATTGGACCACGTCAAACGTTGTGACCACGTGATTGCATTGCAAAGTACCCACACACACGAAACCCACAAACGGAAGTTGGGTGCATCTATTGAAATAGCCCAAATTTTAGGGCTCGAGTGAAGCTAGTTCTGGGTGTTTCGACACACGGAACGTCGGCTCGTCCCCAGCTCCGTCACAGCTGACGTCAGAGCTCGGGAATCGGCTTCACCGCCGGTTTCCCGAGCAACGGCGGCATTCTGTTTCGGCGGTAGCAACGGGGACAAGTCGAGTTGGCTTCTGTTTGCAGCGTCGGCCTCTCGGCTTGCTCGAGAGGACCGGTGCTGGGCTTTGTGCTCGGCACCGCTCCTCTCTCGTCGCAAGTCGAGGTGTTGGCGTTGCCCGTGCCCAGTTGGGCGTGGAGAAAAGAAGGAATACATATATATGTAATATATGCGAGCGCTTTTTTGCCCACTTGCTGCTGCTGCGCTTTATCGACGTCGATCTGTAAAAAATATTTGAAAGATTTTTCGCCGCAGCCAGCAGCAGCAAATGATAAATGAAAGAAAGAGAGATAAGTGAAAAAGAGAGCTCAAGGCTCTTTTTTTCCAAACCGAGCCCGCTCAAAGCCAGCCAATACGGGAGCGAAAGCATCCCGCAAGGCGGCAGCTTCTCAAACAAGAGAGGGGGGCAACGTTGGAGCAAATAGCCCCAGCATTGCACCCTCCCTCGTCCAAGAGGAGCGGAGCTGGTCCTTAGCTTATCAGGAGGCGATGGTACTTGCGCATCGAAAGCTCTACGTCACCGCTAAGCAAAGTGCAAAGCACCCGATCAGCAGTTACGCGTCGAGCCTGTCTGAAGCAGCAAGACTTCACCTCCTAAACTAACAGAAAACGCAAAATTGCCCCTTTTCAATCCCTTCACCCAACTTCCGTTTGTGGTTTTTCAGAACCTACTGCAATTGGTCGTACATAAAACGTTTTATTAAGTAAATAAAAGGAAACGAGACATGCAGCGACGTGGCATTTAGTGGTAGTGTAACGACGACAAGATGTCGCAATTGCGCGGGCGCGCAGTCTTGTATGCCCAACGCAAAACCGTCGCCACAACTAGACATCGTCCCCACACGACCGTCTAGCGGGCATTGGTCGTTTGCGGCGTCATCGGTCAAGACGACCTAGCACCGAAGCGCAAGTCGCGACCAAGGACGCACAACAAACGGGAGAGCTCCTCGACGTCCGGCCTTGGGTTGAGAGCTGAACATCGGTGGAAGCATCGGCTGGACGTCGAAGACCACCTGCTAGCGCGACACTTTGTGTTTGTGGGCTTACCACAAACACTCAAAAATGCGATTTGGCCTGGCAAAGGCATCGACTTACAGCAACCTCGCGCTCACCTTTCCCCAGAAGAGGAGTGGGAGGAGCAAGACGAGCGACGTAACAGGTCGAATCGAGCGACTTTGTCCTGTCCAGCAGTCTTGTGATGCGCGAACTGCTTATCGATTGTGGGTTTCCATTTGGCAGGTTCCCACATCGAGACAAGCACCAGACCCACCCTTTACCACAACACTATGCCGCTCACGTGACTGTCAACTATTGGACCACGTCAAACGTTGTGACCACGTGATTGCATTGCAAAGTACCCACACACACGAAACCCACAAACGGAAGTTGGGTGCATCTATTGAAATAGCCCAAATTTTAGGGCTCGAGTGAAGCTAGTTCTGGGTGTTTCGACACACGGAACGTCGGCTCGTCCCCAGCTCCGTCACAGCTGACGTCAGAGCTCGGGAATCGGCTTCACCGCCGGTTTCCCGAGCAACGGCGGCATTCTGTTTCGGCGGTAGCAACGGGGACAAGTCGAGTTGGCTTCTGTTTGCAGCGTCGGCCTCCCGGCTTGCTCGAGAGGACCGGTGCTGGGCTTTGTGCTCGGCACCGCTCCTCTCTCGTCGCAAGTCGAGGTGTTGGCGTTGCCCGTGCCCAGTTGGGCGTGGAGAAAAGAAGGAATACATATATATGTAATATATGCGAGCGCTTTTTTGCCCACTTGCTGCTGCTGCGCTTTATCGACGTCGATCTGTAAAAAATATTTGAAAGATTTTTCGCCGCAGCCAGCAGCAGCAAATGATAAATGAAAGAAAGAGAGATAAGTGAAAAAGAGAGAGCTCAAGGCTCTTTTTTTCCAAACCGAGCCCGCTCAAAGCCAGCCAATACGGGAGCGAAAGCATCCCGCAAGGCGGCAGCTTCTCAAACAAGAGAGGGGGGCAACGTTGGAGCAAATAGCCCCAGCATTGCACCCTCCCTCGTCCAAGAGGAGCGGAGCTGGTCCTTAGCTTATCAGGAGGCGATGGTACTTGCGCATCGAAAGCTCTACGTCACCGCTAAGCAAAGTGCAAAGCACCCGATCAGCAGTTACGCGTCGAGCCTGTCTGAAGCAGCAAGACTTCACCTCCTAAACTAACAGAAAACGCAAAATTGCCCCTTTTCAATCCCTTCACCCAACTTCCGTTTGTGGTTTTACAGAACCTACTGCAATTGGTCGTACATAAAACGTTTTATTAAGTAAATAAAAGGAAACGAGACATGCAGCGACGTGGCATTTAGTGGTAGTGTAACGACGACAAGATGTCGCAATTGCGCGGGCGCGCAGTCTTGTATGCCCAACGCAAAACCGTCGCCACAACTAGACATCGTCCCCACACGACCGTCTAGCGGGCATTGGTCGTTTGCGGCGTCATCGGTCAAGACGACCTAGCACCGAAGCGCAAGTCGCGACCAAGGACGCACAACAAACGGGAGAGCTCCTCGACGTCCGGCCTTGGGTTAGAGAGCTGAACATCGGTGGAAGCATCGGCTGGACGTCGAAGACCACCTGCTAGCGCGACACTTTGTGTTTGTGGGCTCACCACAAACACTCAAAAATGCGATTTGGCCTGGCAAAGGCATCGACTTACAGCAACCTCGCGCTCACCTTTCCCCAGAAGAGGAGTGGGAGGAGCAAGACGAGCGACGTAACAGGTCGAATCGAGCGACTTTGTCCTGTCCAGCAGTCTTGTGATGCGCGAACTGCTTATCGATTGTGGGTTTCCATTTGGCAGGTTCCCACATCGAGACAAGCACCAGACCCACCCTTTACCACAACTCTATGCCGCTCACGTGACTGTCAACTATTGGACCACGTCAAACGTTGTGACCACGTGATTGCATTGCAAAGTACCCACACACACGAAACCCACAAACGGAAGTTGGGTGCATCTATTGAAATAGCCCAAATTTTAGGGCTCGAGTGAAGCTAGTTCTGGGTGTTTCGACACACGGAACGTCGGCTCGTCCCCAGCTCCGTCACAGCTGACGTCAGAGCTCGGGAATCGGCTTCACCGCCGGTTTCCCGAGCAACGGCGGCATTCTGTTTCGGCGGTAGCAACGGGGACAAGTCGAGTTGGCTTCTGTTTGCAGCGTCGGCCTCTCGGCTTGCTCGAGAGGACCGGTGCTGGGCTTTGTGCTCGGCACCGCTCCTCTCTCGTCGCAAGTCGAGGTGTTGGCGTTGCCCGTGCCCAGTTGGGCGTGGAGAAAAGAAGGAATACATATATATGTAATATATGCGAGCGCTTTTTTGCCCACTTGCTGCTGCTGCGCTTTATCGACGTCGATCTGTAAAAAATATTTGAAAGATTTTTTGCCGCAGCCAGCAGCAGCAAATGATAAATGAAAGAAAGAGAGATAAGTGAAAAAGAGAGAGCTCAAGGCTCTTTTTTTTCCAAACCGAGCCCGCTCAAAGCCAGCCAATACGGGAGCGAAAGCATCCCGCAAGGCGGCAGCTTCTCAAACAAGAGAGGGGGGCAACGTTGGAGCAAATAGCCCCAGCATTGCACCCTCCCTCGTCCAAGAGGAGCGGAGCTGGTCCTTAGCTTATCAGGAGGCGATGGTACTTGCGCATCGAAAGCTCTACGTCACCGCTAAGCAAAGTGCAAAGCACCCGATCAGCAGTTACGCGTCGAGCCTGTCTGAAGCAGCAAGACTTCACCTCCTAAACTAACAGAAAACGCAAAATTGCCTCTTTTCAATCCCTTCACCCAACTTCCGTTTGTGGTTTTTCAGAACCTACTGCAATTGGTCGTACATAAAACGTTTTATTAAGTAAATAAAAGGAAACGAGACATGCAGCGACGTGGCATTTAGTGGTAGTGTAACGACGACAAGATGTCGCAATTGCGCGGGCGCGCAGTCTTGTATGCCCAACGCAAAACCGTCGCCACAACTAGACATCGTCCCCACACGACCGTCTAGCGGGCATTGGTCGTTTGCGGCGTCATCGGTCAAGACGACCTAGCACCGAAGCGCAAGTCGCGACCAAGGACGCACAACAAACGGGAGAGCTCCTCGACGTCCGGCCTTGGGTTAGAGAGCTGAACATCGGTGGAAGCATCGGCTGGACGTCGAAGACCACCTGCTAGCGCGACACTTTGTGTTTGTGGGCTCACCACAAACACTCAAAAATGCGATTTGGCCTGGCAAAGGCATCGACTTACAGCAACCTTGCGCTCACCTTTCCCCAGAAGAGGAGTGGGAGGAGCAAGACGAGCGACGTAACAGGTCGAATCGAGCGACTTTGTCCTGTCCAGCAGTCTTGTGATGCGCGAACTGCTTATCGATTGTGGGTTTCCATTTGGCAGGTTCCCACATCGAGACAAGCACCAGACCCACCCTTTACCACAACTCTATGCCGCTCACGTGACTGTCAACTATTGGACCACGTCAAACGTTGTGACCACGTGATTGCATTGCAAAGTACCCACACACACGAAACCCACAAACGGAAGTTGGGTGCATCTATTGAAATAGCCCAAATTTTAGGGCTCGAGTGAAGCTAGTTCTGGGTGTTTCGACACACGGAACGTCGGCTCGTCCCCAGCTCCGTCACAGCTGACGTCAGAGCTCGGGAATCGGCTTCACCGCCGGTTTCCCGAGCAACGGCGGCATTCTGTTTCGGCGGTAGCAACGGGGACAAGTCGAGTTGGCTTCTGTTTGCAGCGTCGGCCTCCCGGCTTGCTCGAGAGGACCGGTGCTGGGCTTTGTGCTCGGCACCGCTCCTCTCTCGTCGCAAGTCGAGGTGTTGGCGTTGCCCGTGCCCAGTTGGGCGTGGAGAAAAGAAGGAATACATATATATGTAATATATGCGAGCGCTTTTTTGCCCACTTGCTGCTGCTGCGCTTTATCGACGTCGATCTGTAAAAAATATTTGAAAGATTTTTTGCCGCAGCCAGCAGCAGCAAATGATAAATGAAAGAAAGAGAGATAAGTGAAAAAGAGAGCTCAAGGCTCTTTTTTTCCAAACCGAGCCCGCTCAAAGCCAGCCAATACGGGAGCGAAAGCATCCCGCAAGGCGGCAGCTTCTCAAACAAGAGAGGGGGGCAACGTTGGAGCAAATAGCCCCAGCATTGCACCCTCCCTCGTCCAAGAGGAGCGGAGCTGGTCCTTAGCTTATCAGGAGGCGATGGTACTTGCGCATCGAAAGCTCTACGTCACCGCTAAGCAAAGTGCAAAGCACCCGATCAGCAGTTACGCGTCGAGCCTGTCTGAAGCAGCAAGACTTCACCTCCTAAACGCAAAATTGCCTCTTTTCAATCCCTTCACCCAACTTCCGTTTGTGGTTTTTCAGAACCTACTGCAATTGGTCGTACATAAAACGTTTTATTAAGTAAATAAAAGGAAACGAGACATGCAGCGACGTGGCATTTAGTGGTAGTGTAACGACGACAAGATGTCGCAATTGCGCGGGCGCGCAGTCTTGTATGCCCAACGCAAAACCGTCGCCACAACTAGACATCGTCCCCACACGACCGTCTAGCGGGCATTGGTCGTTTGCGGCGTCATCGGTCAAGACGACCTAGCACCGAAGCGCAAGTCGCGACCAAGGACGCACAACAAACGGGAGAGCTCCTCGACGTCCGGCCTTGGGTTAGAGAGCTGAACATCGGTGGAAGCATCGGCTGGACGTCGAAGACCACCTGCTAGCGCGACACTTTGTGTTTGTGGGCTCACCACAAACACTCAAAAATGCGATTTGGCCTGGCAAAGGCATCGACTTACAGCAACCTTGCGCTCACCTTTCCCCAGAAGAGGAGTGGGAGGAGCAAGACGAGCGACGTAACAGGTCGAATCGAGCGACTTTGTCCTGTCCAGCAGTCTTGTGATGCGCGAACTGCTTATCGATTGTGGGTTTCCATTTGGCAGGTTCCCACATCGAGACAAGCACCAGACCCACCCTTTACCACAACTCTATGCCGCTCACGTGACTGTCAACTATTGGACCACGTCAAACGTTGTGACCACGTGATTGCATTGCAAAGTACCCACACACACGAAACCCACAAACGGAAGTTGGGTGCATCTATTGAAATAGCCCAAATTTTAGGGCTCGAGTGAAGCTAGTTCTGGGTGTTTCGACACACGGAACGTCGGCTCGTCCCCAGCTCCGTCACAGCTGACGTCAGAGCTCGGGAATCGGCTTCACCGCCGGTTTCCCGAGCAACGGCGGCATTCTGTTTCGGCGGTAGCAACGGGGACAAGTCGAGTTGGCTTCTGTTTGCAGCGTCGGCCTCCCGGCTTGCTCGAGAGGACCGGTGCTGGGCTTTGTGCTCGGCACCGCTCCTCTCTCGTCGCAAGTCGAGGTGTTGGCGTTGCTCGTGCCCAGGAGAAAAGAAGGAATACATATATATGTAATATATGCGAGCGCTTTTTTGCCCACTTGCTGCTGCTGCGCTTTATCGACGTCGATCTGTAAAAAATATTTGAAAGATTTTTTGCCGCAGCCAGCAGCAGCAAATGATAAATGAAAGAAAGAGAGATAAGTGAAAAAGAGAGCTCAAGGCTCTTTTTTTCCAAACCGAGCCCGCTCAAAGCCAGCCAATACGGGAGCGAAAGCATCCCGCAAGGCGGCAGCTTCTCAAACAAGAGAGGGGGGCAACGTTGGAGCAAATAGCCCCAGCATTGCACCCTCCCTCGTCCAAGAGGAGCGGAGCTGGTCCTTAGCTTATCAGGAGGCGATGGTACTTGCGCATCGAAAGCTCTACGTCACCGCTAAGCAAAGTGCAAAGCACCCGATCAGCAGTTACGCGTCGAGCCTGTCTGAAGCAGCAAGACTTCACCTCCTAAACGCAAAATTGCCTCTTTTCAATCCCTTCACCCAACTTCCGTTTGTGGTTTTTCAGAACCTACTGCAATTGGTCGTACATAAAACGTTTTATTAAGTAAATAAAAGGAAACGAGACATGCAGCGACGTGGCATTTAGTGGTAGTGTAACGACGACAAGATGTCGCAATTGCGCGGGCGCGCAGTCTTGTATGCCCAACGCAAAACCGTCGCCACAACTAGACATCGTCCCCACACGACCGTCTAGCGGGCATTGGTCGTTTGCGGCGTCATCGGTCAAGACGACCTAGCACCGAAGCGCAAGTCGCGACCAAGGACGCACAACAAACGGGAGAGCTCCTCGACGTCCGGCCTTGGGTTAGAGAGCTGAACATCGGTGGAAGCATCGGCTGGACGTCGAAGACCACCTGCTAGCGCGACACTTTGTGTTTGTGGGCTCACCACAAACACTCAAAAATGCGATTTGGCCTGGCAAAGGCATCGACTTACAGCAACCTTGCGCTCACCTTTCCCTAGAAGAGGAGTGGGAGGAGCAAGACGAGCGACGTAACAGGTCGAATCGAGCGACTTTGTCCTGTCCAGCAGTCTTGTGATGCGCGAACTGCTTATCGATTGTGGGTTTCCATTTGGCAGGTTCCCACATCGAGACAAGCACCAGACCCACCCTTTACCACAACTCTATGCCGCTCACGTGACTGTCAACTATTGGACCACGTCAAACGTTGTGACCACGTGATTGCATTGCAAAGTACCCACACACACGAAACCCACAAACGGAAGTTGGGTGCATCTATTGAAATAGCCCAAATTTTAGGGCTCGAGTGAAGCTAGTTCTGGGTGTTTCGACACACGGAACGTCGGCTCGTCCCCAGCTCCGTCACAGCTGACGTCAGAGCTCGGGAATCGGCTTCACCGCCGGTTTCCCGAGCAACGGCGGCATTCTGTTTCGGCGGTAGCAACGGGGACAAGTCGAGTTGGCTTCTGTTTGCAGCGTCGGCCTCCCGGCTTGCTCGAGAGGACCGGTGCTGGGCTTTGTGCTCGGCACCGCTCCTCTCTCGTCGCAAGTCGAGGTGTTGGCGTTGCCCGTGCCCAGTTGGGCGTGGAGAAAAGAAGGAATACATATATATGTAATATATGCGAGCGCTTTTTTGCCCACTTGCTGCTGCTGCGCTTTATCGACGTCGATCTGTAAAAAATATTTGAAAGATTTTTTGCCGCAGCCAGCAGCAGCAAATGATAAATGAAAGAAAGAGAGATAAGTGAAAAAGAGAGCTCAAGGCTCTTTTTTTCCAAACCGAGCCCGCTCAAAGCCAGCCAATACGGGAGCGAAAGCATCCCGCAAGGCGGCAGCTTCTCAAACAAGAGAGGGGGGCAACGTTGGAGCAAATAGCCCCAGCATTGCACCCTCCCTCGTCCAAGAGGAGCGGAGCTGGTCCTTAGCTTATCAGGAGGCGATGGTACTTGCGCATCGAAAGCTCTACGTCACCGCTAAGCAAAGTGCAAAGCACCCGATCAGCAGTTACGCGTCGAGCCTGTCTGAAGCAGCAAGACTTCACCTCCTAAACTAACAGAAAACGCAAAATTGCCCCTTTTCAATCCCTTCACCCAACTTCCGTTTGTGGTTTTTCAGAACCTACTGCAATTGGTCGTACATAAAACGTTTTATTAAGTAAATAAAAGGAAACGAGACATGCAGCGACGTGGCATTTAGTGGTAGTGTAACGACGACAAGATGTCGCAATTGCGCGGGCGCGCAGTCTTGTATGCCCAACGCAAAACCGTCGCCACAACTAGACATCGTCCCCACACGACCGTCTAGCGGGCATTGGTCGTTTGCGGCGTCATCGGTCAAGACGACCTAGCACCGAAGCGCAAGTCGCGACCAAGGACGCACAACAAACGGGAGAGCTCCTCGACGTCCGGCCTTGGGTTAGAGAGCTGAACATCGGTGGAAGCATCGGCTGGACGTCGAAGACCACCTGCTAGCGCGACACTTTGTGTTTGTGGGCTCACCACAAACACTCAAAAATGCGATTTGGCCTGGCAAAGGCATCGACTTACAGCAACCTTGCGCTCACCTTTCCCCAGAAGAGGAGTGGGAGGAGCAAGACGAGCGACGTAACAGGTCGAATCGAGCGACTTTGTCCTGTCCAGCAGTCTTGTGATGCGCGAACTGCTTATCGATTGTGGGTTTCCATTTGGCAGGTTCCCACATCGAGACAAGCACCAGACCCACCCTTTACCACAACTCTATGCCGCTCACGTGACTGTCAACTATTGGACCACGTCAAACGTTGTGACCACGTGATTGCATTGCAAAGTACCCACACACACGAAACCCACAAACGGAAGTTGGGTGCATCTATTGAAATAGCCCAAATTTTAGGGCTCGAGTGAAGCTAGTTCTGGGTGTTTCGACACACGGAACGTCGGCTCGTCCCCAGCTCCGTCACAGCTGACGTCAGAGCTCGGGAATCGGCTTCACCGCCGGTTTCCCGAGCAACGGCGGCATTCTGTTTCGGCGGTAGCAACGGGGACAAGTCGAGTTGGCTTCTGTTTGCAGCGTCGGCCTCCCGGCTTGCTCGAGAGGACCGGTGCTGGGCTTTGTGCTCGGCACCGCTCCTCTCTCGTCGCAAGTCGAGGTGTTGGCGTTGCTCGTGCCCAGGAGAAAAGAAGGAATACATATATATGTAATATATGCGAGCGCTTTTTTGCCCACTTGCTGCTGCTGCGCTTTATCGACGTCGATCTGTAAAAAATATTTGAAAGATTTTTTGCCGCAGCCAGCAGCAGCAAATGATAAATGAAAGAAAGAGAGATAAGTGAAAAAGAGAGCTCAAGGCTCTTTTTTTCCAAACCGAGCCCGCTCAAAGCCAGCCAATACGGGAGCGAAAGCATCCCGCAAGGCGGCAGCTTCTCAAACAAGAGAGGGGGGCAACGTTGGAGCAAATAGCCCCAGCATTGCACCCTCCCTCGTCCAAGAGGAGCGGAGCTGGTCCTTAGCTTATCAGGAGGCGATGGTACTTGCGCATCGAAAGCTCTACGTCACCGCTAAGCAAAGTGCAAAGCACCCGATCAGCAGTTACGCGTCGAGCCTGTCTGAAGCAGCAAGACTTCACCTCCTAAACGCAAAATTGCCTCTTTTCAATCCCTTCACCCAACTTCCGTTTGTGGTTTTTCAGAACCTACTGCAATTGGTCGTACATAAAACGTTTTATTAAGTAAATAAAAGGAAACGAGACATGCAGCGACGTGGCATTTAGTGGTAGTGTAACGACGACAAGATGTCGCAATTGCGCGGGCGCGCAGTCTTGTATGCCCAACGCAAAACCGTCGCCACAACTAGACATCGTCCCCACACGACCGTCTAGCGGGCATTGGTCGTTTGCGGCGTCATCGGTCAAGACGACCTAGCACCGAAGCGCAAGTCGCGACCAAGGACGCACAACAAACGGGAGAGCTCCTCGACGTCCGGCCTTGGGTTAGAGAGCTGAACATCGGTGGAAGCATCGGCTGGACGTCGAAGACCACCTGCTAGCGCGACACTTTGTGTTTGTGGGCTCACCACAAACACTCAAAAATGCGATTTGGCCTGGCAAAGGCATCGACTTACAGCAACCTTGCGCTCACCTTTCCCTAGAAGAGGAGTGGGAGGAGCAAGACGAGCGACGTAACAGGTCGAATCGAGCGACTTTGTCCTGTCCAGCAGTCTTGTGATGCGCGAACTGCTTATCGATTGTGGGTTTCCATTTGGCAGGTTCCCACATCGAGACAAGCACCAGACCCACCCTTTACCACAACTCTATGCCGCTCACGTGACTGTCAACTATTGGACCACGTCAAACGTTGTGACCACGTGATTGCATTGCAAAGTACCCACACACACGAAACCCACAAACGGAAGTTGGGTGCATCTATTGAAATAGCCCAAATTTTAGGGCTCGAGTGAAGCTAGTTCTGGGTGTTTCGACACACGGAACGTCGGCTCGTCCCCAGCTCCGTCACAGCTGACGTCAGAGCTCGGGAATCGGCTTCACCGCCGGTTTCCCGAGCAACGGCGGCATTCTGTTTCGGCGGTAGCAACGGGGACAAGTCGAGTTGGCTTCTGTTTGCAGCGTCGGCCTCCCGGCTTGCTCGAGAGGACCGGTGCTGGGCTTTGTGCTCGGCACCGCTCCTCTCTCGTCGCAAGTCGAGGTGTTGGCGTTGCCCGTGCCCAGTTGGGCGTGGAGAAAAGAAGGAATACATATATATGTAATATATGCGAGCGCTTTTTTGCCCACTTGCTGCTGCTGCGCTTTATCGACGTCGATCTGTAAAAAATATTTGAAAGATTTTTTGCCGCAGCCAGCAGCAGCAAATGATAAATGAAAGAAAGAGAGATAAGTGAAAAAGAGAGCTCAAGGCTCTTTTTTTCCAAACCGAGCCCGCTCAAAGCCAGCCAATACGGGAGCGAAAGCATCCCGCAAGGCGGCAGCTTCTCAAACAAGAGAGGGGGGCAACGTTGGAGCAAATAGCCCCAGCATTGCACCCTCCCTCGTCCAAGAGGAGCGGAGCTGGTCCTTAGCTTATCAGGAGGCGATGGTACTTGCGCATCGAAAGCTCTACGTCACCGCTAAGCAAAGTGCAAAGCACCCGATCAGCAGTTACGCGTCGAGCCTGTCTGAAGCAGCAAGACTTCACCTCCTAAACTAACAGAAAACGCAAAATTGCCCCTTTTCAATCCCTTCACCCAACTTCCGTTTGTGGTTTTTCAGAACCTACTGCAATTGGTCGTACATAAAACGTTTTATTAAGTAAATAAAAGGAAACGAGACATGCAGCGACGTGGCATTTAGTGGTAGTGTAACGACGACAAGATGTCGCAATTGCGCGGGCGCGCAGTCTTGTATGCCCAACGCAAAACCGTCGCCACAACTAGACATCGTCCCCACACGACCGTCTAGCGGGCATTGGTCGTTTGCGGCGTCATCGGTCAAGACGACCTAGCACCGAAGCGCAAGTCGCGACCAAGGACGCACAACAAACGGGAGAGCTCCTCGACGTCCGGCCTTGGGTTAGAGAGCTGAACATCGGTGGAAGCATCGGCTGGACGTCGAAGACCACCTGCTAGCGCGACACTTTGTGTTTGTGGGCTCACCACAAACACTCAAAAATGCGATTTGGCCTGGCAAAGGCATCGACTTACAGCAACCTTGCGCTCACCTTTCCCCAGAAGAGGAGTGGGAGGAGCAAGACGAGCGACGTAACAGGTCGAATCGAGCGACTTTGTCCTGTCCAGCAGTCTTGTGATGCGCGAACTGCTTATCGATTGTGGGTTTCCATTTGGCAGGTTCCCACATCGAGACAAGCACCAGACCCACCCTTTACCACAACTCTATGCCGCTCACGTGACTGTCAACTATTGGACCACGTCAAACGTTGTGACCACGTGATTGCATTGCAAAGTACCCACACACACGAAACCCACAAACGGAAGTTGGGTGCATCTATTGAAATAGCCCAAATTTTAGGGCTCGAGTGAAGCTAGTTCTGGGTGTTTCGACACACGGAACGTCGGCTCAGCTCCGTCACAGCTGACGTCAGAGCTCGGGAATCGGCTTCACCGCCGGTTTCCCGAGCAACGGCGGCATTCTGTTTCGGCGGTAGCAACGGGGACAAGTCGAGTTGGCTTCTGTTTGCAGCGTCGGCCTCCCGGCTTGCTCGAGAGGACCGGTGCTGGGCTTTGTGCTCGGCACCGCTCCTCTCTCGTCGCAAGTCGAGGTGTTGGCGTTGCCCGTGCCCAGTTGGGCGTGGAGAAAAGAAGGAATACATATATATGTAATATATGCGAGCGCTTTTTTGCCCACTTGCTGCTGCTGCGCTTTATCGACGTCGATCTGTAAAAAATATTTGAAAGATTTTTTGCCGCAGCCAGCAGCAGCAAATGATAAATGAAAGAAAGAGAGATAAGTGAAAAAGAGAGCTCAAGGCTCTTTTTTTCCAAACCGAGCCCGCTCAAAGCCAGCCAATACGGGAGCGAAAGCATCCCGCAAGGCGGCAGCTTCTCAAACAAGAGAGGGGGGCAACGTTGGAGCAAATAGCCCCAGCATTGCACCCTCCCTCGTCCAAGAGGAGCGGAGCTGGTCCTTAGCTTATCATGAGGCGATGGTACTTGCGCATCGAAAGCTCTACGTCACCGCTAAGCAAAGTGCAAAGCACCCGATCAGCAGTTACGCGTCGAGCCTGTCTGAAGCAGCAAGACTTCACCTCCTAAACGCAAAATTGCCTCTTTTCAATCCCTTCACCCAACTTCCGTTTGTGGTTTTTCAGAACCTACTGCAATTGGTCGTACATAAAACGTTTTATTAAGTAAATAAAAGGAAACGAGACATGCAGCGACGTGGCATTTAGTGGTAGTGTAACGACGACAAGATGTCGCAATTGCGCGGGCGCGCAGTCTTGTATGCCCAACGCAAAACCGTCGCCACAACTAGACATCGTCCCCACACGACCGTCTAGCGGGCATTGGTCGTTTGCGGCGTCATCGGTCAAGACGACCTAGCACCGAAGCGCAAGTCGCGACCAAGGACGCACAACAAACGGGAGAGCTCCTCGACGTCCGGCCTTGGGTTAGAGAGCTGAACATCGGTGGAAGCATCGGCTGGACGTCGAAGACCACCTGCTAGCGCGACACTTTGTGTTTGTGGGCTCACCACAAACACTCAAAAATGCGATTTGGCCTGGCAAAGGCATCGACTTACAGCAACCTCGCGCTCACCTTTCCCCAGAAGAGGAGTGGGAGGAGCAAGACGAGCGACGTAACAGGTCGAATCGAGCGACTTTGTCCTGTCCAGCAGTCTTGTGATGCGCGAACTGCTTATCGATTGTGGGTTTCCATTTGGCAGGTTCCCACATCGAGACAAGCACCAGACCCACCCTTTACCACAACTCTATGCCGCTCACGTGACTGTCAACTATTGGACCACGTCAAACGTTGTGACCACGTGATTGCATTGCAAAGTACCCACACACACGAAACCCACAAACGGAAGTTGGGTGCATCTATTGAAATAGCCCAAATTTTAGGGCTCGAGTGAAGCTAGTTCTGGGTGTTTCGACACACGGAACGTCGGCTCGTCCCCAGCTCCGTCACAGCTGACGTCAGAGCTCGGGAATCGGCTTCACCGCCGGTTTCCCGAGCAACGGCGGCATTCTGTTTCGGCGGTAGCAACGGGGACAAGTCGAGTTGGCTTCTGTTTGCAGCGTCGGCCTCCCGGCTTGCTCGAGAGGACCGGTGCTGGGCTTTGTGCTCGGCACCGCTCCTCTCTCGTCGCAAGTCGAGGTGTTGGCGTTGCCCGTGCCCAGTTGGGCGTGGAGAAAAGAAGGAATACATATATATGTAATATATGCGAGCGCTTTTTTGCCCACTTGCTGCTGCTGCGCTTTATCGACGTCGATCTGTAAAAAATATTTGAAAGATTTTTTGCCGCAGCCAGCAGCAGCAAATGATAAATGAAAGAAAGAGAGATAAGTGAAAAAGAGAGCTCAAGGCTCTTTTTTTCCAAACCGAGCCCGCTCAAAGCCAGCCAATACGGGAGCGAAAGCATCCCGCAAGGCGGCAGCTTCTCAAACAAGAGAGGGGGGCAACGTTGGAGCAAATAGCCCCAGCATTGCACCCTCCCTCGTCCAAGAGGAGCGGAGCTGGTCCTTAGCTTATCAGGAGGCGATGGTACTTGCGCATCGAAAGCTCTACGTCACCGCTAAGCAAAGTGCAAAGCACCCGATCAGCAGTTACGCGTCGAGCCTGTCTGAAGCAGCAAGACTTCACCTCCTAAACGCAAAATTGCCTCTTTTCAATCCCTTCACCCAACTTCCGTTTGTGGTTTTTCAGAACCTACTGCAATTGGTCGTACATAAAACGTTTTATTAAGTAAATAAAAGGAAACGAGACATGCAGCGACGTGGCATTTAGTGGTAGTGTAACGACGACAAGATGTCGCAATTGCGCGGGCGCGCAGTCTTGTATGCCCAACGCAAAACCGTCGCCACAACTAGACATCGTCCCCACACGACCGTCTAGCGGGCATTGGTCGTTTGCGGCGTCATCGGTCAAGACGACCTAGCACCGAAGCGCAAGTCGCGACCAAGGACGCACAACAAACGGGAGAGCTCCTCGACGTCCGGCCTTGGGTTAGAGAGCTGAACATCGGTGGAAGCATCGGCTGGACGTCGAAGACCACCTGCTAGCGCGACACTTTGTGTTTGTGGGCTCACCACAAACACTCAAAAATGCGATTTGGCCTGGCAAAGGCATCGACTTACAGCAACCTTGCGCTCACCTTTCCCTAGAAGAGGAGTGGGAGGAGCAAGACGAGCGACGTAACAGGTCGAATCGAGCGACTTTGTCCTGTCCAGCAGTCTTGTGATGCGCGAACTGCTTATCGATTGTGGGTTTCCATTTGGCAGGTTCCCACATCGAGACAAGCACCAGACCCACCCTTTACCACAACTCTATGCCGCTCACGTGACTGTCAACTATTGGACCACGTCAAACGTTGTGACCACGTGATTGCATTGCAAAGTACCCACACACACGAAACCCACAAACGGAAGTTGGGTGCATCTATTGAAATAGCCCAAATTTTAGGGCTCGAGTGAAGCTAGTTCTGGGTGTTTCGACACACGGAACGTCGGCTCGTCCCCAGCTCCGTCACAGCTGACGTCAGAGCTCGGGAATCGGCTTCACCGCCGGTTTCCCGAGCAACGGCGGCATTCTGTTTCGGCGGTAGCAACGGGGACAAGTCGAGTTGGCTTCTGTTTGCAGCGTCGGCCTCCCGGCTTGCTCGAGAGGACCGGTGCTGGGCTTTGTGCTCGGCACCGCTCCTCTCTCGTCGCAAGTCGAGGTGTTGGCGTTGCCCGTGCCCAGTTGGGCGTGGAGAAAAGAAGGAATACATATATATGTAATATATGCGAGCGCTTTTTTGCCCACTTGCTGCTGCTGCGCTTTATCGACGTCGATCTGTAAAAAATATTTGAAAGATTTTTTGCCGCAGCCAGCAGCAGCAAATGATAAATGAAAGAAAGAGAGATAAGTGAAAAAGAGAGCTCAAGGCTCTTTTTTTCCAAACCGAGCCCGCTCAAAGCCAGCCAATACGGGAGCGAAAGCATCCCGCAAGGCGGCAGCTTCTCAAACAAGAGAGGGGGGCAACGTTGGAGCAAATAGCCCCAGCATTGCACCCTCCCTCGTCCAAGAGGAGCGGAGCTGGTCCTTAGCTTATCAGGAGGCGATGGTACTTGCGCATCGAAAGCTCTACGTCACCGCTAAGCAAAGTGCAAAGCACCCGATCAGCAGTTACGCGTCGAGCCTGTCTGAAGCAGCAAGACTTCACCTCCTAAACTAACAGAAAACGCAAAATTGCCCCTTTTCAATCCCTTCACCCAACTTCCGTTTGTGGTTTTTCAGAACCTACTGCAATTGGTCGTACATAAAACGTTTTATTAAGTAAATAAAAGGAAACGAGACATGCAGCGACGTGGCATTTAGTGGTAGTGTAACGACGACAAGATGTCGCAATTGCGCGGGCGCGCAGTCTTGTATGCCCAACGCAAAACCGTCGCCACAACTAGACATCGTCCCCACACGACCGTCTAGCGGGCATTGGTCGTTTGCGGCGTCATCGGTCAAGACGACCTAGCACCGAAGCGCAAGTCGCGACCAAGGACGCACAACAAACGGGAGAGCTCCTCGACGTCCGGCCTTGGGTTAGAGAGCTGAACATCGGTGGAAGCATCGGCTGGACGTCGAAGACCACCTGCTAGCGCGACACTTTGTGTTTGTGGGCTCACCACAAACACTCAAAAATGCGATTTGGCCTGGCAAAGGCATCGACTTACAGCAACCTTGCGCTCACCTTTCCCCAGAAGAGGAGTGGGAGGAGCAAGACGAGCGACGTAACAGGTCGAATCGAGCGACTTTGTCCTGTCCAGCAGTCTTGTGATGCGCGAACTGCTTATCGATTGTGGGTTTCCATTTGGCAGGTTCCCACATCGAGACAAGCACCAGACCCACCCTTTACCACAACTCTATGCCGCTCACGTGACTGTCAACTATTGGACCACGTCAAACGTTGTGACCACGTGATTGCATTGCAAAGTACCCACACACACGAAACCCACAAACGGAAGTTGGGTGCATCTATTGAAATAGCCCAAATTTTAGGGCTCGAGTGAAGCTAGTTCTGGGTGTTTCGACACACGGAACGTCGGCTCGTCCCCAGCTCCGTCACAGCTGACGTCAGAGCTCGGGAATCGGCTTCACCGCCGGTTTCCCGAGCAACGGCGGCATTCTGTTTCGGCGGTAGCAACGGGGACAAGTCGAGTTGGCTTCTGTTTGCAGCGTCGGCCTCCCGGCTTGCTCGAGAGGACCGGTGCTGGGCTTTGTGCTCGGCACCGCTCCTCTCTCGTCGCAAGTCGAGGTGTTGGCGTTGCCCGTGCCCAGTTGGCTCCACCATGCGAGCGCTTTTTTGCCCACTTGCTGCTGCTGCGCTTTATCGACGTCGATCTGTAAAAAATATTTGAAAGATTTTTTGCCGCAGCCAGCAGCAGCAAATGATAAATGAGATAAGTGAAAAAGAGAGCTCAAGGCTCTTTTTTTCCAAACCGAGCCCGCTCAAAGCCAGCCAATACGGGAGCGAAAGCATCCCGCAAGGCGGCAGCTTCTCAAACAAGAGAGGGGGGCAACGTTGGAGCAAATAGCCCCAGCATTGCACCCTCCCTCGTCCAAGAGGAGCGGAGCTGGTCCTTAGCTTATCAGGAGGCGATGGTACTTGCGCATCGAAAGCTCTACGTCACCGCTAAGCAAAGTGCAAAGCACCCGATCAGCAGTTACGCGTCGAGCCTGTCTGAAGCAGCAAGACTTCACCTCCTAAACGCAAAATTGCCTCTTTTCAATCCCTTCACCCAACTTCCGTTTGTGGTTTTTCAGAACCTACTGCAATTGGTCGTACATAAAACGTTTTATTAAGTAAATAAAAGGAAACGAGACATGCAGCGACGTGGCATTTAGTGGTAGTGTAACGACGACAAGATGTCGCAATTGCGCGGGCGCGCAGTCTTGTATGCCCAACGCAAAACCGTCGCCACAACTAGACATCGTCCCCACACGACCGTCTAGCGGGCATTGGTCGTTTGCGGCGTCATCGGTCAAGACGACCTAGCACCGAAGCGCAAGTCGCGACCAAGGACGCACAACAAACGGGAGAGCTCCTCGACGTCCGGCCTTGGGTTAGAGAGCTGAACATCGGTGGAAGCATCGGCTGGACGTCGAAGACCACCTGCTAGCGCGACACTTTGTGTTTGTGGGCTCACCACAAACACTCAAAAATGCGATTTGGCCTGGCAAAGGCATCGACTTACAGCAACCTTGCGCTCACCTTTCCCTAGAAGAGGAGTGGGAGGAGCAAGACGAGCGACGTAACAGGTCGAATCGAGCGACTTTGTCCTGTCCAGCAGTCTTGTGATGCGCGAACTGCTTATCGATTGTGGGTTTCCATTTGGCAGGTTCCCACATCGAGACAAGCACCAGACCCACCCTTTACCACAACTCTATGCCGCTCACGTGACTGTCAACTATTGGACCACGTCAAACGTTGTGACCACGTGATTGCATTGCAAAGTACCCACACACACGAAACCCACAAACGGAAGTTGGGTGCATCTATTGAAATAGCCCAAATTTTAGGGCTCGAGTGAAGCTAGTTCTGGGTGTTTCGACACACGGAACGTCGGCTCGTCCCCAGCTCCGTCACAGCTGACGTCAGAGCTCGGGAATCGGCTTCACCGCCGGTTTCCCGAGCAACGGCGGCATTCTGTTTCGGCGGTAGCAACGGGGACAAGTCGAGTTGGCTTCTGTTTGCAGCGTCGGCCTCCCGGCTTGCTCGAGAGGACCGGTGCTGGGCTTTGTGCTCGGCACCGCTCCTCTCTCGTCGCAAGTCGAGGTGTTGGCGTTGCCCGTGCCCAGTTGGGCGTGGAGAAAAGAAGGAATACATATATATGTAATATATGCGAGCGCTTTTTTGCCCACTTGCTGCTGCTGCGCTTTATCGACGTCGATCTGTAAAAAATATTTGAAAGATTTTTTGCCGCAGCCAGCAGCAGCAAATGATAAATGAAAGAAAGAGAGATAAGTGAAAAAGAGAGCTCAAGGCTCTTTTTTTCCAAACCGAGCCCGCTCAAAGCCAGCCAATACGGGAGCGAAAGCATCCCGCAAGGCGGCAGCTTCTCAAACAAGAGAGGGGGGCAACGTTGGAGCAAATAGCCCCAGCATTGCACCCTCCCTCGTCCAAGAGGAGCGGAGCTGGTCCTTAGCTTATCAGGAGGCGATGGTACTTGCGCATCGAAAGCTCTACGTCACCGCTAAGCAAAGTGCAAAGCACCCGATCAGCAGTTACGCGTCGAGCCTGTCTGAAGCAGCAAGACTTCACCTCCTAAACTAACAGAAAACGCAAAATTGCCCCTTTTCAATCCCTTCACCCAACTTCCGTTTGTGGTTTTTCAGAACCTACTGCAATTGGTCGTACATAAAACGTTTTATTAAGTAAATAAAAGGAAACGAGACATGCAGCGACGTGGCATTTAGTGGTAGTGTAACGACGACAAGATGTCGCAATTGCGCGGGCGCGCAGTCTTGTATGCCCAACGCAAAACCGTCGCCACAACTAGACATCGTCCCCACACGACCGTCTAGCGGGCATTGGTCGTTTGCGGCGTCATCGGTCAAGACGACCTAGCACCGAAGCGCAAGTCGCGACCAAGGACGCACAACAAACGGGAGAGCTCCTCGACGTCCGGCCTTGGGTTAGAGAGCTGAACATCGGTGGAAGCATCGGCTGGACGTCGAAGACCACCTGCTAGCGCGACACTTTGTGTTTGTGGGCTCACCACAAACACTCAAAAATGCGATTTGGCCTGGCAAAGGCATCGACTTACAGCAACCTTGCGCTCACCTTTCCCCAGAAGAGGAGTGGGAGGAGCAAAACCAGCACGTAACAACAAGACGCGGTTTTCCATACTCTGTTGCTCATTGATAGGTAATAGCACCGAACGGTGTTTTCCCTAGGTTGAGAGCATTAAAGGAACCCAATATCGTCATAATTCTGTGCCCAAAAAATGCTATATATTTGACTGTCGAATTTTGTTTTAAAAATTTCTTTGTTTTGCTTTTAGGTATGATATATTTGATAAAATTCAATTACATGTTCAGAAGTAAACACAGAGCTCAGAAATCGGCTTCACTTTTTATTTCTGTATTTAACGCGTATTGTTAGACATCTATTAACAAACCGGTATTGTTACGCGCGCGCACACACTGCAAAACGAAACAGTAACCTATAATTGTCCGTTAACCTTCGTTCCGCCAGTTTGCCTCATTACGTTTTATAGTATAGACGCGGTTGCAGCTAACTACGTAAATCTTTCTCCGTTGGTACATTAATTTCATAACATATACATATAGACTTTTTTTTCTTAGAAACCTGACTTTCATTTTAACATTTCTCCCTGACGCATAATTAAACACTAAATTTCCTGACATGTCGGGGGAATTCCTGACGTATGGCAACCATAACATATTTAGATAATCAAATAAACTGTTTGCTCTGGTTACAAAATGCACAAAAATGAAGTATGATTTTTTATGCATGAAATTGATTTGTTCTAAGCTCTTTACAATTTGTATTCAAGACCAGCAGCTTCGGCCATAGTCAACGGAATTTCATTATTTGCGTGTCGTTTTCGTCTTAAGCTAGTAGCTTTGTTGCATAAGTTGCAATTACCGCTGGAGCAAAGGTCGGCATCACAATGCACGAAAAGCTGAAAAAACAATAAATCACAAGCAGAATAAATAATTCAAAAAATATACTAGGGAGGTAATTGTTAATTCTTGTTGGGTTGAGTTGTTTGGGCACTAAAAAGTTTTTACCACGGTATATTACCAACCTTATTGTAAAAATGTAATGATAAATTTTATGAAAAATAAGTTAAAATACAAATTACGGGATACCGAACGTTAAACAATCATGAAACCAGATTTTAAAACTGATGTATGACTTTTTTAAAATGTACAAAAATATAGCCAACTAGCAAACATTCACTAATGCTTTATTTGAGACAAATAAACACTGTAAGCTGTAACTGACCTGGGTTCCAAGGCGTTTAAAAGTAAAAGGCCTGAAACTAAAAATCGCCATAAACTTAGGCAAGTTACCGGAACGCAACTCAAGTTGACCGGAAGATAACGAGTCGGTTTCGAAACGAAAGGTTTTATCCTTTGGGCACCTGTCAAGCATATAATATAGTATTTGAAACAACATGTTTATTTCTTAAGTGCCCAACACTTCAATAGTTTCTTGACATTATTTCAGTGACAGGAGAAGCATAGAATTTAGTATCTGCAACAACACGTTTATTTCTTAAATGTGTCATACATTTTATTAATTTTTTTCGAGAGTTTAGAGATGTTTGGTCACAATTTTGCATTGCCCTATCATAAACTTAGCCTTGGCGAAATTGAAAGTTTGGGCATTAGTTTATACACTATAAAGTTTGGTTTTGGCCAAATTTGAAAAAAAATGGACCGAAACCGAAACAAAGGTAAAACAGAAACTTTGAGGCATCACTACTCAAAACCGCAAAGAAAAATTGTTCTTGCAGAACTCTTATGTTCTATTGTTATTACATGTGTGTGGTTGATGAGCGTAATATGGTGAAAATACTAAGTTCATCAGTTTTTATTTGATTGTACCTTCCCTTGATCGCATACATCAGAAATAACAGAGTAAGTAACCAAGAACCACAAAAATCGTTAATCATTGGGTGGACTTATGTAACACAGTACCCATTTTTCAGCAGGTAATAGCGACGCTTATCCTGAGAGTTGGCGGTAGGAGTGGCAAAACAGTCTCGGAGACTCAATTGTTTGTCTTGAAGTTGCGAGTTTGTATTGTAACTGTCATCAACATATACCTGCACAAAGATGACACTCAACACAAGTCATATTTTTTAAGTTGACAACGTGCTACAGTTGTCTAAACTTACCAAGGCGTAAAGACGATGGTCAACCGAAAATGCTGCCGCTGGATAAAGAGTTTCGTTCATTCTGAAATGTTGATTATAAGATAAATCTGTTCTGTTCATTATTTACCAAGTTATTTAACCAATTAAGACGACAACCAGCAATCTCACAGGCCCGATAGACAGTAATGCAGTTATAAGTACGGTACTGTTGCTATATACCCCAGTATATATGTAATAGTAAATATCGTTTGTGCATTAGGATGGACGCCAGCAATGAATACATAATATACACATACATAATATAATATACACAAAGATGCAAATCTTTGAGAACATACAGTTACGTTTGTATCGTTTTTCAGAATCATTGTGTTGCCCCCAAAATAGGCTCTCACCTAAAATAGGATATGTTCAAGATGTTGTAATCGATTCGGCTGTTTAGATCTAACAACAAATCGTTGTCCACTTCAAAGTCGTCGCTCTGTGTCTCTTCGAAAGCATTTACGTGCGTTTGTACTCTACACTGCAAATTCATCTAAACCAAAGGTAAAATTGCCAGTGTGTGTTTTGTGTAAAGTGCCGTGAATACAACTTGTATGTGACTCATAAATGATTGCTTCTTAAAAAAAACATACGCTAATCTTTGTTCTTTTGTTAATGCGACGAATTATTTACATTCTGGTACGTTTTTACACACATATTGGGATTTGCACATATACTGGGATTAGCCCTGAAGCGACTATTGCAATTATGTTTAATAGCATATTTGTGATTTGAAGAGCGAAACGACTGTTGGGACTGTTTTTTAATGACACTCGTGTATAACCCTTTATGACAACTTGGTTACATTATTCTCTACGCTGGTTGAGCCAAAAAAAAGTAGGAGACCTACTTGAAATTGTCCTCTGCTTCTAGTAATGAGTATGTCACTTTCCCAATCCTCAAGTTGTTCAGAAGTGCGAGGTTTGTCATTAAAACGCAATACATTGTCATAAATCAGATATCCTTCTTCCACCTAGCAACAAAATAATTATGATACTTTTAATTCATGGTATATTAAAAGGTGAAAAAAAGAATGAAAAAAGACTAAAGGTGAAAAAAAATATTTTGCCAGAAAAAAAGACCATCGTCCTCCGAGTCTTGATCCCACAAAACAGAAACAAGATGCTTGAAACAAAATTTCTTTAAAGCTTTCGTGAGCAGTTATACAGCAGCAATAATCTCAATAAACGTATGGAACGCATGAAAACGAATAGCGTTTCTTTTTTGAACATTACTGTTTTTTATTCGTATTTACAATGGAAAACATTCAGTTAAAATGTGTTTTTTCAAAAATGCACGTATTTGATTTTTGGAACAGTTGACCAACAAGTTTCATCGCGCAGTAATTTCTCGCTTGATGATTGTTAAGAGTCGAAACCGTCCATTCCGATCGGCTGGTCTGATCTGATCACAAGTCGATCGCATGACATGCAGAAAAAATGAAAAAAGGTCTTGTGACCCATTTTGATCCAGCATAAGGGCGCCCATTTAATTGATAAAGAAAATTATAATCATACCACAATACAAACGTGATGGAGGGGTTGGTTTTTAATACAAGTCATCTTTTGGTAATAAACAGACAATTTTAGTACCTATTACGGAAATGGAAGATTCCGCGAGTTAATTAAAAAATCGATCTTGGGTGGAAGAGGTTGGACGGTTGTTAGTTGTTTTTGCACAAAGAGAAATATACTAAACTCAACTCAATTAAAACAAATTGCGTGGTTCGTTTTATATTACCTGTACTTTTGATCCACAAGAATCAAAAGGAATTATACAAGGATCCCGAACAATTCGATATCTAGGGTAACCGAGGTAATCACGCTCGTACCAAGAACTTCTAACTTGCCTGTAACGATAAATACTTTTATTGCAAGAAAAAAATACACACGGGTCTTAGGTTCAATTTACATCAGAAATATTTCTACACTTCCAAATGCTGATGATTTGAAATTAAAGTAGGCGTTTTAAAACGGCAAAGGGTTGGTGGAGAGGTGGCAGTGGACATGATTTCATATTACTGCCAAGTGTTAAACAACAGGTCTGTATGGAAGTTGGGTCAAATTAAACTGATGGTGAAATTTTAGAAAGCCTGTTGAACAGGTTACCCAAATGTGCGAAAAAGTAGAATGTACGAGGCAAGATAACTGTACAATGATAACATACTCGTATTTTGTTTAAATCACTGTAAGCCAGGTCCAGGTCCATCAGAAGCGTCAAACCAAATCAAGCCACCCTGTCATAGTCTCATAATAACATGCGATTAAAATATATACCAAAAACGTTGTCTCGTATCTTTTTTTTCTTCAAATATTTTGTGCTAGATCTTTTTTCAAGGCGAGTTCAGGACTTTATTCCAGGTCCACTATTAATAGTTTGAAGCATAAAACGGAATTGCATGTTGCTGGAATACATAGCTTTATGTTACGAGCATTACCATGAGTCGGGAAATTTACAAGTGCAGGCGGGATTCTCGTGTGAGGCTCTCGTAAACAGCTTTTCATGTTGAACTTTCTGAGGCAACAGACTTGCGTTGCAGGTAACTTCAAAGTAGGTGGCGTTGCAAATCACGTTACAAACCTCGCTGCCTAAAAAAATTATAAAAAACACAGGTAGAATTAAAGCTAGATAGAATTAAAGCGTGAAGTAATAATAAACATCAAAATGTTTCATAAAAAATCGAAATTGAAACAAAAAAGTGTGGCCTTCATAGAACTGAAGATGGCAGGAGCATTTGAAGAAATGATGAAGGCCTGATGAAGGCGTCTTGTATAGGACGTCGAAACGTCGATTGTTTGCAATAAAACTGCTGGATGAGCAATACTTGGTCATACATTATGCCTGGCAGCAATAGCTTGTTTGAAGAAACGTTTGAAAAATAAAGCACGTCGCTTTGTACGTCTATTAGGGCCGTTAGTTTTATCATTAAAATTAAAGTATTTAGTGACTTAATTTATTTGGTCATATATAAGTTTAGGCGTAATTAACATATAAAATCGGTAGGTGCTCCCAAGCAGGCCTACCTTCATGCCACTGGCAGAGTTTTCCTTGATATCCTTGTGGACAGGAACATACGTAACTGTCACCACGTGGTAAACACGATCCACCGTTTTGACAAGGCTTAAAGCAAGGAGGTTACTTGTAGGACAACACGCTTTGAATAATGCCACACAAAAAACGACAAATTGTACAATACCGATACAAAACAAGGGTGAAAGATTTCGCATCTTGGACCCGATCTTCCTATGGGACATCGACGGCAAGAGAATCCCTCGTAACGGTCAATACAATGCCCCCCATTGCAAGGGTTAGATAACGTCAAGCATTCATTGACGAGGTCTAAATGTGAGAAATGTTTCAAAATTTAGTGGTCAATGTATGAACAGTGCATAAAATTACAAAGACTACAACATGTAAGTCTTGCAATCAGTTTTTTTTATGATAAACGTAAAAAGTAATTTAATTAAAAAACTTGTGTATGCAGAATACCCCCACTGATGATGACAACAGCGATTGTTAAAATGTCTGCACTAAGATATATACTATATACATAAGCATGGGCGCCGGCAGAAAATTTTGAAAGAGGGGGCAAATTTTGGCTGATACTTTACCGCATCAAAGAATTTGTTATATATGAAGCCATAAATCGTGTACTTCACAATTGAGTTGCCTAAAAGTTAAAGCATTTAACGATGTAACAAATCCCCGCGCTGCCACTTTAATTAGGTTTGCTGCTAAATATGTTAAATTGAGGTACACTGAAATTCCAAGGGGGGGCAAGTGCCCCCTCTTGCCCCTACGTGGCGGCGCCCATGTACATAAGCTCTCTGGCAGTTATATACGTATATACAAGTTATATATATATATAAATGTATTTTACCATCTTCCATAACACAAGCAGTGCTATTCCTTGGCACTGATCTGGTACATCGACAATCGACGTTGCCTGAATTGTAGCGAACACATTCCTTCCCGCCTCTGTTGCAGTTCTAATCAAAAACACAGTTGGATTCAGGGTAAAAAAGTGCTAACACACTGCAGTTCAACAGTGCAAATGCGAAAGAGTCGTTGCGTGCAGCAAGGTATTGGGTTAAATATGTGGGAACCCACGATGATCTCTGGGGTTGGCAATCGCCACTAAAAGGGTTTTGAATGTAATCAACCCAACTACGCAAATGTGAAAAAGAGTTGTTGCACAGCAAGAAAATGTGTAAAAACATTTTTTACATTAGATTCTCGTATTTGTCACCATTAACCGAATACATGTGAGTCCCACTTCCTGTAATTTCTCTTACGAAAGGTTTTTAGTTGGATTGGTACAGCAAAACTCTGTACTTTTTATAATTTAAGCTCTAAGTGCTCATAGACTAAATTTGAAAAAAAATTAGAAACTATAAGAACCTACACACAAACATGAAAATATGTTTAATCAAAAACAGAATTGGCACAAAGAAAAATAAAACGTTTGCAGCATAATTTATTAAGTACGTAGGCTACAAGCTTTTCAGGCGTTTTTTGAATCTATAGATTCAAAATCTACGTACTATAGTACGTTTTGGATTATTTTGGGTTTTTGAAAGCAAACTTACTTCACTCGAAGAACAGTTTAGATCGCACTGTTTGCCAGTAAATGGACCAGCACACTCACAAAAAGATATGTTGTCTCGCACAACGCATGTACCACCGTTGTTACATGTTGTGTTCAAGCATGGGTCTGGTATGTTGCAGTTCTTACCTATATAACCTACACAAAGATTTTTAAACAAAAACCGTAATTTTGACACTTTTTTGAGCTCGGATTTTTGAAATGATCGAAAACTGGACCTGAACCAGGAGTATAAATCGAATCACAGTTACAACCGGGCCTGAAATTGAAGACCGAAGCCGGCCCTAACCCAGCCCGAAACCAAAAGTACAAGCCCGAAACCCGGCCCGAACCCGAATCGTTTTTGGGAAGCCGGTTTTGATTTGCCCGAAAGTTTGATTGACAGGCCTATACATTGAAGCCTCGGGAAAGGCCTATACAATTGCAAGGCGTTTCAGAGCTGTTTGACATTTAGGCCAGATCCAGCAACTGGGTATCTAGTAGAAAAATTTATTTAAAAAAAACTGACACAAAGTGAAAAGTCAGGCCCGAATCAGGCCCGTTTTTTTGAAGAAGCCCGAACCCGGCCCAAACCCAACTCTGAACAACTCTGAATCGACTCGGCCACGTCTTATCGAGCACAAAAACGTATAATGCATATCTAAATTTGCATATACAACATGCAACAATAACATCGCCCCTAACATCAAGATTTTGAGTCAGTACTTACCCAAGGCTTTAAGCAATTAAGGGTATACTTAAAACATTGATTGTGTTTTGTCTATTACGATGTTTTTTACATTATTGTGATATTCTTTGGAAGTATGCTAAAATGCTAAAAAACGCAGTTTTCAACTTTTCTTGCTAAAATAGGTGTCTTTAGCTAAACATTCTTTTAACTTGATTAAACATTTGTACCATCATAAACATGTGGGCAGATACGGGGAATTAGAGGGACATGGGTTGGGAAAACACTGCCACAAGTGAAATCTACACCCACCAGGAAAACATTCACAGGTGTAGGAGTCTTTTTCGGAATGACATATTCCTGTGGAATTGCATAGTGAGCCATGGCAGAAGTCGACAAACTGGCATCTTGAACCCCGAAAGCCAGGACTGCAACGGCATGACCGTCTGTCAAAACAAAAGTAAAAAGTTTCGCTAATGCCACAATTGAAATTTTTGGTAATTTTTACACACATTTACACGTAACCGTCAATGTTTTGAATGGGCCACCCAAATTGGTTTGTTAAAAACTTTTTTTTGAAAGCAGGTACGAGTGTACAAAAAGCGTATGTAGCTACCGAACAAACGAAAATGCATGCACTTCAGTTGAAAAACTTTTAGGTCAGTTAAAAAGTTGTAAGTGTGACTATAACGGTTTCTTACAGCGACAGTCAGGCATTGAAAGCAACTTTTCCGAACATCAATTTGCTATTTATGGCTGGTACCAGGTGCCAATTGGCTTCCTCTTTAACAACAGATTTAATTGCATGTCAATTTAAATGAAAGCAATTTGGCAAAACTGTTCAATGGTAAATTCCACACATAAAGCTGCCATATCCATCGAGATATTATTTTACTTTTTAAATAATATAATCACGGTATTTCGCACCCGATTGCTTCCTCATACAGGCACTTGCCCTCGTTCAGGCAGGGGTTAAATACCTCACAAAGACCGACTTGGAGTAGTCCAGTAGTTTGAGATGTATTTGAGGGAGTTTCCTCAACAACTGCTGCAGCTAAAATTAAAGTCCAAATTTACGTTTTTAGGAAAATACAAAAACAAATAAAGATGCAGAAATTTAAACTTAACTAAAAGGGTGGCTTACCACATATTACCCTTGCATATACACTATACCTATTTTATGACGTTATTATTTTTACTGCACTTATTTTATATTGGGTCCCATATCATCCACTGTTTTATACAATTTCGGTTGTTTCTGCAAACAGAAACTCATGGGTCCCCCACACATGCAAAATTATAAATCAGTGGTCGGCAAACGCCGGTCTGCGGCCCGGTGCCGGTCCGCGAGGTATTCATTACCGGCAGGATAATTTTTAGGTTAAATGCTCTTAAAAATTTCCTTGTGCAACCTGGGGATGATAAACTAATTTAAGCGTTTTTATTGCTAAATAGTTGCAGTTTTTTGAAGATCGGTCCGCGATAAATTTTCACTTTTAATAACGGTCCGCGGTGCAAAAAAGGTTGCCGACCCCTGTTGTAAATAATGCATTTCAAGAGATAATTATAAGAAAGTTTGTTGTTGTAAGATAAAAGACAGTGATCGGTACTGAGCATAAATAAAAATATGGAGTGCAAACTTTTTAAATTTCATTCCATTCAAACATTTTTGAAGATTTTTCTCTATCTGAGAAAAAAGGCTAAAACACATTGTAGGGGGCTAGTGGGGTATTTAATAGGGCTACAGGATCAAAGACAACAATCGACATTCGGAAAATGTTTATGAAAGGTAGAAATCGCTGCGACAATGGCAATAGAACAGGGAAAGATTCCCAGAATCAATTTACCAGGATTTATAATTCAGGCATTGTTTAAAAAATTGACTCTTTTTGGTGGGGCTAGTGGGGTAAATGTTGGGACCACAGGGTGAAACACAACATTCTACAGCTCTACAAGTTACCCAAATGTCATTCATTTCAGGCATTGTTGAAAAAATGGACCCATTTTGGAGGCATAGTGGGGTAAATGTTGGGGCGTAAGCTGTTCAAATTTCATTCAATTCTGAGCACTAGAGGTTTTGTTGGCAACATTCGTTAAAGCTTCTGACGTCATAAGGCTGTTAACACCCCTCTAAATGGCATGTGCAAACAACGTCCACCAAATTCTAATGTTAAAAACACCTTGCAATTTTAATTCATGTATAGTTGTATGCAATGCTTTATTAACAGTCCTGAAGCGTATACGCTATAGCGGATTGCATAACCTAGCGTCTATAGTTCGGGGATGTTGTTATAAAGACACAAATGTCGACCAACATAGGAAACTTGGCTAAAATCTGGCAAAAGCAATACCTAAACCAGTCTATTCACTATTATTTGGGCGCCAGAAATACAGCCTAGGTTCATAACTTTGTCCTTAAAAAGCCAACAATATTCTTACCCGACGCTGTAGTCAGAAACGTTACCAACACACAGTAGACGAAACCAACGTACATCGCCATAAAAGAAGGATATTCTGCCCTATAAATCTTGTACAGAATTCTGAGATTCGCAAATTAAAAGACTGTCAGATCGATTAAACTTACGAAATTAACCTTTTACATAAGGTTTAAGACTACAAACCGCAAGTAGCCCAAAAATTATCACCAAAAACAACTAGACCAAGTTGATTGCGGTTCCCTAGCAATCAAAACCAAACACGTTTCGGCACGCTAACCTAGAATATATTGACTTGTGGCACAGGCCTGTTACCAAGACCCCTCCACGCAGTTTCATATTTCGCACTCAGGCCTTATGGCTTCTAGCCGCAGAAAAACTCACACGCTCAGCCGACAATAGTAAAAAATCCAACCAAAGAAGGCAAGACGTTGGGATTGTCCATTTGTTGGGTACGTATTGATGATTTTTTTAGGGTTAAGATTTTTGCATATCAGGGAAGAAGTTTTGTCAAGAAGACACCTGCCAGACTATTTAAGTAGCAGATTAAAGCACAAAAGATACGCTGCAAACTGGTTTATTTTGCAGAAAGTGCAGCACACACAAAAACATAGATTGCCCACAAAACCGACGGCGAAATGTAAGAGAATTCGTTTTTAAGAGCACTGCAAATTTGCGTTGATTTTTGTAGCGGCAACAACACACCTGTACTACTCTAAGAACACACCGTTAGTGTGGTCAAAATACATGGAAATGTTAAAACAACACACTTGTTTTTCTGGTGTCAATTTTCTGATACATGAGTCCCATATTAAAGTGGAAACAATAGCTATAATGCAAATCATTTTGTAACAACATAAAAGCATATGGAGGCAATACAACTTTTTGATTGTCAAATAAATAATACCCTATTACCCTTAAATGAATAGCACATCCACCAGTCGTCTCTTAGGCGTGGTGTATAGGAAGCAAGCAGCAATAAAAGGCATAAAAATAATGCCATTTATTGCAGCTTTTGGTCTACGCTTCTACACACCAGCCCTTGAAATGACCAGTGACATGGCTTCCCTAACCTAGTACAATTTTACACCCAGCCAAACAACAGCAACATCTTTCAATCACGATTTAGGCCTGGCGCATTGAAGGCAAGCCACAGTACGTTGTATCGAAATACAAATTACTGCAACCTTTGGTCTACGCCCCAATGTGCAAGCCTAAAAGCAATGAAGAGTTGAACAACTAAACCTAATTTGTAACCTTAAACCAATAAAAAAAACTAAGCATGGATATCTACAAAGTATATGTTGCATCCACATGCTTTGGACATTTTAAAAAGTACATATAACAGAAGTGCAATAAGCCATTTTTTGGCAATGTTAGCTGAAATAAGCCAAAAGCCCGAGGCACAAGATATGCTACAGCATTTTTTTCTAACTGATTGTGCCATTTGACAGATGTTATGTCCAGAAAACATCAACCTGAACCCAGCTATATGGAAAATAACACACGACGAAATCAGAAAGTTCATGAAAAAATCTGACTAAAGAGAAAGAGTTAAATGATGAAACAGAACAAACTGCTTCGAAGCAACTATACTTGGTAAACTTAAGACTAAACTTTCCTAACATTTGCCGTCGATTTCGTGAGACTGAAGTGCAGACAAACAACGGACAAAAAATAGAACAAATTCCATTAAGACTAAGCCAAAGCGGAATGCATCAAACTTCCACTTGCACAGCTGGTGAAATTTTGTTCCTAATTTTCTTGTCAACGCAAGGACACCATGGGCAACAGCCTAGGGAATAAAAGTAAGCTTTAGCTACAATGCTCCTACTTAATCTATTAAACATCCCCATACTCATTAAGTAACGTCTCCAGGTAACTTTTGATTGCTTAGGTCTGGCATCTTGGTTCGGGTTTTGTGCTTCCACGTCTATTTCCGATACGCTATTCAAGTATTCAAAGGTTAGATTAGCTGTAAGAAATAAAAAAAATCATGTTTCAGGATACCACAACAAAATGAAACACTATATTTCTAACCCAGTGTACTTAAACTTCAGGTACTGCTTCGAAAAGCTAGGCCTTTAAAGCACCTACTTAACAGACCAAATTCATTGTACACAGCCAATATATGTATGTGTCTAACCTTCTCTAACTGCTAAATTTCTTTCAGCGCTCACCAGCAAGGGGTGATAATGCTTTAAAACACTGGTTTACTTGTTTAAAAAATGGTCCAACGCGCCTCACCCAGATACAGTAATAAAAATGCCTTGATTCGTTCTGGGTTCAAAAGTAGCTAATGTATATACAGTTAACGTGTCTTTATTTGTGTTTTAAAATACCTTACATTTAATAAATACAATGAACGATTTTTAGTCCGAACATGATCTCACCTAATTTGGCATGAAACCACATGAGCCATATTTGATAGATAAATATCGACAGATGAGTAGTTATCTTAAATCCAAGCAAAACCCGAACACAGATTGGTTGACTGCTCCACCATATATCTGCATGAGAAAAGAAGTGGACATCAAACAACTACTAACCGATAGACATTTTTAATACAAAGTTTCATTTGTTCATTTTATTGACTAACCGTGCTCCAGAAGATTGGACTCTAGAAAAGAATTGACAAATACAAATCCAGCAATGGTTGACATGACAACATTGGCAACCATCCAAGTGATCACAGTCCAAACGAAAAGTCTAAAGAGAAAAATGACCACAATAGGTAAATTATATACGCAAGTGCTTAAAGTGACATATTTAAATAATATCAAGAGTATGCTCTTACCGATGCCCATAAACCAACCTTATTACTGATAAAAAGAGCAATGACCTAGCCAGGCCATATATAATCAAGATTAACCTACATTCATAACTGGTAACAGACCTGAAGCTTTCATGCACACCAACGATCACGGCATACACAAATATGAATCATAGTACGCCAGGCCTAACAAAGGCGTTTTACCGATTCCAGCATAGGCTTCGGTCGTGGGTTCAAGTCCCACGGCTGGCCAGATTTTAAGGCTTTCTGTATGGAAATGTTCGTGAACCCGGCTTGATTCGGTACAACGCCTTCAATAGGCTTGGCTTACGATGATTACGTTGCCCAAGTGTATATGTTACCTGTAGTTTTTCATCCCAACGCAGGAATTAATCCA
This sequence comes from Phallusia mammillata, assembly GCF_965637545.1. Lineage (NCBI taxonomy): Eukaryota > Metazoa > Chordata > Ascidiacea > Phlebobranchia > Ascidiidae > Phallusia > Phallusia mammillata. The sequence continues at coordinate 22,001,228 of NC_137254.1, forward strand.
TCGGCAGTGATGATCAAATCTTTCTACACATTTGTTGCACTTTCTGCAGTGCTTGCTGCCCTTGTACCTAAATAAAAACGTTTTTAGCACATAGTAAATTAAACGTTTATCTTAATACGGCTCCATCCTATTAATTAGGCCAAATATCGTTCAACTTGGACTGTACGCGAGTATGAACTAAGCTAGTGTAAAATACATGCCACAAATATCACAAAATCTCAAATTATTTCATGTTTGAAATGGGACAATAAATACATACAATCAATGCAAAGTGTCAGTTTAAAAAGTACATTAATAAAGATACTTACACAATGACTTCGCAAATGTAGCAGAAATCGCCTTCGATCACGTGACGACGAGTGCTACGATCAAAAATCGGTACAATTCTGGATTGGTTGTAAATAGTTCCTTTCGCGTTGTCATCTACTGGATCCACAGACGTAGCAACTGATACCATGGTGATTTGTGCGCCAAGCACTATTGAAGCAGCCTGAAACGGAAAGATTTTCAATAACAAATAGCGGCTAATATATGCTTGAATACATTTTTTTCCATAAGTGATTGTTTGTTTTAATGCACGTTCTATATAAAAACGGTTTTGTTTCTTTTCTTACTAAATTTGTCCTGTTGTGCCAAAATTTTAAAAGTAATCAACAAGCACGTCTTTTTATAAACGAGTTTTTATGACACTTAAACAAAAAAGAAAACCCGAATCATTCATAATATGTCACTTACCCCAACAGCGCCAAAGTTCCAACCAAAAGTTAGCGCTGGGGCTTCCAAACCAAACATGCAAGCTGCAGAAAACACAAGGAAGACCCAGGCCAGTACCTGAAACAACATGTGGTTAGTAAAACACCAGTACTTACATAACACAGTCTAAATTACACGTACCTGCTGAATATCAGGCTTGTGCCAGCCATTTTTTCGGACAAAAGAGTTATCCGCCATTTTAAACCACTCAAACTACCTCGTCTTATGTAATTCTACCTCACACTTCTCAAATACAGCAATTTAACCTGCAACTAGTATTACCTTCGCTGCTAACTAAACGCAAAATGTGTGGAAATTTTCCACATTTCACAGACTGATTGTTCCATTGTTAGCAAAGTGATGACACAATTGGCCTTGTTACCGTACAAAGAGAAATACTTACATTGCATAACCTTAAATTTACACGCCAAATGATAATGTAACAAGTGTTTTTAATTCATTCGATTTCATAATAAATTCATGATAACGTTTCGCCATGATAACGTTTCACATCCTACAAGCAATGTGGGCAAAAAAGATTGAAACAGATTCAAACAAAAAAGTGACCTATTCATAACACTATGCAATTTAACATCAATAAAATAAAAAATCAGTAAGTAAATACGTGAAAAGGGTGGCAAAGGCTACCTTTCTTATCCTATAAAAATATAGTTTTAGTTGCTTTTAAGTTCGTCGAAATGGCAGCTCTTCAAGGAGTTACGGTTACCATTTTTGACACAGAAGTTCACTGTAGGATAAAGAACATTTTGTAAAGGAAAAAACAAAAAAATATTTACAGAATATGACGCCTACCGAAATTTCGGAGCAATATAAAATCCGAGACAGCAATAGAATCTTCATGTCATTTTTGGGGTTTTATCGAAATTGAATCGGCTTCATATGAGTCCGAGTTACTTGGTTTAGTACAGCGTTGGTGTTCAAGGACAACGTTGGTGTTCAATTTTCAGTTATCAGATATTACGTTTCTGACATTCGCATTTTAATCAATTTGCTAGACCTGTTAACAAATACAGGATGGTTAGGTAAATGTACAGATTACACGTGTGCATGCAAGATAATAACAACCACAATACATGCAGGTATACAAAACAGGGACTAGCATATTCGGAAAGCAAAATACGTTTTACCACAAAAGCATTTAAAGGTATAAAACTGTGGCTCAGTAAGTAGATGTAGAAACATTTAAAACAATAAAAACCAAACTGGTAGGTAAAATGAACTTCATATCTCATGCTGTGGATAGGGTTAACAAGAGATAAACAATAACACTGATAGGCTATTACACGAATATAGGCTAAATGTTACGATACATTGGCCAATTACACTGCAAAACTTTTGAAACATAAATGTCGATTAACATAAACGGACGAAACTGTTATTTCATCAAGAAACCATCACAAAAAATGCATGCAAAGAGTAAGCTTTGTAAATTGCATGAAGTAAACCATTTCAAACGATAAAGCCTAATTTGAAATGAAACCAGTTTTCCGGTGATTACTGTTCTCTACACCAACATAATCCAAAACCCACTGTATAAAACCCAAGGCCAAATAGAATCAACCGTTATACAACGAATTGTATTCGCTCACAGGAACTGAGGATACCATAAACATTTGGTGAAATATATATTATGTAAAACTACTGTGTACAACGGTTGGTTCGGTTTGGTCTAGGGTTTTCTACACTGGGTTTTGGACCATTTCAAAAGGCATGCAAAGAGTAAGTTCAAGCAGGCAGTCTCTTCTGTAACACCACCTTGTACGTGTGTGGTGAGAACACTATCATCTGAAGGCCCTTATCAATTTCCGGCAATTTTTTAGCGGTTGGGTCAGGAAGCACGTTGAAATAACGAAACAAAGATACCAGAAAGAAAAAGATTTCTATCTTGGCAATGCGTTCCCCTAAACACCGACGAAGTCCAACCCCAAACGGAATTACATGAGGAGAAGCCACAAACTTGCCATCTTCGTCCAAGTGTCTATAAGGATTGAATTCATGTGGCTTGTCCCATACTTCAGGGTTATTATGCACTGCCCATAAGTTCCCACTAACCTATAAAACATAGCAAATGGTCAATGTTTTATATGTTAGGAAATTGACTAAGCTTAGACAACAGGCAAAAACCGAATTTTATAGGTCATATTTGTTAACAACTACCAGTCACGCATAACAAATAGTACTGCTCCCAGCAACTTTAATATATATGTATTCAATACATAAGCGTATTAAAAGAAAAACTAGATAGTTATACACACATATTAATCGCTTCAGTGTACACACATTAGCTTGGCGCTAGGCAAGGGCCCCTGACCTGACTCAGGGGTGCACAACCTTTTCGCCACGACGGTCGCATCGCAGATTCTTATTTCGCCAACGGCCGCCAATACCCTGCTTGTTTCTATTTCAAAATTTCTGATGGAAAGAAATATGTTTATATCACCTATATACCCTCTAATGGAGCATAAAAGGCCCAGTTTATTTTCTAACTTGATGCTCAGATTACGCTGAACAATCTTCTATCAGTCTTAACCAGTGGTTCTTAACCTTTTTGGTGTGGTTTCCCACTAACGTCAATCACCAAGACACCAACTTCGAATTTCCCCCTCTGTTATTTTTAAAATCATGTTTTGTGCCCTACGTTAACAAAAAAATATTTTTTAAATAAAATAATTTTGTGGAGCGATTTGGTCTGGACCCTAAAGGTATACTGCAATCTTTTTGAGTTTAAATAGTGTTTCTGTGAGAGATTAAACTATTTGGAATACTGAAGAGTCTGCTCTGCTTGCATTATTCATTTATTGCATCACAATCAACAAAGGAAAGGCTTTTATTCGCGCAAAATAGCAAAGTCATTGATGGTTTTAGTCTTGTATGTGATGTAACAAACGGCCTTTGGATTTGTATGTGTCTTGTAAACCTTAGTGAAATTAATCTTACATGTTGTTGCAGAAAATTTTTAGTAAAGTAACTTTCAATGGTTAATTCAAAGCCGGATTCGACCCTCGAGCGCGAGTTTGCTCTTTTCAAGCTTACATAATTTTCCCCCGAAAACATGAAATTTCCCACTAGTGGGAAATTTCCCACCGGTCAAGAACCACTGGTCTTAACTGTTTATATTGTGATGCTTGTGGTACCTGTTTTGTTCGCACTGTTTGCCCACAAGAGGCATACAAAAATCTGAACCATATGTTTACTAGGCTGGTAGTACTCTTTACAGTCTCACAAAATCTGTTTGAAAAAAATAGAGCAGTTTGAAAAAAATATTTAGCAAAAGAGTTTTTTACGTCACGGCTGCCAGTACATATATTTGGATAAACATGTTCACGGCCGCACAAACTAGTCTCTGCACCCGCAGGTTGTGCACCCCTGCGTTAGGTATATACCCAAAAAAAATATTGGCATGAAGTAAATTATATTACGTAACATTGACGAACACGCCATATCGGAACTTGCAGGTACTAGTTTATAGTTGCGTAACACGTCATATGTATGTGCAACGTCATTCCAGCCCGAGTGTTAAGGTAAACAACACAACTGCTTCCGCACACGTAAGAAAAAAAAATTTGAACGACCCTTTTGCAATACTGTATACTTTAAACTAAAATCTCATAGCTCGTTGCTTAATGGATGAAGGCTACAATGAACCTTTCGCTTATTAATTTAATTTTTTTAAAACATCAAGTCATGCGTCGTCATGAATTCAAGAAATATACATTTCGCCTTTGCGGCATCTTTACTATTCTAATCAAATAGAATGCCCCTTTGCTTCGATTTTGTTTCAGATATACTCACAAGAGTGTTTTTTGGCAAACGGTATTGACGGAAATCAACATCTTCACTTGTGCAATGTGGAACACCAAATGGTACCAAAGTGCGGCAACGCATCACTTCTTGAATGATAGCACATGACATTGGCATTAGGTCTCTATGTGACAGAGTTAGTTGCTCGTCAGGACCTAAACCATATTTGATTGATAAATGATATATGTTGTATTTTTGGTACAGTAAAATGCCAAGCTGGTCTGTAAGGCATTTGCATTTCAATCATGGCAGCAAAAAATTTAAAAATGCTACAGTTCCACAATTTACAATCGTGAACGCATTTTGTAAATCGGTAAGTGCACCTTCAATGAAATATCTCTTTAATCATATAATATACAAAACCTAATGATATATCTCTTTAATCATATTACATGCAATGTTTAATGATATATCTCAGCAAAGTTGCTCACAGTAAGAACTATCTACAAAATGATATCCTTGTAAAAAATTATGTGCAAATCAACTTACAATTTTGAAAATACAGCAGTGGCACATTTCTTCAGATTGTTTAAAAATAAATTGCATGTGTTATTGGCTAATGACTGTATTTTGTTCCATGCCATTTGTTTACTATTTTTTTACCACTTTCGCTCTCAGGTATTACACCAATATTCTATTGTTGTTCACCCAAAAATATGCTCTGGAAAAGGTGGATAACAAGCTTGGTACGGTTTGAAACCCCTTGTTTAGATGCTTCGGTATTTGGGAACAAAGTGTTATAGTTTTAAAAGACACATGGCTTTTGCAAAGTTTTGGTGTTTCCATCATAATTAATGCACCTACAGGCCATGTTTTCCATTTCAGTTTCATTGTATTAGCTAATGTTTTAGAGGTGTGGACCGCAGATGCTGCATTGACTTTGAATACAGGCAGTAGTGAGATTTAAATTTTTTGAGAGCTTGTTCTATTACAAAAGTCAAAATTTTTCAGTCGGTTTATTAACAGTAAATTCATTGACAATAACCAGTAATGCTAACCGGTTCGCTGATCTCATAAATTTCATGGGACAGTTCTATAGAACCGCTGCGAACAGACTGAATCCACCACTGGCAACAGGGTTGATTCAATCTTAGTTATGTGTACATATAGGCACCTTCACCAACAACGAAGTGTTCAGACCTTTGCAGGTTTCACTAGGACCATTCATTTTTTTCCAATACAATTAGGTCTTTTTCATGAACTAATGTAATATTGTTGACAAAAATAATTTTCATGGTTTGATCTTACCAAGTAAATTGTCAATTTCTTGTTGCATCTTTTTGATATAATCGGGATTATGAAGAAGGATAGCAATGGCCCATGCAAGTGTGTTGCTGGATGTTTCAGTTCCAGCCAAATAAAGATCTTTAACCAATCCTCCCAGCTCTGCATTCTTTAGCATTGAAATGTACAAAAACTAAATTTACTATGGTCATGCTGGGTTTAAGGTAACAATAAAACTAAAAAAACAATACCTTTTAATAAATATGTTTGGAACAAATTTTAAACCATTAAACTTTGAACAAATTATAGGTAAATTTAAATATAACAGCCAAAATTAATATGTAAACAAAATATCTTCCATACATTGAAATGTGGTTGATTTTTTAATGGACCAAATTTTTGTTCTTTTAGGAAAGCATCAATAAAATCTTTTACATTGTCTGGATCAAAATGTTTCTTGTGTTCATCAATCTTTTGTTGAATAAAATCTTTACACAAAACATGTTGGTAACCTTCACAGCAGAAGTGGCTGAAACAGCACAGACAAGATATTTGTAATAAGGACATAATGCTACAAATTATTAGTGATGGGACAATACCAGGTTTTGAAGCGAGTACCGATACTGAGTACGAGTACCACATGTACACACCTTCAATACGGAGTACTTAAGTACAGTGTTGTACTTAGTTGTATATCACTAGCCAATTTATCTGCAATGGCCAGGGTACAGGTGTGCACACACACACATGCAGAAAAATCTAGTCCACCAGAAATTTATCAATTAAATAAAGCCTTTCCTTTACCATGAATACTAGTTGAAAAGAAGTTAAACAGTTTTAACTTACCTTGGATTTCTTTATGCATAGCTAGGTACCTCTGGTAAGCATAACAAAAAGGAGGGATATATCGTAAACTGCCAAATACCATGCAGAGGACCATAAATGGTACATCCTTAGAGTCACCAAATCTAAATTTACATGTATCAAACTAACAACATGCCAGCTAAAACAAAAAATTTAAACAAACAATAACAATCCTTAGCAACTTATTTTTTGTAGAAGGCACTTACATTTTTATTGAAGATTTTACAATTTTCTGAAATGTGGTATCATCATAGTCAAAGCGATGACCCAGGGTAATGTGAGATATTACATTGACTGTAACATTGAAAAACTTCAGCTGCAATGAAAAAACAATAATTAAACCCCTAAACAAACATACCATTATAAACTTTATATGTTACTTTATTATTTGCTGTACATGCAGTTCACCAAAGTGTGGGCAATATAGACATTTTCATTTGGTCAAAGATATGTTTCAATTAGTTACCCTTTTCTATCAATTGTTTTTGATAATTTTTTAAACCTATTCATTATTTTCAAGCTGTAGAAGAAGTGGTGAACTTTATTGTCAACCTTTAACCTTTGTCCAGTACAAGGTTGCTGCCAATGGGCAAAGTTATGTATTACCAACTGGATATTTATTTTAAGATCTAGATCAAATAGTTAGCTGAATCATTTCGACATTTTTGGCGTGCCATGAGGTTTCCTTTATTCTCACTGCAGCAATTACTTGCAATTTTATTTAGTGTGTTCCAACCTTTTGAAGTTTATGGTACACAAAACTAAATTTGTATGCAATATAATATGCAAGGCTAAACACACTCTTTTTTATTAATGTGAAAGACTGCACTAAGATAGTGAAAAAAATAAAATGTATTCTTTACATGAAAGACCAAGGCCTTACCCTTAAATCAATTGGCATGCCTTGTTTTTGTTTCATTAAATCCTCAATAAAGTAATGTGATTCATCAGCACAGATGCTTTCAATGTTCATTCCTGAACACAAATACCTAAAAAACACAAAAATGTAGGCCATATAAAATGAGGTAGCGATTGATTGTCACATTCACACTATTTAATGTAACATATCATTTCCATCAAAGGAACATTTGTCCGGTCACACAAACAAGCCACCTACATCATAAATGGTATTCCTATTGCAAACAAAGTGTTTTTCTCTTATTAATTAAATAAGATTGCCAGCTGGTATGGCTAATGGAAAACCTTAGGATAAAACATAAGTTGTCAAACAACACACAGGTCGCTACATTAATAATTACATACCCTTTAAAAAAAGAGCTTCCAAACTTGCGATGTAGTTTGCATGGGATATTGTAATTTTTTTCAACCAGTCCAAAACCTTGAGTGACATCATTAAACACATGCATCGGTGGCCTGTCAGATATTACAGACCCATGTTTGGTAAAAGCCTGTTGAATAGCCATGTTAACTAACTGGTAGTAGTATTTTACTCAAACTAATAACACATTAGCAAATAAGACCTTTTTCAGTGCTTCATAAACAAATGTCCGGTGCTTAAATACATTGGTAACGTCTATAACTGCAAACCCGCTTAGTCCAAGTAGTCTATGCCATAACAGGGGTGATTAAAGGGCTTAATGAACTAAACAGGTGCATAACAGAGGCTAAACAAGGACTTATTGGGATGAACAGGTCTGTAACAGAGGCTAAGAGGACACTTAGGGGACTAAACCAGGCCAAAAGGCAAATTTTGTAGTCTTTTTTGTAATACCACACTTTGTACACAAATGGTAAATACACTATTAACTGAGCTCCACTATAAATTTTGGGCAGTTGGGTCGGGAAGAAAGGTGAAATGACGAAGCATAGATGTTGATGTATACGCAAGTTAAGTAGCCTTAGTATAAGCTAAGCAGGCTAAGCGGGCTCGCAGGTTTAGATAGGACACCCCACAAACATTATCAAGTAAATACATTTTGCAAAAAAATCTTGTAATAATTCTGTTAAATTTAGGGTAACATTCCTCACAATGTACACTGTACACATGTTACACAAACTCACATCATGTATGTCTTCAAATCTATTCAGGACAACTGTATTCATACCAATCATTTTCCCACCAACTATGCTACCATAGTCTTTCTCCAACTCTGTCATTTTCTCTCCTGCCATCTTATTAGCAATGCCAAAAATTGGGAGACCTCTAGGACCAGGTGGAAATCTTGGATGTGGAAACTCCCACCATTGGTAGAGTTTTATTAAAAACAGTGTAATAGCAAAAGGCCACAAGTACTGAGCAATAAGATATAAAAAGCTCCACATGTCCGAACAGTTATCCTACAAAAACCTGCCAGTGTAATTTTGCACATTACCTTGACAGATACAGAACATAAATGCTGTCAGTGAAGTATTGCATGTAAGTCTGGTCAAGTTTATATAGAGCAGTGGTTTTCAACTGGTGGGAAATTTACCACCAGTGGGAAACTATGTACATGCAGAGAGTTATTGTAAGTACTTAAATTGTTGTTTTCAGTTTTACTCGAATACTCAAGTTCATTAATATAATTGGGTAAACTACTTTAATCAAATAAAGAACATTATCGGAAACTGCAAACAAACTTGCTTTTTTTAACTTAAATAAACAAAGATGAAATAAGATTCTCGCCAAAAAAACAAATCCGGCCGAACAAAACAGGGGAATTCCCGAAGTTGAAATATTTGTTTTTGTGTTTGAACTTTGAACATTGAACGTTTTCAACCTATTTCCAAATTTGTTGCTATTCTGTTACAATGTTATCTTTCGCCTTTTCACCAAATGTTTTTTCCTCACAACTAGTAGGCCGTTGGGATGCTGACATCACGTGTGATTTATACGCATATACAAATTCAGACATGGGGTCGAATACATGCGTCCTGTATTCGAATACTTTACGAATACCCGCATGACTGTATTCGAATTTATGAATACTTTGGTAATTTTTGAGTGACAGCAATTCGAATAAAACGGGTCAAGTATTTGTATTCATGAATTGTTGACCAAACTACAACGACAAGTAATTCGAATAAACCAAGGCATGTATTTGTATTCATGAATCCTACGCACTTTTTAAAGTTTGCCAATTCGAATTGTATTCGAATAATGCGAATCAAGTATTCGTATTCACGAATTGTTTCGTAATGTTAAGGTGGCAGCAATTCGAATTGTATTCGAATAAAACGTGTCAAGTAGTAGTATTTCATGAATTGACCAAAAAACAACAATGTGTAATTCGAATACTATTCCAATAAACCCCAAGCGTGTATTCGTATTCATGAATACTTCGTACTTGTTGAGATGTAGCAATTCGAATTAAAAGTTCTAGTAATTTGTATTCACGAATTGTTCGAATAGCATTCGAATGTACCGATTCGAAAATTTGTAGTTGCGGAAAATAAAAGAAATAAAAGCGCCCCGAAACTTAAAAGGTATTCGATCAAAAAGTAACATAGGTTTATGAATTGCAGATTTATTGGTGAAAATCTAAACCAACGAGCTTTTTTGCCACATGAGCTTGGCTGATTTAAGTATATATGTTACGTAAATTTCCCCAAATTTACATGAGATGTTTGCTTCATGAACACGTTACACCTGTCATGTGCTGAGAACAACCCAATGATGCAGGCTTTGTAACATAATTCCATTTATGTATACGTCACAATTAAACTTATACGTGTCACTAAAAATGTAGTCATGTATTCGATTTTACGTATCTTACGTTGCCAAAGGATGACAACAATTCGAATTGTATTCGTAAAAATGTAGTCATGTAGGTATTCGATTTTGCGAACTGTTACGTAGCCACAGGCTGACAACAATTCGAATTGTATTCGTACATATGTAGTCGTGTATTCGATTTCACTAATCGTTACCTTGCGAGTGGCCGACAACAATTCGAATTGTATTAGTAAAAAACATCGTGTATTCGAATTTGCGAATTCTTAGGTTGGCAAAAACCTACAACAATTCGAACTGTATTCGAATAAATATACTCAAGCTTTTGTATTCATGAATTGTTGGTTCAAAAGATAACATCAACTATTCGAATTGTATTCATGCACTATCGAACGAAAGCCAAAATTATTCGAATACAGCACGAAGGTAGTAAAACCTGTATTCGAATGCATTCGAATACGAATTGCCCCATGTCTGTATACAATACAGCCGTTTTAGGAGGTTTTGGGGTACACTAAATTGTATATCACGAAAACAAAATGTTCCTACCAAAACTGTTGCATTTATTGAGGGACCGCACGTAAAGTCATGGCTTAAAAATATGTCAGTTGTAAGATTTGATTAATAAAACAACCAACACAGTAATATTAAACTGTTTTCCGAGATGCAAGCGGAAATTGGACACTTGCAAAATTGGAGACCAAGAAAATACGACTCAGGATAGAGCACTACTCCCTGATTTATCCAAAGAACTGGACAGTCTCTACTGTGCATGTTCAGTTGTTATCTCAAATAACATCGATAATGGATTCCTGCCATAACATCGACAAAGGACCAAAGTTTGATTCATCAGAAATTGAAACTCACAACCTTACGCTTTGTTGTAAATTAGGTGACCTCGGGAGAACTGGCAACATACCACAGTTTAGCAAGTGTGAAATCCTTGGATATGAAGCAAGCATGAAAGACCATAACACACTCCATATTACACTGCCTTAGCAAAACTAAATGACCTCACCGTATAGCATAATAATCTTCTACAGCTTCTCGCTTGTACAGCCCAGTATCGATAGCTGAAAATGTTTTATGTATGTTACACAATAAAAGTTATGCAATATGGGTCAGCTGAGTCTTCACAAAATTCATCTTTTTATCTATTTCAACACAGATAATTATTAGGACTCTTTTCACAGATTTTAATATAATCTGTGTTCAAAGTAATTGAGTTTGGGATTATGTAATGCAAACATGACACAAATGATGTTGCTATTATCATGTTTGAGGTTGGGGCATTATACTCAACATACACAAAAACCAGTCAAAAATACTGCGGGCACATAACATTCAACTTTTGGTATTTGAAATTAAAAAAAAATTTAAAATTTAAAAAAAAATATGTACATTTACTATGAGAAATATCAATATATGATGAAAATAGTAAGATAAGTAAAGTGAACAGAAAGGATTACACAAATAACAACAGTACCTAACACAAAAAAATCTGGGTCTAGTAATTAAATATTTTGATCCGTATTACATGAAATCAATAATGTTTGATTAAAAGTCCCATGTACCAGGAGATTTATCCTTATGTATGGGATTCTCGTACACTCTACTTTACTCTTTCAGCATGAATGTAAATATTTAATTTTGTAGTCTTTTTTGTAATACCACTTTGTACACAAATGGTGAATACACTATTAACTGAACTCCACTATCAATTTCAGGCAGTTTTTTTGCAGTTGGGTCAGGAAGCAAGGTGAAATATCGAAGCAAAGATGTCAGAAAGAGAAAGATTCCCGTTTTGGCAATCCGTTCACCTAAACACCGACGAAGTCCAATACCAAATGGAATTACATAAGGAGATGCCACAAAGTTGCCGTTTTCATCTAGGTGTCTATGAGGGTTAAATTCATGTGGCTTGTCCCATAGTTCAGGGTTGTTATGCACTGCCCATAGGTTTGCATTGACCTATAACAAACAAATGCATGAATCTTTTTGGAAACACTTCCCTTTATTGAGCTCAAAACAGACAGAATTTAATAAGGTTATCTCATGTCACCTTGAGTTTGTAAACTGAACACAACAAACACAAGTATCTCATAACTCACTATAGTATTTTTTGGCATACAAAATTGTTTGAAATCCACGTCTTTGCTTGTTGTATGTGGAACACCCAGTTGTACCAAGGTACGGTATCGCATCACTTCTTGTATGATAGCACATGACATAGGCATAGAGTCACGATGTGACAATGTTAATGGCTCATCGGGACCTAAAAAGAGGTAAAAAGACATGCCACCCTTTAAAATAATACGCAAAAAAATGAAATCATTTTTATCCTGGTATTATTAAGAATATGAAACACTTTGATTGTGCGAGACATATATCAGTAGACAATATATGCGAAGTAAAAATTATAATGAAATTAATTGGTATCTGTTGTTTTTAAGACAATCTCAAGTGACTTCTATTTGGACAATCAATATGTCATCTGTAAACAATGTTACACAGACTCTAATCTTACCAAGCACACTGTCAATTTCTTTCTGCATCTTTTCCATATACTCAGGGTTATGAAGAAGAATAGCGACAGCCCATGAAAGTGTGTTGCTTGATGTTTCAGTTCCAGCAAAGAAAAGATCTTTTACAAAACCACGAAGCTCTGCATTCTTTAAGATTACAATGTCACATTACTGGCATACCACACTACCTGTACAATTATGTCTATCTACTATGTACTGCCAGTCCACAAAAACCGACAAATGGCACTGACAAACACAACAAAAACACATGAACATAGTCATGATCAGTCTTTCCCAACATTATTATGATCAATTGTTTCCCTTTGGAGGAGATTCAACTGTCACAACATAATACTATTTTTGTAAAAGGCAAATCATAAAAGTGAAAAATAATGTAAAAAGTCTCCACATCCTTAAGAAAATGTTTCATAAATTGTAAATTTTTGTGTGGGTTTTCATTGACCCAGTAAACATTAGCACAAATAAAAACAGGATAGAGTGCAAAAATAGGGTTCGGCGGTTGTGGGATTCTAATAGAATAACTCAAATCATTGAACTTGGTTTGACAAGCACTGCACTTGAATTTGATTAGTATAGTTCAAACACGAATGATTTAGATATGGTTGATTCCTTGTACACAAAACTTAACCAGGCACTATTTTAATGTTTGTTTGAGAAAAAAAACATACATTGAAATGGGGTTGATACTTTATTGGGCCAAACTTTTGTTGTTTGAGGAAAGCATCGATAAAATCTTTCACATCATTCGGATCAAAATTTTCTTTGTGCTCATCAATCTTTTGTTCAATAAAATCTAAATGCATTATACATTCATTGATAAACTACACATTGAAACAACTAATGGAATAAAAAATACTTCTTTACGATTGGTCACAACAAGTATTTGTATTTATGTCAAATAAGTAACTTAGGACTTTAGAACACTACTTAAAAGCTACTTTTAACAAAAGATTGTTGCACATTTTAAATAACATACAAAATGATTTTACATTGATCATACAAGCAATTCAATGGCAACATATCATTAAATGACTTTGGGATTTTTATATTCATGTAAATTGTTTAATTCACTTTGTTTGGCCTACCTAAGATTTCTTGATGCATAGCAAGGTACCTCTGATATGCATAACGAAAAGGGGGAACATATCGAAGTACCCCAAAGACCATACAGACAAACATTAACTTCATGTCCTTCGCATCACCCAACCTTAAACATAAGTAGTTATTGCATACCGAATGTTTTTTGTTTTATTTGTTTTGATATGAGTAATTCTGGGTCTATCAATGTTCAATGAACAGGAGAGCTAGCACAACGGCATTTTAACCAAATTCAGTAATAAACTCCTGTTATGTTATATATTGAGCCAAATGTATGTGGAAATTTAAATGATGCACTGATTTAAACAACGCAAAGAATGTTGTTTGATCATTTCATTATTAAGATACAACTATGTCTAATATATATATATTTGTTCAATTTTCTGTTGCTTATGTTGAGAATATTTCAAAAGAGACACCACAGAATATTTGGATTACAATGTGAAAAAATATCACTTACGCCTCGGTGGAAGCTTTTACAATTTTTTTAAAAGTAGGATCATCATACTCAAAGCGACGACCAAGTGTAATTCTGGATATTACATTTGCTGTGATATTGTAAAACTTGGGCTACAAATAAAAAACAATTATCAAACCCAAGAAAAATGCAAATAATGGAAACTTGTTAAACGGAACTAAGAAACCGAAAATTAATATGTTAAGATTAGTAACAACTTTTAAAATATTACAAAAATTATACCTAACAGCATACTGCAATAAGTAAATACATTTTTTATATTACCAACATGATTTTAACCACAATGTATGAACCATACAAAACCACAGAATATGCATTTCAAGGACTATTTGTAACACTGAATCACACACTGAATGGCTACACTAGCCAATGCGGCCGATCTCTCGTCACCAGCTGCACTGATGAGACCTTATAGGTCGAAACAGTGTGCACTGTCTGCAGCTTATCATTTATTGGCTCTATATGCTTTTACATTGATACTGTGACACTGAGCCGACTTCACTGTGGTTCCCAAGCAGTTGCTTGGCCATTGTGAGCCAGTTTCATCTGTGCTGTATGTCCAGTTGTGGCATCGCACAGACTAGGTGATACATGGGGTTGTACCCTGTGCTCCCAACAAACTGGAGTGCCGCTGAATGGCTACACTAGCCAATGCGGCCGATCTCTCGTCACCAGCTGCACTGATGAGACCTTATAGGTCGAAACAGTGTGCACTGTTTGCAGCTTATTATTTGTAAAGTAATTTAATAAAAGCGAAAAGCTAGTGTAACTTCCCTCTCACAAAAAGGATTGACATAAAAACAAAAAGACTTTTTTGTTGTAATTCTAAAGCAATTTATCATACATCCAATATAGCACACTGTGGGCAACCATGCCTTGAAGGTAGCACAAGAAAAGTGCATTTTGTTTAATCTCACAAATGCACAGTGAAGTTATGTTGCAACAAAATTATTTTCAACAAATTCTACAAATTCTAACAGTTATTGCTTTACTTACTCTCAAGTCAATTGGTATGCCTGGTGCCTGTTTCATCAATTCCTCAATAAAGTAACGTGATTCATTGGCACTAATGTCTTCAATTTTCATTGCAGAACATAAAAACCTAAAGGTATTGTAATAAAAATTGTGATCTGTCCTTGAATAGCAAAAGATGGCATACCCTTTGAAAAATGAGCTGCCAAACTTGCGATGTACTTTACATGTGGCATCATAATTTTTTTCAAGAAGTCCATAACCTTGATTCACATCATTCAGCACATGCATCTTTGGCCTGCCAGACATTACAGATCCTTGCTTGGTAAAAGCCTGAAGACAAAAAATGTAGTATTAATGGTAATAACCTATTAGTTAACTAATATAATAATTTATTGATGTAAATAATATACCACAATCATGGAAAGAGGATAAATTTGTCTGAACTAACAGAGCTTTTAACTTGGAAACAAATGTTTTCATGCTAGTAGTCTATAGTATGAAAGTTCAAAATTGTTACCGGAATTGCAACAAAAAGGGGAATGATAAACAAAAGCCAATCTATGAAAAAAATTCTACTTAGTATATAGGCTAATAATAGCTTTAGCTGCATTACACAGAGATCTGATAAAAACAGAACTACCATTTACCAAGCTTTTTTTCCAATTAAGAATAATATGCGAAAAACAGTAAAATAAAATTTGCGATTAATGTGATAGCAGACAAAACAGACTGTCTGTATCATATTTCCAATATTGCTTCAGCCCAATTTTTTTTCAAACAATTTTTTTGCACACAACTTAAGGGTACACCACTGTAATGTAACTTTTGTGCCATTTTACAAAACTTAACACAGAGTTTAGAATCACACCATGCACGAGTCGAGTCACATCTAAACAAATAGAAAAGCATAGGAAACTTACATCATGGATGTCTTGGAACCTGTTTAAGACAACAGTGTTTATACCCATCAGTTTTCCACCAATAACAGGGCCATAGGTTTTCTCCATATCCTTTATTACCTCTGATCGGAGCTTGGTATTAGAAATTGGGGACCCAATATATGGAATACCTCTAGGGCCAGGAGGAAACCTTGCATGAGGAAATTCCCACCATTGGTACAATTTGATTAGAAACAGTGTTATAGCAACAGGCCATAAGAACTGAGCAGCCTGTGACAAAATGCTCCACATGCCTATGTTTGCTTTTTTAAACTACAAAACCTGTAGATGGAAAAGGATCATAATTTTTATATTGTAACAATGAGGTTTGTAATGAATTTTATATCAAGCATAAACAATAATCCCAATGAAACACCTGTAATGAAAAAGTTATGTGGTTATAAAAAGTTTAAAACAAACATATGGGTAACTGAAGAATCTTTTTAAAAATTACTGTAGACGAGCATAAAAGTCATTAATTACATTGCAATGACATTTTAATCCAAATTTTACACTAGAAAACAAACAAAAAAACTATTTTAATTCAAGTGAACCACGTCGAATGAATTTATTCAAGTTTAAGAAGAAGGTAACATATCAGTTCAGGAAAAATATAATCATTTTATATCTAAACAAAAAAAACACAATCAAGTATTTTTCAGATGAACAAACAAACTTATGATTCACTTTTGGTTCAAAATAAAGAAATTAGGTGGGTAAAGAGGTAGTAATTACTAGTGATGTACCGAATCGGCAAAATTTCGATTCGGCCGAAACCGAATATTCGGTGGTTTTGCCGAATAAATTCGGCCGAATCAACCGAATCATTTATGACGTCACGCGAAGTCGTACGCTATGCGTTTGACATGAAAATATATGTTTATCTACCAGGCAATTAGTGCAGAATGGTTGTGTTTAGTCCCTATTTTAGTTCTGTGGGGTTTAAAATTGCCTCAAGCATGATTGCCAACCCGACAATGAATTACAGATTACTTGTCTGCAGTGGTAAAAACGATAATGTGTAAAAAAAGATAATGATTGGCGCGATTTTCGTTGGTACTAAACAGAAAAGACACGTTTAACGCTTTAAATATGCGTTCGTAAAAGATTCGGTTTCGGCCGAATCGCAACAAATTATTCGGCCGAAACCGAATCTTTGCAAAAGTGGCCGATTCGGCCGAATAAATTCGGCAAACCGAATATTCGGTACATCTCTAGTAATTACCAAATTATATGCAAACAAAAAAATAAGCAGAGTAATAAAAACACTTCAATCCTGTGTAATAGAGACTGTGTTTATGTAAAAATGCAAGAAAAAAGTTTACAAAAAAACAAGCTCAAAGTAAAATTGATTTGCAACAGGAACATTTAAAACACAACAAGAGGGTTTTAAAGCTCAGAAAATCATACAGACATGATGATACAAACACCTCTTACTAAACACATCAATGAGCATAACTCAAATGTTTTACAAAACAATGTAAAACTAAAAATGAAATATATCTGTTGCTGTACATTTTAACTGTGCAATCAAAAAAGGGTGCACACAAAGTTCTTTACATCCAAAAGTATTGATACCAGCTTAACTCAGTATCTACCAAAAGATATGCTTGCTCACATACAAACATCTACAGTTGGTTTAGTTGTCTTTTCCGCAACAGTACTTTGAACTTTTGAGGGGAGTACACAATTAACTCAACTCCAGTATCAATTTCAGGTAGTTTTTTAGCAGTTGGATCAGGTAACAATGTGAAATGTTGAAGCAAAGATACCAAAAAGAAAAATATTTCTGTCTTGGCAATGCGTTCACCCAAACACCGACGAAGCCCAAGCCCGAATGGGATAACATGAGGAGAGGCGACAAAATTGTCATTTTTGTCCAAGTGTCTTAAAGGGTTGAATAAATGTGGTTCATCCCACAGTTCCGGGTTGTTATGCACAGCCCATAGATTTGCTCTTATCTAACAACACAAATCAAATCATTCAGATTTTGCAATTAACCACATTTAAGTATTAGATGTTTGATATGTGTACTCTATCAGGAAAAACTTACAACAGTGCTTTTAGGGAGATGAAACTCCCGAAAATCAACATCCTTGCTAGTGGCATGTGGTACACTTAGTTGCACCAAGGTTCGATATCGCATCACTTCTTGTATAATTGCACATGAGAAAGGCATAGAGTCCCGGTGTGACAAAGTTAATTGTTCATTGGGACCTAAAACCATGTAAAAAATGAACATATTTTCTGGACCAAATCTGTTAAGCTGAATTTAATAGTTGTTCTTTTATTTATGCCAGATTAGGTTTCATGCATGACCAGGGTTGCCATCAACACGGAGCCCTAAACAAGAAAACCGAAAAATTAAATTTTCATACAAACAAAACAAAGATTTTCGTATAAATCTCTGCATTTATACGAGCCATGACATATCACATGCCATATTTTTTGCCAGAAAAAATCTGTTCCAGCAACTCCTCGTTTGTAGAAAATACTTCATACATCTTACGATACCCCAGGTCTAGGTTTACTTTTACTTGTAGCAGGGATTTGACTTGTAAAAAATAAAGACGGAGGTCAAAAAGAAGGACATTTCTTAGAAATAAGAACAATATATTTTTCTGACATTGCCTTTCAAAATAAGGACAAATGTTAGAAATAAGGACGGTATGGCAACCCTGTGCATGACAGATTTTGTCCCTATGGCAATTGGGAAACTTGCATGATCTTGCACTCAGTCAGTTCATTTGCGGTTGATGTGCAGTTGAAGTTGCCTTGGTCTTTACTCTCATAGTGTTCACAACTGTATTCTACGATTATGTTTATTAATCATGTGTTAATATTTTTAATTTAATAAATCAATAATATAACAATATCTAAAGTTAAAGTTTCATTGGTTTAAATAAAACTTTAAAACCTTTTAACAATTTTTGCAATCGCCTAAAATCTATATTGTTCACATAATAACTTAATATTACCCAGGACACTATCAATTTCTTGCTGTATCCTTTCCATATACTTAGGGTGATGTAAAAGGATAGCTACAGCCCATGCAAGTGTGTTACTGGACGTTTCAGTTCCAGCAAAGAAAAGATCTTTCACAAAACCACGAAGCTCAGCATCCTTAAATATTGCAAAGTGACAATCACTTTATGGTAGTCAAATTTGCCAAATATATACAAAAACTTTTTCAAATCTATCTTAGACAAAATTAGTGACATAAAACATTTTAATTTCCAACTAAGAAATACAACAACTTCTAAACCAAAATAAAGAATACACCGATTTTAAATGATACTCCTTAAAAACATAAATTCGTAACTAGGATCAGAGCTGAAGCATTCATGAAAACCAGCGATGATTGGTGTACTATGATTAATTAAATGACTTAAATATTTTCAAAACTTTGACATACATTAAAATAGGGTTGGTTTTTGGGTTGGCCCAACTTTTGTTCTTTGAGAAAAGCATCAATGAAATCATTCACATTATCTGGATCAAACTTTTGTTTATGCTCATCAATTTCTTGTTGAATAAAATCTAGATAAACAAACATTTATTTAAACGTTGGCAACTCATATTTGCAGCAATAAAAACATAATAAATCTTTTATCAGTACTCTTTAAACATGCACCTGTTAAAAAGACCCAAACTTTTTGAACCAACCATCTAATTAGCAACATTGCAAACCAACTGAAATGCCACAAAGCTGACTTAGTTAGTTAAAAGCATGGTCAAAAATGTTAACTACAAAAAAAAATTATATTCCCATGACACTGGCAATACACCAAGAATCAACCCTAAAATCCTAACCATAAGTATACAAAAACCTTACTTTCAACTAAATGTGGAAATTTCCTCAAGGGCAAATACAAAAGCAAAGATTTTTTAGGACCACAATAGTGTCCACCATAAGAACACACCACAAACTTTACTAACAAATGCAAAACGTACAAAAAGTAAAAGTTAACACAATAGTTTGGTTTGCATAGTTTATTGTTTTTATTGACTCCCAGTTATACTTACCCACAATTTCTTTGTGCATGGAAATGTATCTTTTATATGCATACCGAAAAGGAGGAATACATCTCAAAGTGCTTATCACTAAGCAGGAGAACACCAACTTTCTATCTGTAGAGTCTCCAAACCTAAATACAAATACAACAAATCATACCAAAACATGAGTTGAACATAAACTAAGAAAAAAATCTTACAATTAAAAAAAATGCATATAGGTTCAACAAAATATACTTCAACTTTAGTTAATGATCGAAAGTAAATGTAAATACTTGGCATGGCATCAAGTTCAGCAGTTTTTAAATGTAATACACCATCAGAGCACATTATTGTACTGATCATGGATGAAAAAAGCTTTTATGCATAGACACCGTCAATTCTTTCAACCGAAATTTTTGAGAAATTATGTGAGAATCTAATGTACGTCTAACACATTTCATTTGTAATTTGGCAAACAACATGTCTCCTTATTATAATTGCTGTGTCTGTAATAATTATGTGTGGCGAGGATTATACACAGGGTTGCCATCGACTTGAAATTAAAACTAAGAACAACCGAAAAAAAATTTTGTAGACGAAACAAAACAAACATTTTTGAACAAATCTTTGCATTTATAAGAGACATGATATATCCAATGCCATATTTTTGCCAGAAACCATCTGTTCCAGCAATTCCTTGTTCGTAGAAAATACTTCATGCATCTCACGACAGCTCAGGTCTAGGTTTACTTCTACTTGTAGCAGGGATTTGACTTGTAATTGTTGAAAATAAGACAAAAGAAGGACTCAAGTCAAAAATAAGGACATTTCTTAGAAATAAGGACAATGAACTTTTCTGAGACATAGCCTTTCAAAATAAGGACAAATCTTAGAAATAAGGACGGTATGGCAACCCTGATTATACATATGTGATCTTCATAGGTTTCTACAGATTGAAGTTCAAAGCTTCTTACATTTCTGTGGAAGTTCTCACAATTTTTCTGAACGTAGGATTATCATAATCAAAACGACGTCCCAAACTGATGCTAGATATTACATTTGCTGTAATGTTGTAAAAATTTGTCTGTAAAAGGAAACAATAACAAGTAACAGGTTTTGGCTTAAACTGTGCACATTACTTACAGTTAAATCAACTGGCATGCCAACAGCATGTTTCGTTAAATGTTGAATAAAGTGATGTGATTCAATGGCAGAGATCCTTTCAATATCCATCCCAGAACATAAGAACCTTAAAAAATACCATTACCCTAAACATCATTCCTAACATTTTTTGTTTCATGAATAAACTAGAAGGGTGGCTTAGCACATTTTGTCATTGCACATACACTATAACCTATTTTAAAACATAAATATATTTCCGATGCTTATTTTATATTGGGTCCCATATTACCCACTGTTTTTATAACCGTATTTGTTTCTGCAGGCAGGAGGGTTTAAATCCAAAATTTGAGCCCAATCCGCCAATGTTTCAAATTTTTACCGCTGGAGATGTTTTATGCAACAACCGTTAATGTTTCTGATTTCACAGGGTTGTTAACAACCCCCTAACTGCCATGGCACAAAAATGCCTACCAAGCAACCCACAAACACGATTAACATATGACTGGTTGCCCTTGTAACACTATTGTGCAACAGAAATCTTTTGTTTGTGGTGCCCAGTAACACACAAATATATTTGGGGAATATTGAAAACACAAGCTTGAAACAACAACAATTGACACGAATAAGTGACATACTTTACAAGCTGTCCAAAATTCATTGTTAAAAAACTCACCCATTTAAGGAGGCTAGCGGGACAAATGCTGGGGTTATCAAGAAAAACAAAGTGGAATGTACATCTACATAACTATATCTACCATTGGAGTAAGTGTAAGTTTCATTCAAATCAATCAAACATTTGATGGCAAAACGAGTCAGACAAATGTTGGGAAGAAAAAAAACTATAAACAATTCGAGTAAAATCAATATGTGTCCCCTATCAGGGAAGGGGACCCATCAATACTGTTCGAAGTAAAATAACAAAAACTGTTTAAAGCAAAATTTTCCACCCTTTGAAAAATGAGCTCCCAAATTTGCGATGTAGCTTGCATGCACTGTTGTAATTTTTTTCAAGAAGACCATAACCCCCATTAATATCATCTAGTAGATGTATCATTGGCCTGTGGGACATTACAGATCCTTGTTTGGTGAAAGCCTGCAAAGAAATGATACACAAAAACAGTCAGCAAGACAATTTTTTGTATGTTTTACTTCGCATTGAAAAGTCACAATAACTTACATCATGTATGTCTTCAAACTTGTTCAAAATGACATAGTTTATTCCCATCAGTTTTCCACCAATTACATAACCATACTTTTTCGTCAGTCCTTCAAATTCTTTGGACTGAAGTCTGTTGGCAAAACTAGGAGGCCACCCAATAAATGGAAGGCCTCTGGGTCCAGGTGGAAATCTTGAATGTGGAAATTCCCACCATTGGTAGAGTTTTATCACAAGCAGTGTAATAACAATAGGCCACAAATAGTAAGCAATCAACAGAAAAACGTTCCACATGCCTAATTATACAGAAAATGGAAGCAAATACTCCTTAGTTTACCTGAAGAAGATCAAAAGACATGAAACTGTTTTGTGTGTTTTCAGTTCTGAGAACACATTTTTAGCTTTGAATCTTCGGCTATTCTGGACATTTTTTTGGTTCAAACAGGTCCAGATTAACCGAGGTTTACTGCATATGTACACAATATCATATTTATGTAGGATTCATCATTTAAATTTAAATATACACCTAGTTGGCAAAAACAACATGTATGAATATTGTGTTTTCTGCCTATGCAATGTAATTGGGCACTGTATTATTTTGCAATCCTGCCTACAAAGCGAGAAAACAATAAACAACAAGAGAAAAATGCTTGAAGACCTGGAAGCAATAACATTTTTAAGACGTTGTAAAGTAAAAGCAACAAAACTGAGATTAAATTTGGTTCTATAAATACATGCATTTGCACTGTTCGATTATAAATGTCATCATGGTAAAATTTACAATGTTTCATAAAAATAAATGCAAACATTGGCAATGGTTTGATATATCTGATAAAATATCAATATTTCCAACTTTAGTTGTGAAAACTTATCCCTTTACTTGAACTGAACAGACTTACCTTATGGAACGACTCATGCAAGTTTTGTGTAGTTTATATTCAGAAGAAAAAAAAATGCACATTATTAATCCAATTATATTAACCAAATTATATAACACCCTAAGTTTTCTGCAACAGATAGAAAATTCCATAAAAGTTGCGGCAAAATTTCTTTACTAACATACTATCAACATGGCAGTAACAAAAAATTCTACATTTAAGTGCCAAAAAACACACAAATAAAGTCAAACCAGATTTGTAGTAAAGTTGTGAGGTAAAATATCAAGAAAGCCATGAGTTAGGTGATAAGGTAGTTTTCAAACAAATAAAAAAGCATTTTTTTGCCAACCTGCCTAGCTAAGAGGTAATAGGAAAAAATTGCATCGGCACAAAAATGGTTACATTAAAATAAAATAAGGTAACAAGGATAAACTACATTGCAAAACTATATTCTAGGCAGTGAATACATTGCATGCAGAAAAGTATGTGTTAAGCAGTTAAAACATATTGCAAGTAAAACATACATAAAGTATAACAATGACTACAAAAAATAGTACATAAAATCCAAGATACCAAACAAAACGGATACTATGTTAATGAGGTATTGAGGATCTCTTTTCTAAACCACATATATTTACAAATTAGTGACATAGATTAGTGGTTCTCAAATGGTGTGCCTAAGATAAATCCCGAAAGGTGGCCAGGTGTGCTTTGAGATATGACTCCTGCATTTCAGAACTAATTTTCATATTGGTATCATTGGTGTGCCTAAAAATCTTGATTACAAAAAAGAAACACTGCAGGGTAAAAAAGTGTGAGAAACAGTGCAGTAGTTACTAGGCATCAATGATGATACCCATTAGTTGAAAATCATATACAACCAAATGTAATACGTTTATTAACTATGTACAAGTTGGAATTAACATGTATTATTCAGATGACCGAAGATCCTTTATTTCATAAATGCTACCAAAATAGTGTGTAAAACATGTTGTAGTCAATCTGGCAATCCCCTACTACAAAGCAGACATGTGTAGCATACAAGGAGGGCAACCATTATTGTAATTTGACTTTTGGTGGGTTCACCGCTGAGCTTGTGTTATTGAGATTGTAAGGTTTTTTTTAGGCAAAACTGCAGGAAAATAAATTACAAAAAATTAAACAGAGCTCGAAGTAAATTTGGTTTGCATAAAACAGAAACATTTCAAGCACAACAAGAGGTTTTAAAAGCTCCGAAAAGCAAACAGACATGATGATACAAACGTTTCTTGCAAAAAATAGCAATGAGCATGATTCAAATATTTTACAATTTTATAAAAGACTGATACACAAAATCCACTATATATGTTGCTGTATGTTTTAATTGTGCATTTAAAAGGGTTTGTTTTCTTAAAAACATTTACAGTCGGTTTGGTTGTCTTTTCCGCAACACTACTTTGAACTTCTGAGGAGAATACACAAGTAACTCACTTCCAGTATCAATTTCAGGTAGTTTTTTAGCAGTTGGATCAGGTAACAATGTGAAATGTTGAAGTAAAGATATTAAAAAGAAAAATATTTCTTTCTTGGCAATGCGTTCCCCTAAACACCGACGCAACCCTATTCCAAATGGTATAAAATGAGGAGAAGCCACAAAATTGCCACTTTCATCCAGGAATCTTAAAGGGTTAAATATATGTGGTTCCTCCCACAGTGCAGGGTCATTATGTACTGCCCAAAGGTTTGCTCTTATCTAACAAAACAAGTTAAAATGATTCACAACATATTATCGTTTAAATTTGTAACATTTTCAGTATATAAGGGTAGAGACTATTTGATGTATATTCACATTAATATTGAAGTGACATTCAAAAAAATCATTAAACTGTGCAACATTCACAAGACAACTACCATTTTATTTAAATGAAATATTACTTTATTTGCTCTTGCAATATAGTGTAATTCAAGTAAACAACCATTTTCTTCTTAGCAGAACTATACCAGTAGGTTAAATGGTAAAAAAAATTATGTTTTAGAATGAATATTTTTTTACAAAAGCACATCACTTTTTTTGACAATAAGAATGAAGAACATACTTAATGGGTTAAAGGTTTAATATATTACAGTTAGACATTTACAATTGTTGTGCAATAAATCGAGTTTTGCAATTTACATTTAAGTAAAAATAAAACTCAGATAAAAAAAAACTTACCATAGTGCTTTTAGGTAAATGAAACTCCCGCAAGTCAACTTCTTTGCTAGTGGCATGTGGTACACACAGTTGTATCAAGGTTCGATATCGCATTACTTCGTGTATAATTGCACATGAGAACAGCATAGAGTCCCGGTGTGACAAAGTTAATTGCTCATTGGAACCTAAAACCATGCAAAAATATACATTCGCTCACAACTGTTAACTTAAAATTTGCCCCCAGCTCAATTTAATAGTTGTTCATTTATTTATGCCTGATAAAGTTTCGTATATGACTAATTTTGTTCCTGTGGCAAGTGGCAAATGTTTACGATCTTGCACTCAATTAGTTCGTTTGCAGTTTGTGTACTGTTGAAGTTGGCTTGCTCTTTACTCTTATTTTGTTTCCATTTCAACTATTGTATATGTTTTCTAAGATTATGTTTATTAATCATATGTTTATATTTCTTCTTTAATAAATCAATAAAATAACAATATCTATAGTTAAAGTTTCATTGGTTTAAATAAAACTTTAAAACCTTTCAACAATCTTTGCAATCGCCTAAAATCTGTATTGTTCATATAACAGCTTAATCTTACCAACAACACTGTCAATTTCTTGTTGTATCCTTTTCATATGCTCGGGGTGGTGCAGAAGGATAGCTACAGCCCATGAAAGTGTGTTACTGGACGTTTCAGTTCCAGCCAAGAAAAGATCTTTCACAAAACCACGAAGCTCTGCATCCTGAAACATTGCAAAGAGACATTCACTTTTTGGTAATCCATATTTCAAAATATACAAAAAAAATTTTAATCTCATTTTGACATAAATAGTGTCATAAATTGTTTCAATTTCCAGCTAAGAAAACTAACTTCTAAACCAAAATGTAGAATACATTGATTTTAAATGATACGTCCTAAAAGAGGGGTGTGTAAAAAACTTTCATCGGTATGCCATATAACCAATTTCGGACATAAAGTGAGAACCATACATTTTTTCATGTACACAATAAATTTAAAATTCTTTCTAAGAATTAATTCATTTATTTTCTACAACACACAGAGTTTTGCTGCAACACTGACCTTCACAACAGAATAATTGTTTACTAAACAAAGGGAATTATTAAGTCACATTCAGTGAAGTAAATGTAAAGTTCTCTATGGGTATGGCCCACCGATAGAAAACGCTGGTTTAGCTTATACTTGTTACGTATAGTATAGCATCTTAGGAGATTTACCAAAAAGTGTGTTGGTGGGCCACACTAAATATTTTGGTGGGCTGGATTGTGGCCCGCAGGCTGCCTGTTGCACACCTGTACCTTAAAGCTTTAGTTAAATCATTCAGTTAATATGAACATACTTTCATAATTAGGATCAGCCCTGAAGCTATCATGCACCAGCGATGATTTGTTATGATACCTTTAATAGGGCTGGTGTACTAAGATTAATAAAATCAAATTAATATTTTCAAAACTTTGACATACATTAAAATAGGGTTGGTTTTTGGGTGGGCCAAACTTCTGTTCTTTAAGAAATGCATCCATGAAATCATTCACATTGTCTGGATCAAATTTTTTTTTGTGCTCATCAATTTCTTGTTGAATAAAATCTAGATACACAAACATTTATTCAAATGTTGGCATAAAAAACTTATATTTACAGTGGTAAATACATAAAAAAATCCTTTTAAGTACATTATGCACCTGTTAAAAAGACCCAACCTTGTTGAACCAACCATTTAATTAGTAACATTTCAAACCAACTTGATTGCCACAAATTCCTAAATGACTTAGTTAGTTAAAAGCATGGTCAAATATGTTAACTACAACAAATACATACAAGCAATACAAAATTATACTCATATGACACGGGCAATCCACCTAGAATCAACTAAATTAAACAATCAAAAAAAAGATTCACCCATTGGCTACTCCTAACCATAACCATACGAAAACCTAATTTCCAACTAATTGTGGAAATTTTCACATGGGCAAATACAAAAGCAATTAAGATTGTTAGACAACCATAGTGTCTACCATAAGAACAAAGCATGAACTTTACTAATTAACAATCAAATGCAAATCCAACAAAAAGTTAACACAACAATTGGTTTGCTTAGTTCAGTGGTTCTCAAACTTATACGGATCTCTGACCACCTGACAATAATTTATTGCAAGTCTTTTTGTTTCATGTTACTTGCATTGTATATTGTTACGCTTTTGAAGAATTCCTCGGGGGTTGGGAATCACTGAACTAAACCCTGTTTTAATGGTTAGTCAGGGCTGATCAGTTAGGTCAGTTGAGGTGCATTGTAAGAACTTAAATTAGGCATCACAGAAATCTGCTCGCATACCACCTGAAAAGTTTAGGCGTACCACTAGTGGTATGCGTACCACAGTTTGAGAACCACTGGCTTAGTTTATTGTTTTTATTGACTCCCAGTTAAACTTACCCACAATTTCTTTGTGCATGGAAATGTATCTTTGATATGCATACTGAAAAGGAGGAATATGTCTCAAAGTGTTTAACACTAAGCAGGAGAACACCAACTTTCTGTCTGTCGAGTCTCCAAATCTAAATACAAATGTAACAACGTCTTTACTAAACCATGAGTTGAACATAAAAAAACTGCATATAGGTTCAACATACAAACTGCCAAAATAATTTTTCAACTTCAGTTAATGATGAAATCCTGTAGGTAAGTAAAAGTAAATGGTATCAAGTTCAGCAGTAGGTGTAAGTTCAGAAAAAAACACTTAGTCGTACACCCTTTGGTTCGAAAGATAAATATATTTCGCTCTTACAGCATCATCAGTATCTTATTCAAATAGAACAAGTTCAGCAGTTTTTAAATGTAGTGCACCACCAGTGTACATTATTGTACTAATCATGGATGAAAAAGCTTATGTATATACACTGTTTAATTCTTTTAACCGACTTTTTTGAAAAATTATGTGAGAATCTGATGTAGTTCTAACACATTTAACTTGTAATTTGCAAAACGCCTGTCTCACTTTATGATTGCTGTTTTTGTATTAATTATGTATGGTAAGTGTTTTATCATTATAAAAAGAATTACACATATGTGATTTTCACAGTTCTCTATAGAATGAAGTTTAAAGCTTCTTACATTTCTGTGGAGGTTTTCACAATTTTTCTGAATGTAGGATCATCATAATCAAAACGACGTCCCAAAGTGATGCTGGATATTACATTTGCTGTAATATTGTAAAAAAATTTCTGTAAAAGGAAACAATAACAAGTAACAGGTTTTCGTTTAAACTGTGCACATTGCTTACAGTTAAATCGACTGGCTTTCCAATAGCATGTTTAGTTAAGTGTTGAATAAAGTGATGTGATTCATTGGCAGAGATCTTTTCAATATCCATCCCAGAAGTTAAGAATCTTAAAAAATATACAACCAACATAAACATCAATGCCAACATTTTTTTGTTTCATAAATAAAATACTGTTTGAAGTAAAATAACAAAAAACTAGGCAACATTTTCCACCCTTTGAAAAATGAGCTTCCAAATTTGCGGTGTAACTTGCATGCAGTGTTGTAATTTTTTTCAAGAAGTCCATAACCCCCACTTATATCATTTAGTAGATGCATCATTGGTCTATCAGACATTACAGATCCTTGCTTGGTGAATGCCTGCAAATAAATAATACAAAACCAGCAGTGAGCAAAACACTTTTTTGCATGTTTCACTTCACATCAAAAAGCCACAAAAACTTACATCATGTATGTCTTCAAACTTGTTCAAAATAACATAGTTTACACCCAGTACTTTTGCACCAACTACATAACCATATTTTTTCTTCAGTGCTTTAAATTCCTTGGAGTGAAGTCCATTAGGAGGATACCCAATAAAAGGAAGGCCTCTAGGACCAGGTGGAAATCTTGGATGTGGAAATTTCCACCATTGGTAGAGTTTTATCACAAGCAGTGTAATAGCAATAGGCCACAAATAGTAAGCAATCAACAGCAAAATGCTCCACATGCCTAATTATACAGTTTAAATAGTAGCGAGTGTTCTTAGTTCACCTGAAGAAGATCAAAGGACATGACTCTGTTTCGTGTATTTTTCATTCAGACAAGTTTTTTTCTCTTTACTAATTGGCATAGGTTAATCAGGATCTTTGGCTATTCTGGACAATGTTTTTGGTCCAAACCAAGCTTTACTGTATATGTACACAATACCATATTTTTGTAGGATTAATCATTTAAATATACACCTAGTTGTTAAAAATAACATGTATCAACATTCGGTTTGCTGCCTGTGCAATGTAATTGGACATTATATTATGTTGCAATCCTGACTACAAAGTGAGAAAACAACAAACAAAAAGGCCCTTCAGTTAACAGAGAAAAATGCTTGAAGACCTGGAAACAATAACATTTTCAAGATGTTAAAAGTATTAAAAGCAACAAAACAGTGATGAAATTTGGTTATAAAAATACATTTCGCAGTGTTCGATTATTATAAATGTTATTATAAATGCAAAAATTGGCAATGGTTTGACATATCTGATAAAATATCAATACTTCCAACTTCTGTTGTGAAAACTTAGACCTTTACTTAAACTAAACAGACTTACCTTATAGAACAACTCGTGTGAGTTTTGTCCAACTAGCTTTGTCCTGTAGTTTATATTTAGATAAAAAATACAGAGACAATAAAGCACTCCACAGCCAGAAACAAACAACAAGTTGGTTATTGGCAACTACCAATCATGCCAAACTTATTAAACCAATGATATTTACCAAATTATATAACACCCTAAGGTTTCTGCAACATATAGAAAATTTTGTAAGAGGTGCAGCAATATTTCTTTAATAACAATCAACATGACAGTAACAAAAATCTGTACATTTAAGTGCCAAAAAGCACACAAATAATAGCCAAACCAGATTTGTAGCAAAGTTGTGAGGTAAAATATCAAGGACGTAATGAGTTAAGTGATAAGGTAGTTTTCAAACAAAGAAAAAAGGATTGTTTTGCCAACTTGCCTAGCTAAGAGGTAATAGGAAAAATTGCTTTGACACAAAAATGGTTGCTTTAAAATAAAATAAGGTAACAAGGATAAACTACATTGCAAAACTATATTGTAGGCAGTAAATACATTACATGCAGAAAAGTATGTGTTAAGCGGTCAAAAAACATTGCAAGCAAAACATACATAAAGTATAACAATGACTACAAAAAATAGTACATAAAATCCAAGATACCAAACAAAACGGATACTATGTTAATGAGGTATTGAGGATCTCTTTTCTAAACCACATATATTTAAAAATTAGTGACATAGATTAGTGGTTCTAAAATTTTGATAACAAAAAAGAAACAATGCAAGGTAAAAACATGAAATACATTTATCAACTATGTACAAGTTAGAATTTCCACATATTATTCAAATGACTTTTATTTCATAAATGTTACCAAAAAGTGTGTAAAACAATCTGGCAATCCCCTACTACAAAGCGTACATGTGTAGCATAAAAGGAGGGCTACCATTATTGTGGTTTGACTTTTGGTGGGTTCACCAACCGTGCTTGTGTAGCTCAGTTCGTAGAGTGCAAGTCCCGTACAACTTCAGTCATGGGTTCGAATCTCATTGCAGGCTGGATTTTTCTAGCACACACTTTGTGCTGACTATGTACACACCTTCAAGGGGCCTGGCAAACTTAGACTGTGTTATTAAACATAAGAAACAAACAACAACAAAAAATATCCAAAAAAATGTGCCATCCACTTGCTTGCACCCAACAACGTCTTAACGTTGCGCAGCTATTTCCGACTTGGTGATTGTTCAGTGCAATTGTGTCGCTATGTGTTCTTTCACCAAACAAATAAACTCAACTCAACTCAACTCAAGTTATAAATGTTTAGTAGCTAAAGCATTCAATCAGTTTCTCACGGAAAAAAAAACAGGTTAAAACATTTTAAGCATTAAATAAAATATTTTTTTAATAAATTCTTGTTTCAACATAAGTTAGTTTTTACTCATTGTTTAGTGGGTGATTCGATGTTAGACAACATTAGATTAAACTTGATCTTTCCTGCAAAACAACTTCAAAAGAAAAAGGACTGTAAAACAATCCATGTATGCCCATATGCAGAGGAGGAAGGCTTTTACCAGAATCCGGCAAAACATGAAAATGTTTAAGGATGGTAGCAATAAACAAAAACATTTCAATTCTAGCAAGATTTTCACCAAGACATCTTCTGGGGCCAACTGAAAATGGAAGCACTTTCTTAGATGAAACAAAATTGCCATCGCCATCTATATGACGAAGAGGATCAAATTTGTCTGGTCCAGGCCAATTTTTAGGATCATGGTGAACTGCCCAAATGTGGGCTTGAATCTGCATTTAAGGTATATGTTAACAAAAAACAATAGCTTGCACACAATAGTAAAAAAAATCAGACAAATGTCAGTGAAGTCCCATGCCCTGCACCTGACCTTGTATATGGGTATATTGCTAACAATTTAGCCCCGAAGTTCTTTTACTGATATCAAAACGTTTTTATTGTCTAATTGTGTCACCGCGTTTTACATCTCTTTACATTTTTTGCTTTCTACTGATGCTTTTATTGCCACCTATCTTGCAGTTTTCATGTTCACTAGACATGTAGTTGTCATTAACCGTTATCAACACAAATCTAAAAGCACTTGCTACTGAGATCAAAAATTTACCATGGTGTTTTTTGGAATATAGAAATCACTAAGTTCGACATCAGCAGATGTTAAGTGTGGAGCCCCTAATGGTGAAATGGTGTGATATCTCATCACTTCCTCCAAAAATGCACATGCATAGGGAAGAGATTTTCTATGGTCTGGACGAATCTTTTCATCAGAACCTTTAACAGCGTAAATATTGTATTAAGGCAATGATAAAATTCATTAAGCGGTTTAAAAAGACCAACAAAGTAGAGTTTTACTGATATTTTATTTGAAAACCCATGCCTAGTTCACAGCTTTTTGCACTGCAAAAACAAACTTTCTTCATCAATCCAAAAAAACAACAAATATGTACCAACTACTGAATCCAACTCTTGTTGAATCTTTGCTTGAATTTCTGGGTAATGTAACAGTGTTACTATTGCCCAATTGATTGTAATACTAACAGTTTCAATTCCAGCTGTAAACAGGTCCTTAATGAATCCACGCAAATCAGCATTCTAAAAAAGCAACAAATATTTGCATGGCATATTAATTTTAATCTAAATCATTTCACAAACTGCTTCGAAGTCCAAGTTTTTTTGAGTTTTGGAAATGTGATTTTCAACCAAGTAAATGTCAATAAAATCTTGAACGTTGTCAGGGTCAAGTGTTTCAATGTGCTCATCAATTTGCTCTTGTATAAAATCTGCAAAAATGTTAAATTAAATCTGAAATAAAGCAAATACTAATAAACTACTTTTTTTCCCCAGAAAAAACTTGAGTCAGAAAAACTTAAAGTGGTCAAGTTTTGCAAATAAAATGTCATTCGATTTTAAAGTGTTTCTCTATAGCAGTTCTCTTCAACCGGGTATACTGTATACCCAAGTGTATACCGCATCAAAATTAGGGTATACAACTGAAGAAAGGTATACGAAGGGAATACAGCTGAGATCAGTGTTACTAAAGGTCACTATTGCGTTTTTTATGAAATGCAGGTCAGCATTGCATCCTGAATTATGTAAGACTGACCTGCTTGTTGTGAATATTAGTGTGTCAGTTTCTGGTGATAGGACGATATCAGGTTTTGAAGCGAGTACCGATACCGAGTACCACATGTATATACTTTCGATACCGAGTACGATTACCGAGTACTTAAAAATCGTGTTGTACTTAGTTGTGTATCACTGGCTAATTTATCTGCCGTGGCCGGGGTTCAGGCGCTTGCAGAAAAATGTATTCTCCACATGATAGCGAGAAAAATATAGGTAACCTGGCGGAACTTTTTCCCGATTTCGTGCTGTCCGAAGCAACTATTGGCAAAAAGTTGCCCGTATTCTTATGGTGTAAAATCGGCCTTGGGTATGGAACGTTGGTATCGAAAACTAAGATAAAATATTTCGACACCGAGTACGAGTATCGATACCACTGAAATCGTTCGATACCGAGTACCGGGTACTCGTCCCATCACCATCAGTTTGGGACTGTTGCATCAGTAATGTGAATTATGAAGCAATAAGCACATACCTGGAGAGATTTTGCTTTTAATTTTCCTGGAGTAAAGGATTGCAAAAAATGTCATTAATATCTACCTATAAGTACGGATAAAGATTTTTCGATCTTTTCGAGATCAACTCAAATAAATAAAAATTAATTGATATAGGGGGTATTTTAATAAGGGGGCTTTTAAGAACAAGTCAAGACCACATTATATCAAAATTGCTGAAATAATGCAGCAACAAGCTAGCCATTAGATTAACTTCTTACGTTGATACACTTTTGTGTGCTGAATTTCCTGGGCCTAACACAGGCGTACACAACCTTTTTGCAGTGACGGCCGCGTCGTAAACTCTTTCTAATGGTGCCTGCGTGATAGCCAATTTAATTTCAAGCTTGTTTCGCAGATTGAGATGAACACTCTTGTAATCCAAAATGTAACATCAAAGTTTTTTACGTCACGGCCGCTAGTACATGCATTTAAAATAAAATTCTTTTGCTAAATATTTTGATTTTCAAACTGCTCTAAACAGATTTAGTGGGACTGGAAAGAGCATTACAAGCCTAGTAAACAGACGCGTCAGATTTTTGCACGCCGATTGTGTGCAAACAATACCAAAAAACAGCCACCACAAGCATTACAATATAGATTATGACATCATAAACAGACAAGACTAAACAGCATACTGTTCAACGAATCTCAGCATCAAAATATGGATCTGCGATGCAGCCATCGCACTGAAAAGGTTGTGCACCCCTGTAGGGTATACAAAGTTGCTTGAAAATTGTAAAAGGTATACAACAGAAAAAAGGTTGAAGAGCACTGCTCTATAGTATGTGACGACAAACAAAGCAGTTAGGGCATCATTTCTATCTAATAAATGTAGCTATTTCAATGGCCTAATTCTTTTTTTCTCTTGATATGACAACTGTGAAAACCACCTGATTTAAGTATGTCTAGCAAATATTTTTAAAAAATGTCAACTTTTAATTTTTTTTACAAACTTTCTTACCATATATTTCTTTTGTTCGTTTTACATATTGTTGATTTGCGCTTCGAAATGGTGGAATATGTCTTAGCAATGGAATTCCAATAATAGCAAAAATCTTTTTACCAAATGTTGGATCTTCTGTCCTGCACATGAAAGGAAGAAAGCAGTATTACAAAAATAAAAAATATTTATACAACAACAAACATTGCAACGGAGCTGTCGATAATCTTTTGAAATCCTTTGTGATTGTATACAAATCGCTTTGAAAGTGCAACTTGAGATACCGAATTTGCTGTTGCATGATAAATAGGAAACTGTAAAGAAAAAAAATTATACACAAATTATATTCAACTAAAAAGTTACAAAAGTGCATGAACAGTAATCATAATGAGTCTTCTAAAAGGGAAATTAGAAGTTTTTTCTGCAAGTTTTTATTTTTTCCACTTATACATACTAAAAGTGTGGGAGTTATATCAACAACTACATAAGTTTCAGGAACTCACTTTTATATCAATAGGTTTTCCACAGTACTGTTTAAGATAATTCACCAGGTAACCAGCTTCTTCCATTGTCACTTTTTCCATGCTGGCTTTGGTATTTTCCAAACTGAATAAAAAAGTTTGTTTTTACATTCAAGCACATTTGTAAACTTTTTGTAATAATAACCTTTACCCCTTAAAAATTTTGTTTCCATTTCTTCTGTGCATTTTGAAGGTTTCATTGTAATTCTGTTCAATAATGCTATTACGGTTGCTCACTTGACTAAGCAATGGTATATCTGGGCGATCAGACATTACAGATCCATGTTTAGTAAAAGCCTGACACATAAAAAATATTTGGTTTAACTGTCAAATAAAAAAGTGGTAATAATATGCATAGCACAGTACACCAGGCCAATTAAAGGCATTATACTGAACTAGCCGGTCACCAAGCTTTTCTATATGGCAAGACGTAGACTAGAAAAATCTAGCCTGCAGTGAGATTCCAACCCACAACAGGAGTGCTTCTGAGACGCATGTCCTACCGACTGAGCTACACAGGCTTAGCGGTGAACCTGTTGAAAGTCAAATCACAAGCACCAGTGCCGCCTTATATGCTACACTCATCAGCTTTGTAGTTGGGGATCGAAGCTGACATAGGCAGCTTACATAGACGCTTCAGGGCTGATCCCAGTTATAAATTTATGTTTATCTTAAAATGCATAGAAAACATAAAAAATAAAAACAATTTTATGAATAATAAAATAAAATCAAACACACAAACTCATTACTGTTACCAGCATTCTTCCTACAGATCATGACACACTTATGATAAAAATATAATAAATTACAGTATAGCGAACCTTTTAGAGGAGATGTTCAAAACACATACAGAGCCCAAATGTACCAATTTGTATTTGTAAACAATTGCATTTTAACCTTATATTTTACTTCTGTTCATACTTACATCTTGAATAACTTCATATGTTGTAAGAAGCACAACAGACTGATTCAAAAGCTTGATACTGAACATTGGTCCATACTGCTTTGACCACTCATACACCTTTTTGTTTGGTTGCTCACTAACAAATGATATGACCCCAATGAAGGGAAGTCCCCTTGGGCCTGGAGGAAACCTTGGGTGTGGATATTTCCACCATTGAATTGTACTAATTACTAACAAGGCAAATAAAACAGGAATACTCCAAAACCATGATAAGAAATATGACACAGCTTCAAGAAGCATTTGAGGTAAAAGGATTGCTGAAAAGTTAGAGTATAGCCTGTTAATTAGCTTCACAGACATTGTTTACTGTTTCAACTGATAATTGCTAATCAGTGCAGCAGGTGATAAGACATTGGCCATGTAGTCTCTAGAGCAGGGGTGTGCAATCTGTGACCTGCAGGCCAAGTGTGGCCCATTGAATAAACGTTGTGCTGCCCACAAAGATGCTTGGATTTCAAAAGTACCGCCAACGAGTTCAATTATTACATCTTTCGAGCAGATCAATTGCCCGGTGATATTTTTCTGTGACCTGACAATAATGTGGCTAGAATCAAATGCGAATTTTTAGGCATATTTGGCATGCAACAAAGTAAAAACACCATGTGTTATATAAAGGTGCGAACTCAATCTAATTATGACTGGTTTTGGCCCCACGGTGAAAAGGTTGCACACCCCTGCTCTAGAGTAAGGCACTTCAGTTTGTTGGGAGTAACAGTCTGAAAAGCCATGTCCCACCTCATCAGTTTGAGCCACAATTGGGCAAAAACTGCATAGGAACTGGAACCGCAATAGCCTTGTCACTAGTTGCACTGAAAAACCTTACAGGCCAAAACAGTGTGCACTGTCTGCCGCTAACTTCATTGTAATCACCTGACAAGTTTAGAGTTAAACCTAAACATGTAAACAATAAACATGGGAAGATCAATTTACTCTGTTTGTACAATCATTACCGAACAAATTAAAGGTATAACTTCACAGATCAACAAAATAGTAATAGCTTACCTGAGGTGAAAAAACTTCTTTTAGAATCAGGTTACAGCTTTTTGCTATTTCACTAATCTTAAAAGATAAATTTTAACATAATTCTTAAAAAATTAAAGCCAAAATAAATAAAATCTTAACGTAAGACAACCTGAAACACATAACAATGATTATTGCAAATTACTCAGTCATACTGAAATTGATACAAAGGGTTAGTACACCAGTATAACTAAAATGACAGATAAAATGTTCATTCAGACCAGGACGAACAACTGTTTATTGTAATGGCCACAATTTACATTTATAATGATAATGAGGGCCAGACAATAAACCGAATACGCTTTGATGAAAAAATTCAAGGGTTTATTGGACACTACAGCAAATTTTCTAAAAGAGTTCTACGTAAACTTTACCTAGTAACAGTGCAAAATACTTTGGAACACTATATACGGATCTGTTCATAAGTTTGATGGTGAAAATAATGGCCCAAATAGACGTAAAAAGCGACATGCTTTATTGTTCAAACGTTTCAGCAAATGCTCATGCCATCATCAGTGATATGAAGGCCACATCAATTGCACCCATTTATATACACTTTAGTCGCATAAAAGAATGATAAAAAGGTGCGACGCTTGTTTCGTTTTGGGCCGTTATTTTCACCATTAAACTTAAGTGCAAAATACAATTTACTACAATTTAACAGCAAAAGTATAGAACAATGGACTACTTGTGCGGGTCAGCAGGTCATATGTTGCACGCCCTGCTTTAGACTAATTCGAATGTAGGTATTTAAAATTGCCAACAGAAAACAAAACATGTCAACAGAAAACAGTTTGTGAGGTATAAGAAGACATGCAACCGAAATCACAACAACAATTTTCAACACAATACTGAAAAACACAGTTTAATTGCTACAATGAAAATTACATGTATTCAATCATAGAACATTAAGTTAAGCACCCTTCAGGGAAGGGGACCCATAATAACTGAGAGTGACTCTACTGGAAAGTATCAGACCCTCCTACAGACAGCATGGTCATTGACAACCACTGTTTGTGGGAATAAATAACTGAGAATGGAAAATATTTTTGAAGTAACAGAATTAGTCAATGAATAAACATGGAATATATATATCTTCACCTAACTGGCATCTTTAGTTCCGATAAAACCACAACAAAAAGTAAGCAATAAATAATGTTACATGGGCAAATTACCCTTTAAATATTTTGTTTCCATTCCTCCGGTGGAGTTTAAATGTTTCATTGTAGTTTTGTTCAAGCAAACCTTTCCCTTTGCTAACTTGACGAAACACCGCAAATTTTGGGCGATTGGACATTGTGGATCCATGCTTGGTGTATGCCTAAACAGAGCAATTGATGGAATAAAGGCATTCTTAGTTCTACTTTATGGAGCTACTTGGTATGTTGGTACAACACACATAATTAGTGTTAAACAATGTGGCCTCTATATTACATAATCACAGCATATGTTATCCGTAAGTGGTAAAAAAATGCTTACTAATAATGCCTAAAATCATAGTTTAATTTGCAAAAAAAAATTATGGTGCACCAAGCAATCCAAAGGATCCTGTATATTTTAGATGCACTCCAGTATGGATAGTATGGCAGCTGCACACCAGAGACTATTTTGTTTCAAGTTTGATTCCACACTTGAACAACCCCTCGAAAAAAGCCTTCAGCAAAAATTTTCTATTGTTTTCTAGCGTTATTGACAAAACATTAGGCCTGGGCACTAAATAACTTCTGTTTTCCAGATTAGTTACATTATTTAACCAGTGGCACAATTGTATTTGACGGTTATTTTGAGATTTTGTTAAATATTTGTAAATCGGTTAGCTTTTTCTTGATGAGGTGCACACTTGACTGGTTCGTGCACACCCTAAAATTTCTTCTTGCACACTTGAAAATTCTTCGTGCACACCCGAGATCTCGCCGAAACGTGCCATAAAATCCAATGTGGGATGCACTCACGTATTAGTGGTGTGCAAACACTATACAACATAGTATGCAAGTCAAAATAAGTTGGGAATTACTGCCTTACATCAAGCATCACTTCATAGTTGGTTAAATGAACCACAGGCTGATTAAACATTCTAGTGCTTAAGATTGGTCCATATTTCTTTGACCACTCGTAAGTCTTCTTGTACGGTTCCCCAGTGGAAAACGGTATCACCCCAAGCAAGGGAATTCCCCTTGGGCCAGGTGGAAATTTAGGGCGGGGTTGTTTCCACCATCTGACTAAGTAGATTACAAACATGCCAAAAACAGAACCAATGTTCAATATCCAAGACAGCAAAACAGAAAGAGTTTCAAGCAACATTGCTATTTTGTCTCGAAAACAAAAAAACTAAAACGGAAATTAAAAAACAAACAACGAATGATTAAGCTGCATTTAACCACCTTTTACACAAAACCTAAGCGTTTGCATTTCTGAATCTAGCTAACATAAAAAAAAATATTGCTAAATAATGCTGAGTGCGCAATCGCATGCCGCACACTTCGTTTGTTGATACGTGCACGGTTCACTGCTCGACGTGTTGGGCTTGTTTTTAAATCGAGATGTTTTGCGTCACGACTTTTGGAGACGTTCTTTAAGCGGATTATGCGAACCTAAAACTTGCATTGTGGCATTGATATGTCTTCTGGCGCAAAAAAAGTAATCGATGTACACTTAAATTCTAAAAGAGTAAAGTTGCTCGTTTCATTTGTTGTATTTTAGTGGCGGTTTTGTGCTGGTTTAGACGAAGACTTGGGCGGTTTTTGAAAAATGGATTTGAAATCCTGGGGTTATATATTGCGGTTAATAGGGGGAAAAGACAATAATGTACTAAAAGCACTGTTTCATTTAAACAATTTTACTTGTGCAGAAACAAAGCTGTTAGTTACAAAGCGAAGAAAAATGCTTTGGTATGAACAAAGATACGGACAAAACTGGTTAATCGCATAACCTGGGTAATTAAAACTTGGCAAATGAGTTGTGCAGTAAACGTCTGGTTTGTCTGTTATAGTGAATTGTAGGAAACGGGGCTTCAATATTTTAAATAACTAATTTACAGACCGCCGTGTTTGGTTCAGTAATAACTGGTGCATGAGAAAAAAAAGTTGAAGACCACTGCTGTAAACATTCAACACATTTTTTGCTGAGTTTATTGAGGCATATTAACAAGAGGATATGATTAAGGTATCACCAAATACCTGTACGAAAACTGTTTTTGGGTTCATTGACAAATTATGCTTGGACTGTATAAGAAAAGATATGCCATGGAAATTACAACAAAAATATTCATCACAATACTGTGAAATGCAGGTAAATTGCCACAAAGAAATTTATATGTATTCAGCCATATAACATTAAGTTAACCACCACCCGAAATCATTGCAACACAACAGTCACAGGCATGCATTTTGTATATCTGCCAATTCCAGAAAAGCCAAATGCCAATTAGTTTGTAGCAGGGATAAAACAGAAAAAACATGATGTACAAATACAGATTACAAGCAGATGTTATTATTTAAAATATGAACTTAATGGAAAAAGACAAACTTTGAACACTGAAAACAATTTATTACAAAGAATTTTTAATCCATTTATTACCAATTTTTGACATTCATATCACATTTCACAACAAAATTGTTCTGAACTCTGGTACACAAATCAATGATCTAATACTGCATTTCAACTCTTTCATTTAGAATCACTTTAAAGGCAATCGGACAGTGAACAAAACCCAAAGAACCTTTGTCTAGTGGAGGTAGTTCACAATTAGGGTCAGGAGAAACATTAAAATGCTTTAAAATAGTAGCAATCAGCACAAAAACTTCAATTTTGGCCAAACTTTCACCAATACACCTTCTGATACCAACTGAGAATGGAATTACTTTTTTAGAAGGCAAAAAATGTCCATTGCTATCTATATGGCGTAGTGGATCAAATTTCCTAGGTTCTGGCCAATTCGCAGGATTATTATGTACTGCCCATAAGTTGCCTTGAACCTGTAAATAATCAAGGCAATAGATTGCAGAAAAAACAATTGTCACCTTTTTGTGGTACAAACAATTGCATACTGAAACTAAACCTATAATTAAAAGTATCGTGCTTTTTGCACAACAAAAATTGGGTCAATAGTTACCATTGTCCCTTTTGGAATACAAAATCCCCTAAAATTTACATCAGCGGATGTCAGATGAGGTACACCATTTGGTACAAGGGTGTTATATCGCATTACTTCTTGCATGAATGCGCATGTGTAAGGAAGCGAGTCTCTGTGGGTTGAGCTGATTTCTTCATTTGGACCTGCAACCAGGTAACAATTGTCATCAGGAAATAGTGCCAAAATTTATATGTTTTATTACCTATTGCAATGTCTATTTCTTTTTGAATCTTTGTTTGAATTTCTGGATAGTGCAACAATGTAATAAGTGCCCAAGACACAGTAATACTAGCTGTTTCAATTCCAGCTGTGAACAAATCTTTTACAAAGCCACGCATTTCTGCATTCTGAACAGCAACAAATACAATAAAGGATTTTACATAAAAGTAAATGAAAGTAATGAAATACTAACTGCTTCAGTATCAAATTGATTCTGATTTTTTCCAATTTGATTTTCTACTAGGTAGATATCAATAAAATCTCGAATGTTGTCAGGATCAAGTGTTTCAATGTGGTCATCAATTTGATTTTGTATAAAATCTAATAGCAATAAACAAGTTTTAACTAAAACTAGAAAAGTGACTTTCTGATATACTTCCATTTTATATATTCTATACGATATTTACTATACTATACACAATTTTATCTACATACATGATTGTTTTTGCAAGCAAAAACGAATGGGTCCCCACACGCATGTTTATGTGGATTTACAGTAAACCTATGTGGCGGATATTTTAATATTCTTAAGGACAAATTTTTCACAA
Organism: Phallusia mammillata; assembly: GCF_965637545.1. Classification (NCBI taxonomy): domain Eukaryota; kingdom Metazoa; phylum Chordata; class Ascidiacea; order Phlebobranchia; family Ascidiidae; genus Phallusia; species Phallusia mammillata. The sequence goes on from NC_137254.1 coordinate 22,043,483, forward strand.
AGCATAAACTTAACTGTAAAAGTTATTTTCCGTATTATTTTAGCATCATTATTGTCATATAATTACAAAAAAACGGTGAAACAAGAACGGGGAAAATACTTTCAATTTAATCTCTTGCTTTGACCTTGATATTGTGGTTCAAGTTCAGTTTTTGAACACAAATTTTCCTAGAAAGCCTTAACTGTTGTATTAGACACTATATATAAAAAAGTCATTTGCTACAAAGGTATACATAACAACTTGTTTTTCACTTAACTTTGTTTCGCAAAAACGACCCTTTAATGACCTTTTGACACTGTTTTTAATAGCATGCAGTCCTTAGTGTATAACAATACCGTTCGGCCTAATTTATACATGACTTAAGTACTGATTCTTGAATTGATTTGTCAAAAATAAAGAAGATACGTTATGACAAAAAATTCGTAACGGTGTTGTAATGCCTACAAGTTGACCTTTAGTGACCCGTGGTTATGAGACGGCGAAGCTGACAACGAGAATTTAAAGACCATTTATCGCGGCATTCGAAAAAGTTAAGTTTATTAAATTTCATATTTATGTTGATCAACGATGTTTTGCCTGACATAAACGAAACCGAAGTACGTTTATCGAGTTCAAAATACGTCTTAGGTGTAAAACCTGCGCCAAAACTGAAAATGCGCGTGATAACTCAATAAAACGACACAGCATTGCTGCACAAAAAAACAGCTGATTTCTAATCAGCCAAACGACTGTCTCGTAAAACTTCTGTCCAGACGTCAAGCTGAGCACTCCCGCCTTAATTGTAAACCAGTGAATTCCTCCCTTGGGACTTATATCTGACTGATAGCGTACACATATTATGGGTTGTAAAGTTAACTGGCAAAATTTTAAATACTAAACAAATACCCTGCTTAACAATTGTTAACTTTTTCAAATATTTCTGCACTATAGGGCATGTATTTCTGCCTTAAAACTAAAACCGATTATTCCGGGGTTTAAAGGGTAAAAAATGGGTGAATCCGAAAAAAAGATACAAAATTCTTTAAAAAACTTTACATTGCACCAAACAACAAAGTATGAAACTCCAAGATGCACAGCCGTTTCAAAAATTTTACGTTTTGGGGGCCTGTGGCTGAACCGCTGGGTCAATCGGGGTCAAACTTCAGGAGGATCAAATTTGGATTATTAACTAACATCTCTGCAAATTTGAATAAATTTGGAGCACTCTTTCTTGACCAAACGTGTCTCACAAACCAGCGTTAGACAGAAAAAAGAAAAAAAAATATGGACAAAAACAATATGTGTCCCCTTCATGGAAGGGGACCCATAATAATTTGTTAAAAAGTGATTTGTTTATCAAATATAAAAAATAATGTTGAAAAGTGATTTGTTTACCAAATATGGCTTTGTTAAGTTGTTTAAACTGTTGGTTGGCAGCTCTAAATGGAGGAATATACTTCAGTATTGGTAGCAACACCAACAAAACCAGCTTTTTGGTGAATTCAGGATTCTCCGTCCTAAAAATTGTTACACATCATATATTAGTTTGCAAAACTGACAGTTTGGTAAATGAAGTTGAATGTGCAACAAAACACATGAAACAAAAGCACACAAGTTAATGTTTAAATTGCACCACAGATAAGTAGGCCCATCATCAATAGCTGCAAAATAAAAACCCACATGCCAACAGAGCTGCCAAGAATCTTCTCAATTTCCTGGTCACCATAATCAAATCGCTTTGACAGTGCAATTTGTGAAATTGCATTTGCTGTTGTATGGTAAAGTAAAAACTACAAAAACAGTTTTTGTCACACAAAAAAAATAAATGCTACATACCAAAAACCTTTACATTTGTACTAAGTTAAATCACTAACTTTTATATCCACAGGCTTGCCACACTGTACCTTTAAATGATCCACAAGATACAGTGCCTCATCCACTGCTATTTTATCCATGTTTACTTTTGTGTTACCCAATCTGTTGCAAAAACGACAATAATAAATAACTTAGAGTGATTATACTGAACAGTATCAGACCCTCCTACAAACAGCATGGTAATTAAAGATTACTGTTTATGAGAATAAATGCTATTTCTATTTTCTTAGTAATATAACCAGATAATGAATAAATATGGAATATATATATTTCACCCAACTGGCATATTCATAAAGAACCAGAATAAAAAGTAGGCAATGATGTTATATACTTGTACAACTTACCCTTTAAATATTTTGTTTCCATTTCTCCGATGAAGTTTGAATGTTTCATTGTAGTTTTGTTCAACCAAACCTTTTCTTTTGCTAACTTGGCTAAACACCCCCAATTCTGGCCGATCGGACATTGTGGATCCATGCTTCGTGTATGCCTGAACAAAACAATTGAGGGAATTAAAGATTTCTTTCTTTGTACTATTTGGGGCAACTTAGTATGTTTTGGTTGCCACAACATAATTGGTGTTAAACAATGTGTACTATATATTATATAATCACAGCATATATAATCCAGAAGTGGTAAAAAATGCTTACTAATAATGCCTAAAATCATTGATCATTCAGTAACTACAAATTATGGGTAGTGCTGAAAAAATGGCGTACATCCTTCTATTTGGATTCATACGTTTAATTTTTATGAAAACACAACAAAGAATTTTATGGAAAAAACACTTATTTAATGGTAGAAAGGTATTAGTGTGCAAACACTGTACAACATAATGTGCAAGTAAAAAAAGGTTGGGAATTACTGCCTTACATCAAGCATCACTTCATAGTTGGTTAAATGCACCACAGGCTGATTAAACACTCTAGTGCTTAAGATTGGTCCATATTTCTTTGACCACTCATAAATCTTCTTGAAGGGTTCCGGAGAATACAGTATTACCCCAAGCAAGGGAATTCCTCTTGGGCCCGGTGGAAATTTAGGGTGGGGTTGTTTCCACCATCTGACTAAGTAGATTACTAACAAGCTTACAACAAAGCCAATGTTACATATCTATGACAGCAAAACAGAAAGAGCTTCAAGCAACATTGCTTTTGTCCCTGAAACTAAAACGTGAATTAAACAACCAACAACGCATGATCGAGTGTTTGAGTTGGGTTTATTTCGCTCGCTTGGTGAAAGACAACATAGTGACACAATTGCACTAAAACAATTACCAAGCCGGAAATAGTTGCGCAACATTAACCTGCATTTTAACACCTTTGCATTCCTAAATCTAGCTTACATAACAAAATAATGGCTAATAACGCTGACTGCGCATGCCGCAAACTTTGTTTGTTGATTGATACGTGCACGGTTCACTGCACAACTTCTAAACAGCGTTGGGCTTGTTTTTAAATTCAGATGTTTTGTGTTCACGACTTTTGGATTGGTTTTTAAGCGGATTATGATAACCTCAGACTTGGATTGTGGCATTATTGTGTCTTTACAGTTACACCAAATTTTAAAAGGGCATAATCGCTTGTTTCATTTGGTGTATCGTGGTGATGTAGTAGCGGTTTTGTGCTCGTTTTTCTTGGCCTGTTTTTAAAAAGTTGAACCGGAATCCTGGAGGTACAATTAGGTAAGTTTTAGTACTGTTTTATTACAACAGTTTTACTTGACCGATCCTTCGGTTTCATATGCTTTGGTATGAAGTACAAATATATTTGCATAATCCGGGTAATGAAAGCTTGGCAAATAAGTTGTACAATTAACGGTTGATTCGTGTGTAATAGCCAATTGCTGTAAACTGGACTTCAATATTTTAGAGTAACTGATAGCCTACATACCACCACAAAACATTTTTATTCAGTAACAATGAGTATGTGAGAGCAAAAAAAGGTGGTGAATTGCTGTAAACATTAAACACATCTTTTAATTTTCTCAGTTTATTTGTCTCTATTTACATTTAGTAATGAACTACCATTAACATACACAACAGGGTTTAGTGCGTAATAAGAGAAATCGATTGCGGTATCACCAAAATATCTGCACAAAACTGCAAAGTGGGATATTAAGTACAACAATGAACAAAGGACACTTCAGGCCAACTGTTCAAACAGATTAACTATGATAATTAGTTTCGATTGAGGTATCACCAAAATACCTGCACAAAAACTGTAAAGAGATGGCACTAGTCGAAAAATAAGTACAACATGATGCACAAACTGTACATTCCTATCAGCAAAGGATACTGGACATCAATAGTTTAAACAGGTTAACTACGGTGACTCGTTTCAAAAAAAGTTTTAGTTGTGGTGATGCAAGTTTATTTAAAACCAATGAAAACATGAAAATTAGCCTACAGAATGAACATAAACATTATGGTAAAATGTCACATTTAAAATTTACTTTAGGAATGGTTTTCAAAAAATTTGAATGATTTGTATTTAACGACAAGTCAAAACAAGCTTGTATTCCAATGGGACGTAAACACCAGTATACACCCCATCATCAAGAATAGGTAGTTTATTAAGACTGGGATCTTTGGAGATATTGAAGTTCTGTAGTATGGCAACAAGAAATATAAAAGTTCTGATCTGGCTAGAAGTTCACCCAAACATCTGCGTTGTCCAACAGAAAATGACATAACTTTTGGTGACAAAAAAAAGTTGCCACTGTCATCAATATGTCGAAGGGGATCGAATTTCTCAGGATTTGTCCAGTTTTTAGGATCATTGTGTACACCCCATATATTAGCCATCACCTATATATACTTCATTAGAAACCATGTTTTAATTTTTTTAATTGCGAAAAAAACATCTGAAATGAAATTTTGTTGGTCAGTAAGAAGGGGTCTATCAAGTAAAGTTTACTTTCATTCATCGTGATTATAATACTTCAAAATCGATTCATCAATTTCACAGTTCATTTTTTAATTTATTTATTCAAACTAATGTTAAAGGATAAACTTAAATAATCTTTACCAAATTACACTACATTGGAAGTATAAGCAGCATAAATCTAAAGCTTTAATCTAGATATGACTGTTTAATGTGAAGCTCGTTGAGTAGTCAATTTCCTCTAATGCAAATTGCCAGCAACTTACAGTAGTTCCTTTTGGTATGAAAAAGCCATTTAGCTCTGCATCGGCACTTGTCATATGAGGGGCACCAGATGGCACAATTGTTCGAAACCTCAGAACTTCTTGAATAAAGGCACATACGTATGGCATTGATTCCCGATGGTTTAGGCCAGGTACATCTTCACCTGTTTTAGGAAATCTTGACTATTCCTTTTTAAAATAATGGGATTGTGTAAATCAAATATGGACTTGAAAACAGGCACACTACAACATTCAAAAATAACCATACAAGTTTTTTTACCAATTGGTATTTGATTCAGTAGTTTAATTGGGTAAAACCTACCAATATATAATATTATCAATCTCCGTCTGAATTTGCTTTCCGCATTCTGGATGGTGAAGAAGAATCAAAAAAGCCCATGACAAAGTATGGCTTGATGTCTCAATTCCGGCAAAGTATAAATCTTTTACAAGTGAATGCAGTTCATGTTTCTAGAAAATGGTGCCAATCAAAATAAAATTATCAATGCATGTACAACAAGCTAAGTATAAAATGGATTTTATATGGTTATAGTTTTCAATTAAACATGTTATTCTACAAATAATGGTTGTAATTTGGTTACAGTGAAAACTGCAGCTTCTTTCGGGTTTGAGTTTTGTTGTTGGAACAGATAAGCATCCACAAAACACTTAATGTTCTCAGGATTAAAGTTGTTTTGACGTTCAACCACAAAATCATACATAAGATCTGAATGAAAAAAGTACCATTATTTACCAAATTGTACAATTTACTGCAATGCATTCTTTAGATCAGGGGTGGGCAACCTGCGGCCCACAGGCCAAATGCGCCCTTGATTCAAAGTTGTGCGGCCCGCAAACGCTTGGATTTCAAATGTACTGACAAACGAGTCCAACTATTATATATTTTTCAGCCCAGATTAATGCGCCCCATGCTATTTTTCTGCATCCTGGCAACATGTGGCTAGAATCAAATGCGAATTTTACTCGTAGTTAAGCATATTTGGCAAGCACCAAAGTAAAATCACCTTGTGTTATACACAGGTGCAACTCGCGATCTAGTTTTGGCAATTGTATTTGGCCCCACAGTAACAAAGGTTGCCCACCCCTCGTTAGATGGAACTTTGCATGTGTCATAATTGAAGCTAAAACAAAATCAAAATGGCTTGTTTTGTGAGACCATTTTTAACCTCATGGCAAAAAGAAATACCTAAAATATCCAGGTGCAACTTTACAGTTCTCTTGACAGCTTTACCAACAGGTGGAATAAAGCGTGTAATTGGAAAAAGCAAGCACATTTGAACAAGTAGTGCATCCTTTGGGTCACCCATTCTGAAGCAGAAACATCAGAAAAGTTTAAAAAAAACATTTTATGTCAGTTTACAACACAGAGTAATGATAGCCCTATGAGCATTACCACTTTCCATTATACATGTATATATATCAGAAACTACATTTGCAAATAAAGGTGTTTATTATTTCTCAGTTACTGAATAAAAACTAACAAGTGTAATGTAAACTTAATAGGAAAGTTAATTAAAAGGAAATTTAAAGCACCTTGTTGCATTTTAATTCAAACATATATGTTATAGGTACTTACGTTTTTTCTGACCCTTCCACAACGGCCTTAAACTGAGCATCATCCTCATCAAATCGCCTTCCAATAACCACCATTGAAATGACATTGGCAGTAGCCTTGCTAAGTTCAACCTGTTTGGAGTTAAGTATATTACTCTATTGGATTTAACTTATCAGCAAAATTAAGTTCTACCTATCGGTGATAGCCATAAATTTTTAAGCAATAAAAAAAGACTTTGCTTTTAACAAATTTAAAAATATTATGCCAAATTCTAATGATACAAACATGTATTTGTTTTACACCTAATATTCAGCCATTTTCTACAATAATGTGGTTATAGCTAAAGAATACCCCTTTTTATAGTTTAGTGTTTTTCCTCAGACACATGCATACATACATTTAAGTGCATAGGCTTATCAACTTTTTTCTTAAGTTGTTGGATTACAAGCTTTGCTTCCTCTTGAACAATGGTTTCAAATCCTCGATCACCAAAAAGAAACCTAAGAAGAGCTGTAGTAAAAAAGTGTTGTGCTCTCTATGAAAAAGCTTTTACTGCAAGTTGTACTGTATTAAACTGTCTCTTTCAGAAAATATTTAGCTATAGAAAAACCTACAGGTTGACATTATTGTAATGACAATAGTAGGGTGGCCAGAAAACAGGAATAATAGGGCGGCCAGAAAACTTTATTGATTGTTTTGAAAAAGCCTGTTAAAAAACTAATTGGTTGGTGTAATAGTGACTAATTAAAAAAAAAAACATTAAATAAAATTTATCGAAACACTTATCAAAATGTACAAATACAACATCATATAACCTCTTGAATGGTTTCATAAGTGTTCAAGAACACAGTGGGATTTGCAGGAATTCTTGCAAATATAATTTGTCCATAGGTTTTGCTCCATTCAAATATAGTATCCACCATATTCTTTGACACATATGGGATAACACCAACAACTGGAAATCCCAAAGGCCCTGGTGGAAATTTGGGGTGGGGTTTGCGCAACCATCGGTATACAACAATACCAATTATAGCCAGAATAATCCATGAATAATGTTGTCTGAACACAACATTAAGATAAGCCAGCACTGCCATCACAAATGCTTTTTAACTGCAAGAAGATTTTCGGTTTATTCACAGTGTCATATCTGAAAGTCCTCAAACTGACATTAAAAACGTGCAGAAAAAACAAGTTGGTTTTGGTTTGCCTAAAATGTATTGCAACCACAAAACTATTTAAAAAGTGTACCTAAATAAAACCCTATATGTATTTTTTAGTTTGTACACACAGTAGTAAAACAAAACAGCAAAGTTTATCGATCTGTTGATGAGCAGCAACAGTCTCTCTTAAATGCAACACAAGTCACATGTCTGGCGTGTTTTGTTGTTTACCCTCTGGGCTTTTTTTGCGCAAGATTCCCCAATTTCAATCAAGTAAGCATGACTCAGTCCGTTCGCATCGAAAGTATGTTTTCTGTTGCTTTTAGATTCTACGTTTTTAATTATTACAACTTTGACATGTAAATAATTTTCATATAACACAAAAAATATTAAAGTTTTACAATAAAAATAAAAACACAGCATCGGTAGTATAGTAGGGCAAGTACCTAAATAAATACTCGATGGCTTCTTGTTCTTGTTACAACTAAACTGATAGATGTCAGCAGAGAACTATGCAGTATTAAGATCTTCAAAACTTTACCAGCAGCATCAATCAAACACAAAGTGCCACACAATTATGCAATTTCGTGTAGTAGTCAGTGTTTCTTTTTAATTTTTGACACCACTTGGCTTACCCTGCTTTGACTTGAGAAACGTCCTAAAAAAAAAAAAATTGCCTTGACGTGTCAGACGTGCCGCTAAAATAAAAATACACAAAAATATAAAATACACATTGCTACAGACTGACAGAATAAAACCACAATTTTCAAAACTTTCGAAAACTCGCTTGTCGATAACAACAAGCCAATCAGTGGTTAGTTTTTAGCTGAGAGGCGTCAATCCTGTCATAATAATAAAAAAATCCGTTAGTTAAAACTTTCCATATACGTGTAAATAAAAACGTTCTCTTGTACCATAATAAACTAAATAATTCCAGCACTTTTAAGAAAAAGATATTAAAGAGTAACTTTCAATTAGTTCGGTTGGTCACGTCTAAATGGGTCTGAGCAATGCCTACCTACCTCACTTAGTTGGTCTGAGCATGGGCGCCGCCACGTAGGGGCAAGGCCCCCCCCCCCCCCCCCCCCTTGGAATTTCAGTGTACCTCAATTTAACATATTTAGCAGCAAACCTAATTAAAGTGGCAGCGCGGGGATTTGTTACATCGTTAAATGCTTTAACTTTTAGGCAACTCAATTGTGAAGTACACGATTTATGGCTTCATATATAACAAATTCTTTGATGCGGTAAAGTATCAGCCAAAATTTGCCCCCTCTTGCAAAATTTTCTGCCGGCGCCCATGGGTCTGAGCAATACAGGTTTAGGAGTCCAGTCCGAACTACGGAATAAGCCAACAATCAAGCAATCGCACGATTGTTTCACCAAACACTCAGCATATAGCATGTTTCTGATTTTATTTGTGGCAAAAATGAACTTGAGGTAAATTGCAAGCTGTTACATGAGGACGTAAGGTAGTGTGTGTTTCAAAGTTATAAAGAGTGTGTTGACACCTAAACATTTGCCTTAACTATCAACAGCAACTGTGGAGAGGGAGGTAAAAAAACATAGTAAGTACAACATGATGAAGCAATTGTAAGTACTTTTTAATTTCTTTTTTTATTTCTTTAAAAGGGTGAATGACTAAGTGTTTTTTTCTGAATTTACAAAGACAACATGATGCAGAAACTGTTGATTGAGATATCACCAAAATACCTGCACAAAAGCTGTACAGTGGTGGCACAAGAGGAAACATAAGTACAATACGTAAGTACAATATGCAGGAACTGTACACACATAAGAACAGGTTAACTATGATGATTCGTTTCAAACAATGTTTTAGTTGTGGTGATACAATTTCAATAAAAAACAATGAAAACATTAAAATTACAGAATTAAAATAAACATTATGGTAAACCTCACATTTAAAATTTGCAGTAAGAACTGTTTTTTAAAAGATCCAATTATCGGTGTTTAACGACAAGTTAAAACAAGCTTGTATTCCAATGGAACATAAACACCACTCATTACCCCATCATCAAGAATAGGAAGTTTATCAAGAGTGGGATCTTTGGAGATATTGAAGTTCTGTAGTGTGGCCACAAGAAATATAAAAAGCTCTGATCTGGCTAGAAGTTCACCCAAGCATCTGCGTTGTCCAACAGAAAATGACATAACTTTTGGTGACAAAAAAAATTTGCCACTGTCATCAATATGTCGAAGGGGATCAAACTTCTCAGGATTTGTCCAGTTCTTAGGATCATTGTGTACACCCCATATATTAGCCATCACCTAAATAATGAAGTTAGAAACCTTGTAAGGCTTGGAAGCTTATTTTTATTCATAGTAGTTATGATACTTAACAGTTTACTCATCAATTCCACAGTTCTTACATCATTTTACTAATTTTAATTAATGTTAAAAGGTGAACTTAAACGGTCTTTGTAACTACATTACAATTATAAACAGCATAAATCTATAGCATTAACTGCAAGATATAACTATTTTATGTGTAATTCCCTCCAATGCAAAATAGCTAGTCACGCACAGTGGTTCCTTTTGGTATGTAACAGCCATTCAGCTCTGCATCAACACTTGTCATACGAGGAGCACCATATGGCACAATTGTTCGAAACCTCAGAACTTCTTGAATAAAGGCACAAGTGTACGGCATAGATTCCCGATGGTTGAGGCCAGGTTCATCTTCACCTGTTTTGGGAAATATTTATGACTATTCCTTTCCATTGGGAATGGGGTTGTGTGAAGCAAGTAGTTTGGCAAATGAAATTAAGACCCTTTACTTGACCAAAATTAAATCACCTAGCTGTATGTTCTTGTTAGTGTCTGGTATGGTTCAAATGGGGTAAAGGTTTGTAGCCAAAAGGTACAAAACTATTTTTTTATCGTTTGTCATTTATCACCTAAGGACATTAGAAAAAAGTTGTGTGCAAATGTTGTTGTGCAGCATGTAGCACATGTGGTTTGTTTTTCCTTTAACTCAAAAAAGGAGATCATAGCCTAATGCAGAAACAATAGATGAACATAAGGTTTTTGGCGTTAAGTGTTGTCATTTTGTGGTTTTAATAAAATACAGAATTGGTTAAAACTTACTAATAATATTATCAATCTCTGTCTGAATTTGCTTTCCGCATTCTGGATAGTGAAGAAGTATCAAAAAAGCCCATGACAAAGTATGGCTTGATGTCTCAATTCCGGCAAAGTATAAATCTTTTACCAGTGAATGCAGTTCATGTTTCTAGAAAGTGGTGCCATTAAAAATTTATTTATCAATGCATGTACAGTAACTTAAATATAATTGGTTTGATTTTATATGGTTAGGTTTGATCAATAATCATGCCATTCTACAAATATTGGTAGTAATTTGGTTACAGTAAAAACTGCAGCTTCTTTTGGGTTCGAGTTTTGTTGTTGGAAAAGATAAGCATCCACAAAGCACTTGATGTTCTCAGAATTAAAGTTGTTTTGACGTTCAACCACAAAATCATGCATAAGATCTGAAATGAAAAAATACCATTATTCACAAATTTGTACAATTTACTGCTATGAAATATATTCACTTTACATAAATACATAAAAAGGGTGCTTGGCATTGAACAACCATTTCTAAACTTATGGCAAAGAGGAATACCTAAAATATCCAGATGTAACTTTATAGTCCGCTTAACAGCATTACCAACAGGTGGAATAAAGCGTGTAATTGGAAACATCATGCTCATTTGAACAAGTAATGCATCCTTTGGATCTCCCATTCTAAAGCAGAAACATCAGAAAAGTTAAAAAAAAACATGTTATGTCAGTTTACGACACAATGTAATGATAGCCCTATCAGCATTATCACTTTCCTATATTATATGCCTATATCAGAAACTAGCATAACTACAATTTTTTTGCAATAATTTACAAATAAAGATGTGTTTAATTTCTCTGTTACTAAATAAAAACTAACCAGTGTAATTAATACTTATTGAATCATATGAAATTTAACAAAAGGAAAAACCAAAATACCTGGTTGAGTTTAATTCAGAAATAGGTTCTTACGTTTTTTCTGACCCCTCCACAAGGGCCTTAAACTGAGTATCATCCTCATCAAATCGTCTTCCAATAACCACCATTGAAATGACATTGGCAGTAGCCTTGCTAAGTTCAACCTGTTTAAAGTTATTTATTGCTTTATTGAACTTGATCTTGTGTTGATAATAGTTGTTTTTAGGGCAAAAAAAAAAAGATTTTGCTTTTAAACAAGTTTAAATGTATACATTGTGCCAAATTCTTACGGTATGAACATGTAGCTGTTTGACACTTAGTCTACAGTCATTGTTCTGCAATAATGTGGTTATAACTAAAGATCTCAGGGTTTTTCCTGGTACAGATGTATACATACATTGAAATGAATAGGCTCATCAACTTTTTTCTTCAGTTGTTGGATTACAAGCTTTGCTTCCTCTTGAACAATGGTTTCAAATCCTCGATCGCCAAAAAGAAATCTACAATACACAGTTTTAAAATAAGTGTTTGTAAACAATCTGTGCTGTTTATAAATAAGCTATTGGTGCCAGACATACAGTACAGACGAATCCGGTTTATCGCATACCGGTTAATCGCATAATCCAGTTAAATGCATCACAATTAAAAATCCCAAACCGTCGCCAATCGTTTGTTAAGAAAATCGTCCGGTTAATCGCATACCGGTTTATCGAATAAACCGGATATTCGCATCAATTTTCAACGAAATATGCGATTAACCGGATTGATGATCTCTATGTGAAAGTCGAAAAAATCCAATCCTCCGGAAGTAATGTTCACGAAAAAGGCGTAGATGCATGTTTGCATTCTACACCAAATAACGCATCTAATTTCAAAGTTGAAAATTACGCGTCTCGACCATAAAATATTTTTCAAAAAGTTATTAGGAGATTAAATTGGGGTTCAGTTTACCGCTGTGCGATAACTAGGAGTCATTATCTCAAAGCTGTGCACATTGATCCTTTTTTTGTTGGCTTATCTAATCGTCAATAGTGATATAACAAGCGTTTAAATAAAGAGTTCAACATGTTAAAATTACAAAACTAGTGTTCCGCAAAAATGCTGATTGTAATTTCTTACTAAGTGCGAACTGCACCAAATTCGAAGTATTAAACTGTATTGAAATTTGAACAATGTTAAATGTAAAACAAATAGTTAAAAATGTTTTCTGATATATTGTTCATGACCCGCCAAACACGTAATGTATGTACAAATTTTAGATCGCAAGTAATCACACTATGTTGTTTAGATTCACGCAATTGGTAACGTGCCAATGATTGCCATATTTTATGACTTCTATTCGTGACCTTGTGCAACTTATCAGGTAGATCAGCGATCAAGAAAGGCATTTATTCCTCTAGTATTTGTTGTTGGTTTGATTTTTTGAAGCATAACGGGTTATAATAGAAACTGATGCAGCTCGCCTTAGCGCCTAAGCGCTGTAGAATGTGCCGAAGTTGCAAGTTTGACCAGGTTTGGGTCGTGTACTTTTGAGTTTGGGCTTGCTTACAAATATGCACCTAGCACTTGGCCGCTTAACGCGTTGGTTTCAACTAGAAAACGAAATAGGTCAAAAACAACAGGCCATTTTACGTGTATATTAAGCGAGGGGCCTAGCATATTTATAAGGGATCTACCCAAAACAAGACTAAAACTTGATAAACCGTCGTCATAGGGAAGTTCCCAAATTTAAATGTTGGACCCCTTGGCTACGATGCGATGTAACATATCTTTTCAAATAAACCTGACTGCAAGAGAAAGCACAAATCAAGCGAACTGTGGCATGTGCACCAATTAAGGGGTGTGTGTGCGTTTCTACTGTTTCTTCAACACACTTTGGCGATTGCACCATAGCCACGACAGTTAGGAAGCATGACGCCATGTATTGCGCTAAGAGTAATAAATCTAGTTTTGACTTGAGAGTACTTTTTTTCAATTCTTGGCAACAAAAGAGAGAAAATACTGCACCGTTGAGCGTCACTGCAACTTTGTTTTATCTGGGGAAGTGAAAATGAGCACTTTTGTTAATGGCGTGTACTGTTTACATAGCAACCGGATTATCGCATAATCCAGTTTATCGCATCAAATGTCCTTGGCAAATCGATGATGCGATTAACCGGATTTGTCTGTATTAGCAATTGCTGCTCTTCCAGTAAATTTTTATTGTAAAGTACCTGAACCATTGACATTATCCTGAGAAGGGTGTCTGGCATGGGCTGTTGAACATTGGTTAGTTTACAATAAAAGCCTGCTGAAAGAGCAACAATTTTTAACACTGTGCTGCATATTTTGCTTCTGGATTAACTTATGTGTCAAAATGTTTTTTGTCATTTACTTGGTAAATGGATGGTTCTGGATCAAATCACTATGAAGTAAAACAGATTATGAAACTAAAACCAATAAATTAACCAGTTTTGTCACAATTTAAAGTCTCAAAGAAGCTTTCATGGCAATAGTGACTTTTTTATGTCTAAAGAGTGCAAACAGAGAAATCGTATTTTAATAAGATTGATCAAAAATAAGATTTGTTTGCATATTTAACATTTTAAAACAAAGTTTTTGAAGAAAAGCATTCTCACCCACGAAAAACCTTATTGCCCAATTTCCTTTGCATTTTCCATTCATGTCCATAATCTTTCATGATAATGCCTGAAGTGTCATTAGTAACCTCATACAGCAGAGGCATAATAGGGCGGCCAGAAAACTTTATTGATTGTTTTGAAAAAGCCTGTTAACAAACTGGTTAGTGTCATATTGACACAAAAAGGCACAAAAATTAAATTTTATTAAAATGCTGATATCAAAATGTACAAATACAACATCATGCTAACCTCTTGAATGGTTTCATAAGTGTTCAAGAACACAGTGGGATTTGCAGGAAATCTTGCAAATATAATTGGTCCATAGGTTATGCTCCATTCAAATATAGTATCCACCATATTCTTTGACACATATGGGATAACACCAACAACTGGAAATCCCAGAGGCCCTGGTGGAAAATTGGGGTGGGGTTTGCGTAACCATCGGTATACAACAATACCAATTATAGCAGGAATAATCCATGAATAAATTTGACTGAACACAACATTAAGATAAGCCAACACTGCCATGATAAATGCTTTACAACTGCAAGAAGATTTTAGGGTTATTTACAATGTCAATTTTGAAAATGATACAAACTGAACTGACATTCAAAACGTGCAAAACACAAGTTGGTTTTGGCTTAACTGAAGTGCATTGCAAACACAAAACTATTTAAAAAGTGTACCTAAATAAAACCCTGTATGTCTTTTATAGTTCGTATACACAGTTGTTTGTAACACAAACAGCAAAGTTTTTAGACTTATTGATGAGCAACAGTCTCTCTTAAATGCAATACAAGTCACATGTCTGGCGTGTTTTGTTGTTTACGCTCTCGGCCTTTTTTGCGCAAGATTCCCCAATTTCAGTCAAGTAACCATGACTCAACCTCTTCGCATCGAAAGTATGTTTTCTGTTGCTTTCAGACTCTACGCTTCTAATTATAACAACTTTGACATGTAAATAATTCTCATATATCACAAAAAATATTACAAGTCATATAGAAAAAAATAAAAACAAAACATATTATTGGTAGCATAGATTACTTATGAGTATTCTATGTTGGTAGTATAGTAGGAGGGCAAGCACCTAAACAAATACTCGGCAGTATATCTTTACAACTAACTGATAGATGTCGGCAAAGAACGCTAATAAACAGTATTAACCCTTTTAAACTTTTCCAGCTGCCAAATAGTGCCGCAAAATAATGTAGTGTCGTGCATTACATAGTGTCTGTTTTTACTTTTAGACACCATTATACCTACATATCTTTGAATGACAGAATATCACCATTGTTACTAATCTTTTGATCGAACAAAACAACAATTTTCAAAATGTTATTGTATACAAAAACCAATAAAAGATAATACCGTTAAGAGTATAAATGTAACAAAACTTCTTTGGTTAAGCGTCAAAACAATACCTGCGCCTTGATATAAGAATGATAAGATTAAATTGATCTCATCTGACATCGAATAAACATTTGCGGTACATCTAAGCAAAGTTTATTCTGTACAGATCAACCTTGAGAAGTGGCTTTCAGTTATTTAGTTTGTTACGTCCAAATGGATCTCAGGCTTACATACTGTAAAACCTAGAAGGTTATTTGATTTGGGGAACACAGGTTGTATACTCCAGGTTAAGTGATGATCCAGTGATTACATGATTGTTGCACTAAACACTGGACACATAGCATATTTTTTTTAATTATGGCTAAAATAAACTTGAGGTAAATTACGAGCTGTTACAAAAGGTGTATGGACCTAAGGTAGGTGTGATTTTAATGTTGTGAAGAGTATGATAACACTTCAATATTTGCATAACTATAAACAGCAACTGTGAAGAGAGTGAGGTAAAGAAAAAAAAGTACAACATGATGAAGCAATTGTACACCTTTACAGGAAAGATACTTGAGGTTCAGAGTTACAGCTAATCAAAGTTACCTTTTAAAGATATTTGTTAGTTGCATACCAACTTGCATATACAAGAACATATATTAAGTAAAACGCATTACACAAATACAAGTCTACGAGTAAGTACACTGATGCATTGGTGAAACATTGTTTTAAAAAAAAAAATGTGGCAACTTTATAGCCAAGCAATACATTGAAAATCTGTATGAGAAACTTTTTTGGCAGTTTATTTTAATCATCAATCTTTAACGACAAGCCAAAACAATCTTGTGCTCTGATGGAACAAAAAAGCCACCCATTACACCTTTAAGACTTGGAAGTCCATTAAGACTAGGATCTTTGGAGATGTTCAAGTTTTGGAGAACTGTTACAAGAAAAATAAAAAGCTCCAATCTAGCTAGAAGTTTACCCAAGCATCTGCGCTGTCCAACAGAAAATGATATGACGTTTGGTGACAAAACAAAGTTACCATTGTCATCAATATGTCGGAGAGGGTCAAATTTCTCTGGCTTTGTCCAGTTTTTAGGATCATTGTGTACACCCCATATATTAGCCATCACCTACAAGAAAAAGAACAACATGTTACCAAACAAGATACTTGAAGAAATGAAAATAAATTGATTAAGAAACTTCCTTCCAATAATGGTGTTTGGGATATTCAATATTTTTTAAATTATATGCTAGTAATTTTAAGGTATATGCTTCATATGCAAGTGAGCTTTATAGAATTATAAATAAATATTATGGTCATCATCATCCAGTTCCATGCCTGAACCAGGCTTCGGCTGCCATGAAACACTGGTTTCTCCAAATGTGTCTATTTCTTGCCAGTTCAAAAATATTCTCTGCTTGGATGTCTAGAAAGTCCCTTAGTCGATTAATTAGCATTTTCCTTTGTCGTCCAGGTGAACGTTTTCCACATATTTTGCCACACGAAATTAAGTACTCTTGTTTTGGTTGTCTGGTTATGTGGCCGAAAAACCTGAGTTGTCAAAGTTTTATTGTGCTTAACAGTGATCTTTCTTGATTCGTCTGAATTAATACCTCATGATTGGTTTTATGGGAGGTATATGATATTCGTTGCATTTTTCTCAGGAACCACATCTCAGCCGCACTCAGGTTGTCAATCAGTTCTTTTGTGAAGGTCCACACGGGTATTTATATGTAATTTTTTGTTTGTCAATATTGTCTCGAGGTTTATGAAGGAATTTTTTGCCTGTGCAACTCTGGCTTTAATTTCATATTTACACTGACCATCATCTGTTATTATACAACCAAGATATCTGAACCTTCGTGTTTGTTTGATTGGTTTATCTGAAACTAGTATATTACATTTGTGCGCTCCTGCTACTTTGGCAATGACCATACATTCTGTTTTATCCTCATTCAAGGCCATTCCCATTTTCTCACTTTCTTTTTCAACTGTAGCTAAATAGGTACACAATTCACGGTTTTAAAGATTCTAACCAGAAACAAACAAGCCAATATATTTGCATAAAGCATGACGTTTTGACATCAACTTGTGTCATTCTCAAATGAATAAATCTAAAATCAAGCAGTGCGTAAAAACAGTAAAAAAGGCAATAAACACAAGCGCGAAAGGCAGGTTAAAACGTAAAGATAACGGCGATAAAAAGTCACGTGTTAAAAAGGTATAATGGGGTCGAATTTTGGTCTACATTTTGCTCGGGGCTGTGTAGCTAAATATTATGGTTAAACATCATATTTAAAATTTACAGTAAGAACTGTTTTTTTTTAATTTTAATAATTTGTATTTAGCGACAAGTCAAAACAAGCTTGTATTCCAATGGAACGTAAACACCACTCATTACCCCATCATCAAGAATAGGAAGTTTATTAAGACTGGAATCTTTGGAGATGTTGAAGTTCTGTAGTGTGGCCACAAGAAATATAAAAAGCTCCGATCTGGCTAGAAGTTCACCCAAGCATCTGCGTTGTCCCACCGAAAATGACATAACTTTTGGTGACAAAAAAAAATTGCCACTGTCATCAATATGTCGAAGGGGATTGAATTTCTCAGGATTTGTCCAGTTTTTAGGATCATTGTGTACACCCCATATATTAGCCATCACCTACATAGAAGTTAAAAACCTAATTTATTTATTTTTTAATTTATCTGGCAGCAAGATCTATAGTCAGGATGTTAGGCTCTTAACAAGTGAAGCTGGAAACTTATTTTTATTCATAGTTGTTATGATATTTCACAGTTTACTCATCAACTCCACTGTTCTAATATAATATTACTAATTTCAACTAATGTTAAAAGGTAAACTTATATGGTCTTTTTACAACAAACTGCTAGATATAACTATTTTTATGTGAAGACATTAAGCACTGAATTCCCTCTCATGCAAATTGCCAGTAACTTACAGTAGTTCCTTTTGGTATGTAACAGCCATTCAGCTCTGCATCAACACTTGTCATACGAGGGACACCATATGGCACAATTGTTCGAAACCTCAGAACTTCTTGGATAAAGCCACAGGTGTACGGCATTGATTCCCGATGGTTGAGGCCAGGTTCATCTTCACCTGTTTTAGGAAATATTTATGGCTATGCCTTTCCAAAGCGAATGGGATTATGTGAATCAAATTATGGACTTGAAAAACAGTCACACTACAAAATTGATAAACAACCATATAATTTTTTTTTCATAATTGTTATTTACTTCAGTAGGCAAATAAAAAAATTAAGACCCCTTACTTGACCAAAATTAAATCACCTAGCTGTATGTTCTTGTTAGTGTCTGGTATTGTTCAAATGGGGTGAAAGGTAATTTGAATGGGTTAAAACCAAAACTTCAAAATGTTTTTTTATCACTTGTCTTTTTTGACATTAAAAGAGAGCATAGGCAAAAAAACTGAATGTTGTGGTGACCTAACAGTAAGCATGTAGGAATGCACAAGTTGTATGTTTTTCTCTTTAACTCAAAAAGAAGGTCATAGTTATACAGAAACAAGAGATGGACATAAGGTGTAAAGTGTTTGTGGTTTTAAAAAAATACAGAATTGGTTAAAACTTGCCAATAATATTATCAATCTCTGTCTGAATTTGCTTTCCGCATTCTGGATAGTGAAGAAGTATCAAAAAAGCCCATGACAAAGTATGGCTAGATGTCTCAATTCCGGCAAAGTATAGATCTTTCACAAGTGAATGCAGTTCATGTTTCTATAAAATGGTGCCAATAAAAATTTAATTATCAATGCATTTACAGTAAATACACTGTTGCTGCCAGGCATAACGTATCAACAAAATTTTCAGCTCTTCCGGCAGTTTTTTATTCTACTGTGCCAACGTTTCGATGTCCCATACGAAACACCTTCATCAGGGTAATGACATACATTGCAAACACAAGTCCACGCAAGTGTACCACAAACCAACGAGCACCAGGCGCTACTTGCATTTCACGTCCCACCATCCTCTGCACCACAAGAGAGCTGTGGTGAAAGCGCTAACAGATCAGCCCTTTTCGCTTTATAATAACTTGTGTTTGCAATGTATGTCATTACCCTGATGAAGGTGTTTCGTATGGGACATCGAAACGTTGGCACAGTAGAATAAAAAACTGCCGGAAGATCTGAAAATTTTGTTGATGCATTTACAGTAACTTAAATATAAATTGGATTTTATATGGTTAGGTTTGTTCAATTAAACATGCTATTCTACAAATAATGGTTGTAATTTGGTTACAGTAAAAACTGCAGCTTCTTTCGGGTTCGAGTTTTGTTGTTGGAAAAGATAAGCATCCACATAGCACTCAATGTTCTCAGAATTAAAGTTGTTTTGACGTTCAACCACAAAATCATGCATAAGATCTGGATGAAAAAATACGATTATTTACAAATTTGTACATATTACTGCAATGTGTACTTCACATAAAACTTTGCATGTGTCACAACTGGAGCTAAGACAAAATAAGGATGTCTTTTATTGTAAGACCATTTTTAACCTTGCAAAGAGGAATACCTAAAATATCCAGATGCAACTTTATAGTTCTCTTAACAGCATTACCAACAGGCGGAATAAAGCGTGTAATTGGAAACATCATGCTCATTTGAACAAGTAATGCATCCTTTGGATCTCCCATTCTGAAGTAAAACAGAGCAAAAAGTTTCAACTGAGAAACAATTTTTAGCTTAGTTTGGACAGTTATAATGGCAATGCTTGACAGTATTGAGAAATAATGGCCCTATGAGCATTACCAATTTCTGTCTTATGTATATCTTAGAAACCAGCATACCAGTGTTTTCTAACAATTTGCAAGAAAAATTTGTATTATCTCTCTGTTACTGAATAAAAACTAACCAGTGTAATGTATACTTAATAAATAATACGAAATTTAACAAAAGGAAACACCAAAGTACCTTGTTGAGTTTAATTTACAGGTACTTACGTTTTTTCTGACCCTTCCACAAGTGCCTTAAACTGAGCATCATCCTCATCAAACCGCCTACCAATAACCACCATTGAAATGACATTGGCAGTGGCCTTGCTAAGTTCAACCTGTTTGAAGTTATTTATGTTGTCGATAGCCTTAAATTTTAGGGCAATAAAAATAGATTTTGCTTTTGAACAAGTCTAAATATATAAATATTGTGCCAAATTATAATGGTACAAACATGTAGCTTTTTTGCACTTATTCTACAGTCATTGTTCAACAACAATGTGGTTATAACTAAAGAGTTCCCCTTTTTAGAGTTCAGGGTTTTTCCCTGGTACGGATGTATACACACATTGAAGTGAATAGGCTTGTCAACTTTTTTCTTCAGTTGTTCGATTACAAGCTTTGCTTCCTCTTGAACAATGGTTTCAAATCCTCGGTCGCCAAAAAGAAATCTACAATAGGCAGTTTTTAAAAAGTGTTTGTAAGTCACAAAACAATCTGTGCTCTTTACAAATAAGCTATTGGTGCCAGACATACAGTATTAGCAATTGCTGCTCTTCCAGTAAATTTTTATTGTAAAATACCTGAACCATTGACAATATTCTGAGAAGGGTATCTGGTATGGGCTGTTGAACATTGGTTAGTTTACAATATAAGTCTGCTGGAAGAGCAACAAATTTTAACACTGTGCTGCACATTTTCATTCTGGATTGACTGATGTGGCAAGAATATTTTCGGCATTAAAACAGCTAACGCAACTAGATACCAAGCAATTAATAACTAGTTTCGCCTGAATTTAAAGCTTTCATGGCACTACTGACTTTTTTGTGTACAGAGAACAACCGGGGAAATTCAAGTTTAATATGATTAATTAAAAATAAGATTTATTTACATATTTATAACATTCCAAAAAAGAGTTTTTGAAGAAATGCATTCTCACCCACGAAAAACCTTATTGCCCAATTTCCTTTGCATTTTCCATTCATGTCCATAATCTTTCATGATAATGCCTGAAGTGTCGTTAGTAACTTCATATAACAGAGGCATAATAGGGCGGCCAGAAAACTTTATTGATTGTTTTGAAAAAGCCTGTTAAAAAAACTGGTTGGAGTCATATTGACAAAGCTTTCAAGGCACAAAAAATAAATTTTATTAAAATGCTGATATCAAAATGTACAAATCATGCTAAACTCTTGAATGGTTTCATAAGTGTTCAAGAACACAGTGGGATTTGCAGGAAATCTTGCAAATATAATTGGTCCATAGGTTTTGCTCCATTCAAATATAGTGTCCACCAAATTCTTTGACACATATGGGATGACACCAACAATTGGAAATCCCAAAGGTCCTGGTGGAAAATTGGGGTGGGGTTTGCGTAACCATCGGTATACAACAATACCGATTATAGCAGGAATAATCCATGAATAAATTTGACTGAACACAATGTTAAAATAAGCCAACACTGCCATGACAAATGCTTTTCAACTGTGAGAAGATTTTAGGGTTATTTACAATGTCAATTTTAAAATGATTAAAACTGAACTGACATTCAAAACGTGCAAAACACACAAGGTGGTAATGGCTTAACTGAAGTGCATTGCAATCACAAAACTATTTCAAAAGTGCACCTAAATAAAACCCTATACGTCTTTTTTAGTTCGTAATTCGTATGCACAGTTGTAAAACAAGACACCAAGTTTATTGATCTGTTGATGAGCATTGAGCAACAGCCTCTCTTAAATGCAACACAAGTCACATGTCTGGCGTGTTTTGTTGTTTACGCTCTTGACCTTTTTTGCGCAAGGTTCCCCAATTTCAGTCAAGATGACTCAGTTTGTTCGCATCGAAAGTATGTTTTCTGTTGCTTTTAGATTTTACGTTTCTTATTATTACAACTTCAAAAATAAATATTTCTCATATAACACAAAAAATATTACAAGTCATATAGAAAAAAATAAAAACAAAACATATTATTGGTAGTATAGTAGAAGGGCAAGCACCTAAACAAATACTCGGCAGTATATCTTTACAACTAACTGATAGATGTCGGCAAAGAACGCTAATAAACAGTATTAACCCTTTTAAACTTTTCCAGCTGCCAAATAGTGCCGCAAAATAATGTAGTGTCGTGCATTACATAGTGTCTGTTTTTACTTTCAGACACCATTATACCTACATATCTTTGAATGACAGAATATCACCATTGTTAATAATCTTTTGATTGAACAAAACAACAATTTTCAAAATGTTATTGTATACAAAAACCAATAAAAGATAATCCCGTTAAGAGTATAAATGTAACAAAACTTCTTTGGTTAAACGTCAAAACAATACCTGCGTCTTGATATAAGAATGATAAGATTAAATTGATCTCATCTGACATCGAATAAACATTTGCGGAACATCTAAGCAAAGTTTATTCTGTACAGATCAACCTTGAGAAGTGGCTTTCAGTTATTTAGTTTGTTACGTCCAAATGGATCTCAGGCTTACATACTGTAAAACCTAGAAGGTTACTTGATTTGGGGAACACAGGTTGTATACTCCAGGTTAAGTGATGATCCAGTGATTACATGATTGTTGCACTAAACACTGGACACATAGCATATTTTTTTTAATTATGGCTAAAATGAACTTGAGGTAAATTACAAGCTGTTACAAAGTAGTATGGATCTAAGGTAGAAGTTGTGAAGAGTATGATAACACTTGAATATATGCATAACTATAAACAGCAACTGTGAAGAGAGAGACGGAGAGAGAGAGGTAAAGAAAAACATAGTAAGTACAACATGATGAAGCAATTGTACACCTTTACACAAAAGATACTTGCAGTTTAGAGAAAGATATTTGTTAGTTGCATACCAACTTGCATATACAAGAACATATATTAAGTAAAAAGCATTAAACAAATACAAGTCTAAAGTACACTGATGTATTGATGAAACAACATTTAAAAAAAAATAAAACATGGTAACTTTAAAGCCAAACAATACATTGAAAATCTGTATGAGAAATATTTTTGAAATAACATTTTATTTTAATCATCAATCTTTAGCGACAAGCCAAAACAATCTTGTGCTCTGATGGAACAAAAAAGCCACTCATTACACCTTTAAGACTTGGAAGTCCATTAAGACTAGGATCTTTGGAGATGTTCAAGTTTTGGAGAATTGTTACAAGAAAAATAAAAAGCTCCGATCTAGCTAGAAGTTCACCCAAGCATCTGCGCTGTCCAACAGAAAATGATATGACTCTTGGTGACAAAACAAAGTTACCATTGCCATCAATATGTCGGAGAGGATCAAATTTATCTGGCTTTGTCCAGTTTTTAGGATCATTGTGTACACCCCATATATTAGCCATAACCTACAAGAAAAAGTACGACATGTTACCAAACAAGATACTTGAAGAAATGAAAATAAATTGATTAAGAAACTTTATTCCAATAATGGTGTTTGGGATATTCAATATTTTTTAAATTATATGCTAGTAATTTTAAGGTATATGCTTCGTATGCAAGTGAGCTTTATAGCAATAAAAACATGGTATTAAAAAAAGTACAACTGCAATGAGCTGATGGTTTAACAAAGCACAAATATGGTAAATGCTAGTCACATACAGTGGTCCCTTTTGGTATGTAATAGCCATTAAGCTTGGCATCAGCATTTGTCAAATGAGGTGCGCCATATGGTACAACTGATCGAAATCTTAAAACTTCTTGAAGAAAGGCACAGGTGTATGGCATTGATTCGCGATGGTTTAGACCTGGCATATCTTTACCTGTTTCAAAAAATATTTTTTATGCATTTGAAGCTGTATGGTGTAAATATTGTAAATATTTTTGCAAATTTTGCTTCAATTTTTATACATGGCATTAGTTTTCAATGTTTTTTTCTAACATAGGCAATACCTTTTCGGTCACCATTTTGCTGGGTTTTATTGAAGGGTGGCACATTGATGGTACAGTGTTAGAATTCATGACATTAACACAAAATCTTACCAATCACACAGTCAATCTCAGTCTGAATTTTCATTTGACATTCTGGATCGTGAAGAATTATCAAAAAAGCCCATGACAAAGTATGGCTTGATGTCTCAATTCCAGCGAAATACAAATCTTTCACAATAGAATGTAGTTCATGTTTCTAAAATAAGATGACAAGTTTAAACATATCTGTGCAACGATCGGGTGCAAATTATATCAAATGAATTAGTTAATTTTATAATAGTGAACCATTTTGTTGCCCAACAAGAGTGATTGTAATTTAGTTACAGAAAAAATTGCAGCTTCCTTGGGGTTCGAATTTTGTTGTTGGAACAGATAAGCATCCACAAAGCACTGGATGTTGTCAGGATTAAAGTTGTTTTGACGTTCAATCACAAAATCATGCATAAGATCTAAAACACAAAAAATCTAATATCAAAAAATGCAATCCCCACAATTAAACCTGCATTGGAAAACTCTTGATCATACATGTCAATTAAACTGCAAAAAAAGACAATACCTAAAATATCCAAATGTATTTTAGCAGATCGCTTTACAGCCCATTTAATAGGTGGAAAGCGCCCAGTGATTGGAAACATCAAGTTGAGCTGAAGAAGCACAGCATCCTTTGGATCACCCATTCTGTATTTGAAAGACAGAAAATAGGTTTTAGCTGGCACTTTCACAATTTAACAAGATTCATTTGTTGTTGATTTATGTTTGTATGACTGAATTTCTCATTGATAGAAACCAGTGTCTGATTTTATCACCTAAAATAAATTTAATAAAACATTGCTAAAGGATTTAGTTGACTTTTAATTGATGAACATTTGCTTACGTTTTTTCAGACCCTTCCAAAAGTGCCTGAAACTGACTGTCACCCTCATCGAAGCGTTTACCAATCACCACCTTAGAAATGACATTGGCAGTAGCCTTGCTAAGTTCAACCTGTTTACAGAAAAGGAAAAAGTAAAGTATTTCCCAACAATGCTTGAAATACAAAAGAAACCAATGTGTAACATTTACAGTACATACATTGAGGTGAATAGGCAAATCAATTTTTTTCTTCAGCTGCTCAATTACAAGTTTTGCTTCTTGTTGAACAATGGTTTGAAATCCCCGATCACCAAAAAGGAATCTGTAATGATCTTTGCGAATAATTTTAGTTTATGTGAAACAAAGTTGCAGTAACAAACATAAAAAACTGAAAATTCCAAAAAAGCTTCCAGCAATGAACTTAAATTTGAAAGTTTTAAGAAGAAAAATTTTTTAGGCAAATATGTTTTGTGTAGCGATTTTTTTTTAGGTAAAAGAGATATTTAAAAAAATCTCACCCACGAAAGACCTTATTGCCCAATTTCCTTTGTAGTTTCCATTCATGTCCATAATCTTTTGAAATTATGCCTGAAGTATCATTAGTGACCTCATAAAGCAGCTGCATAATAGGGCGACCAGAAAACTTAGTTGATTGCTTTGAAAATGCCTAAAATCATAAAAATAACCGGTGGTTTTTAGACTCTGATTAAACAACCAGAAATTATTAACATGAGAATAATAAAACACCATCATTTTTAGTACTATTAGGTGGGTAAAAGTAGATGTATGGTGTGTTCTTCAAAGTTTGTCAAAGTAATAAAAAAGTTTGCAGCAAGCCAACCTCTTGAATGACTTCATAAGTGTTCAAGAAGACTGTAGGATTTGCAGGAAATCTTGCAAATACAACTGGTCCATAGGTTTTGCTCCATTCGAATATAGTATCAAGTCCAAACTTGGACATGTACGGCATAACACCAATAATTGGAAATCCCAATGGGCCTGGTGGAAAATTAGGGTGGGGTTTGCGTAACCATCGGTATATAACAACAGCAATTATGACTGGAAAAGTCCAGGAACACATTTGACTCAAAACGGCATACAAAAATGCCATCATAGCCATGACAAATTAAATTGACCTGTAACAAAATAATATATTTACACACATTTGCAATCACAAAAACATTGGGGCACATACTATTCTCACAATTATGACTAAAAACCACTTTTGGTTTGGTGGAATTAAAGAAGTGTATTACAAAATCCTTTTAAAACAACCAAATTTAAACCATACCACTGGCACTAACGTTACTTAGGAAATACAGGCACCGGAGTCTTAATCACCGTAATCTTTCTTTTTCACGATACTACAGAGATTGTAAACTACTATGGTAAACAGTTTGCTTATAATGCACAGGTTCTACTACACGATGTATTGGTCACGCTCGTCTGACATGCCATGTTGACAAGTTGAAACTAGACGCTTGACCATTCATACCCAGTGTCCAGAAGAAAAAAAGGCGACTCTACTCACATTCAAAAGAGAAGTTCGCTTTCTATTTTTCTTAATGCACCTTCCATGGTCTTGTCATCATAAAGTAAACAAAACAAAAAAGACACACAGATTCGACGGGCAAACACCGAAAGCAAAACTCATTGTTTTTCTGATAGACGTCGGTAGAGAGACGCATTCCGACGTTATTGCCCTTTTTATACGCTTTTCAACACCCGAACCAGAATAGCAGTGCGGAAACTTACCTGTTCGAATTACGTCTATTAAATGAGAGCATCAGACTATTATGATTGACAGGATAAATCTAAATCAATTCTGTACGATCGAATTTTATCGAAACATTTTCAACGGTGACAAAATAAATTGCTTATAACCACATGCAAAAAGGCATAAAATAAATCAATCTGTTGCATTTATGTAAAAGGTTTGTTGATTTTGTGTATGTGCAGCTGTCTGAAAGTTAACAATAACATACAGCGATATTTTAAGCTGTGATGGACTCTTAACAACTCTTTTGACGCTGGTAACTGGTTATAGCTCGATTGAATGGTTAATATTTGACAAAGGCGTGTAGGCCCGTCGAAGTTAAGGCGTTCGAGCCCAGGTTGAACCGCAGATGCGAAAGAAAAAAGGCCGACCAGAGACTTTTCAATCTGCCTTCAGCGTTCATGTGGCTACCACAGTCTAGCCTAGTGATTCTATGTTAGCTATCAGTTGTATGAAAAGTATGAAAGAAACGCAACGTCGTTACTAGTCCATGTATTATAATACTAAAGGCAAGAGGATTAAGGTGATCCTAGATCAGCATTTGCGGTATATCTGAGCAAAGTCAAACGTATTGCAAAAGCAGTGCGATAATCCTTGGGTTTTTCAAGACGTTCGTTTCATCGATCGTTAGATATGCCACTTGCCTTGTTCATTACTGATGATCCTAGAACAGGCCTAGCAGATGAAATCGATCGTTTGTCGCCTTTTCGTCTATCACCAGGAGAACCAAATGATAGACAGGCCTACAGCGTCTGTGATAAATTAAATCTCAGTTACGAGTCGATAGGTTTATCTACGCTATTGAATCTGAACTCTGGGAATGGTTTTCTTTTACTTTTTACGGCTATTGTATTTTTTCAGCGTAGTCTTTTTTTGCGAAAAATTGGAATACTGGAAGCATGGATATCAAGTTGTTTGGATTAGCCATTTGTGTTACGTTCCTGTGTGTTATACAGATAGAGGTAACGCATGCTAGATACTGTGTTGATATGATTGATAAGTTTATCAGGGTTCGTAAGGCAGGATTCATTGAATTGCCAGGCCAAACTATAGTAACTGACATTTACTTGCGTTATACGGAAGCCGTGACTTTATAAAATCGCTGTCCGCCCCATTCAATTCACCCTGCAATAGGTTTTGCACAGCGGGATGCTTACCATTGGGAGTTTGGTGCGGGTTTAAACACTTTTGGCCAAAATTGATCGAAAAGTTTGCTACTTAAACTTTGGAGGACAAAAGTTTTGACCAAACGTTAAAGTTCTTTTTCCAGATGATGACAAATACCACAGAGTGTGCTTATTTCGGTTTTCGACGGAAATACACAACATGTGTCACTAAACCACGGGTCATGTACATCTTAAAACCAAACCCAGTGTAACAAAGGGGCACAGTGGGAGTGACGTGTAAATTACAGCTTGGCATTACTCGTTAGCCAACCAATTCGCTTGTGATAACTAGTAATTATGGAGATCTTCAACAATACCTGTCGTGAGGTAGGAAGTGCGCGGTTAATTTCATTTCCCTTGTGAACGTTTTCACAACGAACTGTTGCCCCAGGATTGGGCGAGCATGGATAATTAATTGGACGTGGTTTTAAGGTGGCTGCCTCAGGGAGTTTTGGTTTGAGAACCTAGGCTGATAAACTTAAAATGTTTGTATACCTTAAAATCATAATACAAACTCAAAACTACAAATGGATGTACACCGGCAGCTTCAAATGCCGTTCGTTCGTTATCTTGACTGACAACAGCGAGCCAAATGTGGTCAATTAAACCCCAAAACTTGCTCATGAAAATCCTAGACATCTATTTTTTTGAGGGGAGGAACAATCTATTCTTCAATTGTATTACGAGATTTTAATGTATAAAGGGACAAATATGAGGAACAAATTAACTCTTTGACTGCACACTTTACAATAAATCGTTGGTTTATGATTTGTGTAACCCACAATGGCTCTTTTTTTATGTAAACTGCTCGCACGATGAGTCTGTTCAATCCGTTCGTCAACAAAACATAAGTCTCATGTTACGTTGTCTGTGTTAAGACCCAAAGTGTCTCGCAAAATTGTGAGGACATCGAATGGGTCATGTTTTTGTTGTAAACCGATCTCTTTGACAAAGAATCAATCGAAATCCTCAAACGACAACAGCTCTCAAAAAGAGATCACACGCAAAACACTGCAAATATAAACACAGGTTTAGCACCGATTTTAACATAACCTATTGCCAAAACGTTAAAAATAAAACAAGCTAGCAAATTACAGAAAACGCCGTATGTTCTAAATGGTTTGCGATAGATTAATAGATAGTTTAGAGTTTAGACTGTTTCTGTCGGGCATTCTGAAAAAGGGTCTAAAAATGCGTTATTTCATCTAAAAAGTCATGCTTGCTTTCGCAAAGTATTTAAATCTTTCGAAAAAATAACCACTTCTTTAAAAAAAACATACATGTTTTTTGTTACAGGCAAAGTCAAAACGGTCATACACCAGGCTGGAACACAGTCAGATGTCGGATGAGCGTAAGTCGATCACCATTGATATTTTTGCTACATTTAGCAACTGATGATTGTAACAGGCTTACCCACTTCACCAAGGGCGTGTTTAATCCTCAAGCGACGTATTTAGTTTCAACGATTACAAGCTGTGGGATTGAAAAACGCCTTGGTAGTTAGTAGTGCGGTTTAGTGATAAATTCCCCGTTCATTTGAAGTGGATTATTGCTAAGGGCGATAAAGGTCAGTTGCACTTTTGGTCTGACTGAATGGGTGGCCTTTCGCGGCAGGTGAAATGTTGTTTTGGTTTTTGCTTATTTCGATAATTTCCGATGTGGTCAAAGGCTTTGAAAGTTATAGCTTTAAAGCGAGTCCCAAAGTTTTGTAAAAAAAACGTTCAATGGAAGAAATGAATTCAAGCTTTTTAGTTCTTGATAACACTGCATACATTTTAGCCACACATAACCCCAAAGTACACGTATATTTGAATTCATTTATGTAGTATGTGATGATAAAACGACAACGCAGCAACAATGTTTTATTATGTTGTGTTTTGGGATGAACTCGTACTTCAAGGATGTTGTTTGTCTGCGCAAAGGGCGTTTAGGAAAAACGTCGACATTCCAATTCATTCATCATGGTTGCGCGTCAACGATAGTTAAATAACGCGTTTACTCTCATCTGTCAATCAACTTAAACTTCGTTCTGGGACGTAAATTCTTCCAATTCACGTTTGAGCTTCGGTTTTCATCTTTTATATCTTATTTTAAAAACAGTGTAGTCAGCAGTTAAACAACCCCAGTGTAGAATGCAAACTCTGTTATAAGAGTTATGAATGTTCTTTTCGGCAAATTAATACACAAATAAAACATATGAAACGCTAAACACGGATCTGATCATAAGTTTAATGAGGAAAATAACGGCCGAGACTTTTTTGAAGCGACGACTGTTGAACCGGGAGTTATCTACACAAAAGATATCACTCATGATGGCATTAGCATTTTCCAAAACGTTTTTTAAAGCAGATCGCTTTTAAGTCTATTTGGGCCGCTATTTTCCTCCATAAAGTGAAAGATTACTAATGAAAAAGAAATTACACATTTTCTGTCACACGCCTGACTTAAACTTTTATTGTTAAAGTTCAGGCACATTGAAACTACCGTAGGCAACCAACAGTAACCTAGCTTACCTACAGAAATTCACTCAAAACCGCTGTTCGTGTCATTGCCAAACAAGGGAAGCAAAGGCGCTAAAACGACGGCGTCTCGCTGTGAATGGTGAACGCCCAACCACATAAGCCGCCCAATATTGGGCTAAGACCCTAAAGTTGGCGCTCCGAAATATTTGGCCATTACAGGCACTTAGCGCATAGTTTTCATCAGCGGTATCAAGTAAAATCTTGTTTTAAAACCGTTTCTGAGACGTGTTGTACATGGGTCTGAAAAACAGCAGCTA
Source organism: Phallusia mammillata (assembly GCF_965637545.1). NCBI lineage: Eukaryota > Metazoa > Chordata > Ascidiacea > Phlebobranchia > Ascidiidae > Phallusia > Phallusia mammillata. The sequence continues at coordinate 22,074,683 of NC_137254.1, forward strand.
CCACCCGTTATTTTTCATTTTTGGAGTAAGGCTGTTCTGTACGTGAGCAGTTTTCAAAATAATAACAAAATCTTTTTGAACAATTTTATTGAAAAAAATCCGGTGTGGTAACATTTTCCATCGCTTTGAGGATTTTTGGTACACACACACCCTCCTTTACACAAAAAAGTCTAGCATTTAAGTCTGTCAACCTAATAGGCGCTAACGCTTACGTTTTTGTTTCCCTCTTTCTGATGTTTGAAAGGACGTAAACGAAACCGGTCGCACGAGCAAACCTTAGCTTCAAATGACTTTATTTGGGTGACATAAATCGAGATTGCCGCTTTTATGTCTCCAAAGCGTTTCCTGATCCCAACAATCCGCTTCGCTAACTGTCTTCAAACGTCCCGATTAGCTCGTGTAATGTTTGTTGTCGTACGTTAGGACGGAAACCAAACGGCGAATGTTTGCTGGAGTATGTATTGTGCTAATAAATCAATCGTTGTGAGGTACGAGGGCACGCGTACAAAAATGTTGTTTGCATGCCATGCAAGGCCGCCTTTGCTTTGAAAGTAATTGTACACTGTGATCTGCTTAACCGTTTTCTTTGCCGTAAAAAGCTGAGCCAAAAATAGACCTTTGACGTGTTTAGATTTGTGTACCAGTCACGCTTCAAACATTGCCTTGGGCCACAATTAGGTGGATGAACGTAAAACCACCGTTAACTCAACACAAATGTCTTAATTTTGATTGGCCTTTATTTATTTGTAAAACAACAACCACAAGACGACACCAGGCACGATGTAACGTGCTTTAGGTGCCCGTTTTTGTTTTAACCAGTGAATTTGCCAAACCCATAGCGTATGGAAAAATCCAGCCATTAGATAGGCTGGGTGCTATAGTAGCATAGCAAATTTAACCGCTAGTTGTTGATTGTAGGCTTGTGTCAGCGCAAGCGTTGCGGGAAAAAGAATCCCAAGGGATCGTGGTGCGAGGTTGTGACCGACGATGAAGGACGACGCAGAGCGACTTGTGTCTGCCCGACCAACTGTGATGCGACGTAAGGGATTTGATTATAGGCGATATGGCACATGAACACATGTGGAATATTTGTTATTGTCGCTAAACATGGGGTAACGGGCAAATCTTGGCATTTGCACCCGCTGTTTTGTTCCAAATTATCAAACGTTAAAAAAGAATAAGCTGTACACGAAGAAGTCTATTGTCCTCAGTTGTAAACAAGCCTTGAAATCAGGGTCCAAACCCGAATGAAAGTTAAATTTAACAGAATAAAAAGTCAGGCCCGAACCAACTAAAAAGGCAGGCCCGACCAACTCCGTTTTATTCAGCCCAAACCTAACGTCAAACCTAACGCCCAAAGCCGGACCAGTTCCAGTGACGCTTTACTAAGCTTACAATTCCGACTGTACGTTTGCCCACAACAATCTGTTGTCTGGCTCTCTTGCTGACCATTTGACCTATGCTTACCAAACCAAGTCGTCGCCTTTGAAGTTTAACTGACGTGAAACGTTGCGTCGAATCCTTGGGGATTTTTAATGCATTTTAATGTAATAGATAGTAACCACATGTCCAAACATGTTATGTTATACATCCAAATCTACTAAGAGTAACGTAAAGCGTAAAACGTTACAAACTAGATACACATTCCTGAGGCTTTATAGAAAAACGTAGTGGTTGAGGCAAGTCTGCAAGGCTCGAATTCCTTTTACTGTGCAGGAAATTATCTTAGTTCATGGCAATTAAATAGTTCATGGCAATTAAGTGACCAAAAAGGTTTTTGGCTAATCAGGTATAAACTTTTCCCTGCAGAGACCGATCACCGATATGCAGTGTATATGGGCGCGAGTACAAGAATAAATGTTTTTTGCACATGGAAGCTTGCAAGAAGCGACGGATCATTAAAATCGCTTACGAGGGCCAATGCATTGGTATGTACAATATTATTTGACTTTGTTGGATGCATGTTACCCTTAGCCAATAATAAATGCGCAATTTATACAACGCAATGCATCACTTTAATCATGCTATATGTATTGAATCTGACTGTTTATTTAACAAATCGTTATATAACTTATAGATAATGTCCGTTTTAGCGAGAATCTATGCTGTTTCGTTTCGCCGTTAAATTTTGGCTTGGGACAGATTTGACACTTAGTTAACAAGTAAACGCAGATTTTTTTAAATTCGTTAAACTACAAACAAGAAAGTTAAAAACAAGTGGCATACGCAACTGTTGATATATGCTGTGTGGGTGGCATTAAATCGGTTTTAAATTGAAAAGGCAAAGATAAACAAAATCTTCGCTCTCTTAGCGTCACAGGCCAAGTGCACTCAAGACGAATTACGGCAATTTCCCTTTCGCCTGCTCGATTGGTTTGTTCATTTGAAGGACACTGACGAATTTGGGACGGTTGACCCAAGCAAAACAATCACGTCAATCACAGAGGCTGATCGGACCGCCGTGGCTGAGGTATAAAACCTTTTCTATGTATTTTAATGTGCACTATTTCGTTTCGTAATGGGTTGGTTCCGTGAAATTCAATACTTTGACTGAGAGAAATATAAAACTATGACCGTGAGAATTAGGGTCACATCTAAAGCTTTGAAGTAATGAGTAAGGTTTTGATCCATCACACTTTTACTGCGTGAGTGCGATTCGTATGCGTTTGGTTTTTGATTTGTAGGAAACCAATAGGATTCGTTATCCGATAAAATAATGCAAATGCTTGGGGCTACTGTAAAAATTGGGTTGAAATTAAATTGTTCTACTTAAATTTTCTTCACAGTTTGGTTAAGGTAAAAAACCGTATGAATTCCGTTGCAATCATAGATAACCAGTCAGACATTTTTAAACATTTACTAAGCAAACTAATTCTTAAGCCTTTCTTTGATGCCACGAATCATCGCATCTTCACAAATGCGTTTCAGACACGGAACCGATTTATGCACGTTCGTTAAACACCGTTACGGTCATGTGACGTTTTCAAAGTTGTGCCAGCAGCGTTTTGCAAACCCGCACCACTGACCGAAACTAGCGTTTTCCCTTCAAGCACCAACGCACATTTTTCCAACGCCTACACATACACGATAGGCTTATATGCCTGTTATTATTTCTCGAACTATTGGTAAGATACACACTATGGTGCACATATTTTTTTTCTGCAATCGTCAAATTCATAAAGCAGTCTCAACATATTTAAATGGTCGAATACCCACATGGCTCAAAAATGACATTAAAAATTTAGCTAGAGGTCTGAATTTAAAGAAAACGCTGGCGTATTTATTTGGTAAACTACACACCCACAGGAACAGGTGCGATCCTTCAGAAAGCAGCAAAGTTATGCATTTTTAATGACTTGTTTCATGCTGTGCACGTAAAGGATACTGGCCACCCTTTAAACTCTATAGTTTACTACAGACTACTCGAAATTGAGACATGTACGACCAGAACATTCACATGACAAAAACTTGGGCGGGTTTCATTGGAAACTAAGTTCTTCACTTGAATAATACTAACCAACAAAACTACATCTACTTTGGAAGGTCTGATTGGAGTTACTATCCAAATCACGATACCTATTTCCCATCTATAAGCGTATACGAATTGCATGAGAAGAACTAGGTTTTCGTTTGACTCATTTACAACGGTCAAAGTGGTACGATAAATCAAGTAGGAAAATCCTCAGGATGTAATACAACAGTGAACTTAATATTATATGCTTTGCAGTGGAAATTCCAGCAACTCGACAAGAACGAAGATGGAAAACTGACCAACAAGGAATTGAAGGCATTTCGATACGCTCTTATGCCGCTTGAACATTGCGCAAAGCAGTTTTTCAAGTAAGCGAAACAAATTATCGGTGCACAGTTTGGACAATTATAATGCAGACGCAAATAATTTTTCAACATCATGACGTCATAAACCAAACATATCCTTTAGGAAATTTTACAAACGCCTCTAACTGCACAAAACTATAATTGCGAGGCCGTTTATGGGTTAAATATACGTATTGGTGTGTTTGTGTGTAGTCTAAGCTACAAGCAAACGCCCTTGGCTTGATTTTAACGTTTTTCATTTTTTGTGGTGAGGCTTTTTGGGCCGGTTTCCTTTACATCTAAAGCGATGCAGAGGAGAAAATCGTTTTTAAAGTCGCTTTACGTGTTGGTGTCTCCAAAACTGTTTGATCGCGCTGTCAGCGTATCATTTTCTCTTAGATAGTTTTTGATCAGAAAATTAAGCACGGCGCATTAAATACAAAGCTTCAAGGTGCACTATAAGTAGGCTTCCTACCAATTCGAATTGCTCCTCACAGTTGTTAGGACTTTCTGTTATATTGTACGTAACTTATCATCTTAAGAGAAATAATATTAGGTTATGATTATAATACGTTTGTTACCAAAACCGAAGCCCTGACAGCCCAACCCAACTTAGCCTACAACGCTTGAGCAGGACAACGTTAACCAGAACTGGCGATAACAATTAACGATAACAAATGCTTTTTAATACAGGATCTGCGACACCGACAACAACCGCAAATTGCTGTCAAGAGAGTGGAGTTCGTGTTTAGTGAAACGAAGCTGGGAATGGTACATAGCAAGAAACGGTATGATACCTTATCAATTATTCAAACCGCCCTTATAGATAAGCTTTTATGTCAAGTGGGAGTCCAACACTTGACACAACAAAGTGTTTCTTGTTGGACAGTATAAGTAAAAACGCTTTTGGAACGCTATACTGGTATGCCACGACGATGACATTTGTACCAAAGTATAACTGATTTGTCACATTTTTTTTAAAAAAGGGACAGTTATTCGTGCCGAATTCAGAAGTTTCAACAGACAGGCAATTTCAGCGGTCATGCTCATCAATACAAACAGGAAGATTTTTTAAAAATAGTACAAAAAATGTTTTTGTGCCGAATAATTAGGATTCTGAATTGTGACTACAAAAAGCACTAAACACCTCAGTTAGCTAATTGTAACAGGGTCATACAAAGTATTACACATCTGTTCTATAGGCACTACGCCTTTAAAAATGCCCAACCAATGTTTTTAGCACGCATTGGAGTAAAACATGTTTAAGAACACGCCTTCTGTGGGTTCAAATTGACGTATCCCTCATGTTCAACAAGCCTGACTTCAAACAAGATGTAACTTGTTGGCACCCGCTATTAAAATGACGTCTTCACATGTCATTTACCATCTGTGTTGTAAAATGACTCTACCTCTACGATGACAGCGTATTTTAACAGCACTTGTAGCGTCTGCAAAGAGATTTGACTGCATTTATATGTAACAGAAAACCCATTTATTCGTCGTATATAGACCACAAAAATCCTATTATTCTGTGCTCTGTAAATACTGTTTTGAAAAACTTCTAGGTTACGTTTTTGAAACAAGAAATGCAGAAGACAAACTAAATCGAACCGGTACCGATTTGCAATGTGAAAAAAATTGCAAAAGTTTCTAAAAACACTTTTGTTGAGACAGACTATACGCCAGAAACCACGTTTGAACAGAATTAAGCCCAATGCACAAACGGAAAGCAGTCCGACTCCAATATTTAAAGCACGAATTGCTGCAGACATGAGAAAAATAGACTGGCCGCATAATTTTATGTGCAAACATAAAGCTCTTTCCAGACCACTTCCAGCAACTGCCTTTCCTTGGTTGCACAACACAACGTAGGCCTGACCTACTACTTACTCACAAAATTTGTTTAAATTCTTTTGACTATTACGGTTGGCTTCAAATCAACTATATAGCCTACAATCTAAGATAACAAGGAAAGGTAGAGTCGAGACAGGCGTAAAGTAGCGAGCAGTGTTTTTTTCGTACCTGAGAAAGCCCGTGTAATTTGTCCACGACCAGTTATTATTTAACTTTGCCAACCAAACAGTTAACTAAATATAATTGTTTCCTTACTTTTGTCGCAATGTTAAACGATAAGATTCAAACTAAGCTTATTCAGTAACACGGAAAGCAGTTTAATTGCATATTATAAGTTATGCTACACCATAGGTATACTAATTTATAAATTATTCGTATGTACACTTAATTAACCATCATTGTTGTTTCTAGGTAACGACGAACTTGACGTTGAAAGTGCAGAGCTTCAGTAGCCACCTGCAGCCAGGCATAAATTTACTAAGAAACCAGAGCTCAAATCAACACACTTTGGTGCGACGGACGCTGATTGGCTTATCCGCTTGCTTTAAAGCTGGCGTAAATAATTTGTTTTCCTGCATAAGCTTGTACTTTCAGCACCTATTATGTCAGCATATTCTTTTACCGCTTGTTATTACATTTTTGCGTTATCGTACAGCACGTGCACGGATAATAAATGCACTAGCGCCACCTAGATTATGGTTCGTAGGTTTAAGTTAAGTTTATTTCACAGCGTGAAAATACAGGGAAACGATTGCATTGTATATTTCTTATAGCCTAATTATAAGACTATAGTTTCAAAACGGTTTGTATTATAGATTACAGTTACTTTCGTTGTTTCACATGCCCTTTTATTCAATTTAAACAATTTTAAATTGACGCAACTGTCATTAAGAATAGGCTAAGGCAGTGGTTCTTCACCTTTTTATAACGGCCGAACCCCTACGATATTCTTCAGCCTTTTGGCGAACCCCAAATTTACATCTCAGGTTTTTAACCCATTTTGTTTGGTGGGTTATAATTAGTTTTCGTTCAAACGTATAGTGGCACTAGTTACTGTTTGTCATTTTGTTAAATTCTGACATAATAGTACAAGCAACTTGTTTCATAATTGCTTTAATTCCGGCAATTTTTGGTTTTTACCAAAATGAAGCATTGTATTTTAGCATCTGTACATAAACATGAAACAGATGAAGTAATAAGTTTTTGCTGCCAAAAAAACTTCGTTGTGTTTCTGCTTACGAACAACGCGAACAATGCTCTTTGTTACGTCAAAAAAAGAAAATAAAACCTTAGTGCAGGGGTGCACAACCATTTTGCTAGGACGGCCGCATCGCAAATTCTTATGATCACCAACGGCCGTCATTTATCAGCTTATTTTTGTTTCAAAATACTTGGTTTATATCATGTATTTATCTAATATCGCCCAAAAACCCGAGATTAATTTCTAGCTCGGTGCACAGATTGAGCTGCACAACGAGGTGATCAGTTTTAACTGTTTATGATGTCATAATCTATATTTTTTGTGGTACCTGTTTTGTTCGCATTGTTTGCACACAATAGGCGTACAAAAAGTCTGACACATATGGTTATTAGTAGTGATGTACCGAATCGGCTAAATTTCGATTCGGCCGAAACCGAATATTCGGCGGTTTTGCCGAATCAACCGAATCATTTATGACGTCACGCGAAGTCGTACGCTACGCGTTTGACGTGAAAAAAATGTTTATGTACCAGGCAGCCAGTGCAAAATAGTTGTGTTTCGTCCTTATTTCAGTTCTGTGGGGTTTAAAATAGCCTTAAGCATGATTGGCAGGTTGCCACCTGCCAATGAATTAGGCTACTAATTTTTTTGACTACCGTGGGAAAAACGATAATGTGTTGAAAAAGATAAAAATTGACGCAATTTTCGTTATGTTTGGGCTTTTAAAAGGTTGCGTGGACCTTAATAAGCAGAAAAGACACGTTTAACGCTTTAAATTTGTGTTCGTAAAAGATTCGCTTTGCCGAACACCTGGGGTTCGATCGAACCCCGGTTAAGAACCACTGGGCTAAAAGGGTAAATATCCATCCCAGGAATGCAAACGGGCCTAAAATTGGAGCCCGAACTCGAAAGTACAAGCCCGAAACCCTACCCGAATTTGAGAAGCCCGTTTAGGTCCGAAAGTTTGATTGACAGGCCTATACCTTGAAGCCACGGGAAAGACCAAGACAACAAACACAATGGATAATAATAGGCAGTTGGTCTTGAACAAGGCGTTATAGAACTGTTTGACATTAGGTCAGGCCCAGTAGCCTCCTACTTAGCTAGTAAAAATACTGAAACAGAGTTAAGTCAGGCCCGTTTTTTTAAAGAAACCTAAGCCTGAACCCGACCCGACTTACAACTCGGACCCATCCATCATATTCAAATAAAGCTCAGAAAAATCGTCTACATTTTCATTTGGAATTAGTCTTGGGGGCTTCAAATTCCATCACAGGACAACGTCAAACAAGACTTTGGTGGCACAAATTGCAGTTCTGCTCTACAGGTTGGGCACAAAACCTAAAATACGGCGGGATTAAAACCTTCCAAAAACAGCTGTTTTTTCCCCTTTTGCTGAACAAGAAATCCTGCTTACAAAGTCATACATGCATCCGGATAGAAACAAACGCTACCGGATAGGACTGATGATGCAAAATAGGCAACATGCTGCTTTCCGCGTTCCAAATTTTTTGTGTGTCCACAATAACCTAAATAACATGAAAAACATTACAAAGGAATAGACCTTTACTTGACACAGAATAAAACTCACCTTCAGTAAAAATCCCTTGTTTCCTAAATCAAAGCAACACACAAGCACAATGATACTTTGTGTAAAAGTACGATAAAACAGGTGACCATGTTGTAGTCAAACGTTTATGGTTTTGACGTGGGGCGAAACAAACACAACCTTTTGGAAAACATCGTTTTTTATCGAAACAAGAAATAGTCTACGTTACATAATCACGATAAAACATGGAACTTTGGAAGTTCACGATAGCCATAAACTTGATTGCAAGCGTTTTCAACAAGAAAGTGCTCAAATTACAAGCATTTTTAACAAGGAATTAGGCACAAAAAATGTTTCAAAGGTCAGCAATGACTTGCATTCCTTTTGTTCCAGGTACAGAAGTTGCATAATAAAAAGACACTAGTTGAAAAAATATATAGTTCATAGCACATGTTGTCAATAATTTGATACAGAATCTTTTACACAACGCACAGTAACAACTTTGGGTAAAATCCAAAGGGATCACCGTTTTACAGAAATTTAGGCAAGTTATGTTTCTTCCAAGCGGTTAAAAAGTATTTTGAAATTTACTTTCTTTATTTAGCACTCTGCTGTGGGGATAACTGTTTTTGAAATTGTTTCATGATTTTACGTTTTGTGTTTTAGTATAAGCGTCTCAAATGCTGGCATTTATATATTATTGTCTCTATTAACCAGGGAAGAGTTTACTTTAATTTTGGGGTTTGTAAGTACACACTTAAGATATGGTAATATGACCCGTGAAGTTGATCAAATATCAAATCTTAAGTGATCTTCGTATGGTTTAGCTGCTAATGCTAAACTTTAGCATCTACTATGTAGTCTATTAGGAAAGATTGGAAATGTTTTTAATTGTTAAGGAAGAAATTCGTCGAAAAAGGTTGGGAATCGCTGTTGTATATGCTGGATTGGACGTTCAAAAATCACATGCTGTGTTTAGTTACAGCAGTTTGGATATGAAAACAAATGCACAAGGATAGAAAAGGCAATTACATGGAACATGATAAACACAATCAAATCTGTTTCTAGCAGAAACACATACACAAAAAAAGTTTTAATGTTATAATGGGTATTGAAGAACGAACTGTGTTTAAAACTCAAGTGCAACATGAAAAGACAATCCAAGGCCTTTGAAACTTATAAACCAAATCATTATACTAAACATAGAAAATTTTAAGTGTTTACAAAAATAGCTTTAGGCAGAGTTGGAAGTGGGCTTGAAATTTGGGCTGGAACCCCGTAGTTCTCAACCTGTGGTACGCGACCCGTTAGTGGTACGCCAGAGCTTTTCAGATGGTACGTGAGTAGCTTTCTGCTATATTTAAATCAAGCCAGATCAAGAATTGTAACTTAACTGACCCAACTGATCAGCCCTGGTTTTGGACGAAACTCGTGTCTTGGACATTCTTTTGGAATCGCTAGCTTTGATGGTTTCAAAATATTCTAACCTAGTCAAGAAGCATAGGCACGGTCTGCCCGTTTAAATTGGGTTTAGGTTGTGCACAGGGAAAGAAAAGGTCGTCAGATGGTACGCGACCAGTATAAGGTCGAGAACCACTGCTCTAACCCGAAAGTGCAACCCCGAAACCCGCCATACCAGATTTTTAACCGAAAAGGAATTAGGCCGAAAAGTTGGTGAAACTGGTATTCAAATAATGCTGGGTGTAAAATTGAGCCGAATCAAACCGGTTTCATTAACTGAAGCCGGAAAGCGAAAAGCCCCGCCCGACTTAAACTCTAGTTTTAGGTATGTTTGAAAACACAATTTGCCCAAATGAAAACGGCTAAGAGTTTTGAAAAGATGGTCAACCGATCAAGGAGGCGCGTCAGCAAGGTCACGTGAGTGGATTGGAATGTGTGAAATCGCTGACGTGTGCAACTGGCGCGTCATTGTTTTTCGGGACTGGGTGGGCTTCTGTAACACACAATTTGTAATAATGTAAGTACGTAAATAAAAAATATTTGCAGTTGTTCAGCCACGTGGTAAGAAGACAGTTTTCTCAGCCACTTGGCACGTTTTTTAGCTGATATTGTTGGCTGACATCGTACTTGTAACATTGGTTCTGAAGGAAAATGTTCTAAAGGACAAAAAGATTAGGTTTCTTAGGAAAATTATGTACACGAAAAGGAAAATTGCTTATGTCAATGGTACCTAAATTGTTGTTTAAGGTTTATGCTTGACATCTAATAGATTTAATGGTTTAGTCAAACAGTTAACTATTTTCAATTGATTAAAGACAACTATTTATAATGTACGGCACAAAATATCATCGTAAGAATAGCAGAGGAAAAATTCGACATTGGCGATCGACGACACTGCTGATTGGTTAAGAACCACTTTATAACGCCTCAACGTTGCGCAGCTCTTTCCGGGCAAACTAAACGCACATCAACATAACTCAGAGCCGTGCTAATGGTGTAATCGAAAACACTGTAGATTGATCAAGCGAGAAAGAAATGTTATACGATTACGCCAGCCATTAGGCCGTGCGTTTCCCCGGGGGAAGCCCCTGCGACACATCCCCGGGTAGAAACACAGTTGGTGGACTAGTTCGCTAAACATATTTGTGAATGGAGTAGTGTATTTAAGTTCATTGTCAACCAACATTCCGGCAAGTTCAAAAGTACTCACCAAATATTACACAAACACTTGCTGGTAGTTGATATCACAGCCATAATTTGTGAAATAGAATTTTTCAATGATTATTAAGACTAATGTTGGTATATACTAGTGATGTACCGAATCGGCTATATTTCGGTTGGGCCGCAACCAAATATTTTTGCCGAAGAAATTCGGCCGAATGAACCGAATCATTTATGACGTCACGCGAAGTCGTACGCTATGTATCAGGCAAATAGTGCAGAATAGTTGTGTTTCGCGTCCTCGTTTTAATTCTGTTGGGTTTAACACTGCCTTAAGCATTTTTGCCAACCTGCCAACGAATTACTGATTTTTTGGCTACAGTGGGAAACAATGGTCTTGGTGTTATCAAGTCAACGCAACATGGCTGGTGGTACCAAGACCATTTTTGCGCAAAACATGGTCAAGTAGTTTAAATTTATTTTACTTGTAACAAATGGTCTTACAAACTTACTTGGGTGTTTGGTCTGGTCCTTGAGAATGCATTTCAATACCATCAGGTTGTAATGCTCCTCTCTAGAAAATAGATATGTTTGGTACATACAGCAAACCTCAAGATTCAGTTAATCCAGACCTTAGCCTAATTTGGACAAAACCTGAGGTGCAATTGATTTGTAATGTGGTAATACTTTAACTAATCGACATAGGTTAATCCAGATCAGGGGTGGGTTTTTCATGACGCACCAACCGATTTGCGTGTCGATATTGAAGGAACCTGTTACACTGCTTGTTTTCAGTTTTAATCATGCAATTGTCTTAAAATTCAGCCTTATATGCATAAAATGCTCTGCTTTCTCTTTATTATTAGTATCAGCTGGCATGAACCACTATTATATAGAAAAAACATTGGCACATGAGGTCATTAAAGCATGAAAATAACAAGTAAATTGGCACGCATGACTGTCAACTTGTTGAAATAAGTTATAACCCTTATTTAACAAAATATTTTGGATTACTACACCCTATGTGCCAAAGACTTACATAGATGTTGAGTGTTACAGTTAAAAATAGTGTAAACGGACAACGCACATATACATACAAAACCAACAAGATACTTCAAGCAGCCAAAATTAGTAAAGAGCCCAAAACTCTACACAAACATATATATGTAAGAATGAAATAATAACTGTGTTCATGAGGCCAGGTACTTGAAATAAAATAGTAACACTTGTGGCAAAGTACCGGGTTGGAGGCTCAGACATAGAAAATTTAATATATATAGTAAATTGGCCTTTTAAGCATGAAAATCTGCAGATGTAACATCACTGTCTTACTTGATGATATGGTTGCACTTGCGGTTGGGTTCTATAAGAATATCCTTCATTTTGTTGTGGAGGGGGAGATTGTTGTGGAAGATATGTAGGATTTGGAGGCACTTGGCGTGGCTGTTTGAGTGTAATACATGTACCTTACGTAGTTTTAATGGTACAGGTTTGGTTACCAAAAATTACTTACATGGAAACAATTAGCAAATAGAAAGAGTGAAAATGGGTAAATCCAACAAAAAGTCTTTTTTAAATACTTTACATTGCACTAACCAACAAAGCATGAAACTCTGAAAGATTATGTACTTTAGTCAGTGCGGCAGTTATAAAAACTTTACGTTTTTGGCCCCTGTGGGTGAACCGCAGGGTCGTTTGGGGTTACACTTTAGAAGAATCAAAATGGAAGGGGACCCATAACTAAATAGGTACAGGAACTACAGTTAATTAAAGGTAGGGAAAGAATGCATTACAATAGCCTGTTGACTAAAGGCAATATTAGTTTCCTGTTATACTTACTCATAAAAGTTAACTATGTAAGAAGATATTGGCCAAAAATACATTGCAAAAAGTCGCTTACCCTTGGTTGATTGGCAACAGGTTGAGGAAAACCAATTCTTCTAGAATTAGGTGCTGACACAACAACTGGTGCTTGGTGTTGTGGTGCTTCAACTGCCATTACAGGTTGGGGATGAACCAGGTTTGACTGTTGTCTGGAAATTTGTGGTGGACTGGCTGCCCGTGTAGACATAACTGATGGCAAAAACATAAACTATGTAATCTGTGACGCTACGAATCTGCCAACAGACCTCTATATTAAAGTCATTAATTAGGGTTTTCAGGGAGTTTCTGCAGAAATCACCACCTACATAGTTATGCCTGGAAAAGTTTTACTGCCAACCAACAATAAGGGTAGTATACAATCCAAAACAGTCCTGTATTAAATAGCTACATATAATAGAATCTGAGAATAATAGAATCATGTACTTTCCCAATATTCTACAATCTAGATCAGTGGTTCTCAAACAGGGCCACTTGGCTCACTAAGGGGGGAATTTTCAATTCCTGGAAGGAAATTAGTGGCAGGGGGGAATTGGAGAGGAAAAGCTGTTAATTCAAAACCTCATTTTTAATGTTTGTTTTTTTTAACATAGCAGTTCTCAGACTAAGAGTTTGAAGTCATTATGAAAACCACTTGATGTTTACTAAATCTATATAAATCAAAGTAGTATTTGTAACCTCCATTGCTTAACAATGCCCTTCATTGTATCACAAGTAAAAAAAAAGTTTGACGAACAATTCTGATTTTAGTTGCTGTGGAAAATTGGCTATGGTTTGTTACTTCATACTTTAGGTTTCTAAAATATACTGCGAGTCCTCAAGAAGAGGACAAAGGGACCTTTATGAAACAATAATTAAAAAGGTGATGAACCACTGATTTAAAACAGTCCCTAAAACAGAAATTAGCAATAACTAGAAGGGTGGCTCAGCACATATTGCCATTGCACATACACTATAGCATATTTTGAAACATTAATATATTTCCTACACTTATTTATATTGGGTCCCATATTAGCCATCGTCTTTTATAGCCTTAGTTGTTTCTGCAAGCAGAAACTCATGGGTCCCCTACACATGCAAAGTTGTAAATAATGCATTTTGCAAAAAAAACTATGAAAAATTTTGGTGCTATCTGTTTAAACAAGGCGATAAAAAGTCTGCAGACATAATCATGCTATATGAGGTACAACTATTCAAGTCACATTCAATTCAGCAATTGTTTGCAAAATTTAACCATTGCACTGTCAATATTTTTTGCAATTCAGACTTTGTTTAAAAAATTAACCGTTTTTAGGGGGCCAGCTGGGTAAATATTGGGGCTACAGGGTGAAACACAACAGTCGACACCTATGGCAAAATGAACAAACTGTCAAAATTTCATCCAATTCAGACATTGTTTAAAAATCACCCTTTTTGGGGGGCTGGTGGGGTAAATATTGGGGCTGCAGGGTGAAACACAACAATCGACACCTAATTATGGCACAAAGAACAAACTGTCAAAATTTCATCCAATTTGGACATTGTTTAAAATTTTACCCATTTTAGGGGGCTGGTGGGGTAAATATTGGGGCTGCAGGGTGAAACACAACAATCGACACCTAATTATGGCACAAACAACAAACTGTCCAAATTTCATCCAATTCGGACATTGTTTAAAATTTTACCCATTTTAGGGGGCTGGTGGGTTAAATATTGGGGCTGCAGGGTGAAACACAACAATCGACACCTAATTATCGCACAAAGAACAAACTGTCCAAATTTCATCCAATTCGGACATTGTTTACAATTTTTCCCATTTTAGGGGGCTGGTGGGGTAAATACTGGGGTGATTAAGTCAAACAAACCAAAAGGCACATCTACATAACCATATCTTCAATCTGTGAAAGTTTCATCCAAATCCAACAAAGATTTGTTGCCAAAAGTGCATGGACAAACTTCACGGCGGAAAAAAGAAAAAAACAAAGAAAAAAACAAGAAAAAAAAACAAAAACATAGTGAAATCAAGATGCGTCCCCTTCAGGGAAGGGGACCCATAATTAGGTTTGCAAAGAAGGAATACGAAAAAAACTTTGAGAACCACTGATATAGATGTACATAGATCTGGTATACAGCCAAACTGTAGCCTTCAGAAGCATGCCATTGAAAAATCAAAATTACACATACACTGAAACATTGGTGACACAAGTTACAAACTGCAAAAACAATTTTCCACCATCTAATGCATTTAAAAAAAACAGTCTTTTTCGTTCTTGGATACCGTTTTAAACACTAGTGTCAAATGTTAGGGAATGAATATGCAAGTGCAATGGTCTGGTCAGTTTGTGCAACTGCTCAGGCAAGCACTAAGCACCAAAACAGGAAAGCTGAGTGTAGCGCACTCGGGTTCAAGCCATCACTGCTACATTGTGCTTTTATTACAGGCAAACTATTTGAAATCAGAAAGGTATGGAAAACAGTATTACCAAGCAACTTATCAACAGCCAAACAAGTTAAAATGATTAACTTACCATGGGGTTGCATTCCATATGTGGGACCATGTTCATGAAATGGTTGTACCTGATCATGTTCATAAACTGCTTGATAAACAGGAGGTGTAGTAGGTTGAATCTTGTAATTTTGGTTGTACATTTGTCCATGCTGCTGCTTGGCAAGGGCGGACTGCAGCCTTTTAAGTAGAATACATTTGTTACAAATTTCACCATCTGGCATAATCAGTTATTCTATGTGCAGAATATAAGCAACTGCGGGTAAAAAAGTTTGTTAAAATAAGAAAATTAGTTTTTTTGTGTGCACAAACTTATTGTACATTTGTTCAAGCCTGCATATTTCTAAATCCCTCAAAAGTTATATTTTCATACTGCGCAAGGTGTTCTTTAAGACTTAAATTTTCCCCAGTGATTTCATTCTTTTGCTGAAGGAGAGCTTGTTTTTCCTTTCTTTCAAGTGAAAAATCTTCCATAAATGCCTTCATTTGTGTTTCATACAGATCTCCTGCAAACAATTCCAGTGACAAATTGTTGTATACTGTGCTTAAACCATAATTCTTATTTATATCACTTTATTCAATGTTTAATACAGCTCCAAAACAAAAATTCGAATGATGACCAACCATTGTTTTTTAATACACAGGTGAAATATGTAGTGAACTGAGAAAGCACTGTACCTTGTTGTTGGTTTGCCTGTTGTTGCTTCAGTTGCTCATTTTCAATTCGTAGATTGTGATTTTCATGCAAAAGTTCAGTTTTTTCGGACCGTATTGTGACCAGCTCAGCAAGGGCTGTCTGAAAACACTTGAAGTTTACTTAAACCAGTGATAATCAAACTTTGTGGCACAGCATATTAGAGAAATACCAAGTGTGCCACAAAATATTCACTATCTTATAACGCAAAAAATATCAGGCGTTTTAGGATCTGATGATGAAATATAAGCATGCATTATAACGTTCAAAAGTTTAATTTTTCCTGTTTGTTATAAAAAGCAATATGAATAATTATCAAAATGGGTTGAACTTATGTGTTTGGGGCTTTGCTAAAAAAAGAAACATTAGTACATTAATGCTCTCCAGGCTTGAAAAGCTTGTGAACCACTGACTTTAACCATTGGATTGGCAAAACACTTTTGTATTCAGCAAAACATGATAAAAATTTAAGGCAAGGTTTGCTTGTAATTTCCAAAATCTATTTACAAAGTTGCTGTAAAAACTAAGTGGCCTAGTAAAAAACATGATGTAGTCCAACTAACCTCTTTGGATGTAACAGCTTCATTAAGATCGCCCTGTAGCTTAAGGTTAAGAGCTTTCACTTTTTCATGCTCATCTCGAGCAACCTAAAAAGTTACATATATCAAACACTGACAGCCAAGGTGATTTTGTTGATTCAATTTGACCCACCAGATCAATGTTGTGCTCAGATAGCCTTGGGGAAGAGCCATGATGTCCATTGGTATCATCATCAGCTGAGGCAGCATGGGCTTGGGTCATTTCCACTAAATGGCAAAGTTTCACAGAGCACAAAAAAACAATATACATGGATATGTTCATAGATTTAACTGAGGATATTTATATCACTGATGATGGCAAAAGCATTCGCCAAAACGTTTGAATAATAAAGTATGTCACTTTTAGTCTAATTGGGCCGTTATTTTACTTATCAAAGTTAAATGGACTGTGTCAAAGAAACTGGCAGAACATAAATGAGTAAAAAATATTTAGGATTTATCTTAGCCAATGTAATACCTATCTTATCTACGTACAGGAAACCATCAACAACTTATGCCAGGTCATACTGAAAGTTCTGATTGTAGTGAGTTTTTAAGTGTACATTAACCATGGTTGCATAGTAGTAGTCTCATTGTAGAATCAAATACTTTTTTAACTAAATTGATTTCATAGACATCAATCATTTCTACCTAAAGCAGGGGTGTACAACCAAGTCAAAGCCGCATGCAGCCCCAGAGTGGAATTTATGCAACTGTGAACATGTATACTGAAATACATGTACTGGCCGCCATGAAGCAATTAAAACTCTTTTGCTAAATATTTGGACTTCAAAAGTGATTTAAATAGTTTTTGTGAGGCCAAAAAAGAATATTACTAATCCAGTAGCATTTACATGAGACTTTTTCCAGCCTTTTATGGGCAAACAATGTGAAAAACAGGAACCATCACAATACAGGTGTTGACATAATTAACAGTTAAGACTGGAACTGTTTAAATCAGTCTGTGCTTTAAAACTGTTCAAATCAGTGTGTGCTTTAAGTTTGAATTTAATCTGAGCTTTTTGGGGGCCAATACAAACTAAAAGTAAAACAAAAAGCAAGAATGTGCTTGGTGGCCGTTTGTAAAATAATTAATCTGTGATGTTGCCAACATTGCAAAAAGGTTGTGCAGCCCTGACCTAAAGTCAGAATCACATCCTTCATGTAACTTACAACGGTCATCAGGCATTGCTTCTGCAGGTATTGATTCCTCAGACAAGTGATCTAACTGCTGTTTCAGTGCATCAATCTGATCAGCAAATGTTCTTATGGTCCCACGAGCCTTATCCAACATATTTTGAAGTTTGCTGATCTAAAGAAAAAAACAAAATGCTAGTAAGTTTTAAATGCACATTATGTACAAAATAACTCATTTAATCTGGATGTTCGCCTAATCACATAAAACTTGAGGTACATATAATTTGTAACGCTTTTCTTAATAAAAGCTACGGTTTAACACATCAATAGCAAATTTTGTACATTAAACTGTGCTGCAGTTATATGGTGATTTATAACCACTGCTTGCTGTTGGCTACTTGTTATGGTATATTGTCTACCACTGTTAATCACTTCACAGAAAATTTAACTGTTGTCATTAGCACCCAGCGAAAGACGTAACAGTCAGTTGTTTAATTTGTCGCCAAATGCTTTTTAGGCACTCCATGTCAATATGAACTGTAATGTATTCATAACTTGGTGCGTTTTAGAATTATTTTTATGGGTTCGGCACTGATCCCATCTAAGATGATTTGTACCCAACCTACACTGTCCAGATAACCCAAACTTTAAAACAATGATTTCGGGGTAAACCAGGTCTTTTGTCTAATCTGAATAGTTTTTTTTTTGCCAATCGGGTCCGTATTAACCAAGATTTACTTTATATCCCCAAATGGTTGGCCAATTGGATTTTAGCTTCAGTGCAATGGCCGCCAGTTTTACTGACGGGTTTGTGTTATGTTTTAACTGTAGGTTTGCACAAAAACATATTCTTATTATATTCACAAAGTCCACTTACTTTCTTAGCCATTTCTGGTTGTCCACACTTCTGTTGTAGTTCAGCAAGTTGCTTGTCTCTTTCAGCAATGGCATTTCGATACTGTTCAACGGCTGTTTTATATTCTGCTTGTTGCTAACCAAAATACATTTAGATTGCTTTAATTTTTTGTACAGCCTGCACACCACACAATATTCAAATGCAACCCACCAGAACTTCATCAGGAGAAATTTGACATTTTCCCTGCAATTGTTGTTGCAGTATATTAACCTGACTGGTCAAAGTTTTAATTGTTTCGTTTTCAGCAGTTGGAGCATGTAAGTCACTTGCTAGACTGCTTCTCAGTGAAGTTTCACTTGTCACCAGTTCATTATATCTACAGGGAAACCATAATATGTAAACATTCAATAATTTCAACATTCTATTATTAAATATATACAGCAAACAACAAAACACAGAAAACCTAAACATACCACATGTGCTACATATCACTTTGCATGTGGCTTGCTATACGTAACAGAGCTGTCTAACCAGTGTTTCACTAAACCCTAGAGCTAAAACTCTCTATAAACCCTTTCCACATGGGTCCCAGGATTTAACACAAAATTTTAAACAGGATAACTTCATATGGGCAGTTACAAAAAATTAATGCTAAACCAGTACAGTGAAATAAAACTTTTCCATATGGCATGGTTGATTAACTAACTCTCTTCTATGCTACACATTGAACAAACAACAAAAAGCAGAAACGAAAAGTCAATAAACATATTAATGTGGTATACACTTCATAAAAAACTACATTTATACATGCAAAGGACATGAAAAATCGGTGTTTTTTTAATTTTGCTTGTATGTTTTTAAAATAACACTCAATAGAGACCAACAAAACATGCCAAACCAAATTTAGGTTCTGTGACTTAAAAAAAGTTGTAGAGCAATGGTTTGGAAAAATACAGACACAACAAAGCAAAATATCTGAAACCAAATATACATAATTGCAAATAATTACCAATACATACCTTTGAGTTGATAGTTCCAGATCTTTTCTCAAAGACTTATTTTCCTCCTGAAGTTGGGTAATTTTCATCTTAAGGGCTTTAATTAACCGTATTGCGTCAGCCATTTTAGTTTCATTCGGTGGACTGTTGCTCGCCATGGCTTTAGATGTGCTTGGCTGCGACGAACTCTGCAGCATGTCCAGAGAGACGGTGTTTGCAAAAGAAAATATATAAAAAAACAAAAACACTATCCACAACTTTAGACACACAGGCTGATATATTTTCGTTTTTCAATTTTAGGCTGATTTTGCAATTTCGTTTTTCAACTTCAGTGCTTTACATTTTTTTTCTGTATGATCAACAGTAGTGTGCAAATCAGCAGGTAAACAACATTTCCCGTAAGTTTTGCGTGGGCCGTGGGCAAACGCAAACATTTGACATTTTTGCATTTTTCCACTACCGCAGAGATTCTCAACCTTTTTTCTTTCGTTTACTTACCCCGGCAGGCCACTCGACAGTACCCGAAAATGAAATTCACCCCGGGATGTGTCAGTGGTTTGGTCATTTGCCCGGGATGTGTCAGTAAGTGTGGGCATAAGCCGTAAGGAATACGTCGACATCTACAAAGTTGTGATGTTATTTTATACGAGCGACAAAGACAAAACCGAGTGCCACCATTCATCAAGCAGTCAAGCATATTCGACATTCCGTCTGGGCAAATGACCAAACCATCTTCACAATATAAAAGGATAAAAATTATGCAAAAAAATATAAATGGGTCTGCCTGGTTTATCTGGGGGAATATGGGCGAGAGTGACGTCCACATCGAAAAAACACGAGCCTCCTATACCGGTTGAGAGTGACGTCAACAAACACGAACCCATACCGGCAGGGCTGCCACTTTTGTTTGAATGAAACAATCTAGTTTGACCTCAAAAAATATCTAGAAACAGTTTCAGGTCTTACATGATAATGTGTTCCGCGGCCACAATCCCCCACTACTTGCTTACTGCGTCAAATTGTAGTTGTAAATGTAACGGACAGTAACGCTCCTCAATAGAAAAAAACTTTCCCGCCGTTGTTACCATTGCACCATGTTGTATGCATTAAATTTGCTGTGGTGAATAATTTTATGTTATATCAGTTAGATTGTTTGGACTGTATTGTATTTGTGATGTTCTTGAATGTATTTGGTTTAGGTGGTCAAAAATCCGTTTTAAATCACTGGATAAATACGCGATTAATGTATATCGATTCAGGAATTCGGCCCGCCAAGTAGGCCTACTTCATTTTCCCATATTAGGCCCACCGACTGGAGAAGTTGCCCGCCCCTGATCTAGATTGAAAAACAAAACATCCAAAAATATATATCAGCATAAAAAAATCCAATTTAATGTAATATATTAGCCAAACAACAACACATTCGAAGGTTTTTTTTATGTAAAATGCTCTATATCAGATATTAAAGAAGCTTCCTTCTTCCTTTTCATCACTCTATTTTTTCCGTTACAGTTATAACATTATCCGTTGTGACTTTTGTGGTTATAGTCTTTACAAACGTTAAAAAAATCTAGTAGCGAGGTGTTTATTCGAGGTACAACATAGTAGAATAACACAATGAGCGAATACGACGCATAAGACGAGAGTCAGAGAAAGAAGGCAATCTGTCCGGTTCGCTGTAGTATGAAGGCACACGATAACGGAAGTGAGAGAGGCCGCTACAATCCCAAATTTTACATCTAGGCTTAACCAAAACTATCTAGATCTAGCTATAAAATATCGTGGCAGCCCTGCATACCGGTTACATTTTGACCAAGACTGCGGTTAAATTCACACCACTTAAGTTTTGAGACTTGATTTTGTTAAAATTTACTGAAACCATGAAGGAGACCAAAAACAAAACTAAAATCTGATACTATTTAGGCGTGTTTTGTTCAAGCCCCTGTAAGTTTTAGCGCCACCTATGTGGTAAGTTTCTGGTATACATTTGCAATGCCGTCAAAAAGGAAGCTTAATACAGGTCACAACTCATTTTGTGACTCAGATTACGGTCGATTGGTGAACCCACCCGACACCACACGTGCAATTCTTGCGCTTGATGGCGCGAGGAAGTAGTATTCAAACGGATTTATGATTTCCGGAAATTGGGCCAGTCGCAATTTTGTGCAGGGCATATGACAAAGTAAAGAATGCCCATGCAATTGCAGTTTGCACGATTATACAACATTTTCGTTCTCCCTTATATTTAATGACTTTATTCGATCCCAATTAGACACACTTTTATGTAATATAAGTTACAATAGACTACAATACGAGACGTTGTTGATTGTTGCTAGCTAATATTAGGAACGCTTACAATGGCCTATTTTTAGGCTAGGAAAACGATCTTATTGTGAAAATGCACCTGCAGGTTTTTTAACCTCGTTCCGTACTACAAAACGCTGTTGGATCGACAGGGTTTCACAGTGGTTTTCCGTGGTTTGTTTTTGTGTTGTGGATAATACAGTCGTCATCAGAAAATTAATTGTTTTTGACTTAAAGTGTTCGGCTAAAAAAATGATAATTTTGCTAGTCTCCAATAAATTTGCCGTCGTTGGCTTCTAAATTTGTTTTCAAACTCGTATGTAATGTAACAACAAAAGCGAACCGAAGTGCACCGCGAGTGCGAATTAATGCCATTACAATTTTACTGGATTTGATAATTGGAACCGTTTGGCCGCTTCCCTGGTTGCAAAAATTTACTGACATGTGTTTAGCATTAGTCGAAATTCAAATACTGTCTGTATGTAGCGACGTTTCACAAACGCGACGCTGCTACAAACATTTTGACGTTGGAATATTTTTGTAGTGATTGAATTTAACAAATCAATATTGCTAATTTAAATATTTATTTCGTTTGAGTAAGCGTGGTATTCTCCACGTTTGAAGGGTGTGAAATTCCACGTTGAAAAAATCATGTATTTTTGTGCCAGAGGGTGGAAATGTCCACCTTAGACAACACACGGTGGAAAACTCCACTCTATGTGTTGGGGTGGTGTGGCTTTCTCCACGCTTTCAGTATCATAGGGTGGAAATTTCCACGCTGTAAACCTCATGATGTTGGTGTTGGTGGAAAATTCCACGCTTAGGAGTTTTATTCCCACCCTTTTTCAAAATATGGTGGAAATTGCCACCATTTTTAACAAATTTCCACCCTGAGGTGGATTATTACAACCTCTAAATTTTACAGCGCGGCGTGGATATTTCAGGGCTCATTTCCTGACAAGTTAAGTTATGTAGCCTACGCAGGATTATCATTGAAATAATCTTTAGAAGATTCCCGAAACCGAAAATAGAATTACAAAAGAGTTTTAATGTTGGTTATCCAATCACCATTGTCGTGCTAGTTTCTGTTTACTGTATAAATTCCATTATCCACCAACATTTACGCATCTAAATCTAAACCGCGGTGTTCAATACACAATTAAGGCTTAGGGCTCTATTGTGTAACGCTTTCAATGGTTCCGTGAATTCTGAGGGTTCCGCAGTGGTTTCCCGAGATTTGTTGCGACAATTCAAACAGGATTGGTTCATAATACTATTATTGCTATCAGTAACGCTCCCACGTAGCTACATGTAGGCCTAGTCTTGCTAAATGACAAATTGTGACTTAATAACCATAGTCTTGTTACGTTGTGATCGAATTGCGGGAGAAAACAACCAATCCAAGCAACATGGCAATACGTTTCAATAAATTTGAGCTTAACATTTTGAGGGCTTCCGCAAAATTCACAAAATACCTTAAAGGTTTCGTGTCACTAAAAAGGTTGAAGAGCACTGTTATAGATCAAAGGTAAAAACGGAAGCACCGTGTAGGAGTCCACCTTCCGCAACGCGTTTAGAGTCAGGTTACTTATATATAGTCACTTTATAAACACAACATTACTATCGCTGTCAAATTGTCTGTATTTTTAGCCAATATCATTGTGTTTGCATGGCTGTCTTTGTTTGTATTTTTAACCAATGTGTGACTACGTTTGGCAATCTCTGTCATTGTTTGTGTATTTTGCAAATTATAGGCTAACATCATCAAAGGTCTGACTATTAAGGACTCGTATAAAGTTTCTGACAGGTCAATAGACTTGGGTGGATTGAGGCAACCAAATATTGTTTTGAATTAACTTTTTATATTTTAAAACATTCAACCCATGTTTTACTGCGATAAAAAATAATAAAAAAACATGCTTTAACGATCTATTATAATGCACACAACAAATGTAGCAAAAAATACACAGTAGAAATCTTAAAAAAAGGGAGTAATTTTTACGAGTGCCCAAAGTAACTTTTGTGTGCAAATCAACACCTTAATACAAGCACAGCAGTTTGAACTGCCAATAAGGTAGCTTATGTTTTAAATAAAGTCGAAAGGACACAACAGCACAAAGGAAGACACTATATTTCAGCTATTAAACGAGGTGGGCTAAGCGTCGCACAGTCATAAAAATCCATTTCAGTAGGCATCGGGACAACTAAACGAGTAGGAAACATCGAAGTACGGCACTTTGTAATAGTCACCTTTGTGTCGACCAACAAACAAAAACTCACCGCATGTGTCACTAAAAATCAGCCAAACAAGTAACACAAAGCAAAGGAAGGAACTTATTGCCAAATCGTCGAGTGCGCCAGACATAAAAACGGCGTCCTGGGTTCAAACCCCGTGAAAAATATACAAAAACAAGACAATTTATCCGTTTTCCGATCCTCCAGATTGCTGACGAGACGACAGTTCAGTAACAGCCTTTTTCACTCGCTTGGTTCCGAAACAAGGAGACACAATCATTGCTTGGTAGTTGTCGAAGGAAAATATCACACTCATTACGTTCACGAAAAGACTAAGGTCATATATCACAAAAGGAATATTTTTCGGGTAAGTGTTTTTAAATGCAAACGTGACCAATCCCAAAGTAGCCACATCTGACACCATACAAATGGCACCAAAAAATACAGATCGAAACAGAACTCGGCGTATTCTATCGACTGAACGCCTTTTCTTTTGCACTGCTTTTGCTGGCTGAACCGTCGAACTACTTTGCGTTGCTCGGTCACCCGACCCTTTGCTTGTGTTCGAAGTTCCGTTTACTTCAATAAATTCCGTTGTATTGACTGCGGTATCCCTAGCTGCTCCGGTATGGTAAACTACACGACTTGTGACTCTTCTCATAGAATGAATGAATCTTGTAGAAAACCTTCTGCTTCGAATGTTAACGCTCGTGGCTCGTTTTGTGGACATGCTCTGCGCCCGTAGTGGTATAATAAAAAGAGCCAACAACATAGACTGACCCAATACCAGAGTTGAGGCAGTTAGGACATTTGGTACTATAGAAGAGCCAACCTCTGTCACAACGCATCCATAATATCCAGGACCAATGTTGTCTGGATATGCAAAAAGGGTGACCAGCACAATAGCAGCCCCTATTAAGAATGCTAAACTGGACCAACTCAAAAAACGCATACCCTTACTGTGCAGCTGGGACATCGTTGGGTGGCTGTATAGAACCCGCTGTCTAAGCCAGAGTAATAAATACACGGGCACTAAGGCTACAACATAAAGTGTTACTGTAACATCGTAGAGCACCCCGCATGTGGGCCAGTCGTTGGGAAAATACGGCGGCACCACGACAAGCAGAATAGTCGATGTTATTCGCGCTGCAAGCAAGATTATAGACAACAGAGCAAAGGTGAATACAATTCCACCGTTAAAATCGTTCGAAGAGCGACGAATAAATCTCTTGGTGCGAATTCCATAGACAAGAACAGAAATGACCAGCCATAAAGTCCAGGTCAGTAAAACGCCGTTTACTGAAAGAGCGATAATTAAGTCTATTTGCTCAAACTTTGGAGGAGCAGTTACTCCAACGACAGTTGTCGCATTTTCTTGCATTTGCACTGACATTGTTAACTGTCTTCTTTGTCGTTACCTTCAACTACCAGACATCAATTTGCAATCAGGTTTATAAGAGATTGGCTGCGGCATCACATGATATTGCCTGATGCACTGTGCTGATCTATATTGCACCACTGGGTATATGACACAGTCTTTTCGCTGCGCATTTCAGAACACCAAAAACCGGATGGAAAATAGATGTGACGCGTAAAGTGGTGCAGCGTGGGTGCTGCCACAGTGATGTAAGATTGGCTTACAACACAAAATAAAAGCGCCTGGTTTTATCTACACTCCCTATAGTCAGATTAGCGAGAAATCAAAGCGATTATCAAGGACAGTAGCATATAAAGATTATCATTGTATTCTTTCATCGATTAGGCAAAGGGTTTCCTATTATGTTAATATATTTTTAAATTGAAAACAGACTGCAACGACTTAAGGCGTGGGTGTAGCTAAAAGCACAGATAAAATGAATTTACCGAAAGTGACCGCACCGTACAATGACTATCATTCAATATTGCGTTTTGGAACGATTCAAACGTAAACAGATTAATGATTGACCACCAACCTTTTCAACCCCTTAGCAGCGATGACAACGATGTGTTCGAAGACCCAAATTTGCGTCGATATTTGTTATTTTTAGAACAAGTAATATTGTTTGCATAGGAATGGCTCAAGTAAAAGCACGAGATGGACACAGGGCCTTTAGAAAGAATATTGGACTTTGAATTGTGGATAAACTGTGTTTCGACCCTTCACGTGTTTGGTGCAAGTTTTGACGATGGGGAAAAATATGACGTGATTGAAAATATTACACAGGACATAGTGAGGTAATGCCTGCGTTGGGCATTTCCAAAACTGCACTAATTGCACAATGTTAGAGGAACAAAACAAGCTTCTGCTATTGTGTAGGCATTGGTTATGAGTTAAATCAATGGTTCCCAACCGGGGAGGAATTCCTGCCAAGGAAGGAATTAACTTTTTCATGCGGTTTGTAAATAGACACTTGGAACTCTGAGAAAATTGCCAGAGAAGTTGATAAAGACCTAATTTTACATGATCTTGTATGTTTATCTATTGTAAGTTAGTATATTGGTGAGGGAAAAAATTGTAATTGTTAAGGATGGAATTCGTCAAAAACAAAAGTGCACACCGAGTTAAATGAATGATTTTTTAAAAAGTATAAAAACTTTACACCATAACAAAAATCATCAAACATTCTGTCTGCTTTTGTTAAACAATTCAAGCCCTGTACGATTTCCCACTAACATTTTTCAATTTGCATGGACTATACTTACCAAACTTTTTCTAACCAATGCAAATAATAGATGACTCGTTTTATTTATTTTTGATATTTATGTGTCAAGAAAGCGAAAACGAAAATGCACCACTGAAACATATCATGAACGAGCACAATACAGCGTTTGCTGCTGACAACATTACAGTACAACAAAATTGCATGAAGATTTTGGATGACAAAGACGGGAAGTTCATAACTTCATCTATGATTGCATCGAACAATCGTGTGTAATTCTTAATCACTATAATAACTGGAACGAGAAACTGAACGAGACCAACTCCGAGAATCGCGTCTGCGGGATCTGATAAAAACAAGTTTGTGAGGCGATGAGTGATAAACATATATAGCAGCGATTTTCAGATGTGGCCACATGCGACCGCAGAGACGAGTTTGTGCGGCCATGAACATCTTTATTACCATACAGTTAAGTTACTAGCAGCCGTGACGTAAACAAAATTCTTTTGCTAAATATTTTGATTTTAAAATTGCGCAAAACAGATTTTGTGGTACTGGGAAGAGTATTACCAGCCGAGTAGCCGTATGCGTTACGACTTTTTGTACGCCTATTGTGTTTAAACAATTTGAAAAATAGGTGCCACAGGCGTGAACAGTTAAGACTGATCGCTAGACTGTGCATCTAAATCTGTGCGTCAAGTTAGAAATTAATCTTGACTTTTCTGGCGTCTTTAAAATTCTTTACATCAGTAATTTACCAATTTTAAAACAAAAAACACTTGACGGCGGTTGGTAAAATAAGTATCTGCGATGCGGCCGTCATAGCAAAAAGGTTATGCATTCCTGGCTTAAGACGCTTGCAATACGAAGGTGTATGACAATTTTGTATTTGACAAAGGTAGTTTGTAAATCCGTTTCTAGTTTTACTACGTTTGTGACGCTCATTATATAATTACGTCAAAAATACTTTGACAGTTTAGAAGTATTTCACGTTCTTTGAACAAATATAGACATTTTTACGATATATAAAATTGGAAGCACATCGCCTGGTTATATACACCAGTTGCGAAATTTGTAGCTGTGTATTTTGAGAATCTGAAGTGCATGGAACATTTTTGAACACATACGATGCGTAAAAAATGTTTACGTCTCTAGCAACTCGTAAAACGAACTTCGGCACATGACGAGACCAGCATCAGTTGTTGACTTTTTATAACAGAACTTTCTTACCGTCCCGGACTTCTTGAACTCCAAGAACGCGCATCACTTTCGCTACTACTGTGGTGGTTGGAACTTTTTGCCGAATGGCCCCGCATTCTGAATGTATAAAGTATTTTTTTTATTGAAAGCAATACGCCAGTATGACGTCACAGTACCTTTCTTGCTGACGTCGGTAGTGACGACACGGGCGGTCAAGGTCACTGCCAGTGGACCAGGAGGAGGAGCGATCACGTGAGCTGGTAAAAGTTGAAGAAGATCAAGTAAACAACTGAGGATATCAACCTTCTTCGACCTTATGTTCATTAGGCAACCAATTTTTGTTTTTTGCATTTACATGTGTGATGATTTTCAAAGCGCTTCTGATAGGTAAAAAACGAACACGGCAAACAGGTTTGAAAACTACCGGGCCATTGTGTGCTTTGGGTATTTAAAAGCTTAATTTTAGAGCCATACCACAGGGTAAGGATGTCAAACTTTTTTAATAGGCAATTTTTATCAGGTAAAGACGCCCACAGGCCAAGGTTTTTTGCGAAGTTTTAAACCGTAGAACTAGAACATAAATATATGGGATCAAAGGAAATTGTGGGATTTTGTTGCGTCAGCACCGTGCATACGTTGCAAAAAGCTTTTGCGCGAAGTCGCAAATCGCCAGAACCCCAAAACTTCATCCAAACTAAGGCGGGTCATACGCAACACAATTTGATATAACAGCCGCGGGCCACGTGCAATTTTAAAGTTACGCATTTGCAATAGAACTCTTTGCCAATTTGGAGAAAGACAAGTTTAAGCCTGAAACGACCAGATAAGTCTTGTACACAGTTTTACCTTAACGACGTAGAAGACGTCGATGAATCGTAACTAAAAGATCTTGAACAGTGGCGACGAGATGTTCTGCTTCTAGATCGGCCGGATGAGTAGTAAGAAGAGCTTCTGTTTGAACAAACACAAATAAATAACAATCCAATATTGCAAACCAACTTACACTATTTCTAATTCAATTAGAATAACAAATAAGTGAATAATGTTAAACATAATTTTTTTTGAAAAGTTAACATGCAAACCCATATAAAGTAAGCCAAATGTACTTAACACCAACTCCGACTAAACAGATTGCAAAGTCACGCAAGTGGCCACACGGTCAAAACAACGATTTTTTGAGGGGGTAAGTTTATTGCGTATGAAAACAGTATCTAAATCAAAGCGACAAAGGTTTATTGTGTATAAATATTTGAGAAACTGAAAACGAACATCATGTTTTGCCAAATAAATACGTCAAACAACGTAATCACGACGTTGACGCATACCTGCTTCGGTCGCTATAGGAACGCGATCTTCCTGAACGTCGTTTGTGTTTTCTGCGGCGTGAACGGCCGCGGCTGTAACTAGAATCGTCCGAAGAATCCGACCTAATACAAGAAATGAATAAATAACATGTTTAACTCGCCAAGTTTTGATTCACGGCGAAAACAACTTCCAACCTCATTTAATTTATTCAAAAAATGCAATTAAACAGATATTAAACCTCTGCAAGATTTTTCACAAAAAAAGAAGAGAACACACATGTAGCTAAAAATTTGCAAAGAATCTGACTTAATACAAGACATACAAAGCTAACATGTCATAAAGTTTCTAACTCAAATCACTTCTTCTTATCAAATAGTAAGACTACAAACCCGCTTCTGTAACTTCTTGAACGAGAGCTTGAATATGAAGATGCAGATGAGCTTCGTCTTCTGCGAGATCTCTTCTTATCTTTTCGCCTCCTGTTCCGAACAGGGGTTGGCGTTCTTGAGGATGCAGGAGACGGAAGTGGAGGCTCTTCACTAAAAAATAAAGATAAAACTTGAAAGATCAAAACGTTTCTTGACTCAAGAATTATATCAATGATAATATTGTTATGCTTTCGTAAAATTAAGGCAAGGGTATCAAATACGTTATATTGTTTAGAAATTGTTTTACATCAACAAAAAATTAAATTTAGACTACTAAAAGTGGGCAAACAGCAGCAATGTAACGCAAAACTTAAAAATTGGTACTATAACACAATCAGTTTAGAAAAACAATAGGTAAACATTGAAAGCATGTTGTGTCTCACTAGGCCTGCAATTAGTAACGTTTCAACTTGGTTTAGGTCATACTTTGAAATTTCAACATGTTGCATGATATCTGACAAAGCAATGCTTATCTTAACTTACTTTGAACTGTTAAATATTTTTTTCAGTTTCTCATCAGTCAAATCAGTGGAAAGCATGGCTGCCATGACAGCATCATTAAGTCGCTTGGCATCTGAATAAATACATGATTTAGGTAAAGAAGCTTTAGAAGCAAACTAGGGTGATAGAATATGTCAATCTACAAACCTGCTATAGGTTCTGGAGGTCGTTCATCTGAAATAAAGTAAAACAAATTCAGCTTTCAACCAACAAAAGTCAGTTCCATATGTGAAGAATATTTTATCTTATTACATTGAAAAAATGACTATCAATTTACCACATAACAAAATGTGCTATTTGACCAAATAAATATGGTTCTATGCTCATAAACTATGGTTCTTTATGTCATTAACAATTTTGTCTAAGCCTTAAGATTCAGAGGGACTAATTTCATTTTTAATATAGCACATGTCTGGCACCAAATTCAGTTCCTAATGGAAACACAGTTTAGTTTCAATGTTAAAACCGACCACTGACTTTAGATGCATACTTAAAGGCACTGATTTATGTTCTTTTCAACATTTAGGTGCCTAGCAAGTATCCAAACAGAGTAGGCCACCCTCAACATAAAGTTTTATTCTATGTTTTACTACCTACCCTCTGCTGGCAATGGTGGTGGATCTTGGTTAACTGGCATTGGTGGATTGTATTCTTGGCCACCAGATGGAAGTGGTGGTGGCCGAGTGCCATAATGCATGTAGGGGTTATGCATGGAATATTGCATATGGTAGGGATGCATGTATTGTTGATACATGGGATGGTAATACTGTTGCTGTTGGTACATTGACATTTGTTGTCGCATATACATTGCATTTGTCATAGACGTTTGTGCTTGTTGAGTTACTGTAGGAGCAGATTGCACTGGTGCTGCTGCTGTTGTTGCGACAGCCTTAGGTTGCTCAAGTTGTTTCTCAGGTTCAGTTTTCTCATGGGAGGGTTTGTTGCTTTTTTGTTTCTTATGTTTTTTGCTTTTCTTCTTCTTAGGTTTGGAACCAATAGGAATTGTTTCCGGCTGTGGTGTGGCAAGTTTTATATTAAAGACAATAGGTTTTTTGGCAGCGGGTGCACTGCCATGAACAAGTAATTCACCATCATCTTCACTTTCAATCTCATCTTTTACATCAGTGACCTGCTCACCCACAGATTCTTTAGCAACTTTGCAGACTTTTGTGGCACTGTTAGTTTTGGATTGATCACCTCGATGCAAGTTGTCAGTGTCTTCATCAGACCAGATTCCATGGACATCTCGCACCGGTGATACTTCCATAGGTTCCTCCTTGACACTAGAAGGAGCTTCTTGCTTTGGTTGAAACTTTGGCATAAACCCAAACCCTGTTTGCATAGTTTGGGCTTCAGGATTGCTGTTGGTAAGCACTTTTACTTCTTGAACTTGGCCTGATGTATCTTTTGCTGAGTTCTTTTTGGTTCCAATTACTTCATTATTGTTGACTTCAGTTTTCTCTTTTGGTTTGGAAGAGGTGTTTGCTGAAATGTTAAATACTTTCATCAATTATTTTTTACATTTGGGTGCAAAGTAGATTACCTGACTAATTGTAATATATGAGTACATATATTTTTAGTAAAAAATATTTTAAATTTTAAAACTCATTACAGATAATTTTTAGTCAACCTGATTGAAATTCTTTTAATTAAAAGCTGTAGTATGTTGGTTTTTTTTTATTAACACTGTAACCTATTTCCTAATTCCACAAAAAATGTTTGGCAAATTGCTGTCGTTGCTGACTAGTGGCTGGAATCGCCACAATGTATATGGAAAAAGCCAATGAAAAAGATCCACCATCTTACCAGCAATTGCTTCCTTCAGGTTCTGCTTTAAACCAACTTTTTGAAGCAAGGAAATTCGCTTCCGTAATTCCAGTTTAGATCTGTTTGATTTTAAGGCTACAGGTTCTTCACCAAGAGACAACATGCGGTCGATATCATCAATGTCTGGTGATTTATTATTTTGTGCTTCTGGTGAAACAGCATTAGGAATTTCGACAGATGGATCAGTATTAGGAATAGAATTGCTGGATGAAAATTCATATGGCCGTGTTCGTTGGTGGTTTTCGGGGCTTGGTTCATCAGTGTTTTGTGATGAAAATGGCCATTCTGGTTGGTCCGAAACCTGTCAAAAGCCAATGTTGTGCTCAACTGAAAGAACAAGCTTTGCCTTTTAAAGTAACATTTTTATGAAAAGATATTTAAAATGATGAGAGTTAGTGTGTGTAGGTTTAAGACATACATAAAGACCGAGAACTCTTGGATAGTGAGTTTAGTCAGCCTAAGTATGATTTCACAAAAAAATTGCAAACCAATTGTTACCTCCATAGGCGAATTGTCTTTGTGTTCAAATTGCATATCTGCAAACAAACATTTGTAAAAAATGGTGCCACAAACTAGTTGCATTATTTTATGGTAATCAAGTAACAACAACTTACATGCTACAAATAAACTTGAAAAATGTCACTGGATTTACATTTACCTCAAGTGATTTGTAAACAAAATTTTAAAAACTTTTTTAAAATTTAGTTCACCTTCTTTGTCAGGCACATCAGCCAGGGAACTCTCCTTTTCTTTGACTGTTTGTTTTGATCGATCTTTCTTTAGGACAATTTCATCTGCTTCCTCTTCCTCGCCAAACTCCAGAGGTGGTTGCCAGGACAACACCTTATCTTCCTTGTTTTTCTTCCCCTTTTTGGACCGGGCTGCTTCTACACAGATAGAAACGTTATATTTTTGTTATGTAAGTGAAATGTCATTACAGACTACTGGAATGTTTTTTGTATGTTTTATCAATCAAAAAATATTTCTGTTTTAGGGCAGGAGTCACAAAACTTCGACCCGCGAGTTAGATCCAGCCCTTGAGGTCATTTCATCCGGCCCTCGACTACATTTTATGGTTCGCCAAATCATTTTGATAACTTGTAACAAATCTACTTTGTACCAAAATTTCCCTGTCACGATATGTACAATTATTATTACCTAGTTTCTAAGGATTATAACGCCCAGGATTGACCCAAAGCCGGTTTGTTACGTTACATACAAGACTACAAGCTTTGCTAGTAAGATGAGACAACCTATACAATTTAACAGTCGCATCACCACATTTTAAATGGGATTGTAGAAAGATGAAAGACCATATCTTGGCGCCCTTATAAAAATCGCTCCGGTTAAGTGAGTGGAAAAAGTCTGGTGACCCATGCTTTGAGAGGATGCCAAGCTTATTAGTAAAACAAGTTATTTACCATTCTTTTTTTCCCGACTTTTCTTTTGTTTGATAGCTTTATGCTTTGTTTGCTTGATATGACAAAAAGTTGGTGATGAATCAAACATGTCCAATACTAGAAAGCAACATACAACATGTCAATTTTTTAAAATCAAAATATCCAATGCTTAAACTCTCCACTATCTAAGAAAGAATATTTCAAAGCAACAGGTATTCACTGTATGAAACCATATTTAAAAAGCTTACCTGGTTTGGTTTGAACATTTTGAACAGAACCACTGGACCTACTAGAAGCATTTGATGACATGGAGTTACTCCTACTAGTTCTTGATGAATCAGTGTGATGCTTGCTACCAGATCTGCACAGCAATATATGAATTGATGTTTAACAAAAACCTGACTAAATATGACAAATTCTTTTCAAATTCTGTTGTAAGATATTTCTTTTTAAATTGTACATTGATGAGTCACTGAATCTACCTCAAAATCTGGAGGCAACCAAAGCTTTAACTACACCAGTGGTTCTCAAAGTATGGGTCGCGACCCAAACATGGGTCGCGCAGGGTCAAAAAATGGGTCGCGCTATAGTGATTCAATTCTGAACGAACTATTACTGCATTAAGTAAACACAAACAAATTTACTTAATGCAGTAGCAAAGTCAACTCACTCGACCACGTTTTACATTAAAATGAACCATGCATTACTATATACAGACGACAATAGGCTTCCAACTTTACTGTCACGCACATGGCGATTGTGACGTCGTAACAAGGAGAATAATAGGACAAGTATTCGTACAAGGAAACATGTTTAGATTTGGGATTCACTTCTATCAACGATCATGCTGCAAAGCCACGATGTGTGTTGTGTTATGTACTGTTGTCGAACGAATCGACCTCGTTAAGCCTGCAGCTATTTAGGCATGCTATGCGGCGACGACGTGGCCTCGAAATTGCAGTCCGTTTCGTTGTCGAACAGGACAGTTAAAAGTCGAATCACAGACCTTTTACTGAATATAAATATCAAGTGGTCTCTTGAATGAAAAATAGAGCCGTGCATTGAAGATTTATGAAAGAAAAATTTCCATTTAATAAAACACGCTACAATAAATCAATCATTAGTTTCTAATTAATCATTGTTTCTTAGTACTGTGTACTACAACTGGCTGTCTGCGTCTTTTTTCATGCATATTAGAAGAAAATATATTTTTTGTTGTTTGGAGCTTGGGTCGTGAGATGTTCATATAACTCAGATTTGGGTCGCGGTCAAAAAAGTTTAAGAACCACTGAACTACACGGTTAATTTATTTTGGTCTAATCAGGCTGAAAAAAAATCTATTTCGTGATGAATTGTTTTTAACTAAACCATGGTTGATGCAATTGAACCCTTTTATGACACCACAAAATAGTATGAGTCAGTAGAACAAAACATCCAACATTTTGCAAACCACATGGCTTGTGTTAGCTAAATACAACAATTAGTTAATGTATGATGTTTTAAATTGGTGATATTGAAGTTAGTCAATTCTTTCATACACTAAAGTTCATGGGCAAAACAGCATACTCGATAGACATGTTTCAGCAAACCAAAACTCAGGTACATCACTAATTTTTAACACAGTTTTCCTGAATCGTGAGGAATACTTACCAACAACATACCTCATGGGAGACCCACATTTATCCAATTTTTGATAGGTGGCGCTAAGAGCACTTTTCACATTTAAAACAGTATATATAAAAAATGCTCATGGTTAGGGCTATTGCGGCCGGGGTAAGGTATTAGCATTAAAAATTCAATAAAACTAGTAAAAGAACTTAGTAACTAATGTAAAATTTTCAAAAACTTATTTCCCAACCCCTCTTTAGTCACTAAATAAATAATTTAGCTCTTTATGCCATATATCGAAAATTAGCTAAATGTTGGCCTACTGTGAGGTATGGTGTTAGTAGCTCTACCGAATCGTAATACCTGTTTGATCTTGAAGAAATAGAGTTTTTGCTACTGTAAGCACTGCGACTTCTTGAATGTTCAGAGTCAAATGAACCACTGCTATCACTTCTGTTTATGACATATCTTACATTGAGATTTCAGTTTTTTTCATTTTGTTTACACATTCAATACAAAAGCATCACCTTTTCCTATGCGTTGAATAGCTAGATCGAGAAGATGTAGATCTTGAAGAGTATGACCTTTTCCTGTTCCATTCAAAATTATCACTCCTCTCACTGCTCTTCCTAAAATATCAAATAAAGTAATATCACCCGTGTTTAAGTATGTTAAATGGATGATATACAGTGCCGGCAAAAAAAATCTTTACATTCGGTCGGCAAAAAAAAAACTTCACATGTAAATTCTGCAAAAGTTCTTAGCTTACTGTTTCCGCCAAAAGCATTGTGTTGCAAAAACGCTTCTAGTTATGTCATAAGCTACTGTTTGGCTTCACTTCGCCGCAAAGCCATTGCTCTGCGTGCCTAATGTTGCTTTACAGCTTCGTGAATAGTAAGGTCGGTGAAATCACACAATATTTTTTATTTTCCCAAAATTTTAAGGTCTTGCAAAAAAATTTTCAAGCACTAAAATGGGTCGAAAAAAGATGCAAATGGAAGAAAAATCTTGTGCCTTGACTTTGTTAAAGAAGGGAGATTCTTTGATTGCTGCACTGAGCATGGGCTTCTTTGCTGCCTGGCGACATGGTAGCTTAAGATCCTTCTAAAATCGATGACGATTGTCCTGTTTAAAACGTTGTGGAGAAGCTCAGGGTGCATTTTTTTGTAATTCAACGGCGGTTATAGATGGATATGAGGTTACTTCACACTTCAAAAGCTTATCCGTAATTGGCGAAGTCTTCTTAGGTGCGCCAGAACCTGACTTTCTCTTCTGAACCATCCCGTGTGGCAATTACGCCGCTGACCTTTTTATTGATAAATTGCCTCTTTTGAGACCCCCAATATCTCTGGCTACAGCAATCGCAGAATCTCCATTCTCTAACAAAGTCAAGGCATAAGGTTTTTCTTCCATTTGCATCTTCTTTCGACCCATTTTAGTGTTTGAATAAAATTTTGTCAGACCTTGAAACTTTAGGAAAATAAAAAATATTGTGTGATTTCACCGATCTTACTATTCACGAAGCTGTAAAGCAACATTAGGCACGCAGAGCAATGGCTTTGCGGCGAAGTGTAGCCAAACAGTTGAACTTATGCAAAATTTACATGTAAAGTTTTTTTTTTGCAACCAAATGTAAAGATTTTTTTTGCCGGCACTGTATTGCACAAGAGCAGCGTTTTTGCTTGTGTGCTCACAATATATCATTCATTGCTCTGAAGAAGCCATACCGTTCTGGTGGGCGAAACATCAGCAAAAATACAAAACATCAGCAAAAATTCTTCATCAGCAAAAATTCTTGAAAAACAACTAGTATGTTGTTTAGCATTACACCAATAGAATGACAAATTTGTTACATATGGAACCGGGTGAATGAAACGCTTCTTCAATATTGTTTAAGAGAAATGGATACACAGTAAACCTTGGTTACACCAGGATTCGATTAAACCGGATCTTCACCTTATTCAGACAAAACTCAAGGTACAAATGACTTGAAGTGTGGTAAAATTTGAACTAAATCGACATCAGTTATATCAGGATATTCCCTAATCCAGACAATTTTTGGTCCGAACGGGTTTGGATTAATTGAGGCTTACTGGACTAAATGCAGTTGAGAACATTAATAATGTAAAATACCTTTTTGATCTTGAGGAACTTTTTGTTTTTTGTGGATCTTG
Source organism: Phallusia mammillata (assembly GCF_965637545.1). Lineage (NCBI taxonomy): Eukaryota > Metazoa > Chordata > Ascidiacea > Phlebobranchia > Ascidiidae > Phallusia > Phallusia mammillata. Next base: position 22,111,975 of record NC_137254.1, read on the forward strand.
TTTGTCAAACTCTTTTAAACCATCTTTTCCACTGCCAGTGTATGTTTGCTTCTTTTGAGATCTGTGTCTTTTTGTTACAGGACTTCTAGTTAACATGTAAAAGTATGATTTATTGGTAAAAATAAATGACCTGCATTTTAGTTATGTAAAAATAAATTTATAAAAATATTTTTTTTTTACAACAACAGTTCCATACCTTATTTCTTTGTCTGATGTTGTTGCTTTGCTATTTTCTGTAACAACAACTTGGTTTGTTAATTCCTTGCAACGAAACTTTTCTAAGTGAGCAATTATTTTAAAACCAACATACTTTTTCTATTTTTGTCCTTGGATTTTGATTTTTCTTGTTTGGATTTCTTGCGCTTTCGTTTTAGATGTTTCTAAAAACATAAAAATAGGAATTTAATATACAACACATTTAGTTATATTCTTGTGCGGCAAATAAAGAAAAAAATGACAATCTTTAAACTAAGGTTCTTACAGACTTTAGGGCCAAAAGTTTTTCCATTCCCACAACACCACTTAAAACTTTTCCTCCATCTGGAGACAGAGTAGGTGTGTTGGACACTCCTGTGGACATATTTCCATCTGTTTGAAAATAAATGAATTAAATGTGCGAACACGGACTAAAACTGCAAGTGTAAGGTTTGAATTTTATGGTAATGATATAGTCCTGAAAAATCCACAAAGGCAGAGGTGTACAACTCGGGTCATTTTTTCCGTATTATTCACTCCATGCTTCACCACGGACAGACATATTCGTGTATCATATATTGAGCATGTTTTAAACAACCATTTAATCATTTAATAGAACATGTTTTAAGCAACCATTCAATATCTGTCATAAGTTCCACAACCACAAATGCACCAAAAAATTCATCCCACGATTGACCCAAGGGCTTAGGATTTCCTGAACTAAAACACTTTACAGGTGCCATGTTTAATAAGATGAAAGGCTTAATTGGGCTGACAGGATCTTTTTTGTGTGATCAATACCAAGGCTGTTACTATGTCAAACACGTATGATAGAACAACAGATTATCTATAATATTGTTCAAAGCTGTATTGCTGTCTGAGTTTGACCTTTTTGGTTGCCAAACTTTGCTAGTTATAGGTGGAAATTGGAATATGTATAATGTAACTGCAACCAACTTTTGGTCAACAACTATGTATGACTCCAACATGCTTGGTTCGGGACCGTGATCCATATTAATCGGTTACACTACTTTGTAATTTCATCAATAAATACAAGTTCTGTTACAATACCTTTTGATTCAAGACCATCTTCAGGCATATCACTTTCAGAGCTGTCCCATTTGCTTTTTAGCATTGCACTAGGTGACATTTCTGATTTAACCACATCCACAGAAGTCTCCGTTTTCTCCGGTGGCTAAACAATAAATAAACATTGATAGAAACCAAAAAAGAAGAAGCTTTCAACTGCAAAGAATAAGCTTCACCATAATGTCAATCCACCCACACAATTTTTTCCCGATTAATTGCATATTACATTGCCTTGCTTTTTAAACATTAGGCATTTTACAACCACATGCAATAGAACAAAAATATGTGGTTGTTCAGAATGCTTTGTAACATAAAGAAAGCAATTACATCACAATATCTATTTGTTGTTTTAGGGTCGATCCAAGTTATGAATTTATGTTCATTATATATCTATAATTTTAAATTTTAATTTTTAGCATTTGTTCCACAGGGTCAAATTCATGACCACCAAAAAACAAATCAATCAGTTTTGGAAAATAGATTAACCAATGATTTGTGTTAATCTTATGTCCAAATACATATATTATGCACAATTGCGAACACAACAGTATTGATACCACCCTTTGCCCTTTCATGCATTACTACCTTGTAAAAAATTGACATACAAAACTACTTAACATTAAGAAACACCAAACTAAGAGAAAAATTTTACTTGAGATTCTGTCGATGCATTTGTTTGAATTTCTCCATTTTTGCTTTCAACATTGAAACTTGATTTTAAAACTGTTTCTGTGTTCTCTGATGGCAATAATTCTTTTTTCATTTTATCCTCAGATGATCGTTTTTTCTTGTGTTTATTCTTTTTCTTGCGCTTGGTTTTAACTGGTGTCACAGACATAGGTGTATGCGATGGAGCTGGTCCAAAGTAATCATCACCAAGACCTTGGCTGTAAAAGATAATGGAAAATTGTTCATTATGATTGAAATGTTGTTTTCACTGTTTAGACAAGAAAATTATATTTTTACAAAAATCACACCTTGCATCATCTTTACTGACAAAGGAAGTTGCTTTTGATTGCCTGGATTTTCTACAAAAAAATATTACAGGGTTTGAAATTTCAATGTAGTTTTTAATTAAAAATCATTGGCAATGTAAAATTTGATGTTAGTATGTATATCAATTTTCAGAAATTCAATTTCAAGGTTAAATAGGATTTGACATCCACCTTTGACATCCTAGCACTAATTTACATTTGGCTGCAAAAGTTTTGAAATAGATTCTATATGAAGGCCAAAAGAATATCATTCTATTTATGTGCTATGAGCACCATTTAAAACTAAACAAGGTTAGAATTGCGAAACTTATCAGATTTGGATTGGCATAATTGTTTTGTGATGTTGCTTCTTGCCAAACCTGTACAAAATGTGAACCTCTACATATACCTACATATATTTTATAAATTAGATATTGAAAACTGCCATTGCCATGCTATCAATCAATTTTGCATCATAAGTATAAAATTTTACTTACTTTTTTGGAGTATCATGACCATCAGACCATCGGCCATCTAATCTGTTGTCATTATCAGAAATCTCATCATCACTTTGCCATGATTTGTATTTACGCCTGAAAATTAACACATTGGTCATGACAGAGTCCATTCCAAGCTCACATAGCATGCAATGGAAGGGAAAAGTGATCAACAAGGACTTCAAATTATGTCCAGACTGTTTTAGTGTTAGAAACTTTCTAATAATTGGAAATTCACACCCAGATCTTACCTTTGCAGCAAAACCTTGTGCAAAACATTTTCTTTGCTGGAATGTAAGGCAGAAAAAAATATTTTGGTAAATTGAAAAACAAGCAAGGTGGCAACAATGTAAACAATGCACAAAATAGTTACTTAACAATTTCTACTGCAACTGTAAGGCTTACCTGTGTCAAAAATCTTGCAAACCTGTTTAAGCAAAACTTTGTGAGAGATTTACCATGGGCCTGGCATAAACGTCTATGGCAGAAATATAGAGTAACTTACCAATGTTTTGTTCTTCGCCATTCCACAGTAACTTTTAATGTGCATAAAATAAAATTGACTAAAAGTTCAAGAAATTTATTTACATCTTTACAATGGCATTGGGAACGCTTACTACTTTAATACAGGACCATGAGCTGTAATTTTGAGTTGTAAAAACAAGGACACACATAAAAAGATCATTGTTGCCACCAAGTTTGCTTTCGAATTGGCTTGCCACATTCCAAACAAAGAAAATGATTTTGCAGGGAAGAAAACAAAACAAAAACAGAAGTTAGACAGTTTTATTGTCATAGCATGTCCAAATACTACTAGGAGTAGATCTACACACTTACCACACTTTTCATCAAAACTTAACTCAAAAAACAAGCTACAATGAATTACAAAATTAAAACTTATCCTAACACAAAGAACATACACATAAATCAATTTTTTTCCTATCTTTTTTTAAATTGGAGAGAGCTATGGTCATAGGTACTACAGGCCCTCCCCAATCAGATTCTGAAATTATGCATTTACAGAATTGCTTTCGTTGAAAATATTAGCCCAGACATTCTGGCTTCAAACTCTTTTTGCTGCCTAATTTTTTCACACAGCACCATTCTTTTTCATCTAACTTGACTCTGAAGAACTTGAGGAAGAGGATGATGCTTGATTGGCTCGTTTGGCTGGAGGTGAATCCTCATCTGAAGAGCTACTTGAGGAGGAGCTGTCATCTTTAGAGTTCTTGTCAGTTTTTTTGTCAGAAGTAAACTTTGCACGGCGGTCTTTGGATCGGCTTCTGGAACGTCGTCGCAGGCTTCTTGATCGACTGCGACGGCCATGACGAGCACGATCACGAGATCTACTCCTTTTGCGATCTCTTGACCTGCTCCCATGCCGGTCCCTTGATCGACTTCTGCGCCGTTCCCTGGAGCGGCTTCTACGCCGATCTCTAGACCTACTTCCACGTCTGTCTCTTGACCTGCTGCTTCTTCGATTTCTTGACCTACTGCGTCTCCTGTCTCGAGATCGACTTCTTCGGCGATCTCTAGATGAATAATTTCTTCGTCTGTCCCTGGATCTACTACGGCGATCTCTAGATCTTCGTCTCTCTCTCGACCGACTTCTTCTATGATCCCGAGATCGATTTCTTCTATCACGGTCTCGAGAGGAATGACGTCTACCATGTGAACGACTTCGTTTCCGTGATATACTTCTACGGTCTCTTGATCGACTCCGCTTGTCTGACTTAGAGACTTTTTTATCAGGTGAAGCTTTACTATCTGTTTTTTCAGATGTTTGTTTTTTTGCTTCCGATGATTCAATGTTTGCAGTTTCAGCAGTTTTTTGTCCCTCACTAATGTTCATGGCAACTGCAGTATCTTCACTTGGTTTTTTATCAGTTTCCTGGCCAATATCCACACCCTCCTTTTCATGATGATCTCCCAATGTTTCAGTAACATTTAACAGTACAACTTCATCCTGAATTGACTCCATAGCAGCGATCTCGTTTCCAATAGTGGTAGCATCTTGCTTCTCTTCAGTAGGCTCCTCTATGTTATTTTCAATTTCTTGCTGCTTGTAATCTTCCTGAGATTCATTGGCAGGACTTTTTTCATTTTTTTCGGAACCAACCTCAACTTTTTCTTCTGATATTTCAGCATGTTGTGGATTTTGTGAGGTTTCTGGGTTTTCTTCAATAGCAACATCTTCTTCCATGACCTCCTCTTCAACAATTTCATCTTCTACAACATTCATATCCTCCAGTTTCTCAGTATCTTTTTCCTTTTCATTCTCGCTTGCACTCGGTGAACTAAAGTTAGACACAAGCAAATTGGAAGTGTTGTATTCTTTCTTTACTTCAATGTCACTGTCCGAGTAGCTGTCAGAGGCAGCATCCACATTTTTGGTCTTGCTTCTCTCCTCTTTATTAACTTCCGGTTTTGATTCAGACTTTTGTTCATCATTTTTACCTGCTTTGGATTTCATTTCACTGTCATTATTCCGGTGAGAATGCTCTTCATCACGACTGCGATGTCTTTCACGACTTCTGTTCCTTTCCCTACGATTTTCTCTGCTGCGATCATCACCCAACCCATTGTGCCTTGCCCTATCCCTATCCCTATCATACCTATGACCATTGCTCATTTTACGCTCCCTTGAGCGCCTTTGGACCCTCCCATTTCTGACAGCACTCTTATCATCCTCTTTGCCTTCTTTGGAGCTAGTAAAGCGTTCTTGCAAAGTATCCCGTCGGGAGCTACTTTCAGTATGGTCTCTAGGTTTTCTAGCAGGTCTATCATTTTTATCAGCACTAAGTGACCTGTCTTTGTCCATTGCTGATGGCGAGGTTTGTCTCCACCGACCAGTTTCCTCATCACCGGATGATTTCTTCTGATTTTCCATGCGACGCTGCCCACGCTCTGCCTCCCTCCAGTGGGGTGGAGTTTCGCTGCCTGTGCGATCTCGCCTGGACCTTGAACCAAAACGTCCACGGTATCGCGGACTTCTGGATCTAGATCGTGAGCGAGGAGGAGTTCGATATCTCTGTAAAGTAAAAAGAGGAAGTTTAGACCTCTAGCTTTAAAAAATTATTTACATAAAAGACCATAGAAACTAGAATGGTGGCTTTCTGATATACTTCCATTTTATATATTCTATACGATATTTACCAATTTACTATACACATCATTTGATCTACACATATGATTGTTTTTGTAAACAAAAACTAATGGGTCCCCACACGCGTGTTTGTGCGGATTTACGGTAAACAAATGTTGCGGTGATTTTTAAATCCTTAACAACAAATTTTTAGAAAGCATTAACCCAACAATAAAAAATTTTGTTTGTATTTTTTTGCACTATTATTGTCGTATAATAACAAAAACATTAAAAAAGAACGAAACAAATACTTTCAATTTAATCTCTTGCTTTGACCCAGATATTGTCGCCCAAGGTCGGGTTTTAAACACATTTTTTTTCTAGAAAGCTGTAACAGTTGTGTTACAGACACTTTAAATTAAAACTCGATTTGCTGCAAGTTTATACATAACAAATTGTTTTTCATTTAACTTTGTTTCGCGAAACGAGTACCATTGACCTGTAGTAACCTTTTAGGGTGCAAACATTTATCTTGCAAAAAAGTCAAGTTTATTTTTTCATATTTAGTTTGATTAACAAAGTTTTGCTTGACATATACAAAACCGAAGCACGCTTATTAGGTTTAAATCACGTCATATGTGTGAAACCTTTGCCAAAACTGAAAATGCGAGTGATAACTTAATAAAACGACATAGCATTGCTGTGCAAAACAGCTGATTTCTAATCACCGAAACAACGTCTCGTAAAACGCCTGTCCGACGTCAAGCTGAGCCCTCCCGCTCTGCCCTATTATTCATAAACGTACTCTCTTGGGACTTCTGCCCACAGTGTCTTTCTTGACCAAACGAGCGTTAGACACATTTACATTTCGGGGGCCTGTGGGTGTACCGCTGGGTCATTCGGGGTCAAACTTCTGGAAAATCAAGTTCAGATTAATAACTAACATATGTCCAAATTTGAATCAATTTGAAGCACTCTTTCTTCACCAAAACAGCGTTACAAACGAGCGTTTAAAAATTTTACGTTTTGGGGGTCTGTGGGTGAACCGCTGGGTCATTCGGGGTCAAATTTCACGGAGACCAAACTCGGATTAATAACTAACATCTGTCCAAATTTGAAGCATGCTTTCTTGACCAAACGAGCGTTACAAACGAGCGTTTAAAAATTTTACGTTTTGGGGGTCTGTGGGTGAACTGCTGGGTCATTCGGGGTCAAATTTCACGGGGACCAAACTCCGATTAATAACTAACATCTGTCCAAATTTGAAGCACGCTTTCTTGACCAAACGAGCGTTACAAACCAGCGTTTGACAGAAAAAAGAAAAAAAAATACGGACAAAAACAATATGTGTCCCCTTCAGGGAAGGGGACCCATAAAAATACACAATGTATTATACAGTACACCTCGGATAATGTTTGGACCCAAAAATTTGTCTGGATTAGGCGAAGAGCATTAACCGATGCTGATTAGTTCAAGTCCTACCACATTACAAATCATTTGTACCTCCAGTTTTGTCCAAATTAGGCGAAAAATTTGACTAACCGATGTTGATTAGTTAAAGTTTTACCACATTACAAATCATTTGTATCTCAAGTTTTGTCTGAATTAGGCGAAGATCTGGATTAACTGATCTTTACTATACTTTCATCACTGAAACTTACCAATGCACCACGGCCCTTGATTTTTCGTCCTGATCTTGTTGTCCACTGCCTTGATTTCCTATCATCAGGAGTTACATCTGATGTCCTGCAAATAGAACAACAAATTTTGCAAATTAAAAACGGTCAAGCGCAATAGCAAAAAGCATGTACAAGAAAACGAAACAACAAAAATACATCCGGGGAAAAAAAATTTGGTCTTTTTTTCAAGTTTAAATAGCTGCTAAAACACTTTATATCTCACTCATGAGGGGTTGATCTCTGAAGAAACTTGTTTTCTGGGATCTCAGGCACCTCCTCAGGGGTGATAGAGCTGTATGGAGTAGGCTCAGTTTCTCCAGGTTCATCTTCAGATCTGTAAATACCAGTTTGTCAATTATCTCCAATTCAAAATACACAGCACAAAGTTTTCAATAAATGAATGAATACATTTTATCACTTTTTGGTAGAAACCAGTCCTCAAAGCCAGGTTCAATTCTCAAAATGCACAACTCTGCTGAAACGTAGCCCAAAAAGTGCAACTACAAAGTAAATCAAACACTAGGCCAAATTTACTGTACATTAAGTGCTTGTCAAATACAAGTAAAATCGGAAAAACAGAGAGTAATGTGGCCTGTCCCAAAAGCGCAATCTGAAACACATGATATTAACATGCAGTTGTTCACTCAGAACAACTTTAGATTGTGTTGTTATTCTTACTTGTGTTGTACAGTGTATGCATAAATAAATGTGTGTGTTTTTGTTTTGTTATAATTCCTTTTTCAATTTCGTTCCTTACTGTTTTTAATGTAGTGTTAAGGGTGCAACTACTGCATCTTATGTTATGTCCTTTAATGTACAAATTTATTTTTGCTTTGGCGTATATTCAACCCTGAGGTTTTTGCAGCCATTGTGTCATTTTCATGCCTGGTTTCAAAAGTAATACAATACAATACAAACCCCATGCCAAAAACGAAACAAAATCATAACCCTGGTAACACTAGTAAAAACTGTGAAACTATGTGAATAACCTACTCTTTAGCTTTCTTGTGTTTCTTTTTGTGCTTCTTTTTTTCCTTCTTGTGCTTTCGTTTCTTCTTTTTCTTTTTAGTCTTTTCATCTTCTGAGTCTGATTCAGCTGCTGACGACTGTGCTGAATCATCAGTGGAAACAGACTCTTTCTGTTTTTCTGCACCCAAGGATCAATGTCAACCGTACTAACCAAAAGTGGGCAACAACAGTATTTTATATGTTCAGTAATAAACATTATTCTATCTATTATGCCCAGCTTCATCCATAGTTTATAAAGGAACATAATGGCCCAAATAGAACATGACAAAAAAAGACATTAACTAACAATGGAAAGAGAATTTGCTGAAAGAGCACAATGAAGCATATTGCTTGTTACGTCTATTTGGGCAGTTATTTTCCTCACTAGACTTATGAACAGCTCAGTGTATAGTGGCCTAAAGTTCTCATTTGTAAAAAAAGTTGGTTTGGGCTTTGGCATTTTTATAAAAAAGCAAACATGCAATTAACTTGCATACAATTTTTGTGTGATACATACTTTGTTTCTTTTGCTTGGAGGCCAGCACCAGTTCACCACAATGAGAAATTTTGCACTCTTTCAGTGGTTTGCTGTTGGTGTCAGTTTTCTGAGATTCCACTTGTTTCACAACCGCTTCACCACCCACAACTCGACCAAACACAACATGTTTACTGCAAAACAAGTAAAAGCCGGCTTGCTCCAAGCGTTTTTTGTTGCACAATAACCACTGTGTTAGATAATGGTTTAGCATCAAACTTACCCATCCAAATGTGGAGCAACTTGGGTCGTTCTGTGAAAAGATAGAAACGGTTTAATTTGCATGATAAGATAATATATACATAAACTTTTATGTGTCTTTCTCATTCATACACCTTACAGTTTTATACTACAAATTCAGGTGGTTTACAACGCGCTACAAATTCACATCAATGCTGCATCTTTTTATCTATCGTTTTTTTACATGTCGCTTGTTTTACACCTTTCAAACAATCTTTTAGTGGCTCAAGTGGTTATAAATGGGTGTAACTGATGTGGCCCCTCATATCACTGATGATGGAACAAGCAGTTGCCGAAATGCTTGAATAATAAAGCATGATGCTTTTTATGTCTATTTGGGCTATTATATTGGCTTTAAAATTAAACCAATCTATGTATAAAGCAGTTTGGTTTGCCAAACCTCTTATGATCTACTATTACATACAGATTTGTTAACTTACATGAAAAATTGAGAACCATTGGTGTTTTTACCACGGTTTGCCATTGATAACAGAAATGGTTTGTCATGGTTGATTTTGAAACATTCATCTGCAAAAGAAAGGTTTTTGAAATGAAACTTTGCAATTATTTTCATGTTCAAAACCATACATACTGTGTAACTGTAAACCTTGTACTTACCATCAAAATAGCCTCCATATATGCTTTCACCTCCACGTCCATTTCCTACATTAACAATTTACAAAAGGTTGTCACAAATAAAAACAACAAATACACAAACGCATTTTGTAACATAATACATAAACTTTGACAAGCAATAGGACACAGACTAACAAATGTTACCCTTGTCGTTAAACGTCCTGCAATAAATTTAAAAATAAATTTATTGATAGTGATTTTAAGCCTTGTGCACTTACCTATGTCATTCCTGAATTTATTTAAAATATATAATTTATGTTGTATACATTTTTTATGAAATAATATAAAATGTAATTATGCATGCAAACATGTATGTCCGTAAAGCTACAAAAACAGGTTGATTACAAATATACATGTATACATGTCATTGCAAACAGCTTTAACAGTCACTGTTTTTTTTATCAATGCAAAGTGATTGCTAATTTTTTAGCAACAACACAAATTTGCTGGAAACAAGGTCTGATAGTTTTCTACTTTTGAATCTGTGTTTATAAAATATTCATTGCAAAATCAAATCAAGGTTTGTCAATTTATTAATAATAAAAACAGTGAATTTAATGAACTGTTATGTTGGATACAATATAGATATAAAGTAACAACATATCATAGAAAAAACTATGTTTGCCAAAGAGAAGGTGAAAATTGATGATTTCTACAAAACTAATGTTTGCTGATGCATTTTAAAGTGTTCTATAGCATAATGTGACAAAAATACAAAACGGTTTAGTAATTAGTGTTTTTTTTTTTAATTTAACAAATACCTTCAGAAAAATCTCCTCCTTGCAACATGAAATCATGAATAACTCGATGGAATATCACACCCTTGTAGTGAAGTGGTTTGCCCGTTGTGGCACCTTCACCCTTTTCTCCTATGGGAAGTTAAAACACATCAGTTACATTCCAGTAACAAGTTGAGCTAACACCAGTAGTCATCAAGTACCAAATTACTGCTAATGGCTAAACTTTTTAGTGGTATCATAAAGTTAAAAGAAATGTTGTGTCTTACAAACTAACTGCATTGAATCACTTGAAAGTAGGGTTCCTCTATTTCTCGACTTTTTCGTTTCTCGAGAAACGAGAAATTAAAAATCCATTTCTCAAGAATCTCGAGAGTCTCAAAATTTTTATTTAAGCCGATTTTCTAACAAAAAAAAAAAAAAAAAAGTGATCGCAAGTAGTGATTCGCTAGCAAACCAGCAAAAAACGAAGCGACTGTTATAGATCTTACGCAACCAGGTGTGACTACTGCCTGGAAAAGGTGAAAGTTTATCGGCAACGCAAACTAAAAATCGCTGTTTCGGAAGCAATATAAGAAAGTTATGTGCCCAGTCCGCTCTAGAGGCAAGTTGAAACGAAAAATACATGCAATAAGAGGTGTCGCATTTACTTTTTGTTTAAGATATGTGATGTAATTTTTCTCGAGAAATTTATATTTATTTCTCAAGAATCGAGACTCGATTTTTTCGAGATTTCTAGAGAATTTCTCGAGAAGGAACTCTACTTGTAAGGCACAGTTTGATTTGCTTACATTTGGGTAAATACCATATCATAGGAAGACACTAGAAATTTGGTTGATTGTATGGCACACCACTGAAACTATCAGGTGAAACTATCATTATCAATTGATATACATGTAACGAATGTGCTGATACAGAGAAGTCTGCTATTAGATAGGTATGTGGTAGAATAGCTGGCTACTCTGGATCATTTTAAAGTTGGAATATTTGTAACAGGTTCTACATTTATATTACAAACATAGATGGAAGTAACAAACAACAATAAAATAAATTTGTTAACTTGTATGGATGCTGAAATTACAAAAATACAATGTACCCTTAAGTTGCACTAAACATTTTGGGATACATCAGTTAATGAAATATACAACAAATTATGTATTTTTTATTTAACAAATTGAACAAATATGGTTTAGTTACCTGTGCACAAACATCTGAAGTTCTCACAAGTTTTTGGACACTTGTCAGCAAACAGTTCGAACACAATTCTGCCAGCTAAATAAGAAATTTCAATATTATGAAGTACCGTCGGTTTATAATAATAACAAAGAGTAATAAATCGTACCTGGTTGTGCGTCAATGTCGATGTCAAAAAACACTCGTGGATTGTGTTTTGCCTTCATTTTCGAATCTATATTGTGGTTTTTAACTTAACTACCATTTGGTATTTGCTTCAAGAAAACTAGCAATAATTGTTTACAAAAGCTGATTCGATTTGAGACAAATGACTACCGGTAAGTCCTGTAATGAAACAAAAAAACACCAAAGTTTATTTCAATGTACCGTCTTCTAAATATATTTAGACAGTAACGAAAGTAAATCGTCATAAAACAAGGTAATTGAGGTATAATCAATTAAAACATCTAACAACAACAAACAATTTCTGAAAAAATAACCCACGAAATTTCTTTTTTCAAACTAAGTTTGCAGCAAAACTGAAAACTGGAAAGTGGAAAGCGACGCAATGGCCTCATGCAAAAAAATACAACTTTAACGTACACCATTTTTTGTGGCGGCCAAATAATTTTTCTGACCGTTGGGTCGTAATAAAAATAAATAAAAAAAGCTGACTTGTTTGCCTTGAAAAACATTGAAATACATTTAATATTCCTTTTTTGCGTTTAGTTAATTACTTTTAAAGCTTAAACACAATTTATTTGAGAAACAAAGGTGTAGGTTTTTGTAGTTTACACAAAACTTTACAACGATTCAAGAAACAATGGGGGCTTGAAACGATATTCAAAAGTTTCGTATTTTGAGCGAAGTGCCGTTGTAGACTCTGTAACAAAAGTGCCTGACGCAAAAATAATGCAGTTGTTACTTTTTGTTAGTAGACAATCGATTAAAATAACGATGCCATTTTAACTGAAAGCAAAAAAAAATGTTTGGGATTACGTTTCGATTGCGACAGAAATGTTAGATTGTGTTGCGATGCAGCTTATTGATCCAATCCGGGACGTTTTAATTTCTAGTGGACGAAACGATGCTGCGAGCGACTGTGTTTGTTTTGTTAACTTTTGAACAATTTTTAAACATTTTACCTGATGTTATCATTAGGCAAACTATAGTAAATATTTCAAAGGTAAAAAACACAGACAAAATGACATAAAGCATTTTATTGGCATCTTTACAAACTCGTTCTGTCTTATAAACTGACCACATGTAATTAACAATATCAAAGTTCAAGTAATCACGATGAAAGTGTTGAAATTGTGCCTTTGTGCCCAGTTTTGTTCTCAGCCCACATTTCATCTCAATTTTCTAGAGCTCCGCCATGATGATTGTATCACATGACTTGCACAAACTTAGGACTTAGATAATGGACCGGTTCGCACGAAGAAGGATTAAGGTCGTTTATTGTAGGCCGAACAATTGCTGGGGCTGTTTTGGGCCGAACTTTGTTTATTCGCACCATCATGGGAAAGGTCAAAGGCAGTTCGACTCTTTTCAAGTCTTGCTCGGACCACTGTGCACAGTGCATTTTCTGCAAAAGTGGAAACACAATTCATGTTTAAGGAAAAACAACTGCTTTCACCCCTATAGCATATAACGTTATTTCAGGACACCTCAAACTTTAGGCAAGTTATTATCTGTTGTATTTCTTTGTACTGTTCGCTTGAAGAGTAAAATAGAATGAGTAACAAATAAATGAAACAAGCATTTATAGCTTGGATAATTGGCAATTTACATAGCACAGACAAATAGTAATCACCACAGGCAAAACATTAATAAATGCGGTACAATTAACAAGTCACGTGACTATGGAATGCGCGTACGCGATTCACTGCCTTACACGGAGCGGAACCACAACATTATTAATGGTAAATGCAGTGATCAATCTAATTGTACTTGCAATTGATTTAAAAAAAAACTGAGAGAAAACATGCGACATCACAAGGATTTTTATTATAAGTATAAGGCCACTGTTGGCCAGTGGTTTTAACTCTGGGTTATTACCCTTATAATAATTTTGACACTTTTCAGGGTGTAATTACATTTTAACTTTTTAGTTTGGTGACGTCATCCTTATTTGACGTCACAGTTGGTAAATTAGGTTGTGTTTAGTGGTAACAGGATTTAAAAGGTTGAGAACCACTGCTAAGGCAGTGCAGGCCTATAAAGAAGAGTATTTAATTAAGTCAGTATATTTTTGTCAGAATCGTAACTTCATTTTGTGTTTGTATGCTCTCTACTTCATTATTATCTATACTATCTTCACTATAGGTATAATTACCTGACCAAGATCCTTTCGCCCACAAAGCTCGAGGGCCGCGATAAATGTACGTAAACGTCTGTTGTTGGTATGGTTACGTTTCAACCATAATGTTAGCATCTGTAAATAACAATTTTTTAACAAAGCGTTAACAAATAATATCAAATATTCTTTCATGTTTCAAACTTACCTTGTGAACTTTCTCCTTGTGACTCGCACAGTTTTTGTCAAAGGACGCAATGTCGTTTCTGCTCAACCCCAAGTTGTATGCGAGCAGCGCCCATTCGTAGCCGATAAAATCACTCAGGTATGACATCACGTGATCGTTTAAAATGTCATCCACCCCTTTATTCTAAAATAAATAATAAACTTCATTTTCAGCTTGTTTAATAAATTTCTCACAAAATGTAAGTATTGAATTCAGAGTAGTAAACGGGCCCGAAATTGGAGCCCGAACCCGAAAGTACAAGCACAAAACTCGGCCCGAATCCGAATCATTTTTGAGAAGCCCGTTTAGGCCCGAAAGTTTGATTGACAGGTCAAGCCTCAGGAAAGACCAAGACAAACAAAATACACAATAATAGACAATTGGTCTTGAACAAGGTGTTTTAGAGCTGTTTGACATTTGGTCAGGTCCAGCAACTGGCTATTTAACTAGTTAAATTTATTACAAAAAAACACACTGACCCAGAGTGTAAAGTCAGGCCCGAATCAGGCCCGCTTTTTTAAGAAACCCAAGCCCGAACCCGGCTCGAAAAGCCCCACCCGACTTACAACTCTGATTGAATTAATTTAGAGCTGAAACTGAAAAAATGCTATACTTATGAAACATTTTTGATCAATGTAGCCTATATAGTATATACGTACTTGGTCCATTGCAGGTTTTCGTTCTTTTTCTACTTCTTGCTTTGTTGCTTCAATATCGTTTTGTCGTTTCTTCTTAGACTTTTTCCTTTTCTTAATTGAGCCTGTTAAAATATTACGTCGTAAGGTCTTTTTTATTTATAAACCGTAGCACAACTCAATCAGTATGGCTTTGTATTCAAACACATTGTTTACAGTAATCTGAAGTCAAACTAACCTAAGCAACAAAGATTCAACCGAGACATCGCATTTGGAATTGCAGAAAAAAGTAACTACATGTATCTTTAACTATAAGAAACTTTATACTCCTGTCAGTGACACATAACAGACAATTAATACATCCACACATAAATGCAGTTGGGGCCAAATTCTATAAACTCTATGAAATATTGCCGATTTTTTTACAAAACATGACACATCACTACAACACACATCTGACTGACATTAAAAACTCTCAAGAATTCAATGTTTCGAAACCTGGGCATCAGGCATATGTTCTTACCTGCGTTTTGCCGACAGCCGTAGACACTTCGTATCGGTAAGGCTCACTGCTTTCAACAAAGTCAAAACCCACGTATTTTTCATTATCACTGACCCCCAGCCTTCAATCAAAGACGACAGAAACGAAACAAAAAGCAACGTATTGACTTGCATTGTTATGTGGCGACTCGACAAACAATACAAAAGCAGTTCACATCATTATGTCGACGATGTGGGTTTCAAATTCTACCTGTTATTGTTTTGATCAACAGATGCGCCGTAAACAAACACGAAAGCACTACATGAAGCGACGACGCTCTGATCATGGGACGCAAGCCTTTTCGATTCGTGAAAATCAAACGATGTTTAAGAAACTCAAATCTCGAACAAATGAGTTTAATTTTGTGGCAGTTTTATTGTATCCTATAATTTTGTGGCAGCTAGGCGCATGTTTTGAACACGCAGGGGTTGTTTACTTTAACCAAAGAAGACTGGATTAGTCTAGCAATGACGCAATTGGAAAGAAATCTGGGCATTGCTCGCTATATATGATAATCAAATGTTGTCAGTTATTTAGAACAAAATTAAAAGCAGGCCACATTTGCCCCCGAAACAGAAAGTAAAAACCCAAAATTCTAAACGGACCCGTATTTATTCTTTCGACCCAGGATTACGACACAAAAGCTCTACTGTAAAGTCAGGTCCCAATCAAGCGTTTTTTTTAACTTGAGCAGTAGGCTATAGACTAGCCTACAGACAACTCTGATTTATAATTATTTTTAAAGGTCTCTATGTATTAAACAGCGCACTCGACTAAATGTAACCCGTTGAAATATAATGTCAAACTTTTCCAATCCAACAGCCCACATGCGCACAAATTCGAAAAGCACTTTAGCAAATAGCCAAGAGCTCACTTTACAAGCAAGTAACTAAATTAACTGTTCAGATAGGAGATTGCTTAGGAGTGATTTCAATGCCTATTGACCTGTCTTCAAGAACGTCTTAAACCTATCAATGCACTCGCCTTAAAGACGCGCGGCAAACAAGTAGGCCTATTTATTTGCTATATTTCGGATCGTTGATCCTTTCTGGCAGCTAATTTCGTAATAGCCTACATAGGAAAAAAATTCTGTCTGGTAGGTTATACCATTTTTTTACTTTTCCGCCATGGACAATTGCTAGCTCAAATTTTGTCTGTCATTGTCGGTAAATGCTAATGTGTTGTTAAACATATATTTTACATGTGCAGAAATACTGCTTGGCACAAACAAGCAGACTTTTACCAATGTAGCCTACTGCACTCGAGTAATAAGACCCTGCATTGATGGACACTTACTAACCTCTACGACCAAACTATGAAAACGTCTCTTTACACAGACGCCTTGGCAACTGTTTTGAAACAATGTCGCTTGGCCAATCAATTAGGCCTGGAGCTAGATGCTCTGCTGTTGATGATCCTCATTTTACGTTACCTCCAGCAAAAAAAACGAGACATTCTTAACATATCAGCAATAACGAAAGGGCAGCGCATTCTTTTTCCGGGCGGAAATGCTCGCAAAAAAATGTGAGCCTTAAATATGTACAGTTCGGGCAAAATGGCGTAAAATCGGAGCTTTGGTGATGCCGATGAAAAGATAAAAACAGAAAAAATACGGTGTAAATGTATGCCAAGCAAAAAAACTTAAAACGACAGTACACTAAACAACATATGCCGGATTTTAACATGTCACAAGAAAACTCAATGAGGCGAATGTTTTACGAAGCGTGTTTTACGCTTAATAATTCGGACGATACATATACAGACATAGAAAATGAGTAGTAAGTGGCAATTAAGCAGAATTTGTACCCGTAAGGCTTTGGGTATTATTTAAACAAGGTTGTATCACCAGAGCTATTGCTACAGTCGACTTTACACAAGTACACATGTATTATGCTGCAGTAATACATAAAAACGTTTTGCTTCATAGATAAAACAGTCCAACATATTTTTTTCCTGAATATGCGGAAAAAAACGACCAAAAAAGAGAAAAAAAGCGAGGCTTTGGTATTCACAATGAAGTACTACTTTGGTCACTAATTGCCTGAGAATGACACCTGTTTGTATCGTTTGTATCAGAAATAACATGTAAGATTAGTACGTATTCTAAATGAGGATGCTTATGTACCGATTTTCAGAGGCAGTGTTTCCAAAAGTTTTTCTCCTATGTGCACGTTATATTTTGTGCTCAGAAACAACTCTTCAAAACGTTTAACCTGCCAAAGGGATCTGGTTTTGCGGTTAACGCTGCATTTTTTTGCAATAACACATGAAAGAAGACAAAAAATTTTTGGAATGCTACATGCCCATGATTGTCATGCCTTTAATATGGTGTTTGTCCAAATGCCACAATCTAGTACAGGGTTGTAAGTGGACCTAACACTGGGGCTCCAAACCGAAAAGTAACGATTTTTGTCGAAAAAGTTGAGTTAGGCCCGAAAGGTAAATTTAAAAGTGAAACTACCGCCGGAATGTGAAGTTAGGCCAGGGATGTCCAAACTTTTTTTAATGGGGGCCATTTTTTACCAAGTAAAGACGCCCGCGGGCCAACGTTTTTTTTAGAAATAGAACACAAATATACGGGATTTAAGAAATTGTGGAATTTTGTTGCGTCAGCACGATGTACACTTCCTTTTACCGGGAAATAAAGTTCCATGGAAGGCTTTTGCGTGAAGTCGCAAGTCGCCAAATCCTAAAAACCTAATCCGGACGATGGCGGGCCATACGCAACACAATTTGAAAAAACAGCTGCGGGCCGCTTGAAATGCAGCCGCGGGTCGCACTTTGGACACCCCTGAGTTAGGCCAACAATTTAGTCCGTTTCATTTAAACTTGAGTGCGGACTCGGCCCGACTTACAACTCTAATGGATGTAGTAAGCGTTTGGAATCAATATGGCAATGCACTGAAACTGTACACAATAAAACGCTATTACATCGTGAAACACACAGTACAAAAAATACACAGGGACCCTTTGGAAGATGCAAAACAGGTAGTTGTTTTGGGTTAGTTTTTTTTCAAAGAGAGTTAGTACTTTGGTCACTGCTATAGTACGTAAAGTTACTTGTGTTAGTAAAAGTGAAAACTTCAAAACATGATTTAGATAAGATTCGGATTGCATCAGGGGCTCAGAACACTTAAATCGTAACGACTTTGCACGCTAAAAGGAGTTTTCCAACGGGATTAAGGCAGTTTTTAGACTATTGGTGTGAATTTTAAAACATTTTTTAATCAGCTGTTACAAGATCTACTTTTTGTTAGACACCCAAAACACTTTACCCAGTTTAAAAATTGCAAGAAGCTCGTTAAGAAACTCGCTTTAGAAGTACACAAGGCATGTTACAAGCACTTTGTCGACTGCCAAAGCGGCAAATTTTGGCGGGTTGCATTTTAATATTCACTACTTGCACTGCGTTTCATTACAACACTTACACAGAAAATATTCGGTCGCTTCAAAATAGTACGTACCTAAAACGTATTGCGTTATACCTACTACATAGTACGCAGTTCAATTATTCGCGGCTATTGCATTCAACGGGTTATCAGTGGATATTCGGAGTGGCACAATTGCTTAGAACAAGGGAAAATTAAAAACAGTAGTTAGGAAAAAATGTTTTTTAAAAAATCGTTCAGCTCTGTAATTCGCACTTTAAACGGTTGTTGTTCATTGCAATGGCTGTTGCAATATACATTTGGAAAGGAATTAAATATAGGATGCTTTAATATATTTTGTATGTTTTGCTTTTGTGTACAGTGCCGTGCATCCAAAAGAAGGTATGTTTTTGACCTGGCAAACCACAAAATAGAACAAAACTTCCAGAGGGGCTAACTGCACAATATACAGTGATACATAACACAGACCAGTTGAAAAGGGCACATAAACCACGTGGACGGTACGTTTTCACTACTGCATTTAAAAAGTACGATTTGAATGTTTCCCGTAGTAAATGGAAACGCCTTAAGTTACTACATTAAAACGAATCAATTTCACCCAAAAGTGATGATTAGTAGAAAATCGCACAATAACAGAGAAAATAATGTAAAAAGTCATTCATTGTAAAAAATTCAATTAATCAAACGACCACGCCTGAATTCACGTGTCGTCTTCTGATTGGTGTTCAGAGACATCACGTGATCAAAACAAATCGCTGCCGAAATATGCCCGACACGTGATGGCGCAAAAGAGTCCGACCTTCACGGGTCACGTGATTACAGTTGTCTGCTGAGTAACTCGTTGACGTCAATGCTGCATTGTGGGAAACAATCGAGGCTTTCGTCATATTCCATTTGGCCCGTGACGTCATTAGGTTGTTGTCCATAATTGGTGACATTTCCAGGGAGATCAGAGCTAAAATTGAGAATTGTTACGTTTTAGGAAAGCGCTTGAAAGGTTTAAGTAATTGCTCCTGTGTGATTCAGGGGCAATTTTAATAAACAACTAAAGCTTTTATGGAAAAAAATAACTGCCAGAGTACGTGTGTATAAAGAACACATCATGTAGATGTTTTAACAATCGCTAACCTGCACCCTATATGACAACAGCGATTGTTGAAACGTATGCATGATGTATTCTTTACATACACAAGTTATCTAGCAGTTGTGTTTTTGATTAAACTACTTTTAAGTCCGTGTATAGTCTTAAACGATTTTGATAGCAAAATTACGAACAAGGTTCTTTAATATCCTCATTTTTTATACCTAGCAAAATTGTTTTGATATTATTTACCGAAAAGTATGTCAAATTTATCCCTTGGGCATAAACCAACCACCTATGCTTTAAAGCAGTGGTTCTCAAACTCGGTTTTCGGGGCCGCATGCGGCTCCCAACTGCTCATTTTGCGGCTCGCACCAGACCTCAGAAAACCACCAAAGATTGCTATTTTAGCTTTTAAAGTCATAATCTTTAGTGATTTTCTCAAGGTTTCGTTTTTTGCGGCTCCCTACACACTTAAAAAAGTATCATTTGGCCCCGACAATAAAAAAGTTTGAGAACCACTGCTTTAAAGCGAATGTGGCAACTGTCAAAATATCTGTATCAGAGTCAAATTGGTCCGTGGACACTAACGTACAATTATCCCCTTAATTATGGTAAAAATCCAGTACGTTTTTGGAATTCACCCTAGTTTGGAAACCAGTGTTAGACTTTACAGTTAACATCAGCAAAACAATACTTACACATCGTATTGTAGGTTGTTATGATGGGTAACAGGAGTTGGACTATGAATTGAGAGTGCTCCGTCGTACGAACTTCCACCAGCTGGTGTGTTGGGTGCGCTGTGATCTCCCATCAAACTGATAAGATGATTGCTATAAGGTGGGGCGTATTTATTAAGAGAATAGTCAATAGCTAATTTAGGCGGCAAATACACGGTATTGTTGGAGTCTTGTCTGTTTACCAATATGCAACTTTAGTACATGAAACATACGGTAAACCTTGGTTAATCCGGACCCGTTTGAACCCAAAAGTTGTCCGGATGATGCAAAGATCCGGATTAACCGATGTCGATAAGTTAAAAACTTTACCACATTCTAAATCATTTGTACCTTAAGCTTTACCGAACCTGAATTAACCGAATCCGCTTTAACGGAGGTTTACTGTTTAGCTTTTTTCATATTTGGTCCCTTGCAAAATGTAATAAGTAAAGCTCGATTTATGCTAGAAGGCGCATCAAACTTTTAAATTACGGATGCACAACTCTAATGGAAATTGCTCATAGTATGAAAAATACAATTACTTACGTTATATTTTGTTTAACAGAACAACCCAATGTTCCGAATCTTACGATCTACATGAACGCGAAGCATTTTCAAACCAATAAAGACCCTAAATGGGCCCGCGTGTGTTTTAGCTTTGTACCACGGATACAAAAGCATCAAGCCAGTAAGTGAAGACCTACAAGGTTTCATCAGGGCAGCTAGGGACAAGACATAGGCCATATTGCCCAGTGTAGCCATTAAACGGGAGAAACAAGCTGAAAAGGCATGCCTCACCAATTCTATTTGATGCCACAACTGGCTGCACTGATGAGACCTTATAGCATTGATTTTCAACCGGTGTTCCGCGGAACACTAGTGTTCCGTGAAAGATCGTCAGGTGTTCCGCGAGAAATTTGCTGGTTTGAGTATAGGATTCTAATGTTTTAGGCTTCTGTGCTTTGACTAGCGTTTTATGTCGAACACCGGTCGAAAAGGTCACTGGTCGTGATGTGCAATTTAGCGGTTACCGCGATTTAGCGTTTTACTGCCCCCCCCCCTAGTTGTTTCGTTGCATCAAAATTTCGTTTGGTGTTCCGCATATTATTTTAATGCATTAAGTGTTCCGTTGCTTAAAAAAGGTAGAAAAACACTGCCTTGTAGCCATAGGTCGAAACCGTGTGCACTGTCTGCAGCTTAAAGCATACAAAGAGTATCACGTTCATTGTCGGGAAGTGTGTATTTGGTCACCAACTACACGCAGTGGTCAAACGAAATTAGAAAAAAAGATGCACGTAAAATCAATTTTTGTCCCAACACCACGCAATGACATTCTAAAAGAGCAAACGCGCCACTAGGGCCTTTCACGTTTTGTTTACCACTAAAACTTGAATTTTTAGTTTGTCACCGTCAACAAAAGTCATGACAAGCACAAATAACGATTTTTTGAGATTGTATGTCGTGACTCCAATTTTCACCGTAAATTTTCTGCATTAAAAAAGCTTTACCAAAGTGTATTTAGGTATAAAGCCAAAAGCAAGTAAACGCGCAAAAAAAAATTGCCAACTAAGCAGTTTTTGGAACATTACATACTGATCTGTTCATAAGTTTAATGATGAAAATAACGGCCCAAAATGACGTAAAAAGTAATGTCGCTTTTTACGTCTATTTGGGCCGTGATTTTCATCATTAAACTTACAAGCAGATTTTCTTACACTATATTAATTTTAGTGACATAACTTTAAAATCGTGTATTGTGTGCAGGATTTTGTGTCTACTGTTATTTTTTTGTAAGGTTTCTGTTTGTAACTATAAGTAGGTGAATTCTGTACGACGTTTCATGCTTTTAAGTGTAAACACCCAATCATAACGTTTAAGTGTAAAACACCCAATCATAACGTTGAACAAACAAATACAGTTGTACTTTGGGTGAACCCAACTTTGAAAATCCCAATCGGCAACTAAATGACATTGGGAAATGACGTACGGTGAAAAATAGCTTTGGAATGCGACGCCTTGTAAATACGTCATTCATTTGCCAAACAGCGACTCATCAATCGTTATGAATTAATGACCAGGTCTGAAAATGACGATTTAGCATCACGACTTTCCATAAAAGCGTAATGTATTTTTAGGTTGCTTCAAAGTGCTGACAATTCGTGCTAATATTTATCAGTACAAAGGTCCGTATCTGTATATCGTTTGTGTAAAGTAAATGTATGTGCATGCAAATCAACATAGCCTTATGAAAATGCTTGGAAGACCGGCCTGATTCGGTATAGCGCCTTCAATGGGCTTCCTAAGGTGTACTATGGTTTATAAATGAGTATGCTGTGATTGCTGGTCTGCCTAAACGCTGTGGGATGATGCTAGTATGTGTGTATGTTCACCTTAGCAAATTTACAAAGGTCTCAAACGTACACAACCCTAAACCAGGATTTGCAGCTTGTGGCCCGGGTGGCAAACATGGCCAATTAAATAAAGGTTGAGCCCAGGAATTTTAAAGCTGTTAACCTAATATAAGCGTGTTTAGTGCGAAAAAAGTACGAAAAGTAAATCTCCCGATTTGACTAAAAATTATCCTAATTAGGCGAAGATCCGGATTAAGCGAATCCGGTTTACTGTAGTTAACTTATTGTTTACGAAGCTGCGCCCCGGTATGACCATGTCAGTTGTATTGAACTCATAACAATTACAGGTAACTCAACCCTAATAAACAACTCCAAAAGATACAAAAAAACAGCTTTTTTGAACGTAGAAGCATTCAAAACGGTAGGAAAAAGTCATTTTAAAATTCTACTTTCTGAGATTACAGTAAAGTACTAATGATTTGTAATGTGGTACTGCTTTAGATAATTGACATCGGTTAATCTGAATCTTCGCCTAATCCGGTTTACTTTTTGGTCCAACTGGGTCCGGATTAATCGAGGGTTACTGTATTTTAACATCGCCGGTTAGGGATGATATTGTTATTAGGCTTACTTTGGTCGAATGCTGATGGTTTGCATAAGTTCTGTGCGGACGTAGCCTCCATCACCTTGTGCTGAAACAATATACAATATACTTACTACAATCCGCAAATAAAATAATCTTGTTTGGTTTGTGATGGAAAGAATAACGATTTTAAAGACAAGCGCTATATCAAATTGCAATCATTAAATGTGCTTTATTGTGACAGTCATATCCATATACGTATTGTTGTATGGATTATGGATTAACAGAGCAACGGTGCTTTTTATATCAATATAAGGATACAGATACACGGCAATATCAAACTCTGAATAAAATGTGTTTTATTTTGACAGTCTTATTGATATACGTATTGTTGTATAGATTACAAACAGAGAAACCGTGCTTTTTATGTATGCACGGATACAGATACACGGAACAAAGGCAATATCAAACTCCGCATTAAATGTGTTTTATTTCAGATAGTCAAATTCACAACTCATGTTATTTGTGAATGGAAGAATACAGATACAGAAGACAAAGGCAGTGTAAAATCGAGCCTACTATTTGTGTTCTATTCCGGCAGTTACATTCAAAACATCCTGGCAAGGAATCGCTACTTGACAACGGAACAATGCTTCTCCGGTGCTCAAAACATGCACAACATAACAATACATTGCAGTATCCGTCGCATACGCTTCATGTGCAAATGCAACTGGCAAACGCTGATTATGTAAATACTTGAAATCGTTTTGCATGTGATTATGAATATGTTTTGGTTAGTGGTATACGTTTTGTAATGAACGGACTGGAACGGCTAAAACTGCACGTTTACTTAATCCAATCAGTCCACTTAGCCAGTGCCTATCTGCTAGGCCCAGCATGTAGGGTAATTAAAAGCATTTTATGATAATACACACGGTTAGGGCTATTTGGGTAGGGTTGAGGGTTTGTAATGAAACAAAACACTTGGAATGTAATCTCAGATACCTGGGGTTTGGTTGGCTAAGTGGCCTACGTTTACTTTTTTGAAGGTGAGAGGCATTGGGGTAAATAATGGGAACTAGATTTTTTGGCAGATTAGGTCAATCTTAGCAAAAATTTAAGAAACAGTACCCCGCACTATGGTTTCTCAAACTGAACGACACTTATGAGGTTAAAACACTGAAATTTGTTCAAAAATCTTTCTTGTGTACACACTTTTACCATTACTATTACTATTTAACAAAACATGCTAACGTAGCCTTTGCATGCCACTAAAAAAACTCATCTTTGCTTAAATTAAAGCACAAAGCAAGCGTGACTTACGCGAACTGCTAATAGTTTTGCTGTAGTACTGTCCAAACACTTCGTCCTTGGTCTGTGTCGCATCGTCTATCTTGCATATGTACATCAGTTGATCGAGATCCTTGATTCGATCGGCCAGAGATCGGATGCCGTAATCCCGCAGAGTTTGAGGTTGCAGATTCCATACCCGGGCTATACCTGTGTGATACAAGCGTAGCATTAGTTGGCTTCGAAAAACAGAAACCAAGCGATGGCTTGTGTTTTGATTAGGGCCAGTCTACAGTCAAGTGAATATTGTACTTCTAATGTTCACATTGGTTTAAAAACTCAGGTTGCATTGATTATAACAACATGTTTGGTCAAAAACTACGCTTGTAAACAGAAATGTTTTGGTCAAAAAATTAACAGAAAAGCAACTTATGTGCCAATGTCATAAAACCCCTTCAATGGACAAAGAAGTACTGTTTCCATTGCAAGAATGTAATACATTCGCTAATGAATAAATGTGTGGAGAATATGCAGGCCTTTCTGTGTACCTTTTTCGGATTCAGCTACCCAAGCTATGGTAAGGCCGCCAATCTCGGAATCAGAATATCTAAGCAGAAACGTCGAACACGGTTTCGAGAGAAGTTTGTCCTGTGATTCTGCCTTGCCGATAAATCCGATGATCGCTCTGCGAAAATACGACCAATGATAGAAAAAACTCTTGGAATTAGGATCGGTTATCACCTAAAATTCGACTTAAAACTAAACAAACCTAAAATTCAGGCCTTTCTTTTTGAAACTTTTATGCGTTATATCATAAATCATTGAGTTGTAAAATTTATTAAAACTACAACAATAGTCTACGCTGCAATTTCAACTAACGAACACAACTTTTACAACCAAGCCAGTGTTTTTGTAAGCTTTATATAAGTTGCTGTAGCAAAAAGGTTGAGAATTGCCAACGATATATATAAAGAAACATGGCTTTGTGGAAAATTGTCAGCGAAAATGCAATATACTCTTAAAGATAAAACGCTCCTATACTAAACTGTGAGCCATTCTGAGCCCGAAAAAACACTCACCCATCGTTCCAATGTTGCTGCAAGTGTTTGCTTTTCGACAGTTCCATTACCCCGTTGAACCATTGCCAAAAAGTAAAATTGCGATTCGGCAACGGCTCTCGGTTAAACTGGGCCCAAGAGATATGCTTGTCCGAATTGGGAGGTATATTTTGTCCTGTACAAAAAAAAGTGTTAAAACCGTTCACATTTTTTTTCTTTAAATATCATTTTACTGTTTGTAAAAACAAGAGCTTGAATTTAAAACAGTTCTTTACGATAGGGCTGTTTTTTGGGCACCGACAATTTGTTGACTGAATAAAGTTGAAACCACTAATAATATCTGATTTAATTCCCTAAAACTTATCTTTAAAGTCAAGTTTATGAATGAGGTTTAGGTTACAATAAGCGTAGATGTGATTAATGTCCATTGGTTAGCTGCTAGTGGGAAAATTTAACCTGCCCAATCATGTTTATTAATATCAATGTTCTCATATTCTAAAATTTCCACAATTAAGGTTTTCCTTTAATAAATTACAAGTTTCGGTTGTCCTTTAAGATTTTTCGATTTGATTACTTACTGAAGACTTTGTAGGCGAGATATTGTTTGGCCTGCGGTGTAAGTCCCTTGCTGCTGTGGCATTCGTGTTTCCATTTGCAGTCCAATGTGTCAATCAACTTGCACCACGGAACCTTGTCCGGGATGTGAAACGGTATGCGACCCTACAAGTTGTATATGATTAAAGGTAAGTGTCAAAAGTTGCCGAAACAAATAACGATTTTAAAGGGGAGTGGGCCATTAAAACATTTTTAATCAAAAAAAGTAAAAATGATATTATACTGTGGAATGTCAATTACAAAATTCTTACATAAGGCCACATAAAATTTTGTTGGAAATTCAGTAGTTGCTGTGTTATTTATACATTTAAATACGTTTGTAAAACACGCAATAAAACACTTTTATCCTACTTTTCTAACAACTATACTGGTCTTATGCACACAAATAGAACAAAAAAGCTACAACAGCTACTTATTCCACAAACAACTACTTAATAAAACAACTATAATCAAATTAAAAACATTAATTACAAACCTTACGCCTGTTGTTTGCAATACTGTACAAAACCGACATGCATGTAATTATGTGTACAACAGTAATTATTTCCAGGTCAAAATGCAAACGATAATTAAGCTAAGTAAGGTCAATCAGTAATGTCATGATTGAGCAATGGTTTCTGTTAAATGGCTCGTAAAGCGCATAATTACGGTCGCAATTGTCAAATCAATCTAAAAGACTTGCAAGCAAAACTTCACATAATATTTCTACTACTTTGTTTTCTACTTGCGAACTTAATTTTAGGGCTGGTGCTTATAACTGATTTATTATTTCAATGCAGAAAGTTTTTGGTTGAAGTGCCCATTTTTCACCAAAACTTAAAAAAAACATTTTAAGGCCCACAGTGTGTAGTATATTATAAATCACGAGTCACCAGAGACTCAATACGACAGATAAAAACTTTGAAATAAATTCTATTTTTTATGCAAGAAAATGTATGGATGAAAAAGATAACAAAACATCTTTACCTAAGGCAAAGCAAAAAAGTGTTAAAGCTGCTGCACCCCAGTAAGTTAATTTCCGTTTTCTATTTTAAATTCAATTTTATTTTTTTATATTTCCTACAATATTGTTACGA
The DNA here is from genome assembly GCF_965637545.1 of Phallusia mammillata. Classification (NCBI taxonomy): domain Eukaryota; kingdom Metazoa; phylum Chordata; class Ascidiacea; order Phlebobranchia; family Ascidiidae; genus Phallusia; species Phallusia mammillata. Next base: position 22,139,686 of record NC_137254.1, read on the forward strand.
AACCGGTTTACGCCAGTCAGAGAAAAAGTGTCAAGGTTTTAGCACCCTAGTGGGTAATTTTCTTTTTTCTGAATTTCCAAATAACTGTCACACAATGCTATTAATTACAACACTATTACAGGGTGCAATGCACGTCACGGGCGATATCACGAACGAACAATTTGTGGATGACCAAAAACAGCTAACATGCAAATTATAGACATCCATATTGCTACGTGCGCTAATTACACTAAACACTGCCAAATTATCCTCACGTGATCAGGTTCAACAATTTGATTGGCTGACGGTCGTGCCGAATTATCGACAACCGTCAGAGCCCAGTGATACCTTAGCTGAAAATGCGTTGTCCCATAGGACTGTGCCCCGCGCGTTGCATTCCTGGCTAACGTTAACGATCACCACAACAGGCAGAGACGTGGTGTAAGGCTGTAGAGAAAAATCACACATCGGTTAGTATAGTCGAAAAACCACGTACCTGCTCAGCAAAGGCGTTATCCCACAGTATACTGGCTGCTGCGTTGGCCTCCTGGTTGCCATGCACGATAACGACCACGGGAAGGGAGAGGGTCTGTGTTGGTGCAAGATTGCAAAGCAATGTTAGAAGTGTTAGGTGGTATACTTTTAATCTCTGTACACACCCACCGGCTGGATCAATAGGTTTTTAACTTGAAAAGGTTTGTACAATAGTAACCCTGACTGCTGTTTCACATAACAAGCAGTTTCTTGTTGCTAGGTAACATACTCTAGCACGTGATTGGGTCTTCGGAAATAAAATATACAAATTCACCCTTTAACCATTTTGTTTTTTCTACATTTTACCACAACGAAAAATATAACATCCAGTTCTTGGGAAGATGCGTTTCGTATGTTTTATTTATTTTTTTTTTTTTATTTTTTTTTTTTTTGGGCAAATTTTTTTATCTATACACTCCTCTAGTTCCAAGTAGGTTATGTTAAAGATTGGAGAATTTTCCAGTGAAAACCCATCCAAAACCGGATTTTTCTCCAATTTCTCCCCAAAACTGAAAGGGCGGAGGCTTTTTTTTCAAAACGGCTCAAAGCACTCTGCTTGTTCAAAGGATGGTATAAAATATAGAGGTTTCAAAACATTTTTGTAAAAGATCGTGCGGTCCTTAGTCGTAAAGCAAAGATTACTAACACCAGCAAATACGTAGATAGGAGATGTGCAATTATGTGAGGATAGATGGAATATTATTGTAGTGTTATCAGGAACTGAAGGCTTTACGACCGAAGAGACGTTCTTCACTGTATAACAAGATGCGGGAAATAAAAAACTCTCCAATTTGTGTTCTGGATACTTGTACTTATTCGCAACGGGTAAATTTACTTTAATTTTCAATCTAGTTCAGTGGTCGGCAACCGCCGGTGCCGGTCTTTGAGGAGTTCGTTACCGGGCCGTATACTTTTTCAGGTTAAATGCTTTGAAATATTTTCCCCGTGCATCCACGGATGTTAAAATGATTTGTTTTAATGCTACACATTGGTAGTTTTTTGAACGCCGGTCCGTGATTAAATTTCACGTTCAAAACCGGTCCGCAGTACAAAAAAGGTTGCCGACCCCTGATCTAGTTGACAACAACAGATGCAGCAAAGGACGTTATCTTACCCGGACTTGGAAAACAAGCTCATTTCCACCGACACTGAAACGAGATTGAAAGAGAATCGTAAACTTTTCTTCTGTAACGGATTCCGCACCCCGTTTGTCTGATCGCTTGATACGACGCAAAGACTGAAATACACAAAAACATAAACGGTTACAGTAATATGCTATAGTAAATCTCAGTCAAACCGGATCTTCGCCTAATTCGGGCAAAACTTAGGGAACAAATGATTTGTAATGTGGTAAGGCTTTAAATAATTCAACTTCCGTTAATTCTGATATTCGCCTAATCCCAACATATTTTTTGGTCCAAACGAAAAATCATTTGTTTGTCAGACATTGTTTCTAAAAATGTTTGTGTCTTTGCCTTTGCCGCACTTAACCAAGATATCCAATATGGTGATTAAAGTGTATTATTTCAATGACGAATATATCGGCTTATTCAAACGCGACGCTTGTTTCGCACTTTTTTATCAATCTTGTATTTGTGATTTTGATGGTTACAAACGAATGTAACTGATGTGGCCCTTCAAATGGCAAGAACATTTGCCGAAGCATTTCATTAATCAAGCATGCCGCTTTTTACGTCTATTTGGGCCTTTAAATTGGTCATTAAACTTATGAACAGATCCGTGCATAGTGTTCCAAAGTGTCCTATTATTTTTCAAAAACTTCTTTTTTGGCCAAAAAAAAACTAAACTGTAATAATGTGATTTAAACATAATAAAAAACATGGAATTAGAAAGAAACAAAAATAATATGTACAAAGCATGGTAAGATTTGACCAAGACATCCTAAAAAGTTAATTTGTCCCACGCGGGGCGTACAGTCCTTTGGTAAAACTCTATTATACACAGTAAAATGTTGATTTCAACAGAATATATATATTTTTATTTACCAGTTTACATAGTGAAAACAGTGGTAGTTTGGGCCTCTTTATAGTTCCTATTCGCAATCAAAAGCTAGCGCGGATGAGTGCAAGCGAAAGTGTACGATAGAACGTTGATAATTTTCACGGAAACTAGCCAAATTAGTCCGCTTTAGGGAAGTGATAAATAATTCACATACAATGGGGCCGCGGTTAGAAACAAACAACTGGCAAATACACATCCTGTCTAACAAATAATCCTCTATGCAGCTGATTCGAATTCGTATTATATCCACGGATGTTGATCATGCAGCGGTTGTTGATCATGCATGGCATAGAATTTGGACTACAGTATTGAATACACCACTGATTGTTAGAGCGCTGGGCCTGCGACCCAGTTTCAAAGGGACGTTTTGTCGTTTCATTGTGTATGTTACATTGTGGTATACGTTAGGGTTCAGGTTTACATTTACAAACCGACCATTGTAAGATAATGTTACCTCTTATAATTACACGGATTGAAACTGTGTAATTGCTACCAAGCACAACTGCAATGTTTCGGAAAATGACTTTTAAAAGGTTGCTAAAAAAATAATGTCAAAAATTACAAATTACGTATAGATCGATGCCCAATGTACCTTTTGTGCAAATAAAAAAGTCAAGTTATGTTTAGATTGGTCTGAACGATCTATCCTGGATAATGTATTGGTGTTACTAATGCTCTGTGTTTTTGCCGAACAAGCATTTCACACAAGCCCTAGTTATAACACAAGAAAAGCATGCAACAACTTTGTTTTTCTTTCTTTTTTTGTCACACAAATATAACTCTCAAGCATATCTACCGCGACTTACTCAAGTCGTAATATCAGCGTCCATGCTTGGGCAAAGATTGGGTTCAACTGAACAAGTGTTAGTCCTACATAATCTTTATTAAAGTTCTTCACTGAAGAATCAGTTGTTGAAATAAAAGCCTTTCTAAATGTTCAGTATATGTCGTTTAGGTTATAAATCGATACAATTTTGTTTACAGTGGATCAAATGAGTATTTTTTTTCACCATCCAACTCATTTCCATACAAAAGCTACTAACTATAACGGTAAGGAGCATACTGTGTGAAAAAAGTAATTTTATAAGGCCAACGCCTCTGTTAACGTTCCTGGTGGGTTTGTGATCAAAAGTTGCTTTTACCTAATCGAAAAAATGTTCGAGGGTCGACATTTCTCATGAAGTAAGTGACCTAGGGTCGTTGGCAAAAATAGACACGAAAATCGAGTCTCATTTCAAATGGCTAGACATCTGTCATACACGAATAGCGTAAGGGTTGGCCGGTGTTACACCATTATTGTTTCTCAGAAGCAATAGCTTCCTCTGTTTCGCGAAATACCAAGAGCTATAGCTCTTACGCCATTTTTCTTGGGCTACTACGCAACGTAAATGCAGTGTTGCCAAATCATCTCTAAAAACCGCCAAAATCTTTGTCAAAAAAGCTCAATTTAAATCTAAAATAATTGCAAAGTTATGATGAACATAAATTTATAACAGCTTTCATACAGACCAGTGATTGCGACACACTCATATACAAATCATAGTACCCCAGGCCTATGGAAGGCGTTGTACGGAATCCAGCCGGTCTTCCAAGCATTCCAATTATGGATAATTGTAAAGTGTTATTATTTTCTTGTCTATGTTCAGAATGCGCGCAAAGGGGCTAAAAAAGATTCTTTTTAAAACCCGCTGAAACAGGCAAACCGCATGTCATGAAAACAATCCGCGACCTTAGTCAAAAACCAGCCAATTTGGGCGGGAAAATAGCCCATTTGTCAACTCTGCTCAAAGCAACACACGGGATTCTTTGGGGTTTGATTTGTGAGTAAAATGGTTTAAATGGGACATTCAGAATAGGTTGTTTTGAGATTGGACACAAATTATGGGTGTCCAGTCAGGTCTATATATTACCAATCTGGCCTTTTTTTGAAGACGGTCTTTATCATTGCAATGCCTATCATTGCAAAGAAAGCAATTTGGATAACTTTAAAAGAAAACTTACACAACTATTTAGAGCACCTTTTGTGGTGACCAAAAACTTAATTGTTTCAAATTAAAGATAACCTTTCTAAAGATGATAGTAACGCTTTTGATAACGTTGTTCATAAATCATCGTACGTCAGGCCTATTGAAGGAGTCATACTGAATCAGTTCGTCACCAAGCATTTCCATATGGCGAGGCGTAGAAAAGGGGCTGAACCAGTTATGAATTTCTATCTGAACAAGTATAATTTTTTTTCATTTTTTAAATAAAAAATGACCATCCCTTCCAACTGTGTCCTAGTCACACAATTCGTGGCTAAGTTCATGACAGTTATGACTAATCAAAAAAAATCATGCCCTACTCAAAATGTCATCGAAACTTCGCCAGTTCATCAGGAGCCAAATCGTTTTCATTAAAGCATCATTGATTAACGTCGAAAAACCCATTGTACGTGACCAGCTTCACATCGGCTCAAGACAGCCAACAACGTTGCTTCTGCAACTCACGCCAAAGGCACAACAATAACCCATGTGTACCGTTATGGTGGACGTATGGGCAAATCTATATCTTGTGTCGCGTATGTCAACGTTCGTTTAAAAGCAGATTTATTTCCTAAAGAAAGTTTAATTTTTTTTTTACATTTTGGGGTTCTGTGGGTAAACCGCTGGGCCGTCAGGGGTCAAAGTTTAAAACAATCAACTAAGGATAACTAACTAACATGCGTTTAATTTTTAAACTAATATAAAAAAAAATATAGCACTTTTTCTCGACCAAACGGTTGAAACAAACCAGCGTTAGACAAAAAAGGAAAAAAAAATACGGACGAAAACAGTATGTGTCCCATTCACAGAAGGGGACATATAAAAACCTCCGAGGCGAATAAAGTGTTTTATGGAAAGAAAATTTCAAAAACTAACATTTATATCGGACTTAGCCGACGATCAGTACAAATTCAAAGCTAATTTTTACGCAGTGGTCGATTTTATAAATTAGGTACTGATGTTGCGTTTTTAATTTCATATCAGTTTACTCACAGGCATACTTGTCCCAAAAATGGAAGCACATTAAAATCATATACCGAGTAGAAAATATGGGAACTGATAGGAAAGTCAGTTAATTTGCCTATCACAACTTTTGTACTAACAATAGGTAGAGAAATATATTTATGGGAATTTCAATGCAAAACTACATGACCAATTTCCCGGACGTATGCATTACGATACGAAATTATGGAGTGACTTAATTTTCTCGGCTTTGAATGCGATGCATGGGGGAAAGATCACGGTAAGTGACGTAACAGCGCAATGATTGTGACGTAACAGTCGCTTTGCACGTAACTTCCGGCGTGGGGCATTGTTACCGATTCTGGACCCAAGAAAGAACTAAATTGCAGTGATTGAATCAAAGCGTATGTTCAAAGCGTATCAAGTAAAGGATTTCTTATTTTTTTCGGTTAACAAACTCCTATGACCAGTGGTGGGATTCAAATTTTTTGTCAGCCGGTTCTATCACAAAAGTCATATTTTTCCGCTGGTTCATGGACAGTAATTCCATTAACAGTAACCAGTAATGCTAACCGGTTCGCTGATCTCATAAAATTTCGTGAGACGGTTTTAGAGGTGCGAACCGACTGAATCCTACCACTGCCTATGACCCATTAAAGCAAATATATGTAATGACTAAATTTCAGTTTAGGTTGCATACTGTGCAAACGTGAAGACAAAAAGTAGACCTTCCCTATTGACCCTTACAGCTTATTTACGAAGGGATACATGCACTTTAGGTAAAAAAAAACTGCCATTTTAACCAAGATTTTCAATTATTATATCATTTTCAAGCTTTACATATGTTGCATATCCAGCCTAGCAAGACCATATCGAAAAAACTAACTACAGTATAACATTTTCATGTGACTACTATGTTTTAAAAGCCTACCATATTTCGAAAGTTGACGCTTAGAATTCCGGATTGTGGATGATATTCCATAACGCTCTCAGGGTTCAAGATGTCTCCACTCATTTCGTTAATGCTGTAAAAAAACTTTTATTATTGGTTTTTTTTTTTTGTGTATCTTCAAAGTGAGAATCTTTCAGAATCATATGCCATTTCTCTCAAACTGATTCAAAATTTAAGTGCAGGGGTAAACAGGTACCATTTTGTAAACACATATCATACAAATAATGTAAGCAGTTGACAAGATACAATATATGTAGCTTATATTATCTGTGGGGTTTTCAAACTGGGAATCACCACCGAAGGAAGTTGACTACACTAACTTAACACAAGAAATCTTAAATAAATTATTTTTTCAGCACTTTCATCGCGCAAATGTCATAACTGATGTAAATCACAAACGTTTATGGTTTAATTACTTTAAAAGATCAATGTATTTTAAAAGACTTATCTATTACGAGTCCCGGAAAAATCCCAGCGCAGGCTACATTTTTCTAGTATGTGCCTTGCCAGTTGCCATAATGGAGTGCTTGGAAGACTGGTTTGATTAAGTAAAACGCCTTTAATTCGGCCTGGAGTACTATGATTTATGAGTGAGTGTGCCGTAATCGCTGCTGGTCTGCGTGGACGCTTCAGGGCTGATCCCAGTATGAATATATTCATCTTAGTCAAACACGAGAGGTTGCAAAAAAACGAATAAAATGACAGGGGGTCGCGAGCAAACATTTTGAGAGCAATGGTCATAAAATCAGCATTCTCCTTTCAGTGTATTTGCTTACCTTCGTCCTGAATCATTTTTCAGTAAAGCCTTGGCTTGGTTCTCGCTGATGATGCTCGCCTTAACTGTTGGCGGATTCATGTGGACGTTAAGTTTGCCTCCGACCAACAGACGAATCGTGGCACCAAAGCGGGTCTGTGTTTTCAGAACTTGCGGGGGCTGTTTCTCGATAATAAAGGTGCTGGAGAAAAATAAATAAATGAAGACTTTCAAAAACGTTATCATTAGGATTGTAGGCTTTTTAAAGTTGGAGTTGTTTTTATTTTTATTTTATATTGTGGAGTTAGAGTCTGGATGCTTTTCAACACTCTTAACTTTCGGAGTCGGTTTTTGAAACATTGTGAAGTCAATTTTATTTCAACAATAAAATGTGAAATGACAACATAAGGGTTTGTTTTGGGTTCGAATTCGCAGTCAGTTTGCCTAATTTTAGTGGTTTCAGAGTCGAATTATTTTAACAGACTTCTGAACTCTTATTAACACAACCAAAGTAAAAAAAATCACAAAGTTCAACGTATCAACAAAGTGTGTGGCCTGTTGGGTGAACCGCTGGGTTAACTGGGTTCAAAATTGACATGGAACAACTTTGGATAAATATCTATCAAGTATGAGAATTTGAAAAAGTTTGAAGCATTCTTTCTTGACCAAAATGGGTGAAACAAATCGAAATTAAAAAACAATGGAAGAGAAAAATAAGGACAATAACAATGCGTCCTCTTCAAGTAAATGTTAAGGGAATACTTAATTAGTTTTCCCTTGTAATCCGGCTCACCAATGTGTTATGTGCAAGAACCAGAAAATCAAAAAAAGTTAAATTTACCTTGTGACTAGTGAGGAAAGGAGAGCAGTGATGGTTGCGTTAAGTTCAGGCAAAATATCCCGTCCTGGATAGGAGATTGGAAGTTGCTGTCTCTGAATTTCAACGCGTTTGATCTGCTGTCTGTTCTGCCATATTATCTCCGCCAACTTCTCGCACCTAAAGACACATATGTATGCAAAACTTTTGCTATTAGGTTGATCAGGTAGAAAGACACTTGTGTAAAAACAGGATTGCGTGTATCGTCAGTCAAAGTGGGAGGTTTAATATGGAATCAATTTATTTAACCGAATCCGACTTCAAAGGCTTAATTATGTTGAGAATATCATTCTAATCCATGAGACATTTTTGGTTGCTTGTTGCTTTTTGATAACTTCGAAAAAATATGGTCAACCAAAAAAAAAAAGTGTTAATAGAAAATTTTATATTTTGTCAAAGTATTTTCAACCACAAAACCAGAAAGCTGTGATTTTCGAGTTAGAGTTGTACTAATCCCGGGACTGTACAGAAGAATAGGAGTTAGATTAGGCAATTACACCCTTTCACTCTGTAACCCTGACACTCGTAGAATAAATAGATAAACCAACATATCAGGATTTGGCAAAAACCTATTGCACAAAACTCAAATACATATCCAGTTGCATGATTTCGAAACTATACTTTTTGTGCCAAGAATGATCTGCCCCTTGAGAGATTTTCCATAAGATTTGTAACAACAATCCACCGTCTTACCACTGCTGTAGTTGGTCGAGATTGCTCTCCTGTTGTACACCGTTATAAGCAAGTGCCTGTGATCGTTTCCATTTGATCAATTCTTCATCGAGGATCTGATTCTGCAACTGACTAAGCAGTGCGAAAGTCTCTTCATGGCGTTGCGCTAAGTTCTGCAGTCATAATGTCAATAGGTGATTTTCACGTGTTTACGTTTAGAATCGCAAAAACTTTTCGGGCCGTGTTCGGATTTAGGTTTTATTAAAACAGATTTTATTCGAGCCTGAATTTACACCAGGCATCATTTCTGTCGTAAGTTATTTTTTGTCAACTTTTGGTACCAATTCAGGCTTCGTTTATTTAAAAAAATGGTTTTGAAACGGGTTTGGGACAAAAATCCAGGTTTACAGCTGTGGGTAAAACCATAAAAGGTTTTTGAAAAACAGCTTAACAAATATTACCAATCAGCACAACAAACTTGATATACCTAATAATAAGCCTTTTTCCACCCTGGATCAATTCAATTCAGTTAATTTTAAAGGTCAGAACAAAGATTTTTTCGATTACAATTTTTTTTACCGGTCGCAGTTGTTGCAGTTTTTCGGCTTCGGCTTTCAATAGTTCGTTGATTTCTTGTTGTTTACGAGTCAACTGTGGTTCAAGCTTGATACGAGTTTGGTCGGTCGGACTTCGTTGAAGAATCTGTTGCAAGTCAGCTGTTGGCAAAAAACAAAAGCGCTTGTTGTAACGTTACAAAAAGAATTCGTACAAAAACAACCACTTGATGACCAAGATTAGTAGAGATGTGCCAAAACTGTGTAAGGTTTGGTTACACATATTCGGGCTACCATGACGTTACACATGATTGACGTCACCAGATAAACCGAATTTTTAATTTTTTTTTGATTTTTTGAACCGAAAACGTTATCAAATGTGGTTCGTATAACAGCCCAAAACCGTCTGGAAGTGCTTTTAAATGCTTAATTACAAACAAACTTTCATTAATCAAGATAGCCAAGCAAAATCAAAAACAGATTGAAATAGCTTACATTGTATACGAATGCTGTCCTGGTAGTTGATTACAAAGTATTCCTGCTTGGATTGCAACTTTCGCAGTTCGTTCTCTGTATCTCGTGTCATGGTAGCCAGTCGTTCCAATTCCCGGTTAATATGCATCACTTTCTCAGACTGCTGGTCATTGCGCATGTGAACGCCTCCGTCCACCATCTAAAAAACGATATTCTTTATTAAAGTCCAACCGGCAGGTCAAGTGAAGACGTTATGCCTAATCGAGCCGTTCTCCTCAGTATTCTCTAATGACAATGCATAGTAAGGTAATGTATATTGCTGATGGAGGTGGTACATACTTTTTGTTAAAGACCCTCTTTAGAAAAACTATTGCTGCTAAAAGTAATATATATTTCAGCTCGCTGGTGTGGAAAATAGGTTTCGTGTATTATGATTTCGATTGCAAGTTATGTAAAAAGCGTCACTTACGATAACGGCGATCTGAATATCTGGGTATTTACGAGACTGGTTTCGAAATTTCAAATCTTCAAAATGAAATGTAACGTATGGCAAGTAACAAAACAACAGTCAAAAACATTTATTAACTTATAGACGTTATAAAACCGTGGCAAACATAGATAATCCGCTGTTTCGCAGTAAAGTTAATGGGTAAATTTTAAATACACTGGCTTGCATACCAAAGGCGCTAAAATTGGAACAAACTCATAACATTGTTAACTGGGACGCCCAATTGCGGTCACAAATTGATAAAAAGTGAGTTAAACGCTTTATTTTTTGCAGTGGAATGCAGTAAAATATCCTTGGTAACACAAATTTGTGCTACTGCCACAAATTCAACGAAAAAGCGCATTGGTCTCAGCGTCTCGTTGCAAAACAAAACACACCCCTTTCTTCACAACAATCAAAACCGCCACCTGTACCGCGATAAGTTTGCTCCTGTATTAGAGACTTAGCCGGAAGAGTTATAACCGCTAGGCTTGTGTTTTAAACCTGTTCTACGAAAAACTTGCCACAACTAATAAAACTTGAAACAACTAGTTTTTGACAACAAGCTATATTTCACATAGAAAGGAATGCCAATCCATTTGTAATGTTGGGTGGGTAAATTGCATTATGGGAAAAATTTGCTACTGTGATGAGGAATTGACGCTATTTTAGTTTTTACACCAGCAAAAAGGAGTGGCTTTTGCAGCTGGAAAACACAAGCATTGCAGTACATTGTAATGCAAAATAACTTTGTTAAAGATGTATTATGCTTGGCTCAACAGGGAACCATTGTTTTATTATTGATTAAGGCAGTGGTTCCCAACTGGGGAAGAAATTACTTTAATTTTCACGTGGTTTGTAAGTAGACACTTAGGGTAACTTGTGAAAAAGTTGATAAAAGACCTAATTTTTAATTGATATTCATATGGTTTAGCATCTGCTACTGTTTTAGGTAGGAATGAAAATGTTTTGAATTGTTAAGAAATTCGTCAAAAAAGGTTGGGAGACACTTGATTAAGGTTTAGTTAACATGTAATATTTCATATACTAAGAAACAAAACACTCAAGAAACAAACAAAACTGCCCGAAAATTGGTATGAAGAGAGCGTTAGTAATAGTGTTAACACTTGCTGTCTATCTTTAGCTCAAAGATTTTAATCGATTAACTTTCTTAAATTAAACACAATTTTAAGGAGATATCAACAGAAGACTAAGAAATGTTTCGGTAGCAGTCATAAGGCTGCATGTAAACAAACAGTAGCTAGGAACAATGGTACCAGTTCATACACTGCAGTGACAATAAAGTAAAAACCATATGGAGTAAGCTTATACTGCTCCCTGTAACTGCTGATAACTGTATGCAACTCAAGCCTATTCTTGAAAATTACACCACCAGCATTTATTCATTTCCAGTTTTAAATTCTTAGAACCAATGTTTGACTGAAATTACTGTAGTGATTAAATCAATTTCATTTAGAAGTGATTATTTCTGCAGAAACTAACGGTAGCTTGCATGAAGAAATGTTTATTGCAAGTTTTCTATTGGAATAAGTTTTAGTGAAGCAATGGTTTTAATGACAACTTACTGCATTCGCTTGCTGAACCAGTCTGTATTCAATCGATAGGATTTTCTTAACTGTTCGAACCAGTTCCAATGGCGCAGGACCATATACATTCTAAAAAACAATAGGGCATTTTTGGTCAAAAAATTGTTTTAAAACTAACATGCTGTTTAAATTCTAACTCAGATATAACTTTCACAAATACATATACAGTGAGTTACCAATACATATTGGATTAACGCTGGGTACCTTAAAATGAGAGGCAATTTCGCTGAAATGTAACCTTTGCAGGAAATCTTTGCCTTCTGTAAGCTGGTCACACTGCTTCTGTATTTCACCCAGGAATAAATCCAGAATGTATTTTGCATGTGGTTCATCATTTGGAATGTTGTCAGGGTCTAACTGATCCCTGTAATCAAAAAAAGCAATTTTAAAGTGCAAAAATCTTCAATGTAACTTAACAAAGAACTTTACAACTGAAATAAAACCTTGACATGGCTACCATTAATTTTTTTCTGTGACAATGTCATTGACTAAAACTTGACAAAAATTTGTATGTATATTTTAAGTTGTGCAAACTATATAAAAATGGTATTTTTAAAATTTTAACATAAAATTAACACCGAATTATAGTCATTTTTTATCATTTAATTAACTGGTGTTTTCATTTTTTGTGAAAAAGGCAAAAGTATCTTGATTTCTTGATGAAAAATAATTTTGTATTTAATTTTACAAAGGCATTAAACACTTTATTGGCCTAAAAACATCATCCCTAGTACTTACCAGGATTGTCTTTCAATTATATCTGCAAAGTAGTGACGGAACTCAATGGGAAAGTTTGGACCATAGAGGTTCTGAATTTGTCTCAGGGAATCCCCCTCGAGCTCTCGGACCTTTGCCCACAACGACATACTGTTTACCCCTTGTGTTCCAGGAGTAGACAGAGAGAGAATGTGATCTATATTGCAACAAAAGAAAGATTGTAACATATTGTTCTCATACAAATAATTAAAAAAAATTTTTTTTTCATCATAAGTGTGCTGCATATTCACATTTAATGTTTAAACTTAACACATTTGCAATTTGTTTGGACATATAATTTGCAGATTCATACGAAAAACCCAACTACGACATACAAAACACATGATTACTCTATTAAATTTTACATTTTTTTGAGAAAATGATTGAATTGTTGGTTCAGAAAAGGCATTGGAAACCTTATATCACTTAAGAAAACATGATTACTAAGTGTTAAAGTTAAATGTTTTATACTGTTAAAAATTCAAACACATACAAGTGTAACAAGAAACAGCAGGCAGAAACAATAAAGAAGTAGTGGTTATATTACCAAGGCACACACACACACCTCCAAATGCTTCCTGTTTTTCCTGTTTAATGTTCACATTCATGTTACCATAGTAATAGCCATTGTGTGCCATGGGCATGGAGTTTTGGCACTGCAGCATTGCACAAGTGAGGCTACTATCTTATCAGAGCCTTAATTTGTTACTTTAGAGATATAGATATATAACACAGCTTATCAAGTTTTAACAAAGTTTTTTTGTGTATCATACAAAATAAGGCCTTTCAGTAACCCTGACAAAATGAAGAAACAATTTTTACCAAATCATGCAACAGTAAATGTTTATGCAGATCGTTTGATATGCTTGCTTAAACCATTTACAAACAGCCTGTTAAAATGTGTTCTGTTCTTAAAAGGTATCATAGATCCTCAACACTAAAATTTCATCTTTACCCATGTACAGTTAACTAACCATCAACAAGTTTACTAAATGCTGCATTAGAACATGCACATTTAATCAAAACTTAACTGCCAAAGTTGATTAAATTACTTTCCGTATAAGTCTGTGTATAGTGTTCTTAAGAACATGTATACTTTTAAGCAAACAAATTTACAGAGAAAGAATTATATTTACACACAACCGCAAAAAGCATTGAAGTCAAACCTTCACAAAAAAATACTGGTAATTAAGCAGGTTTTTTTGCCACAAAACCAATTTTCATCATGACAAAAAACAATTACTTCATTTGTGTTTGTGTCCCAACCATTTCCAATGCCGGTTTAACTATAGTTTATTGGCACAACAAACACCATTAACGTCTTAACCGTTCCTTAGACATGAGCAAATTCCATTCCATAGGCTTGGAGAGAAAAAACAACAAAATTCCTCACATTAAAAAACAACATAACGTGCGTTGGTGCACAGGCCACTTTCAAAACCGGTTTAACAATCGTTTATTGCTACAACAAAGAAGTATTGACGCCTTGACGCAACCTAAAGCCTAACCCGGTAAGCAGGGTTGCCATACCGTCCTTATTTCTAAGATTTGTCCTTATTTTGAAGGGCTATGTCTTAGAAAAGTTCATTGTCCTTATTTCTAAGAAATGTCCTTATTTTTGACTTGAGTCCTTCTTTTGTCTTATTTTCAACAATTACAAGTCAAATCCCTGCTACAAGTAGAAGTAAACCTGGACCTGAGCTGTCGTGAGATGCAAGAAGTATTTTCTACGAACTAGGAATTGCTGGAACAGATGGTTTCTGGCAAAAAATATGGCATTGGATATATCATGTCTCGTATAAATGCAAAGATTTGTTCAAAAACGTTTGTTTTGTTTCGTCTGAATTTTTTTTCGGTTGTCCTTAGTTTTAATTTCAAGTCGATGGCAACCCTGCCGGTAAGGGTGGGGGCAGATTCCACATTAATTGCTTGCAGGAAAAACAATATTCCTACTAATAAAATATAACTCAATTTGTGTTTGTACTGGGGCCACTTTTTAGGCCGGTTTAAATACGCCTTAACCAAGTGGTTTTCATCATTTTGCGACGAATTCCTCACTTAACAATTCAAAACATTTTCATTCCTCCCCAGTAGACTACATAGTAGATGCCAAAACATACAAAGATCGTATTTTATCAACGTCATAGGTATTCCTAGAGCTAAGTGAATATTTACAAACCACATAAAAGCGAATTCCTTCACTCAATTTTTAAAATTCCTTCCTGATAACTGAAAACTTAACCAAACCCGCAAAACTATTGACATCTTTCATACCAACAGCTTGCGGAGCTAATGTAACAGAGTGACCCGAACATTGGTCGCATGTACATGGCAAGGTGAACGAGGTTCATATAACCCTTTCGGCAAAGCCACTCTTGATTATATCCACAACGCGCGCAACTATACCTATTGTTTACGCATAATTGTCGCACAAAAGACGGCCGTATAATAAGAGCAGCACGCAAGCTAAATTATAACGTTCCTTAGCCTTTGTCCTAATCACAATTTCGTAAGTTATGTTCTTAACGGCGAACAGACGTTTGGTATGAGCAGAAACGAATTACCACTCGAAAACGGAAAAACCTCGTTTAAAACATCACAAATTTTTGGCAATATTTCAATCTTAACTTAACCTGGCCATTGATATTAGGGAAATCGCCCGTTCTTTGTGTTTGGAACTGCGCCCATTAAAGACGATTTACCTTTATTGTATCCGTTTTTATTAAAAAGTCAAACAAAGGTTTGACAGTGAAGGGTAATATGCAAATAAAGACGCTATGAACCAGATGCACATCGCATTACCACAGCAACCTTTAAAGAGGTTTTTTAACCATAAACAACCCAAGCTAGAAACATTTTAGTAAGGATTACAAACCAACTTTGTATAACCAATCTGTCCTAATTTTAAAAGAAAACTTCCGAGTAAACGGACAGCGCCCGTAAAAAACACAAGTCGATGCAGAATTAATGTGTCTTCAACAGGTCTCTATTGCGACAAGCCCGTTTTTACAGGAAATAAAAACTCAACTATTGGTGAAACTTTAAATGTTTCTTAAATGCTGTCTGAAGATTTCATGGAAACTTTGTTCACTATCCATTAGGTTCACGTTAAAGTTTTGGAAAATGGAAGTCAGGACACAGTGTGAAATTGCTCACATTCTGAAAGCTAAGGACATGCTGCTAAAAATAAAAAAAGGACTTCGAACAGCAAAAATAATTAACGAAGCAACAGTGCTTTCTAATCAAAATCAGTCAACAAATATTGTTAACGATATATATTTTACCCAAAAGGACATCTTTAGTCGTTCTTATTTGAACAGAATCTTTTGCTTCGTCAATTATTCTTACGGATAATTTTATGTATAAATCAGTGATCGTCGACAAAAGATGCCTACTATTTGCGGGAAAGGTCCTTTTACAAACACTAAAACTAAAGCCAACAGCAAAAACGGGGAAAAAGAGGGTATTAAATGCATACTAAAAAACGCACTTTTATTTTAAAAATTTGGACAATCGAAAAAACAACAACAGTAATTCGTAAAATTAAACACTAAATATCCTTGAACAACCAAACTTTCTCGCACAAAATACTAGATCGCCGTTACATACTTTCACCCTTCGTCCAATACTGGTTTTATTAGGGCTAACACAATACAGAATGTGACCTCATTTTATCACATAAGCAAAAAACAATCATCAATCATTTTCAGCTAAACGCTTGTCACAAGTTTTGAGCAACACAACGATCGTAATTTAAGCCTAGTCGGGTTACATATTGCGCGCCTGTTGTTGCTAGCGGGAACGAAAACCGCTTGCGACTCGTATCCTTTTATAATAGCAAGTTTCCGTTCAACGGAAACTACAGGCCCTCCATGGCTTTCAAACACTTTTATACGCTTTGTTTCGCAGTAAATAGACGACCTCAAAAATATGCTAGCTGTCCAGAGGTCGTGTCCTAATTTAACAACAGTTCATCTTTGACATGCGACTGTATTGGAATTAGCATGCTCTCCACAGCAAAAATTACATGTATAGCTGAAAATTTGCCGTTAAACACTCTAGCTGAAACTTTATTTAACCCATGAACCCTTGACCCATTGCGTTGGTGAGAAAGTAATGGGGAATTTAACAGAATATGTCAACCGTCAGCTGATGCATAAATAACCATTTCCATTTATGCATCTTGGTAGAATCAGTAATACAGTCAAGCCTCCAGTACAATAAAAATTAGGCTGTTACAATCAGCCCATCAGGGTCTTATCAAAAATGTCCACAACGATAACATAATTGCATTTGACGACTATAATCGTCCAGCCCTGACAAGATTTTGGTATGTTTCTGTTTGTCGCAAAACTGTACACAAATGACAAAATTTATATCAACGTTTCTTAACAGGCAGCCATGACAGACCCCCCCCCGCAACGAGTGTAGGTCTCACTGGTGACAACCACAAAAAATCCACGTGAACACTTTCAAGTAGTCAAAATGACTAACATGCTAATGTTTCAATTAGTCAAAATAATGGCATTTATTCATTCATTCTGGAAGAAGGTTTTGTCCTTGGTGCCGCTGCACTTTTCTCATTCGCAGTGTACAGAATCAATGAGAAGTTGCTAATATGGTTTCGAACTTACTTTCATAACGAGTGGTGATTTGTTTACCCGTTTAAATCGACTGTTTTTCACTTGCTCCAGAGTCGATATTGAAAGTGTTGTAACGAGCCGAGGGATACGCGCTCTGAGGGTTACTTTAAAGGGGCCATAAACTACGACTTACGAACCACTAACTCAGAACCAAAAGTACCGTAATTTAGAACGGGGTATTAGGTCAGTACCGCCAAACTTTTCACAGAAAGTTTCAACAAGTGGTAAATTTCACTTGCTTTTAGGGTAAACTTACGTAAGCATTTCTTTATGATAGCTTTGCGAAATGATAAAATGAATTACAAAACTTTTAAATTAGCCATAACCGATACGTTTGGAATGTAATTTTGCCCAAGGCACAAAAAGTTTTGCAAAACGCATACACTCTTGAGGTGCACGTATGAAGTATTTGCGCAAATACAATGTGAACAAAACAAAACTGTTTTCAAGCGTAATGATTCTGCGTTTTGACGTAACGACGCACGCACGCTTTGATAATATCTAGCCGTACTAATTGGCGACGTAGCCACAAACCGACCTCGTACTTGAAAATCTGCACACAGCACAAAACCTACTAGCATGACAGCACATAACACGCGGTAATCAGTCTTGCACGCGACGTTAGCTTACAAACATGTTGACACCTAAAAGTTTAATGAGTGCAAAAAGGTACAACCTACTTAACTGCCAATCACGCCTTTCCAGGAAGCTGATTACCATACCTGACAAGTTTCAGTTTTCTGGCTAGTTTTAAATTCATTTCTCTCGTGTCGTTTTGCAACTGTTGCAAAAATGTCACACATCTTAGGCACAAGAACTCACGGAAGTGACATATCATAAGAAAGATGAGACACATTTACTTGTGATGGCTGAAACCGGAAGAGCCCTTTGTTTGCGTGCAATTAAAGTTCTGTCGAATTTTTCATCTTCGAAGACCATGTCAAGCGAGTAGTTCTGAACGAATTAAAAGAAATACCTTGTGCAAATTCATAAGCTAGACACACTGTTCGCTGAACAACCGTATCAAAAGTTAAACGTTCAAGAGCCTATCCTTTTTACGTTTGTTGCTATTTTGACAGGTAAAAGCGATTATACAGTAAAACTCGGTTAAACCGAATTCGGTTACCGTAATTTTCCGTGTATAATGAGCAAAATTTAATTAATTCATTGTCCTAAAATCTAGGGTGCGCATTATGCATGGGTACAACAATTTTTGAAGAAAATCTGCCTCAAAATAAAACTTGAAATCAGACCTTTCTTCTTGTTTGTTGTCAATCGCGCATCACATTTAGCCATCCTGCCCAACACACTTAGTCAGTAAAATTCATAATTGACGACACATCGTTTGATGCGATAGTGCAATCCTTGATGGTGTGTTATTGTCAAATACTGCACACTGCCCATTTAGCGACAACGTAAATGGGGTGATATCATTGCCGATATGCAACGGATCGAACTAAAATTTTGTACTATAAGTTTGAATTTAATTATTCTGATTTTTAGGTATTTTAATCTGATACATATTAAACTTCATTTGTGTTTTAAAAATAAAAATTTTCTCTGCAAGTATTAAGATCGGTTCCGCTTGAACGCGACCAGTAAGATCTCGTTTGCTGTCACAATGTACCCTACACAAATCCTAAACATTTTTCGCTATCGAGTTTGCGAGCGCATGTGCAGTGATACTGACCGGCAGAATAACATCCGGTTGTTTCAAAAGATGATCTTTTTTCTGAAATAATTTTACGTTTACGGATTTAAGAGTAAAAATTTGGGTGCGTATTATACATGGGTACAGGCTTTTTTCCAGCATCGACATGCCATTTTTAGGGTGCGTATTATGCACGGGGGCGCACTATACTTGGAAAATTACGGTAATCCGGATCTTCGACAAATTCGGACAAAACTTGGGGTACAATTGATTTGTAATGTGGTAAGGTTTTAACTGATCAACATCGGTTTATCCGAATTAGGACAGTATTTTGGTCCCAACGGGTCCGGATCAACCGAGATTTACTACATTTGTTATCATGTTTGTACCCCCAACCATTAGCGTACAACCTGTGGCACACAAATTTATGTCAGCGAGCAAATTTTTGTTAAAGCATGATGCCGGCTGTACAGTGACAAAAACTCATTTCTATATATTCGTCACAGTATACGCTTCAGGGCTGATCCTAGTTATGAATTTACGTTCATCTTAACATTCTATATATTCGGCTTCAGAAAGTGGTGACAAATCATTTTCGATCAAGAAAGACTAATTATAATACAAGCCAGTTAAACGTGCGCCTCCAGCCGCTATAGCTACCAAAAAACCTACAGATACAAGCAAATTTCTTCCATTTTGAAAGCGTGCAACTTAAAATTAATGCAAATGCCGTTGCTTAGCCAGTAATTTTCTTTTTGCAGTTTGGAATGTTTACGTTGCTTAAGGTTAGTAAAAACAAACGTACAAACGTACAAACGTAAGTGTGTCACACTTTGTAAAACAAATAAACAAGTACGCAATTACGCTCAAATACCTACAGACGCCATAACACCTTCTAAATTCCATTTTTTCCCAACACAACAACTGCAAACGATCCACTTCCGGCGTACATTTCTACACACAACATATCTTGACTATTTTTTACCCACACAGCAAAACACGGACCAATCCATCATCCACACGACAAACTAACATGCACAATTTTCCGTTGGATCTGCAGTCCTAAAGCACGACCTGTTTTCCCCTTGACGATAGTTGGCCACGTACAAGAACGATACACATTACCAAGTTCGATGGTGCAATGCCAAAAGGTCTTTGTGAACATGAAATGAGTCGACAATACACTGTGGGGTGACTATCACGCCTTATCAAAAATTATCACGGAGAAACATCACGTATGGATTTTGCGTGTTTTTTGCATGTGTTAGTAAATGCATCAAGTGAGTGACTCAAATACGTTGTTTTAGCTCCAAAACACTTCAGGACAGTCTCAACTATATAAAGCTCTTCTGGCAATTGTATTTTGTACTGACCTTTCGAAAGCTGTATATAGTGGATATTATGCATGGCAGCAACACCCTAGATACTCAGAGGAGTTCATTAATAATTAAAAATGACATTTTACACATTATGGTTAGTGGTGAATAAGCAAAAAACGCAATTGTTAACAAACTAAATTTAAATTGTAACTTAATGCTTTTGGCGTTACTTATTACGAAAGCTTATGTACATTTCGTACACAGTTAGTTACGTACAATTAAGTTCAATTCAAACAACTTGGAAATCAAACAAACGGTTTCAAACGCTCGGTTCTTTTCACTAACATGTTAGTTTGATTAGGGGACAAACACAGTCGGCTGTACAGTATATTGTATGTACAGTATATATTTAATCCTTCAATAACTTTTTCAACTAAACTGCCGCTAAGAACTACATTAGCTTGTGTTTTTCGCTATACTTTCAAACTGTCTGCTCCTCTCGTGCTAAATCTGTCCTCATGGCCGGGTGTGAAGCCCAGAATGCCGGCAAAATTCGCACAAATTCTTGTTGGTCTTACTTCTGACTGACACATGCGCAAACGCTGCCAATTAACGTACACAATACGCAAACGAGCAGGCGAAACAGATACCCAGGCGCAAGACTAACATTGACGTCTTTCCGAGCGTCTGGCTTTTTCGCCGAAAGAAAAGGCATGCCGATTTGAACAATCGCCTGCATTGCGGATCGTCTCAAAACCGAACAGCTGAAAAAAATACAACCCGTCAGTCGCGCCTGGGTTTGGGCTAATACTGCACCATGCGCCTGAAGTGTGGCGCCTTTAGTTAGCTGCACAGCGAATGGGGGAGCGTCAATTAATCTTCAACGGGTATGAAGGCAAGCGGTGACGTTTAGACGTGACGTTGTAGGGACTGGTAAGACGTGATGTGCCAAGTTGGATAGCGAAAACGAATTGGTGTGAGTTACAACAAAAACTGAAGTTTTCAAATTCCAACTGCGGAATTGTGGATAATGAAAAAACTTTTTTTTTAACAATTTTGGCGATTATAGTTACAGAAAGTATTTTTCTACAGCAAACACAACATATGCTTGAAAAAGTAGAAGACGGGCAACGCCACTTCCCTGCAGCGCGTTTTATGCAAATTCGATTTTACAAATCCCGAGTTAAAGTTTGACACCATTAATCAAAGTGAGATTCGAATTTTCCAGACAGACTCAGGATACATGCCTTACTTCGTGCATACGCGACAAGAACGCGCTACCAGGATAAATTCCAACTTCTGTATCATAACACTAACTGACAAAAAGACACAGCTTGTAGGCAATGAATTCCTTGGGTGAAACTATTTATAGGTACCCGGTGTTTAGGTCAACAAATGACAAAATTAGGCAAAGGTTGGTAGTTTGATTCTCGCAATACAACGTCAATTACTGATACCAGAATAGTAAAACAAATAACAGACAAGTTGGGACAAACCGCCAACACTGCAAATGTTTGGTATTAGTGATTTTTCGAAGTCGAAATAATATGCCAATTTAAACTCATAAAATAATGTTGTAAAATGTAGGTCTATGACTAATATATGGCAGTTTTTTATGTTGAGACAAATTTACTATAGGAGAAAGGCACCTCACCATAAAACCGTTCATACAAAAAGATACGACCAAAAAGGTAAAACAAATAAAACTCATGTAATTAAAACAGTAGCAGACCATGAATCACTCAGGCAAAACAGGAAAACCGCTGCATAAAGGATTAGCAAACAAAACAAACAGTTTGGTAGCTGCCTTGGCGCCGATACTTTCATAAGCTTACCTTAATCTCAGTGTTTAGAAGATCGTAAGCATTTCCGGCTTGGCGACACTGTTTGGAATTCCAAAAGTTTGTTGTAGGGTTTCGATTGCGGTGAAATCTGTCAAACAAAACTAGTTTGGTGGTTGCTATATGATAAGTAGCTACTAGTTACTTCTTAAAGGGGTGGCTACAAACTTTTTTGTTAGGAGTACAGTGCCAAATACAGTTACTATCGAAAGTTCGTTAAAAAACAAGTTGCCTAAATTTTGTTAAAGAGAACTTCAAACACAGCGCTCTGATCTTCCTCAGTTTCAGCTTGGCAGTAATACCGTGATGGCAACCAACGAACTTAGGTACACAAGACACGGACTTAAATAGTAGCTTTATTAGAAAACAAATTGCCAAAGGTTTTTGTCAAAACGTCTGATTAATAAAATGAATACGTTTTATTCTTCAAACACATTTTGCACAAAATTTCGGCGAATGTCAAAAACAGACAAGAAAGTAAATACTGGACCACACAGTAAACCTCGGTCAATTCGGACAATCTTTTCGGGCCAAACGGGTATCTGTACCCTTACCGCATTACAAATCATTTGTACCTCGAGTTTTTGTCCGAATTAGGCGTAGAACCGGTTTACCCGAATCCGGCTTAGCCCAGGTTTACTACATAATAACAATTAGCTATTTTTATGGATCAATAAGAGGGGAGCGAAAACTGATAACAATGCGTTGTCAAGAAAATTAGTTCCAGGTAAAGGTGTGCGCAGAGTATAAGCGTTACCTAGCGTGCTTTGAAATGTGGACTTTAATCATAGCATTTGGATTTCCTTGAAACACGTACGTGCTCTTCGAAAACAGTAGGAGGAAATTTGTATGTGAAATTCCATTTCCCCGTAAATTAGAAAGCACTAGTGATAGCGCACAACGCCAGAACGTGGAATTCTATACACCACCTAAGTGGGCGCGTAGTAAGACACCTAGCGACAAAACGTGAGGGATTAAACGTAATCGCAGATTACAGCACGTTGGAACCCGATATTATGACGTCATAGTGAAAGGTATTTTGATGACAAAAAAGCCGAGTGGACCAAAACTACACGCGTTTTTTTACACTACGGCCAGTCTCAGTACACTCACGTATATTAGGGACTTGAAGATTACGCTTCGCAATTTTAAGTAATTTATAAACTTTTACTCATGATTTTACGACCTTTCTCAGCAAAAATGTTTTTTTAATAAAAGGCCAAGCACCCACAAAATCTTGGTTCCGAATACTTCAATTAAAACCATATATGAGTCGATGACACAAACCGTAAAAATGTATACAGGTAAGTTAAACACTTTCATTACTGGGATCATCCCTGAAGCGTTCAAGCAGACCAGCGATTCATTTATAAAATATAGTGTGACAGGCCTATTGACGGCGTAATACCGAATCAAGCCTGTCCGTCAAACATAATACGCCAAAGAAATCCTATGTGGCCCTTTAGCCCCATCTTGCGGTAAAAGTAAACCTTCACGACATCAATAGTTTTTCCCGCGTTTTTAAAATTTGTAGTTTGGTCTACATCTACATTGTACAGGGGCCAATAGACATGTTGCACATTGCTTATTCTATATATATATTCGACAGATTTTCTTTGCGAAAAGTCATAATTTTTACACATATTTTGTCTACAATTTTTAAATGACAAAGTACTATTTCTGAAATATTTGAAAAAAATGCGTATTTTCTGGATATATTTTGCGATAATATGAACAAATGCGTATGCAGACTGTCAGCATTCCTTCATTACAGAACAACAGTTATAAGAAACCGAGGCATAAAAATTTCATGTAAATCTACTTTACAGCGGCAAGCAACCATGCGTACAACACACAGTTAAGGTCCATACACAAATACGTGGCCAGTACCGCGATGGTAACGTAAAACATCACGCGATTAACTAACAGCGAAAAATTTGTGAAGGCTTGTGTGGTCGCTTGAACAAATAGACCCCGACTGGCTACGGTCGGTGTGCAAACATTCAAACAGCCTGGGGCCTTCGTGAGAACGAGCCTAAAGCGGTAAGCAACGACAAGTTAACGAAACCTGGTTTGCTGCCGCATCCCACGAAGTCTAATCTAAAACCTGAAAATTCCGCAACTTTACTCCCAAGTTAATGCTGCACATTATTTTGCAAGAGCCATAGCAACCCTTCTTACCTTGCTTGCAAATGTCGCCGCTGCCTTAACTCCTCTGCTTTTGTGGGTTAAAATATTTTGCATGCGCCACTCAGTTTTTTTGGGTCTAGCCTATCACTCTGAAAAATGACACAAAAACATACTAGGTTATGCAAGCTGCAGAGTTTAGTTGCAGAATACAGTTACACACTGCCAGGCGAGTTTGGCGACTGGATTTACGGGCGAATTTTACTACCCTCGTAAAACGAGCGCGCCCGAACTTCGAAGTCGAATTTTGGAGTTGTAACTTTTACACGGGTTCACAAAAAGGCCGTTAACAAACTGACAAAAATGTGCCAATAAATGCATACGGTTTTCTCATAATGAACGTTTTGTTAACGCCGGTAGTAGTGCATGTTACTTGTTATTTGTCATTACTTTTGCAAGTTTAAAAAGCATATTTTATTACTTAATTTCGATATATCTCGATTCAACTGTTATTGCCTAGCATAACATATGAACTACATGGTACTCTACTGACAAACACATTGTTTTAACTGAAGTAATAATACTCCAACTGTACCCTGATAAAGGCGACCTGAATAGGACGTAAACGTCGGGTAAAACAAGTCATTGGCCAGTAGAGCATAATTTAGGTGTATAGATCCAACTTCTTTTAATTCAGCATTTCGTTTCTAAAACAGTTAGTTTACAACAAAGTGATTTGCGCCGGGGATTACAATCAGAGCCTTCGCGGAAAAGATGGTTTCAAATCTTAAGCATGTGTTGGGTTGACATGGACGCGTGGCTTATTAATCGTGACGAGTAATGGGGAGAAACGCTTGTTTCGTCATATTGCCCTTTCATGTGTCGTGATTGGACAGCAATTGGTTGAGGAAAATCACGTATTTTTAGTCAAACGCCGAGGTACAGTGGCGGATGTGTTAAAGAGTCATGCCAGTGGCAAAGTTTGGGTTGCTGTAAGGGTCAATCCATAACCACAACAATGCCGTTTTTTGTGGCAAAAAAAAACGTTTGCATCTTTTACCACAAAGCAATTTACAAAACAAGAAGCCTAATAAAATCACGTATATCATGTAGTTGGTAAAAAAAACCTTGCAAACTGTAATGTTTAATACACATATTTTTTTGAAATTTAAAAATGAGAAGGTACAAACAGTTGGTCTTTGATAACTACTAATTATACCATTACCTTTTCCCCCACTTTCTCGTTGTCTACCTATTTCAGGGTTAACAAATGTTTTAGTACTACACTTTTGGCCAAGCGCTGTAAACCCAACTATATTTAAGAATAAAGTGTTTTTTGACAAACATGTCTCGAGTTGCAACCATTTTTGATACCATAATCTATAATTTTTTCAAAGAGATTAGTTTGTGGTATTGCTAGCAGTGCAAAACACTATAAACTTTCTACCACATTAAAAAATGCCTTGTAACAAAAGATACATAAATGAGTGATTGCATATGCATACACACAGTTGAAACAATCAGATCCATTTGGCAAACTACAAATGAGGAAAAAAGCGCAAAATCAAGAAGTCAAAAACACCTGAAAATGATGGCAAACAGGTGAACCAATGTTTATACATTATAAAAATGCTCTTTGATACTGTGATGCTGATTTAAATTCCTATTTATAACAAAATTCTTCTTCATTTTTTGCTTATGTGTGTTTCAGTTTGATATGAGCAAAATATTTGTACATGAACACATATGCTACAGGCATTCATTTTACAGTAAATACAGGTGTTTTAGACATGAAATTTTTGTGGTTATTAATTCCCAATTATGTCGTTTATTTATAACTATGTTGGTCAAAGCGAACTCGTAAAAATGAGCTTAAAAATGCTTGGTTTTTAACAATTTATATCCAGTAAAAACAAGGCAAAAAATGTAACACAAAAATGTCACCAGATAAAACTAGTCTGCATTTTTGACCCTTTAAAATCTATGTGTTAAACAAAAACAAACAAAAATACCTTGGCTATGTCATTTACAATACCATATGTAAATAAACACTGTTTAATTAATGATGACAACAGTAATTGTCAAAATGTTGTGATGTTTACACAAAAATATTAGCATGTTACATTTTTCCTGAGAATATTATAACCACGCAGTGTGTACCTCAACACTCTATTGTGTTACAAACAAATAAAAAGCCCTTGAATGTATCATTTACAATACTATATGTATGTAATCCAAATGATGCTAATGTTTTTTTAAATCAAGCAACCAAAATTTACAAGGTTTTCGTCAAATTTGAGAATGTGCATGCAACATTATTTAAGCATACTTAGGATGTAACTACACAATTGGGCAGTTGTTAAACTTCCTGCTTTAAAAACTGTATAGCTAGCAGTTGCACAAATTTTTGTCACCTTAAATGACTAAAAACTACATAAGACATTACATAGTTTTTGAATAACATAGGTATGGGTCCAGGGCAGGCTACCAACTTAATGAAAAATATGCACACATAACATACTGATGAAACCTTTAATGCATTTCAGTCAGAAATGTGTGAAAAAATCTCTTTGTCTCTACAAAAACCAGTCACAGTTAAGTACATCTTGGCCTCTACCACAACTATGTAAGATAATCAAAATATAGTTAAGTTCATGGCTTAATTTGCGTGCAGTCAAATAAAGTTTACTAATATTTAAACATAACATTTCAATGAAACCTTCCATTTATTTCAGTCAGAAATGTTAAAAAAAATAATCTCTTTGTCTCTACAAAAACCGGTCACAGTTAAGTACACCTTAGCCCTTAACACAACTATGCAAGATAATCAAAATATAGTGAAGTTCATGGCTTAATTTGCGTACAGTTAAATAAAGTTTGCAAAAAAACTGTTTAGAAAAAGTAGTGCAGTTTGTTCATGCATTTTTGCCTAGACTTTCAGTAACGTTAATAGAAAAAGTTTAATATTTGAAAGGCAGTCGACAATTTGTTCAAAAACAACAACAATTTGAGACAAAATCTGGTCAACTTTCGCAGGAACTGTTGCTACTTGAGAAACTAGATTAATTCGCAATAATTACTCCGTCACGCTACAGTAAATCGCAAGGCATGTAGAAACACAAAAATCATACATATTGATTTTAAAATATTTAAATCTCAAAAGTTTTTTGCCTTTATTTAGCTGTAAACTCTAACGCAGTATCAAAATGTACCATTGGGATGGTTTAAAACCTATTCACGTGTAGAAAGAACGTTTCATTACCCAACAGCTATTGTTGCAAATCTTCCAATTCGAAAATTTTTTGCCGCCAAATTCCGCTCATTCCTGGAATCTGTCTGCAAAATGATTCGTAGAAACTGTGATTTGATACTATGCGAAGTATTGGTTTAGCGGAACAGATTAATTATGAAGTGCCGCTTCCACTGTCAGTATACTCATCGGGAACTGCTGTTAAGTGAAAAAATAAATGCACAGTCAAGTATAAATTGTATTTCGCTTCTTAAAAACTAGACGTAAATTTCTACGAAAAATAATTCGACGATTATAATTTTCCAACAGAAAGACTTGAGGATTGGGATCTCGCACTGGTTGAACGACGTGCAGAAAATGGTGTTGGTCCGGTGTCGCTGTCCAATGGTAGAGAAATGGCGCTCCTTTGCAAGGCGTCTTTATGAAACGGTCCCATGTTTCGTTCAACGGCCTGCAGAACTGCCTCCAACGCCTTGGCATAAGCTAGGGGCAAGAGTCGAAAATGTTTACACTTTAATAAACATTTTTAATTGAATAAAATTTTAGTGTGTACTGTGAAGTGATGTGGTTTTGCAAGTGTATTCGCCCAAATCACAATTACGCCGCTTCAGTTGCGGTAGAACAATTTGTTTTTCAGAAAATCAAACCCATAACAACAATATTAATTTAACTCGACGTTTGGATCTTTACAAAGTTAGTGGCATATAATAACCAACTGTTGAAACTGATATACACCGCGATTTGTCAGTGTTTTTCACGGTCTCGAATCATCTTTATCTTAGATCTTATGTAAGTAAACTTTCCAAATGGGACTTCCATGTTGCTGGTGTCGAATCTTAGTGTGATGTAGTACTTTTTTTATTTGTTAGTTGAACATTTCATGTAGGATAATATGGATTTGATTTATACCGAACGAACAACGTGTGGTTTTTGACCAAGTTAAAATATGTAGGCTAGGTCATTGAACTTGCAGGTACGACTTATTGCACAAGTGTAAGTCCGACAAAAACAATTTTAAACTTTTTAAACAAAAATTAGATTTTAGACCAGGGGTGGGCAAACTTTTCAGTGCAAGGGCCGCATTCAAAAATTAATAATCTTATCGGGCCGCATGGTTTTTCACCAACGGCCGCCAATTGCTTGCTTGTTGTTTTAAAACAACTGATGTAAAGAATAAGGTTTGTATCATATATATACCATTTGAAGTCGCCTAAATTGCTCTGATTAACAATTTCTAACTTGTGCATAAGTTTAGCTGAACGGAGCTAACTGTTTATGACGTCATAAACTGTATTGTGACGATTTGCAGTGCCCGTTTTTTCGCATTGTTTGTACATAATAAGCGGATAAAAAGCCTGGCGCATGGTTACTAGACTGGTAATCTTTTTTCCTGTCCCACGAAATCTGCTTTAGCAGTTTGAAAATCAAAATATTTAGCAAAATAGATTGCGGCCGCAGGTTGTGCACCCCTGCGCAAAATTATTACATAGTATATTTTCAGCTTTATGAAAATACGTTTGTTCATGATTGTACAAACATTGGTTGAAACGCTACAATTGTAACTGTTTCAAAAAAACAAGCGTTTGTTGCAACAAAGGCGAAACCACGTTTTTTGTTGATAAAGTTCTTGTTCCAAAGTTTGGGCGTCAACAGTGCAAAGTGGGCTGTATTTGAAAACGTGAATCGCTTTTACTTTTATCGAACGAAGAAATTGTGTCAAGTGACGATTTGCATAATAACGTGGCAGGCTAAAGCACGTGAAAAGTATCTGTGTTTAGTTCCAAAGTATCGTGCGGGTACAGATACTGCACATGATATTGGTTTTGGCAAGTCGCACCCCCGGTATTTTTAAAACTCTGCGCCTGTGCTCATAGTACTATTCAGCGTTACTCGGAAACATTTGGCGGGCCGCATGAACTCCTTTGCCGGGCCGCATGCGGCCCGCGGGCCGTAGTTTGCCCACCCCTGTTTTAGACGCTTGGTATCGGTTAACCCAGTGGTTCCTAACCGGGTTTCGATCGAAAAACAACGAAATTTTGTTGGCAGCAAAAACTTATTACTTCATCTTTTTCATGTTTGTGTACAGATGTTAAAAATACAATGCTTCATTTTGGTAAAAACTAAAAATTGCCGGAATTAAAGCAATCATCAGCAAGATGCTTGTATTATTCTGTTAGAATTTAACAAAATGACAAACAGTACTTGTTGCCACTACGTTTGAACAAAAGCTTATTACGACCCAGCAAACAAAATGGGTTAAAAACCTAGGATGTAACTTTGGGGTTCGACCAAAGGCTAAAGAATATCGTAGGGGTTCGGCCGTTATAAAAAGGTTAAGAACCACTGGGTTAACCCTAATTCGACCACAGTAAAGCAACACAGAGTTTTGTTGTTAATGAGATCAAAACAATGGAAAAATTGGAACACAAGAAAACTAAACTAAATGAAACCGGAATTGGTCTTGCTGCATGTGCAATTTCTAAGTGAAAACCCTTCTCAAGTTCAATGCCCTAGTGTGTGCAATAGATTTTTTGTATTTTGGTTGGTTAATGTCTGTTTTAGGACTTACGAAAAGAAACGATTTTGAGATAAAGACTGAATACAGTAACTTTTTTGAACCTACCTTCATGATTTTTGTAGAAAAGACAATTATTGGCACAGGTGTCTGGATCTGTCTGCCAGAAAGTGGATGCACACATACATAATGGTGGCAATTCCATCTTGTTCTGCTCAACTCTTTCACGGAGCTGAGACTTCATAGCACGAACGAACCTTCAAACAATTACCGAAAAATATTACCAGTAATTAATGTTTATCAAACTTCACGTAAGGAAAACTTTTTTCCAATCATACAAAGAGTTGTAAGTCGATTTGGGATTTTAACGGTCAATTTCGGGCTTCAGTTTGAATAAAACAGACTTCATTTAGGCGTTGCTTTGAACTCAGTTACACTTGTATCGTAATGTTACCCAGATAAATTTAACTTTGGAGCCTAATTCAGAAGGTAGTTTCTAACAAAATCGGTTCGGCCCTTAATTTAACGCTGGAAAATCATTATTTTATTAGTTAGGGTCAAACAAACTTACAGAGACGTTGACCATATAATTATAATTCGAATGGTTGTGCTGCAGTGGTCAAAAACACAAGCTATTTCCACGTGATATTCAAACCACCGGCTTCAAAAGAAAAACGCATTTATTCTGATATCATCAACCGTTGTGTTTGAATGATGCTTTTTGACAAGCGCTTTGCTTAAATTTGTCTTTTTAATTACCTCAAGTCCTGTTTCTCCTTCCGCACTTTTGTTTGTTTCGCTCTGGCACGCTGACGTTCTTCCTTCTTCACTTGCTGACGTAATTGCTCGTCCGCTATCCGGATTGCGTCCACCTGATCACGTGACTTTTGTTCGATTTCGGCCCTTTCACGCTCTTTGGCCTCCCGAAGCCTAAAAAACAAATTTACGATGATTGTACGTTAACTACAGTTTGTCTGTTGCCTTGTGATAATATATGCTCTGCCAACATGTCTAGGTCCTATGTTACAGTAAAAACTTTACAATTTTTGTCTGAAAAGTTGGGGTCTGTTAATTTGTTTCATACGCAAGGTTTCATTGGTGACGAAAATGCGTTAAATATCGTCTGATGATGAATTCACACATAACAGTATCTTGCAAGGAAATTTGTCAATAGTATTTACAGTATTTTCCAAATTTTGTAACGAAAACCAATACTATGCAGGAAAGTTAAACTCAAGGGCAGTCTTCAATGAGTAAAACCGGCGAGATATTTCCGGTCATGTTAATGTTATGCGTTGGGCTTGGGAAATCACGAAGCATTGGGCATTAAATTAAGATATTTGGTCAATTACCAGAGGTACAATACAGCCAAATCTTGAACTTGGAAACATTTGTACATCTCGCAGATTCAAATAAAAGTATTTACAGTAATCAGCAACATGTTCAGATTATACAGTAAACCTTGGTTAAACCGGATTCGGTTAATCCGGATCTTCTCCCAATTCGGACAAAATTGGAGCTAGAAATGATTTGTAATGTGGTAGAGCTTGAATTAATCGACATCGGAACCTTGTCTAATCGAGACAGATTTTTGTTCCAAACGGGTCCGGATTGAGTGACTAACCAAAGTTTAGTGTAGTTTTCTATCTGTTTTTGTTGTATTTTGGCTGAGAATTTCTCTAACCTTTCAACACGTTGTTGGTGATCACGCATCCGTGCTTGTTCTCTGGTTCTTTCCCGTTCCGCATCAGCAAACACTCGTCGTGACAACCACCTCGCTCGCTGATTAGCTTTCCGCTCATCCAGTGCGACAGCACCCGGGTGAAGTACAGGCGGTTTAAAACATTCCACTGCTCAAGTAAATACAATAGATTTCAGTTCACACAAGAAGGGATCAACGTTACCGCTACAGAATTGAAAGGTTGTGGGTTCAAATCCCGCCAGTGTTCGATATTTTTGTAAACACGAAACTTCAGTTATTTATCTTTTTTTTAAAACTTTTTATAATCCCATGTACATGAAAATCCACCAAACGCAAGAAAACACAAATTACATTTTAAATAGATATTTTACTTACCTGAATTTGACAGTAGTAAATATAAAAAATGTTTTGTAACAAATACACCAGTTTAAAATTTCTTGTTTAAGTCTTATTGTGACATAAGATTGCAATAAAGGTTGGGAAAAAATGTAATAAACACCTCCAAGTTGTATCTTTCGGCCACCGTTTCTCCTTGGCACAATATTCTCAGATATTCTTAGTGGCATATCTCCCGCCTCTGCTGATTTGCTTACGTGGTGAGATTGAACAGGCATATCATCACACTGAACCACCTCACTGCAGAAAAGCGATCATTATTAAAAAAGCCCTTATGCTGAACTTGTCCAAATGGTCAATTTCTTGTCATCAGATCATCAGATGCATTGGTGAGGCCTTATGGGTAGAAAATATTCACAACAAACTCGTAAAAAATGTGTTGTGTTGGTATAGTACCAAGCATCCGATGTTAATGCTTAGTAAGTGAATTTTTACTCAACCTTATGCAAAGTTTAGTATATTTTGGTCAAGCCAAACCTTCAGATAAATAGGTGCAACCTGTGTAACAATTTACTTTTTTCTAGCTGGCGAATTTGTGTTTTGCTTAAAAGTGGTTCCAAATTGCTTACCAGCAGTTGTAGGTAAAAACCAATCGTCCTTTAATTGGTAAAAGTTTATTATAGATAGTGTAATTGGCATGGACTTTTAGGGCATGCCTTGTGCAATCTTGTGCTAAAATTACTAATACATTTAACATGTTTATGAGGCAACATGGAATATTGTATTGATGGTAGCTGTTGACATGTAGCCTATATTTTTGGATATAAGTGGTACATGACAGATTTTATGGATATGAGTTTTATGCAGATATATACTGTATGCTATCTATAGGTGGTGGGTTAGAAGAAAAAATGGGAATCACTGCGTTAAAACAATAGCAGTATAACTAGTGCCCAAACACAAATTGATAGGTATTGAATACCTTTTCCAGTGGTGGGAATCAACATTAAAATGTACAACACTGGGTATTTTAGAGGAAACATGACAAGGTGGAAGGTGTAATGAGTCCCCTGCACCATCATTCATGTTTGGAGCTGTAGAAATATCTGTAAGCCTCTCAGAATCATCAATTTTTGAAGATAAATCTACAGAACAACTAAGATTAAGAAAAATAAATTATAATTTTTGACCAAAAATTACCTAAACAAATGATAACTAAAAATGGTGTCAGATTTGCTACATACTAAACAGAATTTCATTTACAAACTGTTTTGCTAAGATTTGTCAAAAATTTCTTATTTAAAATTTTGAGCATGAACATAAAGGAACACCTATTTTCGTGGAGGATAAACCAACCAATAAACTTTAGTTGTAAGTCCCACAACTGAAAATTGTTAAGGCTGGAATACAAATGATTCAACCAAACTGAAATAATAAAGTATTTTTTCTTACTTTGAATAATTGACTCCTGGACAGATTTAAGGGCAACATCATCTGGTGCTGATACAGCAGGAACAGTTTGTACTTCATGATCTTGCTCATTAGGAATTTCAGGTGCTTGGTCTTCAGAAAAATCATCTGCCTGAGTTCTTACTGCTGATTTCTGGGATGACAAAACATGCAATAAAGTTTAGATTGAGCTTTTAGATTGAGGAGAGGCACCAAGTCAAATGTACAAGTTTAGTACTCAAACACCAAAACAGTGTTTATACCAGAGTAAAATGCATGAATTCAGCATACATAAATTATAAACTACGATGTATAATTATATAGGTATAAATAAAATGAAAATCATTTGGAACACCAATCTAAAGAATTTTATGATATTTTTGCCCTTAGACACTCTTCTCATACATAATCCCCAACTAAAAGCACTCTAAAACATTCATAAACCCTGAACGTAAATTTCTTCTGTAATCAATTTTCTTCTGTAATGATGTTTTCTGTTCATCGAAATGTGTTTTGCAGTGAAAATTGAGGCGAATCAATTTTATGTTGTTAAACAAACACTGACTCATATTGTGTAAATTTCCATAGGGTTTGAAATGTGTAAAATGTGTACCAGGAAACTCACATCTCGAGTTGAACTTGTTCCCCAAACTCCCCCTGGCAGGAGCAACTTTGTTGAGTCTTCATTCGAAGATGGTGTAGGTTTGCTAAGAGGAGCTATAAGATTTTGCACCAGACGTTTTCTAGCCTCTTTTACCAAACCTTCATGCTCTTGTGACCTTTCATCCAACTTTGCAATGGGCTAAAAAATGCACAGGACAAAAACTTCTGTTAACCGCTATCATGCCATGATGGTACACAAAATAGCAAAGCACCAAACTGGCCCTCAAACTTTGGGCATTAAATAACTGGTTCACTTAAAAGTAAAAATGATGTTGAGATTTGTAGACATTAATGAACTAAGTATTAATGTTACACTTTCAATATAGCTAAATCATTTAAGATGTAAAACCTATACTATTTCAAAAAGACTTGTGTTACAACAAAAAATGATTAAATGTAAATACTGCTGTCATAAAACTGAAAAGACTTGTTTCTGGGAATGAATGGTGCATCAATGAATTTACTTTAATTACCAACAAACAATTCAATTAAACCTCAACAACTATATGTTTTGGTATGCCTATTCTTTAGAATGCTTGTTTAGGGCATTAATATCAATGGTGAAATTAACATTTGAAAAGAAAAGAAATGTCAGACCAAATCACAATCCTGGCCTTACTTGAACTTTTTCTGGAATGTCTGAATAGGGAAGCTCCACAGCTGAAATCTTTCCAGAACAATCAATAGTAATTGGGTTGACATTATATGAACACCTGTTCTTCTTTGGTGTAGCTTTTTCTGCTGCAGAAGCGCTTCGGTACAACATATCAATTTCATGCTCCATCTAAAAACAAAAAATAGTTTTAAACAGAATAAAGTGAACACCATCTTTTAAAGAGAAAAATAACACATATTTGTTACAACTTGTTTTTCTTTGTTTACCTGTTTTGTTTCCATGTTTGCTACATTGCTTCTCTGCAAATAAGCAGCTCTTGTTACTCTTCGTTTAACATCCTTTTGAAACTTCCTCAGTCGTTCAGTTTTGTCTCTGTTAGCTGCATTAATTCTCTGCTCTTCAAGTTCGGCATTATGCTAAAAACAAAGCAACAAAATGTCTAAATATCAAGTTAACTCCATCAGGTTGTCACAAACTAAATGTAGCAGCATAAAAAAGTTAGAACTGGTTAAAGCAGTAGAACTTACTGATGCTTCGTTTGTTTCAACGTGGGGTTGAACTTCAATCCAAACTCCATCAGGTACCACAGGTTCAGGTCTGGTTCCAATGACATTTAAATTAACAAGTGGAAGCCTATTCATTTTAGGGCAGTTTCAACTAATATCCAAAACCTACCAAACGCTATCTTTGCTAAATCGCTGTACAAGTTTCAATTGTTGGTCACGAAAAAACGTTTGAATGGGGATTTGTTCCGCACCGGTGAATACAAAAAATTACAACGGTCACGCATGATCAATCTTTTAATTTTATTTGGCCCTTGGAATTATTTTGTGATAAAATTGTAAAGGTAAATGTATTTAAAATGTTTGAACGAATACATGTGCTTAGACTTTGCAATATAGCACGATAGTTGTAATATTAAATTTTGTCTGCAGGCCATTTTTGTAGATTTGTGACGTCAAAGTACAATAACCAATCATGCCGCAGCAACGCTTGGGTGACTTTGGCGCATAAGCTTTGAACCAAACCAATTGATCGAATAGATTAGAATAGAGAGACTTTGTATTCATGGAGATGACCGTCTTAGGCTAAATTAGCCACATTTTTGTCTGTATTAAAGTGCCGATAGTCGCTGCATTTTGCTTGACTTTGTATACGACAAAACGGCAAGCTTTGACGTAAACCTAATACGGTCGCTTGTATAACGTTTTTTTTTTGTTACGTTTTGTAAAGTATTTTTTTGACCAGCTTTACAATAGCACTATTGTTTGTTTGTATCGTTGATCATTGCGTTTATTGGTCACATAATACTATGGAAACATCAAATATTCTGTAAAATGTGCAGCTGTTTTGTTGTATTGCGTTTTGCAACGTTATGCATGTTAATTGTTAGGATTTGTTACCCTAGCAACAGCACAAGCCACCTATCTGTTTGTTGTTTTCGTGACTTAATAGTTGACATATTTCATTCAAAACTAAAAAAATAGTTTGTTGGCTTTTAAAATATTTTTTTGCTGATGGAAGTTTTGTAGTGCAAATTGTAGCACAAGAAAAATGGATGATGACGAAAAGGTACTTTTTGTCCCAACAATTACAAATTGATATTTTTTACTACTAAAGCTTTTTATTCTTCTCTTTTTCTGTTTTCATACAATAAAAAAAAACAATGAACATTGTTTTTGATTTTTTTTCTAGCCTTTGCTTATGCCAGATGATCGGTCAACGCTAATATCTGGTTCACCTGCTCCTAACCATGCCTTGCAACTTGTAGACCAACTAACACCTATATCCAGAATATTGCAAGGCCATAAAGTATATACCAACTATTCATTGTTTGCTTTCCTGTTAAGTAAAACAACTATAAAGTTCATGCGAATTCTTGAATTGTAATACTGTTTCGGTTTTTAAAATCTAAATGACAGAAAGTGTGACACTAAGATTAGATTGTTGGGTATGAAAACAACGTAATTCAATAAATATATATATACCTACAAACTATGCATACATTTTGCTGTTTCCGAGTTTTTTGAAAATTGTTACTAATATTTGTGTTGATAACATGTACTTATGTTTTAGACTGTGGATATTTGTCAAACTGATTCTCCTGGACTGTCTCCTGCACCAGCAACCCCTATAAACATTTATAAAGTAAGTTATGTTTTTTCATTTTTGTACACAACACAAATGATTTTTGAAACCCTGTTAGATAGTTATCAATCGTCCTTATGTTATATTTATATCTACATATTATGCAACAGATGAAAATTCAAGAGCTGGAACACAAAGTGGAAGTGTTAAAAAGGGATAAAGACAGGTTACAAACAAGTTTAATGTCAGAGCAACAAGCGAAAGAAAATACTGAATGTATAAATATAGAAATGGAACAAAGAATAAAATTAAATGGTAAGTTTTCTCACTTTGTTGTGGTTATTTTTTTGCATGTTATGTCTGCATATTACAAGTATTGTTTGATGTAGATCAAAAGCTTGCACGGAATAAAAAAGAAATAGAAGAACTACGACAAGAAAATGATAAAATGTGGTCTTTGACAGAAGAAAGAGATGACTTGTTTCACAAAAATGCTGTGTAAGTTTGCTTAGGCTCTTGAAATACTACTTGACAATGGTTGTTTAGGCTGTAAATTCCATCATTAAATAATTGCCAGAACCTAAAATAAAATCTGTTTTATTAAAAGTAAAAAACATAATTTCAGAAATGAATATTTTTGTTTTGTATGCAATAAATTGGTTGTTTTAGATATCGTCAGCGTCTTACAAAACTGAATGAACAAGAAGATGAAATTGCAATCCTCCAAAGAAGTGTCCAACATTTAACAGAGAGAAATTCTGAATTGCAACAAGAGGTAAATGCATTAAGAGGCTTACATATATGAAGGTTTTTTGCTAAATGTAATCGGTTGTATGCTTTAGCAACTATAGAATGGGTGGGGCTGACCTGTTTTTGTTTACAGGTTTCAAATCTTAATTCATGCAAGTCTGACAGAAGACAGTTAAATGAAACAATTGCACAACAACAGTCCACGATTGAGGAATATCAAGTTACCTGCTCAATGCAAGTAAGTGTCTCCAATCACATTTTTATTAAGTAAACCAATAATTTCTGTCACATTTAGGACATTATTATTGATTCTCTTTGTGGTAACAGAAAATCTGACTGCAACTTTTTGAAATGTCTGACCCACTATGACTTGACATAACAACCCTTTTGACATTATAATATACTTTAGGAACAGCAGCTTAAAGGTCTGCTTGAAAATGAAGGCAAGCAAAAACAGGAATATGAAATGTTAAAGGAGCTCTTTGATGCACAGAAACTTGAAATTAATGCAAATGGGACAGGTATGATAAAGGCTTATTGTAGATCACAAGTTCGGGAAATGTTTATTTCCAGGCTGAAATCAGTGTTAACAGTGTTGTAAAAACAAATTAATTTCGCTAAAAACTTCAGTGTCTAGGGGCTTATTGTAGACTAAGAGTTTTGTGTTTTAATTCCAACTTGTTTTCAGCAACCCCTGATGGCTCATTCTTTCAGGGTGAAACAATGAGTGTTGTCACACAAATTGAGGTACTTTTTTAAAGTTTTTGCTGTTTAAAGTGTCAGCAATTGCTTCGTTTTTGTTTTTTCTTGGTTTAATTACAGTTGCTTTTTTGTTCATACTATTGGTGCCTGTCTGTTATAGCAGTACTGTTTGTTAATGTGTACATTCAGCTAAATAATGTTCCTATGTGTATAAATTCATTGATCGTTTAGGTCCAAGAGCTAAAAGAGAAATTGGATGAATTACAAGGCAGTTGGTTGGAACCTCAAAAGGTCGTTGATCTGAAACAAAAACTGGAAGAAAGTGTTAAAGGCATTTCAGCTGAAAAGGTGACAAATATAAACATAATAGAACAACATTGAATAAACGTTCAAGATACATGAATATCTTTTTTAACAAATGGGTTTAGATATAAGATCCTAACCTGTGGGTAATTACCACAAAAGGGAAAACTGGACAGTTTCTTAGTTTTGTGTGTCACATTCGATAATTTTAGTTTTGTAAAATGGGTTAAAATGAAAAATTCATCTAGTTATTCTTGGGGACAATGACCATGAAAAGGTTAAGAACGAATGGCCTGAACTATACTTCAAATGTAGAAAACTCTCAAACTTTTGTTTTTATATCACAGGCCCGATATAAGGAATTGTTTCAAGACTACGAACGGCACCTAAAGACCATTAGTGCATTGGAGTCTGAAAACCAAAAACTTCATGAAACAATTAACGAAACAAATGAAGAATTTCAAACTGTGCAACAAGATCTGAAAACAATTAGTAAAAATGCAGACTCTGTCATAAAAAGTCATGAAGAAGTGGAACAAGAACTGGATTCAATAAAACAAAAAAATGCTCTGCTTCTGACAGATAAGGAAAGCTTGATCGAAAAGAATGAAGCCTTGACGCAAACAATATGTAAGATAAAATCTTATAATAAAAAAGTTTTTGTTTAAATCATGTTTATTTTTACCAGATAACTGCCATGGGACATTTAAAAGTGTGAAGTCTCAATTAACTAAAATGTTGCCTGATATGGAAAATGCTAACCAGGTAATACCTATTTTTTTGCAATCAGTGTAAAAGTTCCGTTATTACAAGATTTTTTGTATAAATTCTTTAGGATTTATCATCAGCTGAACAAAATGAAATCTGTGTTAATGAATTTCCATCACAACTTAGTGAAGTTGTTGAAGAACTTCAAACATTTATACAAGATATAAAGGTATTGTTTATTTTTAAGCAAATTTTCAACTTAATATATGTGAAATTGCTTTGATGGCAAAATTTTCATAATACTAAACAATTTGTATGGTTTTATTTTAGATGGAAAATGCTATATCCAACAAGGAAAATACTGAGCTATCAGATCATATGACCAGTCTTAAAGACGAAAATAAATCTTTTGTAGCATCTCTTGAAAACTTGAAATCGTTACTTAACACTACAACAACTGAACTTAATAAAGAAAAAGTGGAGCATGCTAATGTACAGTCCAAATTAGGTTTGTAAAATGTTTTGACCAGTCAGATACTTTTATTTACCAATATTTTTTGCTTGTTTTTTTGTGTGCAGTTGATCTGAGTAATGAATATTCTGAATACAAATCAAACACAAACAAGGAAAATGAAGACCTGATCAATGAATTGCAACAAGTGAAAGCACATTCGCTTGGCCTACAAAATGAAGTATGTTAGAATAAACAAAAAAATGGGATTTAAATAAGAAAATATTTCAAATCTCGATTCCTAAT
Source organism: Phallusia mammillata (assembly GCF_965637545.1). Taxonomy (NCBI): domain Eukaryota; kingdom Metazoa; phylum Chordata; class Ascidiacea; order Phlebobranchia; family Ascidiidae; genus Phallusia; species Phallusia mammillata. The sequence goes on from NC_137254.1 coordinate 22,179,761, forward strand.
CCCTTTTTTGCCAACATTTTGGATACATTTTTCCAATGTAAAAATTAATTGGCTAATGAGGACAGAAAAGTATTTTAACCAAGTAATGAATGAATCTAAAGGAAAAGTTTATAACATTGTTGCACATTCAGAACATATATTTTTGAAAAAAAAACTGTTTTAACCTATAAATTTAAACCAAGCACTTCAAAACTGTGTTAAGTGTGCTAAAAAAAAACTGTTTTTGATTATAAAGAACAAGGAACTTCAGCAGAAAATAAAAGACCATTTTTCGACAATACAAGCTATGCATACAGCATGGTTAACTCCTGAGAAGGCAAACCATATGTTGACTGAAATACAAAACACCAATCGGAAAGTAATTGAACTGGAGGTATGTGGTCAATTTGCATATCTAATATTTATTGAAACTCCTATACTTGAGTTTTGACCATCAAGCATCGCCGAATGATTCTTAAAGGGGAGATTTTCCATTTGTTAAAGGTTAATCAAAAGCGTTTATCAGCCAGCACAGCAAACAAATTCATATTTTTTCTTTAATTTTGATGCTTTCTTTATAAGTCTTATCCAAAAACTTGCATTGTACATAGTGATGGGACGGGTACCCGGTACTCGGTATCGATGGTATTGAACGATTTCAGTGGTATCGATACTCGTACTCGGTATCGAAATATTTTGTCTCAGTTTTCGATACCAACGTGCGAGTACCGAAGGCCGATTTACACCATAAGAATACGGGCAACTTTATGCCAATATTTGCTTCGGACAGCACAAAATCGGGAAAAAGTTCCGCCAGTTTACGTATATATTTTTTGCTATCACTTGGTGATTACATTTTTCGGCGTGTGTGTGTGCACGTCTGTACCCCGACCATAGTAGATAAATTAGCCAGTGATATACAACTAAGTACAAGACTACACTTAAGTACTCGGTAATCGTACTCGGTATCGAAGGTATATACATGTGGTACTCGGTATCGGTACTCGCTTCAAAACCTGGTATCGTCCCATCACTAATTGTACAATATAATTATAAAAAACTAAAAATTTTTCATCACTGTAGTTCCCCTGAAGCAATTATGCAGACCATCAATGAGGACAAACTCATGTATGAATCAGATTATTTAGATAGCCTTGTGGCTAGGCTTACTATAATTATGTACTAGAATATTAAATTTAGGTAAATGTAAAAATGACAATGTAAATTTATTTTATGTTACCTTATTAAAACTGAGACTACTCTTTAACAGAACATACAATGATTTTTATGTAAATGTATGTTGGTATTTCTTGGCAGGAAAAATGTAACACACAGGCAGACCTGTATGTGGAGGAGGTTGCCACTCTTAAGACGCAAGTTGAGAGTTTAACATCAGAAAATGATCGTCTGTTTACAACTCTGGAAGATTTACGGACAGAAAGAAGTAAATGAATAATAATGACATAGTACATAAGTTGTGCCTTAATTTGTAAAAAAGAAAAAAATCTGTATCTACACATTAACTAGCAATGTAATATTGGAGAAGTTAATTGTTACATATTGCACAGTTTAAATAATTTCGAATTGTAGCAAGCTGAATAGGCATGCTCTTTTCTTTTCGCGTGTGTAAAAGACTCAGTTGCAAGTAAATCACAATGTATTATTTGGCCAAAATGAATTTTTCTAAAAAAGTTGCTGAATTCGGTCAAATAAATTTGGCTTCAGTACTTCACTGGTATCAACTAAAAACGGTGGTGTTTTTCTATAGATGATGTTGAAGAAAGGCACTCAACAAAATGTGAAGAACTTGAAGCAAAGTTGCAAGCAGCTTATTGCAATAATTCCCAAGTAAGTCCACTTTACCAAATACAAACAGTATACTAGATGCAATGCAAATACTTAATGCTATTTTTTCTGCATGTTTGCCACATAATTTTTGTTCATAAACTTTTTTGTTGTTAAAAATCATAAATGTGCTTTTGTAGGAATTTGCCAGTCAGTTAGAAACTCAACAAGCACAATGGAAACAAGAGCTGGAATCACTAAAAGCAGAGCTAGAAGAATCTGAAAATTTATATTTCCAAAAGTGCATGGATATCGCCAAGTTAAAAAAAGAAATTGGTAAGCTCAGTTAAAAATAAGGTTATAGTTGTGCCTGTATATTTTGGGAACAAAATGATGCGACTTTTCAGATGATTTGCAAGCGAAATTCACAATTGAAACAGAAAAAAATCAGTCATTGCAAACAGAAAATGATATTTTGCAAGAAAGTAGAGATTCTGTGGTGAAAAAGAACGTAGAAATGGTAGGTGGTGTTTTGTTTGTGGTTTTTAAGCACACAAAAATACCTAAAGTAAAAAAATCAGCCTAAATTAATATAGGCCAACTGTATTTGGCTCGCAACAAGCCATCATAAAGATATAGAATGTAAGGAAAAATCTTTATGCTGTGATTGCAGTTGGCTGAAAATGCAGACTTGACCCAGAAGTTACATGAACTAAACTCATTGTTGGGAAGTCAAGAGCGTGATTATGCTGATCTTAAACAGGTAAAATAACTCATAGAAATTTGTATTTTAGCATTCCCAGGGTAGAACTATGTTGGAAGCATGATTATTGCTTTGCATAGAATAGCCAATCTGGAGCTATCCAAATGTAACTTGGTTTCATGTGTTGCAATCTTTTAGTTAACTGTTACGGCACATGTGCACACTCTTCAATTATTTGTTGGTAGAAATCACAGTAGTTTTGTTAAATAGGTGGTGAAAAAACGACAGAAAAATATTGTCAGAATGAGTTTACAACTTTATGACTTCAAAAAATGGAATAAGATGTGGTATTATAGATTTGATTTGACGATTTAAAATTTTTTGTTCTGCATTAGCCATAATTACAATGTATTATTTGTTTTCAAACAAGATGCTTTGCAAGCTATTGTGTGGGGTTTCTATGCATGATGTAACAAATTTTATGTTTTTGAAGGAATTTTCTGCCAAAGAATCTGAGTTGCAAAGAGACTTGGACGAAATGAAAAACAAATTCAATGAACTACTGCAAACTCTTCAGGAAAGTGAATCCAAAAACAACCAAAGCAACCTTGAAAATGGTTTGTTTTTCAACTATCCATAACCAGTTTTCTGCAACTAAAGTTGTGCGGAAATTTGCCGACTCAAATTTTAAAAAAAAACTGATTTTGACTCTGACCAAAAACAAAGTTCTGTAAATTGTTGAATTTATCAATGCTTTTTGACAATGACTTCGCAATCCCGGTTACGTTGCAATAGCAATGAGTTTTTTATTCATTTATCATAGCAAATTTTTTTTTCAGTTGATGTTTCCTACAACGAATTTGAAATAGTTGATGACAATCCTACAGTAGAAGCCAATGACAAGGTAATGCCGCAAAATAAATCATAAGCAAAAACACATAAGTGAGGCAGAAAACATGTTTTACTGTGCATTGGTTCCTACTGAAACATTGCTATTATATTGCAGCTAATTTTGGAAGATTTGAAAAATCAGCTGATTTCTGCCAACACACGAATTGAAGAGTTAGTGCTGGAACATGCACAGCAGGTACCTTTTTTAATACAGAAACCCTAAAAATTTTGACCAATTTGGCACCATTGTGCAGCTTGGTTAGAGAGAACCTTTAAAAGTCATTGGTAGAATTTGGCGAACTTAGGCAATTTCCATCTATTTAGTCTAAAACATATCTCTTTTTAACACTTGGTGACCAAGTATGTGACATGTCAAATTTATTCTAGTTGCTATATAAATCCACTACCACAGTGTTAATAGGAACATTGTACAATATATGGTCTTGAAAAGCGACGCACAATATAAGTTCTTTAATAGTCTTTTCATCCTTTTATTACTCTTGGCAGAAGGAAGAAACGTTGTCACAATGTCACGCGGACACAGAAAATTATACAAAGCAAGCGGATGAATTAAACGGAAAGATCGTTGTCTTGGAAACCGAGCTCCGTCACAAAGAAACTGCTCACAGTGAAGAAATTAGTCGCGCTTGGGAAACCATTGCACATCGAGAGGCGGAAATTCGTCGCTTGCTGGAAAAACACAAAACCGAGCTACTGCGCATGCGCGAAGAACGTCAGGAGGTTGAGGAGCGCGTCACGGAGTTCGAGAATCGTTACGTCACGGCTCGACGCGAGATTGGAGTAAAAGAACATGAAATTGAAACAAGTGATATGAGACGCAAAGAAGTCGAACAGCAGCTCGTTCAGGCGAAGATTGAACATAAGTTTGCTGTCGAGAGACTTGAAGGCGAAACGAGAGAGTTGCGAAAAGAGAAAAAGGAGCTGGAACACCAGGTGATCCAAAATATTGTTTTTTGTCCTGGTTACACTAGAGTTTGTAAACCTGGCCTTAACTACAGCATCAACTTGTTTAGTGACCAATCTTTGTTTATAGTAAAGCCTTTTGTAGATTAATATTAATGTACTGTCATTGCGTGCTTAGTACAGACGGGTCCGTTTAGTCCAATAATCCAAATGGCGTGGTGTAGTGAAACTATAACTTCTTCGCCTAATCCAGATTGCTTATGCGATTAACCGAATTCGCATGTTAACTACCATATTTTTTTAAACAATCGATCTACTGAACCGCATCCCAAAAAATCAAATACATTTTTTCATGTTTAATTGCCTGTAAATTCAAGTCACATTACCATTATCTCGGTACAATAATAACAAACGTTAGGTTAACATTTGCCATTTGCTAGGTTACCAATGCTTACAAATGGCGTTAAAAGTGTTTTGATATGCATACAACAAACAAACACGAAATTTTACCATGTTTAATGTTGTATTTACCCTATAGCTTGAAATCTCCGGGAACAAATCGGGTCATTACGAATCCCAGATCAAGAAAAGCGACGCTGATCTTGTTCACCAGAAGGTGGAGTACGAGAGCAGGTGAACATAAATCATTCCACACAATGCTATGAATATTATTCTCCACCATGGTTTAACGCAACTTATAGCCGAATGCCTAAAAAGTTTTGTACATAAATGAATGAAACTTGAAATGTACTAAAAAAAACTGTGTAACGTCTCCTTTTTCAGTTCGAACAACCGCAATTTGCCACATATTGAACAATGGCCCATTGACGTGGTTAACTGTACGTAAACTTTATGTCATGTGTTGCAGAATTATTTCGCTGGAGGGAAGAATAAAACAGCTTGAATTTGATCTCTCCCACTATAAGAACAGGAGGTCATCCGTCAATACATGCGACATGAATGAGGTGAATACATTTTTACTATTGATTTGCTTATAGAATCATTAAGCACGAGTACAGCAGTCCAGAGTTGTAACAGACCTAAAATTGGAGCCCAAACCCGGCCCGAACCCGAATCGTTTTTGAGAAGCCCGTTCAGGCCCGAATGTTTGATTGACAGGCCTATACACTGAAGCCTTAAGAAAAACACAGATAACAAACACAAATGACAATTGGTCTTGAACAGGGCGTTTTAGGACTGTTTGACAGTTAAAAAAGTACTGACACAGAGTGTAAAGTCGGCCCCGAATCAAGCCTGTTTTTTGAAGAAACCCAAGCGAGTCCCGGAAAGACTCCTGTCGTGGGTTTGAATCCTTCGGAGGCTAGATTTTTTTAGCCAACGACTTGCCATATGGAAATGCTTGGTGACCGACTGATTCGGTATAACGCATTCAATGGGCCTGGCGTACTGTACTGTAAATCAATGTTAACGCTGACAATACGGTATCTAAAGTTTAGCCTATTTTGCCACTATCAAGAATATCTCTTATATTTCGTTGGGTCGTCTTTTGTGAAATAAATATAATTTAAGATCCTTTTATGTTCATAGAACGGCACGATTTTGACTCCCAACAAACTTCTACGGTCACTGAGTGAAGATTGTCTTGCAACGCCAACTAACAAGTTGGAATTCCGTGACAGAGTGAAGTGTTTAAGTAACGATTCGCTCAACGATTCCTTGGTAAGTTTTCATTATTTCCATCACGTTAAAAATCAATATGCTTTAATATGAAATTTAGGCAACTTATACTGTATGTATTGAAAGTGATAGGTGTTCAAAGTTGCATATTTAGGCTATGTTTTTAGAGTTTGGTTTGGGGGGTGTCTATACTGCTGCTATTGATGAACACAGTTTTTATTCTTTTTTACTACTTTACAGGAATTTATCAAGCCACATCCGGTGATGCACCATGTAAGGGGAAACACCTCCAGCTGTAAGTTGAATTTTATGAATGAGCTTTTTCACCGGACTCTTGAATTTATAACCATTCAAAGCAAATATGCTTGGACGATCACTAAAGCTATAATTTAGTCGATTTTTAAGCTTCTTTACTAAATGAGTAATTGAAGACCGACATTCCCAAAATTGCCGATGCAGCTATTTTTTAAAGCTGTTACGTTTGGTTTGTTATCATTTCCTGGATTTGGGTTTGTGAATATTAATAACTAAACATTTGTCATCAAAAATTTGCACAAGCCTGGAATTGCTTTCTGTACCTAATTTTTTTAAAAACATCGTCACACGCTGTATTTGTTCATGCAGTGAGTTCCACTTTGTCACTGGACACTCCGACTAAATCGTCCCTTAGTCGCAGCTGTATGAGTGTAGAAAGCAGTATGCTTGGACTTCCCAACAACCAGCAGCAGCAGAACAGTCAACCCCCGCACGCATTTAGTAAGTTGGAATGTGTTTTGTACGCACCAGTGCCTGTAAATCATACCGCGTCAGGTCTACAAGGTTTATGAATTCAAGTTTCAACTAAAAACTGTACATTTACGAGTTAATTTTGTGTCATTTTTTTACAACCTCATTATTTTCACCATAGTGTGTTCTACTATATGGGGCTTAGAATTGCTTTGGGTTTGACAAAAAACATCGTGTAATCAAAAAAACGTATTTGTTTTGTTTTAATTGTAGGCACCGGAGATTTAACACAGGACGCATGGCACTTTATGCCATCACCTTCACACGCAAGCAACGTGGAACTATCCAGTAGAAGAATGACGATGGGACCAAGTGACTTCATGCACAGACAAGCGGGAAGGCCAAGCCTTCTAGGTCAGTATCGTTCTTAGCCTATCTCGCTCCCTTTGCACAGACTGCAAAGCCAATTAGGAGACTAGTTTAAGTAACTGGTATTGGCCATGTTAGATAAGCCCAGTTTTTTTCTAATTGTTAGAAATTTGTTTGTAAAAATTGCAACGGTTTTGGGTGGCCAAGAAACGAGCGTCACGTATGACGTCACACCGAAATGACGTAACAAAAGATTTATAAAGCAGGGTTTAGGAGTCGTTACAAATTTACCGATTCCTAATTCACGCTATTACAAAAAAGACTCCCGCTTTGACTCGACCTTAGAAAGTGTGACTCCAGAGTCCAACTCTGACTTAACTCTGTAACAAAAGCACCTTGAAAAAACAACGTACAGTACTCAAAACTTTTCAGTTATAAAAAATACTTGTGTAGTGATACTTCTACTGTATAACGCAATTTTATTTTTTTACGAGCTTTAAAATCCTCATTGACGAATACCTATGATTTTGACATTCTGCGAAACAATCAATACATTTGCTAACTTTAATAGCTTGCTTAATGGTGCCTGCAATACTGACCTTTTGACCCCGGAATTGACAATACCTCAAGTCTTATGTTTCAGGCTTCTCTAGGCGCACTTCATTTGAAAATGAGAAGGCGTTATGGGAAGAAATATCGATTTTACAAAGTCAACGAGCCAGGGATAAGAGTAGGGCTAAACCATGTGGCACGTCATACTGTTTCTCTACAATTTTTGGCCCTTGCCACTGCATGAAAGCTTGTACTATGACTTAGTTTGAATTCAAACTATGTCATTTTTGCTCAATAGGCTTTTTTGAACTTCGAAAACTGGTTATTTAAGACCAGGGGTCACCAAACTACGGCCGGATCCGGCCCGCGAGGTTATTTCATCCGGCCCGCGACCCACATTTTTTGGTTTGCCAAACCGTATTGATACCATTGTAACATTCAACAATTAATCTCGTCCTTACGAAAGTTTTCCTGTCGCGATTTATAGAATTGGTGTTACCTAGTTTCATAGGAATACAACGCCCTGGACCAATCCAAAGCCAGTTTGTTACGTCACAGACAAGCCTACAAGTGTCAATTGTGCGCAAAAATGGCCTTATTTTGTTTGAGGTGACGTAATATACAAGCATTGCTCTTAAGATGAGACTAACTATACAATTTATAGTCGCATCACCAGATTTTAAATGGGATTGTAGAAAGGCCATATCTTGGTGCACCTAGAAAAATCGCCCAGCGGCCTTAGTCTGGAAAGACGGCGCTAGGACATGTAAACTATGCGTCCCGCGCCAATTATTTTTAAACTTATCCGGCCCGCAGTGAAAAAAGTTTAGTGACGCCTGTTTAAGAGTGACAAGATTTTCAGTTAAAAATAGCGCCTACGATAGATCAGGGTTTTTTGGGTATTTTTAATTTGGTTCGGTATTTTGTCCGTTTTCATTTCACGGTGAGGCCTTTCCGTTGTGTAATCCGTAATCAACGCATTTAACTGCAAAAATGGTTAAAAATATTACTAAATTCGCACTAAACGCACACTCATTTCTTGTCTTTGCATTGTCTGGATATTACAAACTGCTGCTCTTCAACTGCAGCAAGAATAACCGCATGTCATGTTAAAGTTTGGGACAGCAGAACCACTAACATGCATGAAAAGCTAAAACATATGTGTGCATTTTACATGCCTGCAATAGATACGCTAAGACTAAAATGTATAAAAACAGCAAAAATGTTTTCATAATATAGACAAAAATAATCATATTGGCTTTAAAAATGTGTTGAACACATTTTGATACGCAGTGTATATTAACCCTTGAACAACTATGTTTTGTGTTGCCGTGTAGGACTGCCTGTGTTGGAAGAACCGGATGATCCCAACTACTCCTGCTCGTTGCAGCGAATCGCCGAACTTCAGAAACGAAACTCAATCCAACCGTCTCATCTTAAATCTTCGTATCCCATTGAAACACAGGTACATACTTGTTCGAATCAAAAAAAACATCAACCTCGATCTGCTAACTTGTGTTACACGAAATACCTAACGCCAAATGCATTTTTTTCATACTGTTTAAAACTTGAACAAAATTAAAATTACTCTGCGTATAGGTGCTTTACAACGGCTGCTTATATCACAGTAAAACTGTATGAATGACTGTAATGTCTAAATGATTTTTTAATGGTTAGTCTACGTGAAATTTTGTAACTAACGGATGGAAAAAAATTTAAATGAAAGCGTTCACTATCATTTGCGATGCCAAACCGCTTCTGTTAACACGACTTCTAACAAACACTTCAGTTGTAACTTAATCATGTGGCTATGCTCAAACTTTATTGACTTCTGATCCTGCAGACCTTTAGCAGCGACGGTTCGGCGCAGAATACCCGTGTAAGTTTAACGAGTGTTCATGCACTTGTGTGTATGTTGCTGTTGTTGTTTGTTGTCTGTTTGCACAATTCAACACATAGATTGCCATGTGTTGGTTCTTGTTTCCACGGATGGTCACAAACGTTCACAAAACTTTTTACACCTAATAATTCAAAAACAAATAAATAGTGTTTAAAATACCATTTACTAAAAATTACGAACCTATGACATAAGATGTTCCAACGGAAATATGAAAAGTCGGTTAAGGCTCTTAAGTTTATCAAAAACGACAAAAATCACCCAAGGCTGAAATGTACCTTTTTGTTAGTTGTCAAAAAAAAAACGGCTGGTCATTGTGGTACAACTACAATTTATGCTCAAAAGTATTCCCACTGCAATATCGAATTGATAACATCGCTTTGTTAATCACTTTGAACGATTCCTTGTTACAGATGACTTATTAACAACTTTCAAATTAGCCTAGCAGTGTTGGGCAAAAGCTCACGGAAATGAAAAATGAAAACACTTCGTTTCTCTACACAGGGAAAGACTCCGAGTAAATGTGACGAAACAATTCGCGTGGGGAATCCCCATGAAACAATGAAGCGGATGGACAATATGACACAACCATCCGAAACACAGAAGGAGGACGCCGCGAAGACCTCGGAACGAATGTCAATAAGTAAGACGAACTGACAGCACGTTTTCTCTTTGTTAAGAAACAGGTTTAGAGCAGTGTTGCTCAGTTTCCTTGTCTGAAACCGAAACGACTTAGACGGGATTCGAACCACCAACCTTGCGATCCTAAGCCGGTTTTATACTATTGAAATCTGTAATAAATTTAAGCGAATCCTTCTGTTGCTTTGGTCATTTGCAGAGTAATGAACTTATAATGTTCATCACTGACAATCAGAGATGTGGCTAAAATTATATTTCAATAAGAGACCATAGCCCGTTATTATATTCTGCATTATTGCAAATTTCAATGATTCTTGATATTCATTTTAAACAGTTCGCGGGTTGCCTGGTTACCGTTCGTCGTCATCGCTGCAGGCAACCAACCGTAACCAACCTAGAATGATGACGTCAGCGGCTCATGGAACAAAACGAAAACAAGGAGCAAGTCTTGTACCTGACATGCAATGGGATATAACATCGCCAAAGGTAAATTTTAATTTGCGAGCTGGGTATAACGGACCAGGTTAAAAACGTATTGGAATATTCTATTTTTTGATTGTATTTTTCGACAATCAGACGGCAGTCCGAGAACTGAAAATTGCACTTTGTCGTTGGCGGGATTCGAACCCAGGATACTCCCGGGGACGAAACCCGATCAGGTTTTGTATATGGGTCAGGCGCGCCAGGCCATTCGGCAAAGTTTCCCGTATTGGAATATTCATGGCCTTTTTGGAAAGTTGTTATAAATGTTTTGGATGCTGTTACAAGCAGTATTTAATGTAGAAAGACTTTTAAAATTTGCATTGTGCGTTGCAAACTTGTAAGCTGGCCCGAAATTGGGACCGAACCCGAAAGTACCAGCCCTAAACCCGACCCGAACCCGAATTGTTAAAAAAGCCCGTTTTAGGCCCGAAAATTGGTGAAAATGCGTCACACATGTTTCCTAATGAGAAGTCGGGCCCAAATCAAACCCGTTTTTTAAAACTGACCCGAAAATCCTGGCCTGGTTTACAACTCCGGTTCAATACAATACCTGGTTATTGCTTCGTCACTTTACCTTGTTGGTGTATAAAAAAGTTTTTTTGGACGTTTTTTTAATAATGCAGAGTCGACGGGAAACAATTGCCGGTCCCTTTGCCACAGCTTCCATTAAAAAGTTTAACGAAAGTAACAGAATGGAAAATCAGGTGGGTTTAAACTTTAACAAATATGCATAAAAGTGTGTGTCATAAATTCAATCTACTTGGTAGTGCGCGGATATCTTTTATCTATCATTGATTAAGATAGTGTTTCGTTTGACGGCTTGGATAAGTATATTTACGCAACTAACTAATAATACAACCGAATATAGCAGATATTATACTAAGCAACGAGGGAGTTATATGTAAGCTATTGCGCCAGGCATAATTTCAAGTTTATAGAGCTTTTCTGGAAATAGTATTTTTAATTTTTTTGCATAAAAATACAATTGCCAGAAGAGCTCTATAAGGGAGTTATGCCATACAAAGGGAATTTGAAGCTTTGGATTTCTTTTCTCATTAACGTGCTTGAAATACTATTTACAATGTCAAGTAATCCTTATTGTTTGTGTAGCGTATTACCCGACAGCAAAGCACGATGTTTGAAATAGCGAATACACCACCTACCAATCTTGCCAACAGACGACGACGGACTAGAAAAAAGTCACCGCCAACTGTTACCGTAACGTCAGGTACTGCCAAGACGTCTTTTGCACTATGCTTTAGGAAAATGGCGGTCATTACATTCAAAATTGCTAAATTATGGTCATTTTATATTAGTATCTGAAAGCGTTTGTAACTAAAAGACCTCAAAACAATCAGTGTGCAAAATTTTAGTGTAAATTAAGAAATTATGCGTCGGCGCATACCAATTGAACATGCAACGGAAAAGCAGTAGCTGTTTTGATGATTTATGTGTAATTTTCGCTTGGTAAATCCAGCGTTTGCAACCATTTTCCGAAAGTATCTTTGTTTGATGTAAAAGCACTAAGCCAATAAATGCTGCAGACAGTGCACACGGTTTCGATCTATATAGAGTGAAGTGCTGTTGGATGGCTACACTGGGCAATACGGCCTATATCTTGTCACCAGCTGCACTGATGAGACCTTTTAGGTCGAAACAGTGTGTACTGTTTGCAGCTTATCTTTGTTCAATGTCGTGAAAACACGAGGATTGTGTACCAGTTTTGTTATACTTAACGTACCTAAAGCTATCCGCTAGCTCAGTGGTTCCCAACCTGGGGTTCGCGGACCCCAAGGGGTCCATGGGATGGTTTTAGGGGGTCCGTGGAGGCAACCATCATTAGTACCATTAACCAACAATCAAATATTTGTAAGTTTTCGAACTGTTTTTGCAATCCTACATACGAGTGCAGACTGTGTATCACACCTTTGCAATGGGAAAAATACTTTTTTTGTGATTGTTATCTCCATTGTGACATCACAACACACATGGACAATGGAATTAATAGTGCTTTGTTTCAAGTTTTGTATTCACCAGAAAAATTATCTCTGTGTTGCGTTGACTTCTACAGTACGGAACATCATTTAAATTTAAGGACTGTGAAGGTTGATTAAAATGCTGCCTAAAAATGTATAATGCAAGAAACAAAACACATAGAAAGATTTCATATGAATTGTATTAAAATTTACAAAAGGGGTCCGTGACTACAAAAAGGTTGGGAACCACTGCAGCCAGACCAGTAGCGTATTCGAAAAAAGGTGAATTAAAAAATATCATAAACTTTACAGTGGCCAGTAAATCGAGCAAAAAGACGCCAGAAAAACTTCCTACCACCCGCCAGCGCAAGGAAGGTGGAAAACGTACACCAAGCCTGGTAAGTAACAAAAATCAAACTTGCAATGTCACACCTACAGTGCAAAAACAAGGCATGACATTGGTAACTTTAACTACTATTTGGGTTGCTATTGGGGTAGCATGGAGTGTAGGTATTTTGCAAATAATACAGTGCATATAAGAGCTATTTTGTCGATATGTATAATATAAAATTACTACAATGTCGAGCGAATGTTATTTTGGATACCAAGACATACTTCATTGTTGTATGCTATACTTAAGAACAACATTTAGCAATTCATACTCATTATGGAAGCGTTGAATTCCGTACGAAGACTAAGCCTTTTTATAAAAATACTGATGGTTCGTTTTTAGTGCGTTTTAATATCTGTTGTCTATTTTAACAAATAACGACCAACAGCTGCTTTCTCTTGCTTACACCTCAAGTTATAAAATGAAATGAATTTACCAACCGTTTGTCTGTTTTAGATGGAACGTATGCGGAAGCCTCTTGGGCGTCTGAATCCAAAAAAGTGATATTTTGTGGTGAAAACCACGTCCCTGTACCTTTTACGCTTGCTTCAAAGGTGTGCACGATTTGCCGAAATTTGATCTGTGTTCTACACTGCTTATTGTGGTTGTCAAGTCCATCAAGTGCTATTGTATTTTAAGACTTATTTCACATGGTATATGAATTTTGTGTGAGAGAAACTTTCCTTTTGCTCTCCTTTTTAAATTAAGAAGAAATTGATTTATTCTGAGATTAAACTACTGCAGGTACTATATAATTCACAAGTTCTTAATCCTTTATTTTATTTGGTCGCTTTTCAAGGTAAAATTCAGGGGGTCATTTTAGTCTGGTTGAAAACCCCTGGTGTAGTTGCGCGTCTGTTAAGCTTGCTTAGATGAAATGACAAACAATGAGTTTTCCTCTTGTATTCTTCTCTCTTTTTCTGACACTTTTTAATTCATAACGTGCACAATAGAGCATTAACGTACCCTGTCGCCTGTAACACCATGAATTTAACGTTTTTATCGCGAACTGCTCTGATACAACTCATCAAAACACTGCTCTTTTTTACTGCACAACTAAATGTTAATTTCTCTATGTAAATAAAACAAATATGTCGAACTGCTATCTTCTTCGAAATTTGATTGACAGGTCACCTTGCTGCACATATACTGACGTGACGTCAGAGTGGCTACGTCATCGGGGCGACAGTGTCACGTGACAATTCCACGTGGTCTCTATATGCCTGAAGTTTTAATTCCAATAGATGCCTTTATTCGCAAGTCATTAAAACCGATAACACAGATTAAATTTACGGACGCTGCGAACCTGATTTAAAAACTCTTTATCCGTATCTTTACGTTGACCGCATCCGAAAGAAGAAAAAACGACGAAGATACAGGATCAATAAATATTTGGAACATTTGACAATACTTTGGACTTTGTGGGATAACATCACAAAAACATAATGTAGGATGAAGTAAAATTAGGATGTTTTTCACCTTAGACAACAGTTAACAACCGAGACTTAACGATAGTACAGGTATACAGGTAGTCAAGGATTTTATACTGATAAAGGTTTTATACTATCATCTCTTTATGAGTTGGGCTATGTCTGCCCAATGTTTGGGAACGTCAGACTGAAGTGTTACTGTCTGACATGGGGTTGCGCTAGAGAGTAGAAAACGCTTCGGTTTTCACTTCAAATCACGAAAACACAAGGGGAACCAGAAACGAACGCTAAATCATCATCAGTAAATCGTGGTTTAAGTGCAATTGTCGGACACCAGGTCTAAACAAACAAAGAAACGACCATAGAAACGCAAAAATACGAAGATTTTGGCGCAAAGCCGTAAACAAGGTAATGTGACATAAAAATTCTATGAGCGCTAAGGTCTAAGAAACCACAAGATCGCTTGGCCAAGGTAGGCCACACCGGGCTAAGGTATGCGCCATACATATTAATTTGTAGCTCCAATTACTACATGCTCATTAACACGCATTTTGAGCCCTATTTGAAATGATTTACAATTCAACACAAATGTAAATACGTCTCTCGAATATTCAATTAAGTGTGTGAAGTGGTTTTAATTGTTTTTTTTCCCATTGAAACCTTCTTTAAGATCAGGCATAGTAATGTGTATATTGTAGATTTTTTGTCTACTAGTTTAAAGTAGTGATGCACCGAAGTTTCGATTGGTCGAATCTGTTCTGCTAAAAATGACCGTTTTATGATGTGTCGGTTTCGGTTTCGATTTTGAAATTCAGTGAAAATTATTTTGCGTTTTTAACGAATCGTTTGGGGCGATTTCGATGCATCACTATTTTTAAGCAAATAATAAATTCCAATCTGCTCCAAATCTGATGCATTTTAGTCTTTTTATGCATTTAAAAGTACGAAGTGCCTTTAACGTCCCACAACAATAACAATAAGTAAAGGAATCAATTGAATTTACAAAGAAGCCATGTAAAAACCGTGACTTTTTCAGAGCCGTCGGGTCGCCACAAATAACGAGTATAGGTCGGTGTACGTTTCCACCAATAGTACTAAAGTTCCAATTAATTGTCGTCATCCACAGCGGATTTTTTCAAGCACGAAAAAACCGAGGAGGGACCGCCTGCTGATGCCATCATCATAGGCACTTGGTTCTTATGGGTTACGTGGATCTGTGTGAAACAAAAGAATACGATTAAATTCGTTGTCGTTTATTTTTTAAATTCAACGCCTGTGTGCAGATAGAGCTAATTAGGATTTGTGTATCAGAAGTGACAAAACGTGTTTTTTCAGCCGAAAGTCGGAAACTTTGCATACCGCTTGTAGAGTAGCTAAGTAAGCCATAATGCAGGGGTAGGCGGCCCTTCGTTTAAGGTTGTGCGGCCCAGAGAGACGCTTGGATTTCAAAAGTACTGGCAAACGATTCCAATTATTACACATTTTTGAGCTGATTAATGTGCCTGATGCTAGTTTTCTGCGATCTGGCAAAATGTGGATAGAATCAAATGCGAATTTTACTTGTAGTTAAGCATATATGGTGAGAAACAAAGCAAAATCATTTTGTGTTATGCACATGTGCGGCCCGCGATCCAATTTTGACATTTATAATTGGCCCTACAGTAACAAAGGTTGCCTACCCCTGCCATAATGCATTAACGGAACTTAGCGGTCGTTGGTTTCCGTTTAATCCCAACGCCTAAGCGCAGTTGTAGGCACATTGGAAATTTGTACACAAATTTAGAAAATTGCCAAACGTTTTGGTTTCGAAATATTACCGTGCAAGGAACTTGCATCCAGGGTTCACCGTCAACTTGCATGGGAAAAATTCTCTGAGTTCTGAAAGTCAAAAAATAACAAAATAAAATACACAGTTTTTGATCAAAGTACAACAACTTGTTAACATGATATTTCGAGCTTACGTGATTTTAATGTCACTGCCTTGTGCAAGTCGCTTTCCAGCCTTTAGTCCAGTAATAATTTGACCAACATCCATAGCTCCTTCTAATCCAACCACTTCGAGTTTTCTATCACCCATTTCTGCAAAGTTTTCGAAAAGCATAATTACTTTGTTGCACAGTTTAATAAATACTTTTTTTATCTAAAGTTAGCAAATATTTAACAGTGTTTTTGTAGATGCCATTTAGGCACCATTCCAGTCCTCTTTGTATCTTTTTATCTTGAAACACTGCATTTGCCTAGTAACACCGCCTGTCAACAATTTTATTTATCATTGACATGTTAAATGTTATGGGAGTCACCCACTTAAGCATCAATCCGCATATATATGTATTTTTTAAATTATCCTTGCATCAACATGTGCTGAAGTAAAACAAAACTAATAAAAGGTGACAGGTGTCCATTTTAAAGCATTCCGTAACCCTGTTCTGGCCTAACTTTTAGGTCAGGCATATTTTGGGTCAAGATAGGGCTTTCGTTGCAATCAAACGAGGTTCATTAGGGCTATATACATTTTCACTACACTAAATTTTATTTTCGGGCCCAAAAGCAAAGGCCGGGTTTCGGGCTTGCTGTTTCTTGATCGAGCTTATTAAGACCTGCTTATGACTCTGAATCTGGTTCCCAATGCAAAATTGGAGGTTTCAAAAAATACCTTGTACAGCGTAGCGAAGATCACCGGTTATGTCTTTGCCCCTTGCCTTCTTCTTGGTAGTGCCCCACAGGTTCGTACCACCGTAAACACTGGGAATGTTAAGGATGGCAATTCCTTGGCAACGGTTTCGAGACAATTCTTCCAATTTTACACCGTCAACCTGCACAAAAAATATAACGTTTTCTTTACTACACTTCGAGTAAGGCCGTTTCGAGAAAGAGCTCTAGGAACAGAACTGTACATAGGCATAGTACGCACATAAACTCTTTGGGGCAATCTACTGTAGATAATGCATGACTTTTCGGTGGTGTATACTAATTCAGGGGTCGGCAACCTTTTTTGGACTGCGGACCGGTTTTGAAAGTGAAATTTTATCGCGGACCGGTCTTCCAAAAAAACTACAAATATTTAGCAATATAAACGCTAAAATTAGTTTATCATCCCGAAGATACATACAAAATGTTTTAAGGCATTCAACCTAAAAAGTTATACGGCCTGGTAACGAGCTCCTCGCGGACCGGTACCGGGCCGTTGCCGACCACTGTATTAGTTCGCTTTCAAATTTTGCTGCAGAAAATTCCAAGGACCATGCCAATTTTCTTCAAACAATTATAACTGCTGTTGATTAGCTCTTAATACTTATTTCATACAGTAGGTGGGCCTAATATGAATTACATGATGTCTTTTTGAAAATTTAGCACCAAATTTATCAGTTATGCAGTCTCCATTGCGACTCTTAATTTTAAATATTTTGTTTGCGCACAATCACTGTAAACCCTTTGCCAAAAGGAAAACCCCCATGCTTAATATAGTCGTGTTTTGAACAAGTAAGCTGGAATATTAGGACTTGAGGTTCCATTGAAACTGTCCGAAATCGGAAATAGTGGGTTTATCATTGTGTGGGTTTCGTGCCAATGGGGCGTTTAACGCTTCGCTGAATTGGTTGATTATTATCCCGCTGTGTGACAGAACGTTTTCTTTCCTAATCTATCACTGAATGTGGTATTTTTAGAATGGTAATGGACAGATGAAGACCTCCTGTGCGCTAGCCTTTACAAAATGCTCACAGGTATTCGTTGTATTTTTAATTATGCATTCAACTAATCCATTAACTATGAGCTTGCAGCACAAAAAAGTATGTTTTTTTGTACACATACAGGCTTAAACACAAAAAGTGGGAGCATAAAATTCATTTTTCATTTTGAGTAATAAGGTGTGACTTTTGTACAGATAAAACGTTGTTCGTTTATTTCTGTATTTTTTATGGAAAATGGCACATATTTGCCTACAAGTGTTGATAAGCATTGTTTGGAACTTAATACAAGTTGCAGCTCAGTTGGGACAGAATTTTTTTCCAATGTAAACGCTTCACGGTCAACGAAATAATTCAAGTTGAAACAACGGTGACTTGATGCGTCGTTACGCTTTAAATGTATTGTAACCGGATTTTGTCAACACGACTTAATGAATCCATTTTTTATGACTGAAAAAAAATTGTCACATAGGTTCTACCAAAAATGTTATTTTCCCACAAGCTTGTAATGTTTACCTTCAAAAGACCTGTGTAATCTATGCAGATTTTGGAAGCTAAAAGCACGTTTTAACAATTTATTATCGATTTTTTTTTGGTTAAATATCATCTTTGCTTTCTTTTCTCAGCCAACGCCTAATTTCGATCTTTGTTATTTGTTTGCTTTATATTTATCAGCCCTATTTGACACTTACAATCACTTCCAAATTGTCGTGTAGCTTTTTGCAAGACGCAGCAAAAGTCTCTGTTGTTCCGAATGCTGAATACCAAAGTTTGTTCTTCATTCGACTGTTGAATTTCTCGGGATGTTTTTCACGCATCACGTGAAACTTCCGGCAAATCATAGCGTCCTGTCAATTTTATAAAATCGGTTTAAAACCAAACACTTACATGGGTGTTTAATGCCAATGTTGTATGAATAAGGTCAACGAATTAGAATATAGAAAAAAATGACACAAAAGGCATGTATACATCTTAAAAGTTTAAATCACACAGCTGGCTACATTTTTGTCTTGCAAAAATGTTTAGGAATCCGGCTCGATTCGGTATGACGCCTTTATATGATTTATTGCTGCATAAATTTACGCTTTTTTACTAAATTAATTTTCACACTTTTTATATGTGTCAATCTAAAGCAGTGGTTCTTAACCTTTTTTCGTGCTGCACCCCTTTCAAATCACTAACCAATCGCACCCCCTTTTGTAATTGCTGAAATAACAAAACCATTGTAATTTAATTTTTATACAGCACCCCCGCACCCCCTAGGAACAGTTCTCGCAACCCTTGGGGGTGCTTCCACCCCTGGTTAAGAACCCCTGATCTAAAGCAAAAAAAATGACTCTAGTGATGAGTTTTATCGAACCATACTGCAGAACAATTTGCGAATTGTGTCATCGCATAGAAAAGGTCTGTAAAGTAAACCATTTCCATTAATTAAACAACTATACCCGTGGTTAAGAATCTCTGTACAGGGTATCATTTTTTTAAATGAACATCACAATTCAAAGCCAGTACATATTTTTTTACATTTCGTTCACTGACAAAATTTTCACATACCACACCGATGGAGAAGTAATTGTTCATAATCGACAACGGCACGGGATCACCCTTCTGTGAAAGTCCTTCCTTTGCGTCCACTCTCAAGTTCCATCTGTCCATTTGTACCAAATCACTTCCCACTATCTGCTGAAGAACTTTCATCATGCTAGTTCCCTCATAACCTGCATAGAGAAAATCACAAATTTGTACCGTTGCCCAAAGATGTGAGTAGGGTCAGGCTTTTTCGGTTTGCCAACTGGTTAACGAATAATACAGCAAAAAGATCGGCTACACAAATCCACGCTGTTTACATAATTTCATGTGTCCATCTTAACTGATTTAAAACAACTGTTTGTTCTTTTATCGTGAATGCCAAGTTGTGACATCAAACAGGTTGGTAAGGCATGGCTTTTCGGCTTGCTGCTACCAACAAACTGGAGTGCCATAAGGTGGTTATCATTAGGGCCGATCTTTTGTCACCAACTGCACTGATGAGACCAGCTGCACCGATCTGCAGCATTTTTAGTGTTTGTTAATGCAGGAAAACCAAAAAAGGTACCGAATTTTTACGCACATTTTAAAAAATCGACTTGGGTGTAAGCGACAGACGCGCAAGACCCATTTATTCCATTGTCGGTTGTAAAAGTTTTCTGACATCCAGCTTAAATCTGGATACGCTAAGTTTGTGGTTTTACAAGTCATAACATCGCTTTATACGATTCACGATCACTTGGCCTGAATGGAATTTCTACGGAACATTGAAAAAACCTTCGGCGCGCTACCAAAACCACACGAAAAGAAAAAACGTCTTTCCTGCTGTATTTTGCGGGTCAGCGTGCTCCTGTTTTTGCAAAAACCGATAACAATGCTTGTTTACAAAACCAAAGACCAACCTTTACCCATTCTGGCTAAACAAACCACTAATGACGCATGTGTAAATGTTAGGCACCAAAACCTTTGGTTGAATGCAGATTTTACGTGTTTGCTCGTGCAATTAAAATGTTTTGAAATATTGGCACTGGAATCAATTACTTTTATCCAACGCTTTCAACAGCTGTAAACCGACTCACAGAAGGTCGAATTCCAAGATACCAGCAAAGAGCTAATATCATTTTTCAAAGTTTGCGCAAACAATACGAGTGTTTTGAATAAAAAACGCTTTCTTATAAACCAGACAAACCGGCAAATCATCTATGAATGATTGTCAAATTCAAGCCAACTTTTTCATCAAGTTAATATTTTACGGGCTTTGTGAGTTTTTGACAAAGGTTAAAGTGCTGTTTTGGTCAGTACTATTCCTCTAAGATTAATTCTTAACATAAGAAGCCGCAGATCTATTTATGTGACAAGCCTTAAACTAAAGTGGGGATTAGGTATTTGTGAAAACACTCCGTGGTCTAAGCTATTTTTGCTTCCGCACTTTACTTCAAGGACGGATTTAACGCTAGCAGCACTCGAGACAGCGCACTGAATCCGAACCATGGGTTTCTCCTAATTTTGCGAAGCTTTCACGAGGCGCCCTAAAAAAACATCACCCCGCAATTTTCATCACGTGTTAGGTTTTGTGGTAAGTTTGCGTGCGTCAGTGTAAAGTTCAACTTTTCCCAAACGTTCAAGTGCCACGTCACTACGCAAAGGTTAGGTGTTGCACTCCACGCGTCACGCTTTGCTTGCAGAAGCCGATATAGGTGTACACAGCGGGCTGTACTGAAGCACTTTCGCCTTGTCTACGACATTGGTCTTTGCTTGGTGACAGCAATAAATGTTCGCAAGCTGGCCCAGGTGGCCGATTTGTTAACGTCTTTGACAGTTAAGGTTTGTATATACCACCATTATTTACTTTTTGACTTGTTGTGTTTATTAATTTATCCTTACTACAAAATCAAATGATGTAATATTTCTTGAAAAAAGAAAGTATGCAAAACGTTTGATAGCTAACGCTTTGCTTTTAAATACTTTCTTGCAAACATTTCCTGGGATAATTCATGACTAAATGTTATCCATAGATATGATCGAAATAGATATGATCTATGGATAACATTTAGTCATGAATTATCCCAGGAAATGTTTGCAAGAAAGTATTTAAAAGCACAGCGTTAGCAACGTTTACGCAAGGCCTATTGAATGCGTTGTACCGAATCAGCCGGTCACCAAGCATTCCAATATGGCAAGGCGTAGGCGAGAAAAATCTAGCCTGCGGTGGGATTCGAACTCCCGACAGGAGTCTTTCCAGGACTTGCGCCCTGCCAACTGGGCAACACCAAGCAGAAATAGGTTGCACTACCACTATACGTGCATGACTTCAACACTATAACATAACTCGATTTATAGGACAGTATAACAAGCTAAATGTTGTGCGTTCAATTTCAAACTTGCCGAGATGTTGGGTTCGTATTTTAATTTCGGCATAAACTAATACCCACCTCCGCCCCATTTCATGCAGCGCGCCAAATCATTGCCGGTGCCCAAAGGAAGAATGGCAACAGAAGGATTCTTCACCAATTGACTTTTATCTGTAAACAAACAATAGTAAAGTCTACATCAAAACATTACACCTGTTAGCAACAAAGGTCAAATATGTTTTATTATAAAATATTTTTAAACGGCCACAATGCCAATTGACATTTCGTTTTCCATGGAAGAATAGAGAATAAAGCAGTAATAAAAAATCTAAACAAAATCTAGATCTTTAGTGGTTATAACAATGTCTTATAAAACATCTAAATTGATTCATACACAAGCAGTGACTTATTTTTTTTTGCTATGACTACTAAAACCTTAAATGTAAAACTTGTTTTAAAGTCTAAAACTACACCTTTGAAGTACGTGTATTTAACGAAAGCAATTCACCTACCAATGAATTGTATTTTTTACTGCAACAACTTCCAAACCGTGAATTTTGTATGTGGCAATGTAAAATCATGAACTGTTTTATATTTAATGACGAAAGTTAACTTACCAATGCAGTCAAGAACCCAACCGACTGTACCATCTCCTCCACAACAGAGAACACGAAAGTCCTCAACATCATGGAAGAAGTTGATTCCAGGCATCGGTCCTCCTTTTGAAAGATCGTACACTTGGCGAGGGTTTAGCAAACCTTGCATCTTGCGAAGAAGTCTGAGAAATGAAAAAGGTATAATTTCACGCAAAAACTTTCAGTACATAACACAGGAAAACTGGAAACAATAACGAACTGTTTTTCGGCTTACTCCTTCATAGGTGTTGAAACGCCAGTCAATAAAGGCGTGTTCATAATAAAACATAGTTGCACGATCAAACTGGGACAAACATGTCCGATTAATATAAACAAAAACAAAAATTTTAACGCCAAGCATTATTGCTAAAATAGTAACAGCATAATCATAAACATTACTGCCAAGGTAGTGGTGTATATAGAATACATCGTGTAGACGTTTCGACAATCTCTGTTGTCATCATCAGTACATGTTTTCAATCAAGCTGTAGATCGTGTAGACGTGTACTGATGATGACAACAGAGATTGTCGAAACGTCTACACGATGTATTCTATATACACCACTACCTTGGCAGTAATGTTTATGATTAAACTACTTTTCAAGTCCGTGCATAGTGTTCCTAAGTAACAGCATAAGTGCACATGATTTCGTCAGTGACTTAAAGTACCTTCACGGATTTAGCGGTGGTTTCAGGGCCTTTTAGAACAAGCAGGAATCGATATGAACAATGTAAAGATCGAGCTATGCTTAAGTCTATATCAGATTGCCAGGTACCAACCACGGAACCATACACTTTAACCCAAATTTGACTTCAATAAAAAATTACAGACTTAAATTCAATTCAGACTCGCGAAGATCTTTTAGTCAAAAAAATCGTCCTAAAGTTTAAAGAATTTTGGAAGTCCTATATCAAACTTTAACAAATGCTTCAGTGCAAGTACTTAGTCCAGTGACTTAAATAATTAAAGCGTTGCTTAAACGGGACGACACGACGAAGTATCGATTACAGCAGAAAAAATCGAACGCAGGAGTGTCTAATGCTGGCTTAATTCGGTTTGTATTAGCCAACGTTTTGGTAAATCATTCTGCATTACCCGAGTTTTATTTAGGTTTCATTTATGAAAAAAAATTGTATTCCCTACAATAAATGCAACCTAGGGAATGTAATAATCTTAACTTTATTGAATTAAAGTGCAACGCGACGCAATTCTTATGCAACAAATTAAATTTATTACATTTTGACTGCGGACAGTTTATCAATTTTAACCAAATCATCCGTCCACGTGTCAGAATTATATGTCGGACCAGGCCAGAATTGTATGTCGGACCAGGCCAGAATTCTAAGTCGGACCATTTTTTTGGGCGGGTTTGGGTTTTTCATGAAAACAAACAAGGTACGCGCCCAAGGATTTTATGCATATATAACCTAACAATCCGAATATCTTTATCAACACGCGTTATAAATGGGTGCATTTAATAAAGTAAGCCTATGGGTCTAATTTTAACTTTGACAAAATACTTCAGTTCACCCAACGTTTCGGTCTGAATCCTTACCAGTGAGTGATGATGCTATATTTGCTTTTAAAACACCGTTTTAGCTACTTTTTATGGTATAATGCCGAATTTTAAATTTGTTTTCAAACAAACTTTAAAGGACACATATTCCATCATTTAAGGTGCAAACCAAAAAATTAACATTCCAAAGAATTTGAAATTACCTGACACCCTGTTTTCCGCCGCTTTTGGGGTTAATAAGGACAAGGAGGGGTCTTGTGTTGGGTAGGGGGGACACCTGCAACCCTTGTCCATCCCACGACATCGAATTCATCCGTTTCATATTCTTAGCTGCGAAACACGTACATTATGTCACAGCATGTTACACGCCAGGTGAAATAATATTTATTTAGCGCTATGACGGCTATAAAGTCACACGACCTTAAACGTGACCTATAAGTTAAAGCTTTATTCAAATATTTGTTCTAATTAAGTTTATGGTTGTTTGGAGTTTTCAGACTTTACAGATGCTATTTAAAATCCCGGTTTTAGTATGGTGTATAAATTAGTATGCAAATGAAACGTACAGTAAATCTCGGTTAATACGGACCTGTTTGGACCAAACAATTTCAGATAATCAATTGCAACTAGTTGAGGCCTTAGCACATTTCAAATCTATACCTCAAGTTTGGTCCGAAATTTCTGAAGTTTACTGTAGTTAGGTTTTGTTACAAGTTGCCACGCTATTGATGAATCTGAAAAATATAAGTAAAAGCTGCAAACTTACTTTTGTCATGGTCCGGACCACCTGGGACGGTATCAGTCGAGCTGTTTTCTCTCGAACGAGGTCTCTCTTGTTGCTGGAAATGTGATATTAGAGGTTCATAGGTCGTATTGTTATCGCAATCATAACCAGACAAGAGAACGCCGACCTAGTGGTGAATTAAGAGGGGCTGTTGGCCGGGATACAGCTAAGAGCCCCCACAATTAACCCCCAAAATCCCTAATTTTTAGTGTTGTAAAAATGTCTGATTTTTAGTGTTTCGAATTCCCTGAATTTTAGTGTTATATTAAGAGAATTTTTGTCAGCCGGTTCTATCACTAAAGTCATATTTTTTAGCCGGTTCTGTTACAAAAGTCCATTGACAGTAACCAGTAATGCTAACTGGTTCGCTGATCTCATAAAATTTCGTGTGACGGTTCTATGGAACTGGTGCGAACCGGCTGAATTCCACCACTAAAGACAGCATTATGCATATTTATTCATACCAATAGTCCTGGGCATATCGAGCTTGGCGGAAGTGTGTGTGGTCGCATTTTGCCCAGTGTACATTCAGTGGGTATGTGGGAAGCACATTTGTTGTGATACTGCAAAGGAAAATAACAGTCACTGTAAAGGAAATGGTCGAAAGTTGTAACTAGGAGCACGTAATAGCCATTCTATGCGGAATAGTTTGTCTCAAAAAACACACGATGAAATAGATTGTATAAGGCAATGGGTAATTAACACAATTTTTGAACTTCTTATTTAAAAGCAATTTGTATTGTGACAAGTTAGGAATTGTGAGATAGTGTATGGTAACAAACAATTTGTTGTAATTTCTTACCGTCATTTGGCACCATCGACAGTGTAGGCCTGTTAATCCTTGATAACACTTTATTGGTTTCTTGCATTTGTCGCATGGTCCAGCGTTATTGCCTTCAATCCACAGGTGATTTAACTTCTAAAAAACACAAAACAGATTGATCTTTTAAAGCAACTTGGCAAAAAGTCCTAACATTTTGCAAATGTGCTAGTCTAAAATCTTGTTTCTTTCCATTTTATTGTCAAAGATCAGTAAATCTATTATTTCAAATACGCAAACGCGGACACGTCCAAGTCATACTCTAGCTGAACGCGTTATAGGCTGTTGAAATCGCATTCCGAATACATGAAACTCAGGGCAGACAGTATACTGGGTGTTTCACATAATCATTTCATTTAGATTCTGATAAGCATGATACACTATTACTCTACATCAGGGGTGTCCAAAGTGCGGCCCGCGGGCCAAATGCGGCCCCCGGCGGCATTTCACTTGGCCCGCGGCTGTTTTTTTCAAATTCTGTTGCGTATGTAACGTCATAGTTTGGATTACGTTGTGGGGTGTTGGCGACTTGCCACTTCAAGCAAAAGCTTTCATGGAACTAAATCCCACAATTTCCTTAAATCCCGTATATTTGCGCTCTGATTCCGAAAAAACGTTGGCCCGCGGGCATCTTCACCTGGTAAAAATTGGCCCCCATCAAAAAAAGTTTGGACATCCCTGCTCTACATACAATCACCAGGTTATAGATAGATGTACTGAAAGTTTGGTAAATTGTAACTTGGGATTATGTCAAAGTATTTTATTTCCATATACAGTACGCAGAAAAATACAGTATTTTTACGCTTCTTGGGATCGTTTACGAAGAAACTAGTTCAAATACCAGGTACAACGTCACTTCATTTATGACGAGGAAGCTCATCATATCGTTTGACGTGATAACCAATTTTTAAATTTTCAACGGCTTAATGTAGTTTTCTGAGTATTAGCTTCTATAAGCTACTAATACTAAGCATATTAAAATCGCATTAAAGAATTGAAGTATTTGATTTATACTGACATAATATGGCCAATTAAAACACATGTACAAAAAAATTAATATTTATAAAGGCACAAAACAGGCGATATAAATAAAAGCAAATAAAAGATAATAACGTCGCAACCCTTGCGCAATTAGAGCTCTTTATGAATTTATTCACTTTCATTTCATCGGTGCATGATAGGTGGAAACGAATCTGATTTTCAATTATACCCGTCGCTTGTAAAGGTTGCAACTGATTTCGCAAGCTAATATTAATGTCACCGTTCATTAAACTGAAGTGCGTGCCAGCACACTGCATGTCAGCGAACCTCACGTCTGATAACAAAAGACTAAAAATAAGATCTAAAAACTCAGCGGCGTTTTACGTCAAGCATCTCTTTTTGCGTAAGTTTGCAAAACACCATGAACAAAGGTCAACCGGCAAAGCAAGTATCGAATTTAGGCGCTTTTAGCGTTCACTTCTGTCTTTAAAAGATGTTTCGACGTCGAAAAAGGTCAAGTTACTGCACAAACACCTGCTACCTGGTACACGATATCTAAATACAACTTCGGTTCCTACGTTTCTGCGGGCGTAAATAGCTATGGTTGCGTTTGACACTGTTTGTGTGCGTCCAGAAAAATGAAAAGAATTTCGGCAAAACTTTATCACCAAGGTGAAAAGGCTTTATTCTCGACACACGATGTACTTTGGGGTTAGATATCTTTAAATCTAAAGTATGTCTTCATCTATCATGGTTCGAGCTGGGAAATATTAGTTTCAAGTTTAAGGTATAATATATAAGTATTGCTATTATTTTTTGTTCTAATCTTGACATGGCAAATTGGAATCAAGAACAAATTTACAACCTTTTACAACGGACAAAAAGTAACAGCAACTAGAAGGGTGGCTTAGCACATTTTGCCGTTGCATATACACTATGACCTATTTTGAAACATAATAAATTTCCATATTAAACTTAATTGGGTCCCATATTAGTCACTGATTTTATAAGCTTAGTTGGTTCTGGAGGCAGAAACTCAAGGCTTCAGGAAAGGAGACCTAAACTAAAAGTTTCGCAATGCTTTAAAAGGTATAATCTTACCGTTGATTCTTTGGCTGATTTCACGTAGGTCTGTATGCAGTTGGCTGGCACTCGGCTAACACAGCGTTCGTGTGCGGTGTATTTGCAAACTGAAAATGGTACAAAACATTATATTACTTTTGGATCCAATTACTGGTAATGGACAAGTCTAAGAGATGTCCTGTGCTAAATTTCACCAACTGATAAAACATCAAACAGCAGCAGTTCAAGATTGAGATTTAGTGTCAGTAAAATGATCTGTCAGGTCAAGAGTGTGAAACCTTTGTCACTGACGGCCCAAATACCACTAGCATGTTTATACTAGAGATGTACCGAATATTCGGTTTGTCGAATTTATTCGGCCGAATCGGTCATTTTTGCAAAGATTCGGTTTCGGCCGAATAATTTGTTGCGATTCGGCCGAAACCGAATCTTTTACGAGCACCCATTCAAAGCGTTAAACGTGTCCTTTCTTCTCAGTACCAACGAAAATCGCGTCAATCATTATATTTTTTGACATATTGACGCTTTTCCCACTGCAGACAAAAAATCAGTTTTCCATTGTTGGGTTGGCAATCGTGCTTGGGACAATGTTAAACCCCACAGAACTAAAATACGGACGAAACACAACCATTCTGCACTAATTGTCTGGTAGATAAACTTCTGCTTTCATGTCAAACGCGTAGGATACGACTTAGCGTGACGTCATAAATGATTCGGTTGATTCGGCCGAATTTATTCGGCAAAACCGCCGAATATTCGGTTTCGGCCGAATCGAAATTTCGCCGATTCGGTACATCACTAGTTTATACCCATCTTTATTTAACATAGGCTGACTTTAGAAACCGTTTGTTCGAAGCATACTTTCTCTAATAAACACGGTTATGTTGAGTTAATAACTACCATTAAAATTCGCTTAAAAGAGGTTTTAGCCAAGTTATTTGAACAGTGGAAAAGCACAGGACACAGTGATTTGCTCAAAACCAAAAATAATTTGATTCG
Organism: Phallusia mammillata; assembly: GCF_965637545.1. NCBI lineage: Eukaryota > Metazoa > Chordata > Ascidiacea > Phlebobranchia > Ascidiidae > Phallusia > Phallusia mammillata. The sequence goes on from NC_137254.1 coordinate 22,208,527, forward strand.
TCCGCCAGAACTGCATGCAACAGTCAAGCGAGCCACACTCTATTTAAAATCCAAACGTCGCGGCCGTATTTTCTTCATTGAACAGAAAATAGAAAATTGTGCTTTTACGGAAATCGTCCTGAACCAACGTGCGCTTAATACTGATGATTCAAGTTACGGATAATCATAACTTAAACTAAAGCATTCAGTCCACCTAAATCAATCTGTGTTTTTCGTTTTGCCATGTATTGTAATATCTATTTCCCCGATTAAAATGGCATCCTCATGTCTAAGCAAGAAATGGACATTATTGAATAGGTAACATTTATGCCTACAGCCGCAGGTTGCACACCTTTGTGTTAAGTGCTTGTAGGGTATTGCTTAGCTTTGACATTTGAGAATCAAGGAAACATGACAGCTCACAGTTCGGTTTTGAAAAGGTCACGAACGTTAAAGGCACAAATGCCGACGCCCGCAAACCAACAACCAACTGACACCACAAATGACGCACAGCATTTTAGATTGCGTTTTAAGAGTCGGGTTTTCATTTTCCTCCGGATAGCATTGATCTTTTCTATGCCAATTCGTTTGATAAGGCCTTTTTTAATACAAATGTCATAAGGCTGTCAGGCTTATGTTGTTGGGTGTACATTGTGTCGAGTCTAATTTAAGCGTTAATATCTATAGGTATATGCAAACATAACGATTTTTTATCATTAGAAATCGTTGAAACATATGCGGTAAGCTAATGTGTAACCAATTTTGTTTCAGTTCGTATATCAGACTTGCTATACCAATGTTTAAAACTTTTCAGGACTCTGCCTACTTTCTTACCATTCCCGGACTAAATTAAAATTCCAAATCACTGAAATTACATCTTATGCAACTGGATAAGAGGCGTTTTAAGCACAAACATAATATTTGGTATTTAAACACTCAAGTGCGCACCTAGATAATGCAAATGTACACAAACATGTATTTGACTATTTCCAGAAAACCTACTATTAGGCCGTCAACGTCTTAACCAAACGCCTGGTAATTGGTACCTCATCCCAGGCTAAAAAAACACACCAGTTTCTTAGAATCAGTAACCCCTGCCTCTTTCCGAAAAATGTAAACTAGCTTTTTGGTCTCAGACGTGCATTTATCGTTGTTTTGTACGTAAAAATCCATGTTTGTTGGGAAGTAATTGTCAATGTGTGAGGCAAATTGCCCAAAGGCAAAGTAGCTTTTCCAAACCGCTTTATCCCAACATGACGTCAAACAGACCAATTTATATGTTACAATCTTATACTGCCGACAAGTTATCAGGGCAGATCCATTAGAAATTGAAACACCAATCTTGAAGCGAATCAACGTCTGACTATCAATGGCAAAAACTGACAATAGCAATTGGCTGTTTTATCTATAATTAGTTACACCGAGTGGTGGGATTCAGCCGGTTCGCACCGGTTCTATAGAACCGTCTTACGAAATTTATGAGATCAGCGAACCGGTTAGCATTACTGGTTGCTGTCAATGGACTTTTTGTAACAGAACCGGCTGAAACATATGACTTTTGTGATAGAATTTAAATCTCGCCACTGGTTACTTTTTTGTGACTTGACATAGTTGATGGTAAAGGACGAAGTTAATTTAGTTTGTCAAATATACCTCAGAGCTTTGGCATTAACATGAACTTTGCGTGCATGACACATTAAACAAATGTAAAATGTAAAGCAAATATATGTGCGTTGTAGCACATGTTTTCAAAATATGAAAACGCACGTAAATTCGTAACTAATATTTACACAGCCTTTTAACTTACAAGGTCATGCTCAAGTTTCAAAACAGTAAACAGCTTTTTAAAAATTCTAAAAGTTTTTTTTCATTTTTTGTCAAAAACCGTCAAATGTTTTCGGCGTTATATTTTAGAAAATTCAATTTTCTGTTCAAACTTCTTTTACTTCAAAAATGAAACCAATACTCACAAGTGCAGCAGAGTCCCTGTTTTCCGACACCGACAAGCATGGTGAGACAATAGTTGCAGTAAGCAGGCGAGTTGAAGTGTTTTAGTCTCCATGAGTGGGTACCGTCGTCCTTAATGTTCTAATGACAAAAAAACAACGTTCTTTTGACTATGCTGTTGCAGACACTATAACTACTAATCAGTGGTGAGCGGTTTCCCAAAATTTGGACTTATGGCTATTTTTTGCAAATATGGCTATTTTTGGTATTTAAATGAAACACTTGCGGTCTCTTAAAACTATACTTAGTGGTCACCCAAACCAAACCTTAAAGAAAAACCTGGTGGTGAGATTCAAATTTTTTGTCAGCTAGTTCTCTCACAAAAGGCTTATTTTTCAGCCGGTTCTGTTGCAAAAAGTCATACTTCCATTGACAGTAACCAGTAATGCAAACCGGTTCGCTGATCTCATAAAATTTCGTGAGACGGTTCTATAGAACCGGTGCGAACCGGTGCGAACCGGTGCGAACCGGCTGAATCCCGCCACTGCTACTAATACATAACACAGGAAGTGCATTAACCTATAAAACTCATTATTATGCGCTTTTTTAGATCTGAATAGCCTATTTCTTTTCAAATACAATACAGTATAAATTAGAGACTCCTAACAAAAGATAGCGTAGGAATGGCGACAAAAAACGTAAAAAACCTTTACTATAATCGCAATGCTTTCCAGATCGCACCCTAAAAGCTTGACAATGATAATAGCTATTCTTTCTTTCAACTTGAAAGTCCTTAATTAATATATACATATAAGGTATATTACCTGACAAATTAAAGCTGTATTTTCCCGTAACGGACTAACCCTCATTGAAAAGACTGAAAGCCTAAATCTTGATATACATCAATCAGATTTAACTACAACAGCCCACATAAAATCACTAAAACCGAACCTGACTCTACACGTATGTCAATATTCTTGTGAGGGCTGAGCCGACAAAACCCTTTCGGAAGAGAGTTGGTCTATTTATAAACCGGTCGAAAAGGTTAATGACGTCACAATAGAAAGGTTCAGCAAAGCGATTACGGCGTCATGGACCAACGGACCCGACAAACAATCGATGCAGCCCACAAGAGCGTCAATGAAACGTATCAACATGATATTGCCAAAGGATTTTACTACGCTTCTATTAACATGGGATTTTTTTATGAGTTAAACAACTGTTGTTGTATTATCTAAGTTAAATACACAAGAGGCAAAAATGAAAAATTGTAAACTAAGAAAATGTAGTAATAAGAAATGGATCAACTTTTAGTACTAAGTACACAAACTCTTCAAAACACAGTATAGTGCATTTTTTTCTTTGCAGGAACCCATTTTAGTGTTTCACCAAGCAGAAAAGATTGCTGGTTCGTGAGCGGGGACTGTAAAATTCAACTAATTGCTACTGTTTATAGACGGGTGTCTACACGAACTACTTAGCTTAGACCCGTCATTGAGTTACATTGTTCACGAACTAGGGTGGTCACAACACGCATGGGGTCACAAAGTCACACCCAATTGTGGGCCAGAATGGGGTTTAGGTTGACCCCCAAACCCCTACGCCTTAAATTCATCTAAATCCATTACTTGATTTGTATAATTTGCGCACGATTTTCCACATAGGCAAGTCGCGTATAAAATTGCATACATGACCAAAGCTGTCATAATGCTAAGGTTCTCAATCGAGGTTCCGAAATCGAGGAATGCGACATGATTTTGGGGTATATTATGATGTTTTGAACAAACTTTGTAGTAAATTTTGGTAAACAAAAATTTTGTTTGTCGAAAAAACTTTCGGGTAATTTTTGGTTATTGAAAACTATTATGTATTGAAAATCTTGGGATAAATTTAATCTTTAAAACCTACGTTACCAAGAGTAAGCAGATAACCAAGAGTAAACGGGTAAAAATAGAGTAAACGTCGGTTAAACCGGATTCGGTTAATGCGGATCTTCGCCTAATTCGGACAAAATTTTAGGCACATATGATTTGTAATGTGGTCTTTAACTATTCGACATCTGTTAATCCGGATCATCGCCTAATCCGGACAAAATGTTTTGGTCCGAACGGGTCCGGATTAACCGACGTTTACTGTATATCCACAAAAGGGAAACAAAAATTGGCCTCCTTTGCAGTGTTGTAAAACAGATACCTAAAAGACGATGTGTATTACGTTTATTCACATGTCAAATATTTCTTACTACGCGAAGCATTTATTTGCGAGGATGAGAAGGCTCTTTTTGGTGTGTTTGCATTGTCGAACAGTTTAATCAATTGATGTCGCGTTAACGTCTAACACCTTTGTTACGGACCGGAAAGTTCTATGTTCACGTTTAAATATTTACCTGATGTCAACATAAGGCTGTGACCAAATTTGCCGAGTACGTAATACATTAATCAGCTTACGCTATCGTTTGACAAAGCGTTATAGAATGTGTGAAGCGGCACGGGTCACGAAAGTTTACATGAAAGCAAAGCTGCTGTGTATTAAAAGACATTCTAAATGCCAAAAATTAATAAGTTATATTTGTAATTTGATTGCGAAACAAAAAGCACCACATTGCGTTGTGCAAATAATTTACATCTCTAAAACCTAGAGCTTTGGGTAATATAGTTCAGTAACATGTAATTTAACTTGATTGCACAATACAACGCACTACATTGCGTTGGGGGACCATTTGCATCTTTAAAACCTATAGCGTTCAATAATATACCTTCAGCAACGTTCAGTAACTTGTAGTTATATTTTGATCGTAAAACAAAACTTACTGTAGTCCAGGGGTCGGCAACCTTTTTTGCACTGCGGCCCGTTTTTTAAACTAAAATTTTATCGCGGACCGGTATTCAAGAAACTACAAATATTTGGCAATAAAAACGCTTAAATTAGTTTATTATCTCCGGGATATATGCGCAAAATGTTTTTTAGCATTAAACCTGAAAAATTATACGGCCCGGTAACGAACTCCTCGCGGACCGGCGGTTGCCGACCACTGCTGTAGTCCATTAAGTGTGCGAATAATTTACAAATCTGTCAAACCCAAAACGTTTATTTACATCGTTACTTTTTCCTTGTGCATTTAATTACAACAAATTCTAGAAGCAAATACCAGCTTGTTATTATTATAGTACGTCTGGTCAATTGAAGGTTTGGAAAATCGGCTAGATTCGGTATAAACGCCTTCTCAATGGGTCTGGCGTACTATGATTCATACGTGAAAATGCCGTTATCGCTAGTGGTCTTCACGAACGCTTCAGAGCTGATCAGCTATGACTGTGCGTTTATCATAGCTTGCTCTTATTATAATTTTTCGCTGTAATATAGTTCTGTCGCAATACGTGAAAAAAATGTCCACGCTTTGTAGTACTTTATTGGCAATTTATTAGTGCTAAAGCTGTGGGTAATCGTTGTTCTGTACTCATGGAACAACATGTGAGCAAACGTTTAATTACATGGCTTCTCTCTATTTATAACCTACTGCTATATATCAATATAAAGGGAAGTCTTACCGTTTCAAGACCAAGTAACACCAGAAGCGGAATTGTTGTAAGCCCTCCTTGGATCCACTCATCCAGATTAACAACCCCATCCCCGTCGTAATCAATCTCTTGTAGCATTTCTTGCAGAATCTAAAGCAAAAAAAGTATAGCACTTTTTAATGAAGGACAAAAAGGTAAATATAAATCGCAGTGGAGATGTGTTGGTATCCATAGACAAAATCGTGACCTTTGTATCAAGCTTTTTAGCTGAGCAAACCAATATAGAGAACACTTCATATAGTGACCTGATAGGTTTATTGTACAGTAAACCTCGGTTAAACCGGATTCGGTAATTCCGGATCTTCGCCTAATTCGGACAAAACTTGAGGTACAAATGATTTATAATGTGTTAAGGCTTTAACTAATCCAGATCTTCGCCTAATCCGTACAAACATTTTGGTCCAAACCGGTCCGGGTTAACCGAGGCTTACTGTATTTCTACGAAGGACAACGATAGTCATGTTTGAAGAATATTAGGTTGGGTTTAAGGGACTCTCAAATATAAGAAGATACTGGTACTCTCAAATGATACTCTCAAATAAAATAAAAAGATACTGGTAAATAAACTTTGGTAAAAATAACTCCAAATTTACAGTTAATCTAAGTATATAAGCACCCGCTATAAAAACCTGCGCGGCCTTTCAGTACTATTGTTTTTGATTCTACAAAAAGCCTGAAATTCCTGCTTCCTGTACCTTACTGTCCAAAACAATGCACGAACAAAGATTCTTATATTCGCTTCGGTTTATTCATAGCAAACGAAAGTGTTTTGACCATGAATAACCTCACTTCTCGGTCAGAGTCAGTGGACCGGAAACGACTGTGACGTCACAAAGGCTTAACCGATAAGTGCGTGTGCACTATACGAGTGCGTCATTCAATCTTGATGAATAATCGTTCATCATACCACTACATGCATTTACTCTTGTCGTTATTATCCCTTCCTGTTTCAGTTTACAAGCGAGGGAAAGCGACTGGTACATGACGTCAAATGTTTTTGGGTTATTTCGGTGGCAAAACATGTTGTGAACTTTTATAACCCCGTGTTGACAATCGAATCACGCCAGGATGTGGCAATGCAAAAACAGGAAAATGCAAATTTTGTATTGTTTTTATTTCCAAACCGACTATCCGTTTATGCAAAGCTTTTTAAAACAATAACATGGACAGTTTACTTTTCACAAAGTTGTATTGATTTTTTTTAACAAATATATTTTTACCTTTCAAAATACCATTTACTGTGAGTATTATTGCATTTTATTTTATCAGTGGCTATTAATTTGATATTCGTACATAAATTTCCTAAGTTGGAAAATGTTTATTTCCAGGTCAAAATCAGTTGACAATCTTATAAAGAGCAAACAGTTTTCCCTAAAAAAGCATCTTTAGTGTCTATAAGGGCAATAAAAGGGCGTTAAATTAGAAAAGGCTTAGAGTTCAATTCACAAACACGATCATTCCTCAACTGAAAGTCTGGCAAACTAAACTTACTGTAAACACGCAATTGCATCGACGAAACGTTCATTTTCGCGATTATTCCGTCGTCGTTATTGCATTTTTTGCGATTGGAATGACATGGTTTGTCACCAATTTGCAGCGAATGCACAGTAAAAGATAGGAAACGCACGAAAGATTGTCACCTGATTTTAACCTGGAAATAAACATTTCCCAACTTGTCCTGAGAGTATTTAAACTGAACAGTATCTGACCCTTCAACAGGCAGCATGGTCATCGACGATCACCGTTTATTTAATTCAATAACTAAGAATGGAAAGTATTTTCCAAGTAACGAAATCTGTCGATAAAATCTTGGAATATATATTTCGCCTAATGGCATCTTCAGTTCCTATAAAAACCACACTTTGTTTTGTTGTGTTTTTACTTTTATTTCTTTTACTGATGTTTTATTTTGTGGTCTATATAGGAACTGAAGATGCCATTAGGCGAAATATATATTTCAAGATTTTATCGACTGATTTCGTTACTTGGAAAATACTTTCTATTCTTAGTTTCCCTCTTGTGATATATATATATATATATGACGAAAGGTGGAAATTAATGCAAAAATGGAAATAGAACAGGAAATGATTCACAGAATCAATACAACAGGATTCGTAACTTACATAAATTTTGTTACACTTATTAACTTACAGGTCGGAGCTCGGTAATATCCCAGCCAAGATATTCTGCAACGTGCATCATCTGGTTCACGATTCTTTCCATCTCCTGCAAATACACGTTAATGGAATGTGAAAATGTTTGAAAAATAACCTGTACGATATGCATACCTATTTCGCCAGGATCAGAAAACAGTTCAAAACTGCGATAAACAGCTTTACAAATGACATGGTATGTAACTTTGTGTCGAGTTAAGTAGAAGTAGGTACATGTTTTTTCAATACACGGTTTTTAAATATTCGGAACAAAAAGACCAAAGCCAGTATTAGTAAAGTATGAATGTGCAATGCGCTTGTTAATATCTTAGAACGTTACAAAAATTATTGGCTATGGGGGAGAAGCGTAATGGCTTAGCCAGCGTCACACAACGATTAATGAAAACTTTTTTGGGCGTTCGTGACTGTAGTTTCAACATGCATTACCGCAAATGAAAGTTGAGTATATTTTTACATCAAAGTAATCTAGTATGTGCCATTATCCTGATGAAGGCGTCTCGTATGGGACGTCGAAACGTCAATTATTTATAATGAACCTCTGGAAGAGAAATACTCGTTTATACATTATGATTGGCAGCAAAATCGTGTTTAGTCTTTACACAACGCTCAATAAATTCGTCATGGGGCATTCTTGGCACCAACCCATAAAATGGCATTGCGAAACTTGTTCAACACAACGATGAAACTCATAAGTCTTAACGCAAAGGAAAACGTTGGATGACTTGCTACACAACATGCGTAATGTCACCCTATGGGATGACGCATTTTTTCGTTCAGCCTCTTACGTAAAAGTTACGGAGATGAGTTGGCCCCCTACTTGAATTGATTACCAAGTGATCGATACCAATTTAACTATGGTTAGCGTTGTGGTAAATGAGACTTTGTTCGACTTAGATTGGAATTGATTCGAGATTTTCTAATTTCATTCCACTGGGGCGGTTTGATTCTCAAAAGCGCTGACAGTAAGTGGATTAATTTGATTTAGCCGGAATTGATTAAACTTCTGGAAGTTTCGAACACTGACATGTTTAATTGGAAATATGAAGTAAAAAAGCATCAATAAATTGTGAATTTAACGTAATGGTTATTGGTTGGTTAAGTAGTATTATAAATGCACATATGGTACTACCAGTAGCATCATCATTTCTCGGATTGCGTAAACAACTACAAATCTCCCTGTCAATTAAAGTTGGCTCAAAAGTAAAAAAATAGCCCTGTCATTTAAAGTTGGCCCAAAAGTAAAAAAAATAGCCCTGTCATTTAAAGTTGGCCCTAAAGTGTTGACTAATTCATTTTTAGTGCAACATTTCACAATTGCCCAACATCAAATATAGCAAACGATATAATTCAAAATCGAGCCATCAGCAAAACAACATCATACACTACTAGTTTTATGTCAACAGACTAGGCCTAGGTACCACAGTGGTACGTATTTGGTAGTAGCTAAATCAACGGGAAAAGAAAAGTTCTTACCGAGCTGTCCAAACATCCATTGCCGTCCGTGTCGTAAAGTTTGAAGACGACTACAAACAAAATCGGGAATGACATTTACTTTTCCACTTTGAAATGTGTTCATGATTAACATTAGGTTATTGTCCAGGTGGCCTGGCAGAACATAGAGTTATTGTCAAACTTTGTAGCGTAGACATATAGACAAATTTTGTGGCAATTTATAGAACGCCAGACCCATTAAAGGCGTATTACCGAATTAGGCCGGTCTCTCAAACATTCTCATATGGCAAGGCACAAACTGGAAAAATCAGTATAATTTAGTATTGTTTGACATGTCACTATGCCTTACATGTAAATGTAATACCTTTACCCTCAAATACCAAAAATACACACATATTTGACCATAAAGCAATATTATATAGCCTACAGGCTTAAGCAAATATATTTATGCAAAACTTGTGAAACTTACTTTAAATACAGTTTTTTATCAATTGAATATCACAACTAGGAAGTAGCTAGGTGGTAAGTGAATCAGCTTGCAAATCACGTTGGAGTATTCAAACCACACGGCTTAAAATGAAATGTACATCATACAGTACATAATAAATTATGATTGACTTTAGATTTGATGGGCAGATCGTGCCATTTACAGAAAGTCTATATTGTCTGGTATTTACATTGGAGTTTGTCTTCAGGTCTTCCTCCTTCTAATAGCGAGAGGTAGCAAACAATATCTTTCAACTGAACTGATTCGTTCTCTGATGGAATTGTATCTGCTTTTGGATTGGCACCCCCACCAATCCCAGAAGTTATAGCCTTGAGAGGCGCAACTGCAAAATGGGAGAAACATATGTGGTCAATCCGAAATGATTGGAATGTTTTTTTTTGCAAACGGCTGACTTAAGGTGTTGTATGAAGGCAGGAAAAATTGGTGCCTGTAACTTACACGGCTAAAAGAAGTATTTGCTATAAAGCGGAATGGTTTCGTAAAGAGTGCATATTGGTGATATAGTTTTAAATGGGTCGAATATTTTTCATTTGTTTAACAATATAGGGAGTCGGCTTTAACTGTAGGCAACAAGTTTAATGCAGTGTATTATAGGCAATAGTAGAAAGTACATTATGTACATCAGTGTATCTCAACACAATTTTCACCACAGTGGACGGTATAAGTTAATGTCAGTAAAATGAAATATTGATAATCATCATTCAACATAGCAAATACTTCAAACAATATACTTCAAACAGCAATATACTTCAAACAACGACTAAAAACGAATTTATCAATAACAAAATCTTGAAAATTACGTAAAGTAGTTAAAAACGTGTGCAAGTTAAAACGTATGGAACTTGGCTATAAAAAGCAGCGCGTGCAAATGAAATAATGATAATAATCATCATTCAACATAAACGTCAGCAATACACTTTAAACAACGACTAAAAACGAATTTATCAACCAAAATCTTGAAACTTACGTAAAGTAGTTAAAAACGTATGCAAGTTAAAACGTATCCACGTTGGGCAAAAAAAGCAGTGAGTGCAAGCACAATAGCCAAGAACTCTTGTATTCTTTGCATATTTGCAGTCAAACGTAGGTTAGTGGCGCAATCGTTGTGGAGCGAGAACAGGAGAAAAACTACAGGAAATTGTGGCTCGCGTATTTATAGACACAGTTGACCTTTTCGTGAGCGAGGCGGCTTGCAAAATATTCTCCCAAGAGCATTTACATTTGGCCAATTGACGTTTTTTTCAGCAATTGCCTCGCTACTGGACTTTCAATTACGTTTAATTTGTTTTATCGGTGCAGCATCTGTTCTCGTTATAGGCAAAGTGTTGTGTAATAGTTGACCAACGCACTAACGTGTTTTAAGTTATAGGTGAGTAATTTTCAAATGTCAGCAATTATTTTACCATTAAATTCAACATTTTTCAGTTTGACTTAATAATAGATGCGCAAAAAAGAGTAAATTTTATATTTGTCATTCTTAGAATGTCCTAAATTGAAAACAAAACTGTCCAATTGCACCCATTACATGAGATCGAATAGATGTACTGAAATATTTAGAACCACGGGTGTTATTTATAGCCAACTTGTTCACTGTTACATAAGGCCGCTTGAAGTGGTTTTATAACATGTCATTTTTTTGTGAGACGCGTCATTTCTTATAGGTTTCACGTAGATTTAACTTACATAGACACACATAAAAATATAGAACAGCATATATACATCCATACATTTATGTATCTACACAAATTATGTTTAAAACAATTTGGCTATATTGGTTCTTTAGATTTTCGGCTTAGAATTAACATTTACCTGCAGTTAGCAGCTTAGATCTTCTGTCGCCCTTCTGTGTATCAGCGTTAACTTTTAACGTGTCGGTTTGATGCGGAATATCCCCAGCGGTGCCGTTCGCCTCTGCAACATAATATAATAACGTCACTATTTATAGGTCAGGTGCAATTTTCTAAACATTGTGGGAATTGATTACCGGTTACAACATAGGCTTTGAAATACGCTAAACGTCATGCTTTAATGGCTGATTTTTAATATAATATGGTTTTGTAGCAAAGTAATCCATTGGCCTCAAAATGGTGGGTCATTAAAGGTGGTTGAAATGCAAGAACTTTGCGATTTTAAGAAACATATTGGGCTGCTCTGGCCTCTCGGTAGTTTCTTTGATTCTATTCCATGGTTGTTTTGTGACCCTGAATAAGGTGAGTTTAAAAACCCATTTTTTACGATTATTGGTGATAGAAAAGTTGCCCCAAACGACGATCTAAAATTCGTTTCAAAACACGAATACACACCCTAGTATAGCGCAGCTGTGAGTCCATGACCTAAACCGTTTTTATACTTTTCTGGTTAGGCCTAAAACGACACCATCAAACACAGTGGTTCTTAACCTTTTTGGTGTAGTTTCCCACCACAGTCAATCACCAAAGTCTAATTTCCCTCTCTGTTGTTTTTATGAAGATGTTTTGTACATTACGAATAATTGTCTATATTCCATTAAAAATACTTTATGACTGAATAATTAGATATATGACTTTAGATATTAGAGTGAAACTTGAAAACAACAATTTAGGTACCCTATATACAATTATCCTCTGCATGTACATACCACCGGTTAAGAACCACTGATCAAACGCATGCTGTGGGTTGTTTTTCAACATTCGTTAAGTCACCATGGACCAAAAGGAGACATGCAAACGTTACCAGCCCCAAAAAGCACAATGTGAGTTATTGTAAATGCACCTCCATTATCAGTTGGATTCACCGCTGTAGCTTCTTCACCGGTTTCAGCAACAGCCACACTGTTAGGCCGGTTTCCAGACATACTTTTCAATATTGTGTCCGTGCACGGGCCTGGTTATAGTACACTTTGCGTAAGTATAGGTGACTGTGTTAAAAGCACACAAAGGTTAATAAAGCTACGTGAAAAAATGCATCTGCTGGCATGCATACTATAGAAGTGCGTTCAGAAGCGAGTTTTGTGCAGCCGATCATGCAATTCAATAAATCTCGCCTTCAAACATGTTTATAACGTCGTGACAGACATAATATGGGTATTTCCAAAATTTTGCTTGAAATTAATCGTTTTGGTCATTTAGGACGAATTTAGAAAATTGATCCTCGACAGCACATATCTCGCCCGCAGAAAGGAGAAGCCAGTAGGAAGTGGCAACATGCAAAGACGAGCAACTATTTTTGGCACAATTTGTCCTATATATGTCATCTGCAGCAAACAATCGGGATTTTTACTGCAACGGCTATTTTAAAGTGTCACGTATGTTCCTGGAAAGTTATGAAGAGAGTTACATCCAGTGTTTAAACTTTAAAGGGTCATCACCAGGACAAAAGACCACAAAAATGTGTATTTTGGGTTAAACTAAAAACGCATTTGTTGTTTTGTATAGCAACATGCATTATTTCAATATTGTGCTACGTTAGTAAGGTCGTGCCTCGCAATGTATGCCATACACGACAGCTAAGCCCAAAATCCAACTTGGCGTATGTTACGACAACGCAAAAAGGTATGCTTTGATATCAGACCACGGCATGGTCATTTAAGGGTCGGGTATGGACAAACTTCCAATGCCAATCTTATACATCCACATCGATTGATGTAAAAGCCAACATGTGCGTACCTATCGTTTAGCATTGCATCAATATTGTTATATCGTACTTTGTGCATTGCTTGCAAAACACATAATTCGAAAAAAAAACGTCAAGATTCTATAAAAAGTCGCAAAAGATGTTTAAGGAGGACTGCTGGTAGTTTGTTTGTGGCCAGTGTTGGTTTAAAAAACATGAAACTTTGATGTAAAGGCATTACACATTCCAGCCTGGACAATAAGCTAGTGGCTCAGATATATTTCTGAAGATTGTATATGTTACTTAAGAAACTTAACAGCCGTTAGCATTGTTAACATGCAAATATTTGCAATATAAGTATTAGCAATGATTTACAAGAAGCCTTGAACGTTATGATGGCTCCAAATAAAAAACACTTGGCAACGTATTTTAAATAGCAGTAAGTAGCATGCCTAATAGATCAGTGAAGCTCGGCACCATAGCCAAAAAACGATTATTTGACCTATGTACACACTAAGCAATCATGACAAAGATAATGATGATGATAATGATGTTTGCCATAACCGGGCATGCAAGAGGCAAAAATATAGGGCAATATAAATGACTACTCTACAGTCATTCACATTAACACAGACCAAACGGATGAGGTGTAAGACACGGGCAAAACCGAACCTGCGATTGAAGCACACGCCAGAGCAGTGGGAATGGAAAGATCAATATTGGCACCTGGACATTTACACAATACAAAGGATCTGATTATGCAAGCCGTGTAAAGATAAAGTTGAATGCAAAAACGTGGATGATCGCGTCTTAATCAGAAAACAGTCCACGAAGACCGTTGGCGGTTCATTTGGCAAGAAACAAGGCTGATAGACACTACTTTGTCACGGATAACAAACGGACTTGATTCACACTGGTTTGTTTTTACAATGTAAAAACGGCAACATTTTATAATATGGACACAATATTGCACAAATCGTGTAATAAATGGATAAATAGTGCCCGACATGATGTTACAACACTGATTTTTACTAAGTCGCTGAATCATTGGAGAAGTCCGATTTAGCAACAAACGCAATGTAATTTGAAACTATTCGGGCATGCAACGTGGGGTATGATTACTTCGGCTAAACATAACAAACGTTAAACAAAAAAATCAGACCAAACTGACCAGTAGTGGGTGGTGATTTTGGAGGGTCAGTCTTCTGGAAAGATCTAAACATGTGTGTGCAGAAATCATCTGGTAGATCGGCATCTAAGTATGTCTCCATGAAGACTTTAAAACCGGGATAGTCGATAGGCTAAATCGGTAGCAATGGTTAGATACAAGCAACTTTTGTAAAATAGCACTATTTGACGAATGCTAGTTAAGAAAATAATTGACCAGAAAAATTACCGTTGTTTGAATGCTCTAATAACATAAGGTGCCAAAATGAACCATGTTGGCGTGTTTTTGTATGAAAACAGATTTAAACGGTTTAAATTAAACTTTACACTTCACAAACAGACAGACAGACAGTGTACAACACCAAACCTATACAACGCAACCTAAACAATAATGCCCCACCTGAAAAAATTAACAAAAAACAGTAATCGTGATTCGGTTGGCGTTTTATGCCATTAACAATTCCACCTCGTAACAATTCTATCGTACTTAAAGCAAAAGTGAATGAAATAATTCGTGGTCTGGCAGATTCTAAAATAGACATTTACTAGAATATCACAAAATAATCCCCTAATCCTAAAATGATTCACGGGTCAATGCCCGAATTTGAATGTATTTAGTAAGATACATTTTATACACGGGAAAATTGTGTCAAAATGGACAGGACTAAGAATCAATTTGCAGAAATTCACGTAATCTATACTTAATAAAATTGAATTTCGTTTCTCCAATTTTGGATCTTTATTAGAGACGCAGTTTGTGAATAATGAATTTGTTCTATTCAATGCGTTTATTATATTGTCCACAGGGATTCGAAAAAGGTCGCAAACAATACGGTCCCGTGCTAAAAGAATCGCTCTTTGTATAGTGCGTTAAAGTCCACCGGGGTTCTAAAAATAGTATTCAGCATGCCGCAACGATCAAGCGATTATTATCCAGAGAGCAAACCCACAATTTAAAATGTTGGCATGTTTTTATGATAGCTACAACGCACAACTCTCTGTACCGAACGCTTTCTGTAGAACAGGACAAGGTCAAAACCGACACAACCGACGTTAAACCAACAACAAATTTGGACAAAAACAGTCGAGTTTACAGTGAAAAAACATGTAGTGCATTATGACGTGAAGTGAAGTGTCAATACGATTGCAACAGAGTTTGGCTGATGAAGGAATGATTAGTTTTCTTACTAAGTAATCAATGTCGCTCCTCTGAAGCAGAAACATTCGAAGGTCATTAGCACAAAAAACATTAAGTATACTATCGTTAAAAAAAACTTGCCATGCAGCCTAAAATTTGACCCACACCAAAAGCGCCCACACTTTGAAAAGCAAATTTAAATCACAACATATACAAATTACAAGTTATTATCTGTTTTAAGCATTGTAGGAGATCATTTTTTACAGTTAATGTCAGCATCTATTACAGGTGCAAAAAAATTTGAAACATTATTTACAACGAACAAAATAGGAGATGTATTTAGGGAAACGAGAGGGCTAATCTGTCCTGAGAAGGATGTTGTCGTCATAAACTTACCTCTTCTTTGTTGTAAGCTGCAAGCGCACCGCCTTCGTTAAACTCCAGTAAAACATCTTTTAGTTTCTTCGATGAATCTATTGACAAGGGACAAAATTATAGTTGATGCGCTTTTAACTAATTTTCTGGTGTAGTGAACATTCGTTCGTTCATCTAGTATTGATTTGACGATCTCGTATGAACCTTAGTGCAAAGCTGAAAGAAAGCCTAGAAAATCGTTAGAGGTGGCGTAAAAAATTTTACGTTTTAATGTGTCTTTACGCAACAAAATGTTCACACTTATAGTGACAGTTTTATGACCTACACCTATCTTCAAAAAGATACAGAAATTCGTTTAGCCTCTTATTTTAAAATCCAGGCACAAACTATACTTCGATCGAAAATACAAACTCAAACAACAACTAAAAATGACTTGGACTTCGCTTTTATGTGTAAAGTAACGAAAGTAAACAAATTCAGTAAGGTGGCAATTATGTTCTACATAAACTTGAAAGTCCACTAAGTTTCAAGAGAATAATGTGTGACCTTTTTTGCAACAAGAACCTTTGACTTCTATACTCACATTCAGCATACTTCTGCAGACGTTCAAACTCCTCAGGACTGAGAATGACAAATTCTCCGTCAGAAGTGCTCGTCATATTTCAAGCCAACGGGGTTCTGTTTTTGAAATTCCGATTACACAGTTCTGCGAATTTCTCGGCTGCGTGAGCCCAAGCAGAAGCAATCAGTCGAAGCTTCAGCAAACGAGTTGCGATCGATACCGACTAAACCTGGATGCAGTGGTACAAGGTCCGATTTAAAATCAATGAGCAGGCACCGATGCTGTTTAATTTGAATGCTGGAATGAGCAATCCTGTACCTGGCCAATGCCTTGTAAATTTGGTGTCCTAAAAACCTAACCTGTAAGCACCACACATAATAAAAAAGTGCTTAGTATCAAAATGTATGGAGTCATAAGGACGCCCAAGGCGTGACATACGGTTTTGTGCCTCAATCCATGCATGTTACAGTAACTATAATGTCCTCGGGGTTATTTTCTACGCTTTTGTCTGCTTGTACGCACTGCCTTCCTCACGCAGAAGTTTCGACTACATTGTGAATTAATATATAACATACAGTTGTGTGTCTTAATCGATGCATATTATGGTAAGTATAATGTCCTCAGGGTTATTTTCTACACTTTTGTCTGCTTGCACACACTGCCTGCTTGAAGCAGAAATTTCGGCTGCCTCATGAATTATTTATTATTGATAATGAAAAAGACGCGACTCGGCTTTAACGGCTAAGTTTTAAGCGGCCACGCTAGTAGCAAGCACCTTTCTGGCTTAACAAGAATGCAACGGGATTAGACTATGTAGATTATAAACAAAACGTACACGAAAAAGAAATATTTCGTGCAACCGGTAGCTGAAAAGAATGGTAAAACTGTACAAGCTTTACTGCTTCCCATATTCTGTGAAAAATAACTTGCTTCTTGAGAATAAAAACGATCACAAAACTGTGGAACGTTGATCCCACTCAGCAACAAGCAGCATATTTAAACCGAGATTGTTATTTAAACTAATTGCTTTTTACTGCAAAGCTAAATATACATACTTCGTGGAACTAGTAAAACTAAACGCTTATGCAAGCAAACTGCATAGCCTACACATGGAAATCCGCCTACATTTCTATGACCAGTTTTAATGCAACAAAATTTGTTTTTCATCCTGTTCTACACCGTATTATTCAAACTGGAAATGTAATGTCAACCATACACTGCATTATGTTTCGTATGTATATGTACTTTAAAACACAAGGTAGCCTAAAAGAATACACAATACATAAAATTTATTTGCGTAAGTGTAAACAGACGCATTGTTTATCCAATAATTGACCACAAAGCTATCTATAATACCTCTTATCTTTTCTAGTCGGCGTTATCTAAGCGTTTACGGAAAGCGCTTTATATTACGATGACCCAACATGGTTAGAGAGAAGATACAAAGTTTACAAGAGGTCCGAAAACAATAAACAACTGCGTGAGCTGACTGCACAACATGTACTGAATCATCGTACCGATGCCAAGCTACGAGCGGAAGCCGCTACAGACTAGATGCTGGCAGCTCGTAAAAACGTGGCAAGTTGTTTACCCTCAAACACGAATACTGCCCTGGTAGATTTCTAGGTTAACCTTAATAATAACCACTTAAAGCAACGATTACCCTCACTGTTTTCCATCAAGCGGTCACCACAGCAACAAATCAAACGCTTTTAAGAAATGTTACACTACGGTGTCCTGAGTTCTTACAAACTAAATGGAAACAGATAGTAACTTGTTAAACGTTCATAGCTGAATTAGCAACGTTTTAAGCAGTAAAAACGAAAAAGCGGTATAGTAGAGAAGGTAATTGAAACTTCCCTTGCCAAACAGAACGTTATCGCACCTGCAGTTCCCAGTACTACACAATCAGCCTCATAGTTTTAATTGCCATCGACAGATGCCGCGTGGGCACGTGCTAACATCGACCAATCAAACTGCGACAATGAAGGGAAGTTGCGTGTGTCGTCAAAATTCACAACAACTCCAAAGTGCGTTACTGCAGCCTCATCTAGTTATTGATGTTGTTTACGCACAGCAGTACAGTCAATCTCGAGGTAACGCCATCACTGACCCGTTTGTACAAGCCCGCATGCTTGATGCTATCTATAACACTCCAAGCAAAATCATACACTTTTCTGTTCTTATTACCTACTTTACATTAGCAAATCGTGTTTGATCTAGGATCTACCATGCCTCACTTCTGTGTTCAACATAGGTCACAGAATTACCACTGAGATTTCTGCACGTTGCTGTAAACTGTGTCCCGACAACCTTTACAAGCACCGCTGTGTGCAATCACGACTGCCGTAAAACGCAGGCCTTCTGCGCGCTTTGCGTCTCAACCAACGCTTTTCAGCGCTCACGCTCACGCAGGGAAGTAAACGCGACCTCCAAAGAGTAAAAAAGAAACTAGTAAAAGAGGCTCATTGCGCGGTGGCTTCATCTTCTCAGTCGAGTGGAAATTCTCAACTGCTTGGCGTGCTGACGTAACAGGCATGCGGGGCGTAAAGTCTGTCGCGGCATTTGGTTGGGAAAACAGCACCTGGGACCTGCCAACTTGGATCTATTTTTAGTTTTGTTTTCAGGTATGTGGTAGACCTAAATTCTTACAAAAATCTGCTATTTCACATGATTCTATTTTCCGGCGATGTTGTTGTTTGAACGTTACCAGTTTGCAATACACAAAGTTAGTGGCGATAGTAACATTGAACTAATAAACGTTTGTGACAAGCAAGTGGACTTTAACGTGTTGTTGTTGATGAAATATGAAATCGCGATAGGAGAGGCCCATGTTAAAACTCATTTTCACGTCTTTGCAAAGTCAAAAACAGCAGAAGTCTATCACCCTGATTAAACGTCTTTCAAATATTTGTTTGTCGCGCTTAATGAGATTGCTGGTTCATATTTCAGTGTTTGCCTAATGAACAGCGTCAGGCCGCAAGCTTTATTGAACGTTGGTCGTCGCCTATGGCAATCAATCTCAGCGACGCTGCTTTTTAAATAGCTTCTGACTTCATTAACGTTCCTTTGCGCTGGGATTGCGTCGTCTTGTCAGTCATTCCTTTCATGTATCGCGTTAATTGAATTTTCTTCCTGATTACCAACTCACAACCGAAAGTTAATACAATTTGGCTGCGGTCTGTACGTTTCGATAGCGTCAAGCGTCTCTTGGACAAAGTCAATCATGGTTAGGACGTCGCTTCACCAAAGCTGACGTCATAAAGAGTGTCTCCATTAAAATACCCATATTGAAGAATAGGCCTCGAAACTGCTTAGGCTACGAAACTTGCCAAGTTTTTCAATATTGATCTAGCAATTAACCTTTGCCTATGTTTAAATATTGTTGACACTTATAGCTGTAAGAGTTGAAATCCTTTAAGCTACTCCGAATTGTACCAGCACCTTTGAACATCATAAACTTACTTTGTCAAAGTTCTCTAACGTCCAACCAATTAACACTTTTGTCTCAGTAATTTTTCATAGCAAATGGATGGTTCCCTTTTAAGCTAAATGGTGACAAAAGACGCAACTTAGTTTAGTCAACCTTATTGAATCGTTTTCTAAATGAAAACTTGGAAACAGTTTTTAATTAAAACAATCCGCCAATACGAATGTGGATGTTCAACTTGATGCACGTGTTAAAATTAATTTAGTTTTTAAAGTCAATTTCAAAGTGTTGAAAGTCATCAGTAATCGCGACGTAATAAACGGTCTAGCGATAAGTTAACGAGATGTAATAAATACTGTGAGAATTCCTAACCACAAAACCCCAGAGATCTAACTTATAATGCCAACATAAGAGAACATCTGTTCGATGCCGGTACGTTGCTCATAACTACGAAGCCTGCGCATCTTGAATTAACTTGCTGTCAAAGATTATTGGATATATAAAGCTTTACGATATTGCACAGTTTATAACTGATCACTGTTCTATAGGTCAACAGTTGAAACTTGACACTAAACCTTTAAATTCTATTGACACTATACACGATACGCGTACGCTGTGAGGAAGCGACGTTGCTTTGGCTCTTTTCAGTCGTTATGCGCCATTGGAAATCAATTTTATAGCGGTTTACAGGCAGATACGCAGAACGGATTTCGGGTAATGAGCAGGTGGCCATATAAAGGAGCGAGATATCGCGACCATTTGTTACGCCAATTCGATAGCGTGACGATGTAAACGGAAATACTGTCCTGATTATTTTGAACGTAAACTTAATTCAAAATTACCGATTAAAAACGGTTAGCTTTAAAGCATGCGATGCTGTTGATTACATTACGCCCAGTTCTTAACAAAACTTTTTGGTTACTTCAAAACACGGCATTTTTTTATTGAAACTCACTGACCGCAATCGTGTAATCATATCAACGCTGAAAGTCTTGACTTGAGCTAATATTTAAATCACTGTTTTTGAATTTATAATCAAGGAGAAAAAGCTTATGCAGCTCCATAAAATGGACAGTTTTACTTCGCAAGAGCGCCATGTAGCGGAAAAAACTTGGAAAGAAGCAAATTTCGATGGTGCTTGATAAAATTAAAGATACGTTTGTAAGTTGATGGGAATACCGTATAGGATGTAACCTGTGTCAGTGAAAATAACTATATTACAGAAGAGAAAGAAGAAATAAATATTTTCGCAGCAACGGGAAACCTTTTTTAAAAGCAAAATACAGCAACACATTGATTTTCCTTTCACGTGTATCTGCTGGCAAGTATACCCTTGACAAGATCTATACATCCATTAAACGGGTTTGTGTAAAAGTTACATAAAATCCTTTAAATTTTGCACGACTATAACCATTACCGCGGACTAAAGCATCTTCCCACATTGCAAATAGGTCTGAGTGTAGGTAAGTTCACCACTAAAAGCAAAATAGTAGCGGCATTTTTGACTGATGCGCTGCAATAAAGCTAGTTATATGGGAACGTTATGAGTTGAAATTGGTTGTTGGTCGTTGCTGGCTGCTCCGTAGTTGGCACGATTTGTGTCGTCGTTGGTATAACGGAATACGTCCATCTCCCCTTCGCTGTCAATAGCAAACGCATCTTCGAGGTACACACTGTGTCATAAGTAATTAAGCACAAGGTTATTTGGAGCAAAATAGTATGAACTGCTATTTATTAGCTTGTTAACTTGTCTTAACCCACACAGACAGTAAAAAGCTATTCTTTGGAAATCATCTCGTATTTTTAATTTGATACTAGGTAAAGTATAAGAAACGCAAGTAACAGAGATAGGGTGGCCATATTTGTTCAAGGGGATTGCCGTCCTTGTTGCTTATCCCAGACATATTTAGCACACGACGTATCACTTACTCCATGGGTCGTCCAGGTGTAGGAGCAGTGGTTTGTGATGTTAGCAGACCCTGTTCTATTCCTTCATAATCTTCCTGTTTTCTTAGCTTCAGATATGTGTAGAGAATTGGAATGAAGTACACCTAAACATCAATGTGGTAATTTAATTCGTAGGTAATTAAAAAGAGTCACTGTTTGCCTGCTGACTTACGTTTAGCGCTGCGTAAATTCCAAAGACCAACCACACAGACCAAGAGATAGACTGAAATTGATTTTTTGTTAATTCCTGATTTGCATAACCGAGAAATCCAAGTTGCAAAACCGTTTGCAGAAATATCACCACAATGTAAATAAAGCCGCAAGCACGAACGTATCTTAGCGATCTCTGAAATTTAAAAAGAATCAGTTCAGCATACTTGCGAAATATGAAAACTATTGTCTACAACTACTTTTAGCATCCATCACAATCAATTAAGTATACAATAGGACACAGGCTTGATCTACTTACTGATTCAACTGCTGTCAACCAGATAATACTGAATACGAGCAAGATGCCAGGTATCGCAAGGCTCTTGTATAGCATTGGAACAATATACTCTTCCACTGTAAAACAAACAAAGTTTTATTCGTCTTGTTTTCCTGAGTGCAGTGTTACTCAGCTTTGCCGCCGCCTTCTGTGGGATCGTTGGCAAATTTTAAAATAAAATTTAAACAGGCGAAATACAGCAACAAGTTAGTTATAAGTTTCCTTTATGCAACAAACATAACAAACGTGTCAAAATTGTTCGCAAAGTTGTAGCATTAAACTCAATGTTGAAACCAGCACAATCACATCATCTTTTCATCGTGTTGATATAAGCCAAAAAATACTTCAAGTTTTGCCACTATATGTAAGTGGGTTTTTTATGTGAAGAAAAACATTGTAAAAGCATAGAGCCAATAAATGGTAAGCTGCAGACAGTGCACAATGTTTCGGCCTAAAAGGTCTCATCAGTGCAGATGGTGACAAGAAAAACACTGGCCTTGATATCGTTGACTTGAAGTTCAATTGAGAAAGTTGCTGCTTACTTACCATAAATCATGATGCATTTGTTACAATCTCTGAGTGCTCCCACACAAACCGTCCGGTTTGCAGATTTAACTGAAAATTAACAGGTTTTAATGCAACAAAAAACGACAATTCATGTTTAAAGCAAAGTTCAACTTACAGTTTAAATTTTCTTCGCAAATGCATTGTTCCAGTATGACCGTTTTGCCACCAACGACACAATTTGACGTTAGTTGCACTGTAAAAACATATGAAATATCTGAATGCAGTTGTGTATATTTTCTCTATTTTAAAGGTTTGTTTGTTTACCTGTACCGGACAATATAAGTGACCCCGAACCTTCATCCACTGGTTCATTGTTTGCGTCAAATTTGCCCACTCTAAAAATGTAAGATTTTTAGGGCTGTTGATATGCAAAAAAAACAATATTAGAGATACACGTACTGTAATTGTTCTTCATACTGTATTTGACTTAGCAGATCATCTTGAATCCGATGAAGTGAAAATACCATCAGTCCAACGTACAGAGAGTTGATGATCTGCAAACCAAGGTAAGCAACATTAGATGTTGTACATTCTTACTCTAGTTGCGTGTGTAGCCGCTGCTGCCTCGATGGCGACTTGTTAAAGGCGGCTACAGTGTAAACTATGATGTTCATTGCAAATTGTTTGGTGAGTCTGATCTTTGCATCTCAATTACAGCTGACTGATTACAGCCCCACAGAGTGTTTCTTATTTCTTTGTATTCTTGAGTAAACGTTTAAAGGCGAACGATTAAATCAGCTTCCACATCCCCAAAGGGAGAAAAATAGAAGAAAATAGACTACCAGATGACTAAAAATAGTCTAAGAATAGACCCAGAATTCCCCGGCGACAAAGTCGAAAATAAGCTATATATATAGTAGAGCAAAATATTGTCTATTGCGTGAAACCTTTTTTCCTTTAAGTTATAGAATTCATTTTATGGCAAAGGTGCAATTTATAAAGTCATAGCGCCCTCGAACCGAGCTGCTATGCTTCTTCTCAAGTACGAGCGGCTGTGTTCTACTTTAAACTTGAAACGGAAACGACAGTATAAACAAGAGGAAGTATGCGTAATGATGAACAAACACCTGTTTGTGCAGAACATTCTAGAATAACAAAATGACTCAAAATATCTTATGACTTGCATGAGAACGGAAATACCAACACTTGCATCCAGTTAAAAAGAGGTTAAACACTTCCCCTACATGCTGTGCAACATTATTGCAAACAACATGCTAACTTTAAACATAAACTTTGTGCACATTAATATCATGACCGCTACACGTGATACGCTCTTAGGCTATTATTAAAACATAAGATAAACGTACTTTATGTACTATAAAATAATCATGCTGTGATAGCCTATATACAGTCTCGAGTTCAAAACTTACAAAGTTAAACCATCCAATAACAGAAGCTCCGGTCCTCACGCTGCAACAGCAACAAAACGTGGTTCTTCCGAAACAGCAACATAGCCTTGACTTTGTAACAACCATGATCGTCCAAAAGTAAAATAAACAAAAACCGAGCCTTCTAGCTATCGCAGTTTTTTACTTAAATATGTCATTAAAACAAAACTTAAGGCATTAAAACAGTTAAGATGCACTTTTTTGATGACCAATAGATTACTTCAAACTACCATTAAACCATAGGCCATCTGTAGCTATCTCTGAAGATAATGCTAACCAACTGCCTTTAGTTTAGTCTAGATCTCTTGTAACTTACATGAAAAGTTAAATCGTCAATTTACACCGTTGGTCTGAACGCAAAGCGAAGTTCCACATAAACATGCCTTCGGGCTATTAATCATTTCTTCAAACTTTTAATGCGAAATCGCCTTTTGTGCCGCCGCCGACGTGGCTCAAACCAGCACTTACCAGCAGTTTATGTTAAATGAGATTCACAGAAAATTAAACTAACAAAAATACCCCTGAGGCACTGTTTTCCGGTGTATTTTCCAACGAACAGTTAAAAGTATAAGAGGCAACCAGTGGAAAATTGGTTCTAGATTAATGATTTCTATTGTTAATATTACACAAAATGTCTATTGTTATCATTACGAAGTAATTTTGAGTCCTTTGTTATGACAATGTAAAATATGCTTGGAATTGCGTTGATTTCCTTCGAAGCCTTGTCGACAAAAATATGAGATTTTTATGAAAGCCACCAGTGAGATTCGAACTCACGACCCCTGGTTTACAAGACCAGTGCTCTAACCACTGAGCTATGGCGGCGACGCCACAACGGTGCCACCTTTATGTATTTATTCTTCACCATGTCAATGGATTTTCAGTTAGATTCTGTTTTTACTTTCTACAAATGTCTTTTGTATGTTGCAACCAAGGTTTTAGTTGAGAAAGGTTTTAGATCATTTCTTATGTCAATCTGATGTCATTTAAACGAGAGGGAAATGATCCAGCCCTGTTGCACTTGTTAAAGGTACAAAATAGAGTAAATAACAATGTGTTTTCATTTAAGTAAATCAAAAAGGTCTTGATTCCTTTGGTTTCTGTTAGAAACGAAGAGTTGAAGAGCTATCCTCTATTGACATTCCAATAGATGAAGCGAAAAAGCTGAGAGATGGAAGGTTTACATGTTTGGTTTGTGGATCTCAACACATTTTTGATAAAATATCAATTCTTCAAAATCACAGAAACTCGACAAAACACACTAAAAGTAAGAACTTAACCTAAAGTTCAATTGATCAGTAGAACAAAGGTCAAAATTGAAATGTATTGTGTGTGTTTGTAGATTTAAAGTATTTTCAAAGGAGGAAAGTGGAAATGTTGCAGCAGATTGAATCAAGACTGGCAGATAATGTATTTTATCTTTGTGTGCTGAGGAACTGTGTAGTAACTTTCAGTAATTGCGAATTTGTTTAGGATAAACACAAGTCTGACCTTTTGGGAAAAAGAGCATGTCTTCTGGGAAACAACACACAGACAATATGCAATAGAAAGCACTACAAGTCAAATCCTAAGAAGTACCAACCCAAACCCAAGCTGCAATTGATGACCAAGGCAAAATCCAAAGAGTGTGATGAATCAATTAAACACAGAGAACACCCCAAAAGTAAACAACTTCTTTCAGGAATGATTACAGTAATACAGTAATAATTGCATTTCTAGATGATCACCCAATACCCAATCCACAAAATCAGAAAACTTGCCTGGACAGGGTTGCCAAAACTATGCCATTTAACAATGCAGAGGTATGGTATAATCACAAATATCATGAAAATGTATTTATTATCTTCTCTTGTGACTCTAGGAATATAAATCACGACAAAACATGACTGCTGAGGAAAAAGCTGAACTGACACGAAAGGAAATTGAAAAAAGAAGGTAAGTGTTGCTAATAAGATATTCATTTTACCAGGTAGCATATTGCTAGAGCTTTGAACTGTTTTTGAAGTAGACAACTATCTATCAAAAAATCAGTGGTTCACAAAAAGTCTGAACTAGGAGCAGGGTTGCAAACTTGCAATACTGTCCTTATTTCTAAGATTTGTCCTTATTTTTAAGAAATGTCCTTGTTTTTGAGTGGGTCATACTTTTAACAATTACAAGTCAAAAAAAGTATTGTTCCTGGGACAGATTGTTTCTGGTAAAAAATATGCCATGTTAGCCATGGCTCATATGAATGCAAACCTCCATTTTGTTTTGTACAAAAATCTTATATTTCAGTTGTCCTTATTTTACGGTCCATGCTGATGGCAACCCTGCCTATGAGACAGCCAATTGGCTTGGAGATAACAAAAAATTGAATTAGCATTATTTAGTCCTTTGCTTTCGTGAATAATTTTTCATGTTAATACTAATGGTGCATCCCGTAAATTTGGTTATTGTACGGGTGTATCCTGGCCTGGGGTAAAAGTTTGAGAAAAACTGTTCTACATAGTTGTTAAATTAAAATGTTTTCTTTGGTTTCGTCATAATACCAGGTGCAGTATGCCAAAAAAGTTGTTTCTATAATTAGAATGTCCTTTTAGATTAAAATAAATCAGATTTTTTTAAATTCTTCATTACCATTTAGTCAAGGCTGGGTTCGAAACAGAGCTGGAGAATGGGAAAAAGATCCAAATGTTGAATTTGATTCTGATGAAGATGAATTGCCCACTTGAAAACGAAGATTTGGTGTCATAGAACAGTCCTAGATATTCAAGAAGAAAAAGGGTGGGGACATGCAGAATTGTCAAAACTAAACAGCCATGTTGTAAAACGTTATCCTTCAAGGTGTGCCAAACAGTGATGGGGTAATGGTACAAATCCTCTCCAAGAACTTTAAACATGTTGCCCGACTGTAAGCAATCGCTTTATGTGTTGTTTGAAGTGTTTTTTTGTTATACGTTTTATTACGAGTCCGTTACATACATTTACGTGAAATAAAGCTGACTTTAAATATCTTTTGGGGTGGAGCCATGTTTCTTAAGATTCTTTCTCCGACACACAAGTTGCCGAGTCGGGAATAGAACCCACAATCTTGTGAACACATACGGATTGCTCAGACACAGGGGTCAGCAACGCCTGGCGGTTATTTTCCATGGCATGTCAAACGATTTGCGCGTTCATATTTAAGTACTTTTTCGCCAAATTAAAACTATTAATTGGCCTGTTGTTGGTTCTTTACGTAATCGTTTTAAAAACTCAACCAAAGCTACACAAAAGATTTGGGCTGCTTTCTGATTGCCATTTACAACTATTACGAACAAAAATGTTGTCACCTGTTCCAGTATTAAAATGACAAGAGAATTGGCACGTGTTACGAGTTAAAAATTGTTGTGGACCTCCGCCCTAACTATTCGGGCATCCCGACGGCAATTCCGTTTCACTTGTCAAAAAAGGAGTGCTTATTGCAGATTCGAATGCTTTAATTTGCGTTGGTTATAGCAACATCTTTGGAACGCTGAACGTAGGCCACGCGTAGGTGTAGGTGTATGTCCGGCACGCAAACGATATCATATGTTGACTTACTGTAAAAGGAAGAGCCTACTATATGTGCACTATTGTAAGTGTTTGTTTTGCAATCTCTTGCAATAAGGTCCAAACCTAATAAAAGTGAATCGAATGTTGAACATTCACAAAATGTTTAGGCTAGCCTACAGGATGGAAAGGAAAATATTCTTAGGCTTTCACTTATGGGGGCGCGAATTTTTAAAACTGTTAGTTCAGTTAATAAACAAAGTCGACATGATAGTGTTATGACAGCTACCAGGCTATCTCATCACATGTTATCTGCTGTGTTTGCTGAACGTGCTTTATTTTGTATAGTTTGTAGGTGCTATGGTAAGCTATTCACACTGTTATGGAAGGGATAGTTGTGTTTTTGATCGTTAGCTTTGTTTCAACGCTAGCCATGTCTGATGAACCAGGTATAAAATTGAATTGAAATACAGCGTTTTAAACTTGTCCGTTTAACATAAAAATATACAATTCGGTATTGACACCCAAACTACAGCTACAGTCACAGGGGTGCGGGAGTTGTAGGCCTAATAAGTTAAGTGTAGTAATTTGTGACAAAGACTTGTATCTTTGTGCGAATATATAGATGGGCCTATGCCCAGGGTTGCCATCGACATATACCCCAAAATAAGGACAACCGAAAAATTAAGTTTTCATACAAAACGAAACAAACATTTTTGAATAAATCTTTGCTTTTATACGAGCCATGACAGCTCAAGTCTCGGTTTAATTTTCATTGTAACAAGGATTGGACTTGTAGTTGTTGAAAATAAGACAAAATAAGGACTCAAGTCAAAAACAAGGACATTTCTTAGAAATAAGCACAATACATTTTTCTAAGACATTGCCCTTCCAAGTAAGGACAAATCTTAGAAATAAGGACTTTCATGTGTTTATATGTGATGGTTTTGTGTTGTTGCAGTTATTATCACGTACATAGATCATGCCACTATACCTGACGGATTTGGAGGAAATATGATCAGTACGACTGTGCGAACTTTGGCGTATCCAACAAATAGAGGAAACAACACCTATTACACGTTATTAACCGATTCAAAGAACAAAGGAAGTAGGCCAGCAGTGTATTAGCACCAAAGCTATAAGCGAACCAGAAACCCGACTGTAGCCTACCCGATTTTAGGTTAAAAAGTCTAAATTGGTAAAATTTGAAACAAAACGAGGCAGATTGTGAAGTTAGGTCTGAGTAAAGACCGTTTTTTATTCGAACTTTAGTTTAAACTCGACCCGAAAATCCGACTAACAACTCCGCAAATGTGACGCCACATTTCAGGATAATATACATAGCTGTGGTTGATTTTGCAATTAGTATCAATGGAGAAGCATCACGTAAACTATATAGGTGAACAAATTGTCTTATAGGCTAAATTGTCTTATATCTTATTCAGTTTCAAACATTTGCGAAACTTCTCTTCACGTTTGCGATGCAAATGCACAATGTGTTTCATTGCAAAATGGAACTTCAATTTACCGTTGTTCGTGCCTAAATGGATTCAACAAAACGGCAAGCACCAGAAGTTTTCTACCTTTCTACATCAAACCACAAGGAACATACTGTCCAGGTAACTAATAAGAGGCCTATTTTTCAATGTATGGTACTTTGCAGCCAGCAGTAGTGGGATTCAATTTTGTTGTCACTCGGTTCTATCACGGCTGAATTCCACCACTGGAAGTTGCAGCTCATAATGAAACCTTTGAATAAGCTGTGCAGTTTGAAAGGTTTATTGGTTCATCTCAAAGTTATAAGCGGACACAAAGCCAAAAGTTTAACCCTAATCCTTTTTTGGAAACTAACTGAATTTGTGTCACAAATGATGTGTTAATTCAAGCCGGAATCAAGGCCCCTTATATAGAAACTAAAACCCGAACTCTTAATGACACACAACTCTTGTTCAGCTAAATCAGTGGTTCTCTAATCCTTTGCAAAACTATTCTCCTTACAACATGCTGGATAAATTCAGTTTATTTGCTTCGGATTACGTGAGAATGTTTCAATGGTAATTTATTACGTCACAAACAGGACTAAAACAACATTTAAATTGTGCGCGAACAATCGCTTTTTAAGTGTTTTTAGCAAAAAATATTTCTTGTTGCAGAAAACTTATTTGTCTGTCTAATTTTTACTTATATACTCGTAAGATCTGATGTTACATGAGATTGTAGAAGTACTTCAGGCTCGACCTCACGGTCCCTCCGAAATCGCGTGGCGGACCCCTGAGGGACCGCGGACCTCAGTTTGAGAACCGCTGAGCTAAATCATCTTATTACCAAACTAGTTATCAAATTACTAAAGCTGAAATATAAGTCGAAAAAACTCAATTGCCATCATAGAAAATTTTGATAATTGGAAGGCGAAAAAATTGGGAAAACAAAAATAGGTTTTTCCTAATATCTTTCAGATATTAACGAATGCTTGGACCCTGATTCAATCTGTACCAGGGATTTAAGTTGCCAAAACACTTGCTCAAGTGAAACAAGTTGTCAAAACACCAATGGAAGTTATGTATGCAACTGCCCACATGGATTTCTATTCAACGGAACAACATGCATAGGTAACGTATATTGCCCTACCCAGCAACGCAGTATAAACGGCCGTTGTTAGCTTTATACCATTATCGTTGTGTTTTTTAAAGAAATTTAATGGCCGCTTTAATGTGATAAGATAAAAAATACTGCGTTAGACTTTAATGACATTTTATTTCGT
The DNA here is from genome assembly GCF_965637545.1 of Phallusia mammillata. NCBI lineage: Eukaryota > Metazoa > Chordata > Ascidiacea > Phlebobranchia > Ascidiidae > Phallusia > Phallusia mammillata. The sequence goes on from NC_137254.1 coordinate 22,239,091, forward strand.
CGCCATGCACCAAATTTTAAAAATTCCTAAAAAAGAAGATTGAAATTGAACACACTAAAATCAATTTTTTTCAACAATAAGTTTACATTGGGTTATGAAACATGGCTTGTCGCATTTGTGCGCATAAAATTTGAAAAATATTACCCCATAGGTGTAACACATACAATACTCAACAACTGTTAATATTACAGCTTATAATTTAGATTTAAATGAATGTCAAAGTGAAAACAACGTTTGCCCCGAAAAGGCAAACTGTTTAAACACGATTGGAAGTTATAAGTGCATTTGCCCACCCGGGACGGAACACAAGGACTCAAGGTGTTTTGGTAGGATTATACATAACTTTTAGGTTTTCGTTCAAAATATTTTACTCAATGGCAACATTGAACCATGCAAACGGTTAAACATGGGTGACTGGTTAAAGTTTCACCAGATTAACTAACTTATTTGTAGACATAAACGAATGCTTGGACCTTGATCCAATCTGTACCAAGGATTTAAGTTGCCAAAACATGTGCTTAAGTGAAACAAGTTGTCACAACACATATGGAAGTTATGTATGCCAATGCCCACATGGATTTTTTTTCAACGGAACAACATGCATAGGTAACTTGATTTGTTCATATCAGTGCTGTTAAAGCAGTGGTTCCCAAACTTTTTCATATTTTTTTCAAAACGGTCCCTTTGCCATTATTTCGAAGGCTAGCGGTCCTTAAGCCTAAATGTGTATTTCATAAAAACGAAAGTTGATTGCAGGATTTTAGCCAGTTATGCAAAATTGCGCATAACAATCATTCAAAGACAGCATGTGACATCACAAACAGGACAAAAAACATTACGATTGTGCGCGAACAATTGCATTTTTGATAGTTGTCATTCAATAAAGGCCATTGTTTAGCAATGGAGACGATTTTCAATTCTACTTTGATTTTAAACTTATTTAGTGGCACAAACTGACGCCAAATAAGATTTTAGAATTACTTCAACCGCTTCGCGGTCCCCCCAAAATTGCCTCACGGACCCCAGTTTGGGAACCGCTGTGTTAAAGTTCTACTGCTTTTTCATATTAAGCACCATTTTATTTCGCCTTCAAGCCCTAAATTATAAAACTCATAAAAAGTATGTTTTACGGTGCAATTCACGAAATTTGTTGCGGACATGTAGTGTGGCGCGACACAATAAAATCATATGTTTCAGCTGTTAATATTACAGTTTATAATTTAGATTTAAATGAATGTCAAAGTGAAAAGAACGTTTGTCCCGAAAAGGTAAACTGTTTAAACACGATTGGAAGTTACAAGTGCATGTGCCCATCTGGGACGGAACACAAGGATTCAAAGTGTTTTGGTAGGTTAAAAAATAACGTATTGAGTTTTTATTCAAACTATTTTATTCATTATTCTTTAGCCCAATTCAGTTTTGATATTAGAAATGTTGCAAATGTATAATTTTGTTAAAACTACGCCATTATGTCAAATTTTTTGTTGCAATTTAAAGTGCCATCAAATAGTAGGAAAATGCACTTAGGAAAAACAAAAAAAATATTGTCTCGTAACACTTTTGTGAACAAAACTCGTGTTTTTAATGTTTAAAATTAGGTTTTGACGCTGCTCGACTTTAAATTAAAGTCTACGCCAGTGGTTCTCAACTCGTTTCAGGCCATGGACCGCCATTCCAATTAAATAAGTATCGTGGACCAGACCCATGTCAAATTAGGATAAAAAAGCATCCACAACAAGCGTATTCGCTTGAAATATATTATTTGAATACATAATTTAATTTTATGGAGATATAACACGTAACAACAAAAGGCCAATAACTCGCATAAGCAATTAATTATACGCAACTAGCCTTTTTTAAATTTAACCCAAAATACAATTAGCGTCCTGTGGACCACCCAAAAAGTCATCTGGACGGTCAATGGACCGCCAGTTAAGAACCACTGGTCTACGTAATGTTTTGTATGATTAGATATTAATGAATGTTCGGGAAACCACGTATGTCCTAATACCTCGTGGTGTATCAACTCATACGGAAGTTACTTCTGTGAATGTAAAAGAGGATACACTGGAGATGGTAACACTTGTACAGGTAATTTAAAAAAGTGCATTTTACCGGTATTAAGAATGGGTTTGGAAAAAATGAACATAGTCTATCTCTTTTTTGGAGGCCAACGCCTAAAATACGTTACGCCTGCCCCGTTGTCGTTGGATAATTTGACATTAGATATTGACGGTTTTAAGGAAGCTGATAACTTTACCTCAATTGAGCTCACTACATTCACTGGGTTAAAGCAATGTCGCAAGTTGACTGCTTTAAGAAATGTGTTTAAGACGGGATTAGTACCAACAACCTTAAACTCACGAGTTCAAAATAAAATGTTGTGACATTTTTGGTTAAATACTGAATAGTTATGCGGTACTACCTTTTTCAGATTTTTCAGAACCAAGCCAGCTTACAAACATTAATAATGTTGTGACCATGACAACCATTGTGGTAATTGCTCTGTGCTATTGCAGCTACCTTCTGTTTGATGGAAATATTTTGTCCTAACCTTGCAACTGAAGCATTGTTCAATTATATTGCCAAAGAAAATTAAAAAGAAGAATAGTTGTGGGCAATTCTTTGTGAAGATTTGTAGATTAAAATTGAATATTAAATTGAAACTCTACTCTTTATTCGACCGTTATGTAAAATGTGTTTTTATCCGTTACTTTATTTGCTTCCACTATTCGATACGTAATTCAAAAAAATGTGCATTTGTTAAAAAAACACGAAGATTTTGTGTGTGTTTCTTTACAGATATAAATCATTGACAGAAAAATAGAAAAAAATGACACATGTTTTCCACGTCGTAAAAGCAGCAAAATTATAACAGGGATGTATAAATATACAGTGTTCCCCTTTTTGTTTGTTTTTGTACAAAACATAATATGATTGAAAACTTTGCACGATAAAAATATACATACTGAAAATTTGAAACACAATAAACATAGACGCAGGTTTTTGATGTCGTACCTTAGAAAAAATACGTTTTTCGCAGCTAATACTTTTGGTGCTTCATAATTGGTACCACGCATGTACAGTTGACTGTACAGCAAACGATCAATTGGCCTGTTGTTAGTTCTCTACGTAATCGTTTTAAAAACTCAACCAAAGCTCTACAAAAGATTGGGTTGCTCTCTGATTGCCATTTACAACTATTACGCACAAAAATGTTTGCACTCATTCCAATTTTGACGTAACAAAAGAATTGGAACGCGGCGTGAAAAAAGGTTGCGGACCCCCGCCCTAACTATTATGGCATCTCGATGGCAATTCCGTTTCACTTGTGAAAAAGGAGTGCTGTTTGCAGATTTGAATGCTTTAATTACCATTGGTTATAGCAACATCTTTGGAACGCTGAACGTAGGCCACGCGTAGGTGTATGTGTATGTCCGGCACGCAAACGATACCATATGTTGAATTACTGTAAAAGGAAGAGCCTATATGTGCACTATTGTAAGTGTTTGTTTGGCAATCTCTTTCAAAAAGGTCCAAACCTATTAAGAAGCGAATCGATTTTTGAACATTTACAGAATGTTCAGGCCACAGGATGGAAAGGAAAATATATTTAGGCTTTTAGTTGCGAATTTTTAAAACTGTTAGTTCAGTTAATAAACAAAGTCGACATGATAGTGTTATGGCAGCTGAATACCAGGTTATCTCATCACATCTTAACTGCTCTGTTTGCTAAACGTGTTTTGTTTTGTATAGTTCGGAGGTGCTAGTAGGCTATTCACACTGTTATGGCAGGGATAGTTGTGTTTTTGATCATTAGCTTTGTTTCAACGCTGGCCACGTCTGATGAACCAGGTATAAAATTGAATTGAAATACAGCGTTTTAAACTGGTTTCGTTTAATTTAACATAAAAATATGCGATTGGGTATTGACAACCAAACTATAGCCTATAGCAGGGATGGCGAACCTTTTTAGTTGAATGGGTCAACCATGATATCAAAATTCGGACAGAAAACAAAGTGGGTCACATATTTTATTACATGTCAATGTCAATGCTAAAATGCGTGTTGCTGCATTTTTTCTGAAAGTCTTGTAATCTTAGGTAGTTTTCAGCTTAATAAACGCTGCAGTCATATCTGAGCTGAGACGATTCTTGTCACTTGATTTTATGAAATTCTTGTGTGAAAACAAAGATTCGCATGAATATGTTGAACCGAACAGCGTCAACAAAGTTACAACAAATCGTTTCAAGTTGTACGTTTAAATAAACATATTTGTTGCCTCACAATTGACTAAACAATCTGAATTTTAAGACAATAGGCAATCTGACAAAGGGCTTGAAGCTAACTGTTGTGTTGCTTTTTAATCTTGGAAGTCTGGTAACCCTACCACTAGTAATCAGTATACAATTTTGAAACTACAAGTGGGTCACTGAAATTCACGTGGTGGGTCACATTGTGACCCGCGGGTCAGTGGTTCGCCATCCCTGGCCTATAGCTACAGTCACAGGGGTGCGGGAGCTGTAAGTTAAGTGTAGTAATTTGTGGCAAAGACTTGTAATCTTTGTGTGAATATGTAGATAGGCCTATACCTTATCGCAATTTCGATACTATTTAGTCCTCTTGATTAATGTCACTTCACATTTGTATTTTTTTAAACTATATTAAACATGAGGTAAATGGATCGCAACATTAGCTGTGAGGTGGGCGTGCAAGCAAAAAATGATAAAGTAAACTGGACTGTAGCCCAAAACGATTTTAAAATCTGAACTTATCTCCTTTTATGTATAATAAAAAAAAATGTGTTGTTGCAGTTATTATTACACTCGAAAGACAAACCACTATACTGGCCGGAGATGGAGGAAGATTTTTAACCAAGTTGGAAACTTTTGCGTATTCAACATTGAAAAGTGGAAACAACAGCTATTACACGCTATTGAACGATCCAAACAACGAAGGAAGTAAGCCTGTGTATTAGCATCAAAGTAACCCGGCTGTAGTACCCGATTTTAGGCTTAGAAGTCTAAATTAGCAAAATTTGAAACAAAACGAGGCGGATTGTGAAGTTAGGTCTGAGTAAAAACCGTTTTTTTTATTTCAACTCTAGTTTAAACTCGACCCGAAAAGCCGACAAACAACTCCGCAAATATGTCGCCATATTTTAGCTTTTATAGGATAATGTGAACAGCTGTAGTTTATTTTGCAACTAGTGTCAATGGAGAAGCATCACTTGAACTAGGCTAATGGTTATAGGCTAGTGGTAAACAAGTTTTCGCATTTTTCAGTTTCGAACATTTGCGAAACTTCTCTTCACGTTTGTGATGCAAATGCACAATGTGTTTCAATGCAAAATGGAACTTCAATTTACCGTTGTTCGTGCCTAAATGGATTCAACAAAACGGCAAGCACCAGAAGTTTTCTACCTTTCTACATCAAACCACAAGGAACTTACTGTCCAGGTAACTAATAAGAGGCCTATTTTTCAATGTATGGTACTTTGCAGCCAGCAGTAGTGGGATTCAATTTTGTTGTCACTCGGTTCTATCACGGCTGAATTCCACCACTGGAAGTTGCAGCTCATAATGAAACCTTTGAATAAGCTGTGCAGTTTGAAAGGTTTATTGGTTCATCTCAAAGTTATAAGCGGACACAAAGCCAAAAGTTCAACCCTAATCCTTTTTTGGAAACTAACTGAATTTGTGTCACAAATGATGTGTTAATTCAAGCCGGAATCAAGGCCCCTTATATAGAAACTAAAACCCGAACTCTTAATGACACACAACTCTTGTTCAGCTAAATCAGTGGTTCTCTAATCCTTTGCAAAACTATTCTCCTTACAACATGCTGGATAAATTCAGTTTATTTACTTCGGATTACGTGAGAATGTTTCAATGGCAATTTATTACGTCAAACAGGACTAAAACAACATTTAAATTGTGCGCGAACAATCGCTTTTTTAGTGTTTTTAGCAAAAAAATATTTCTTGTTACAGAAAACTTATTTGTCTGTCTAATTTTTACTTATATACTCGTAAGATCTGATGTTACATGAGATTGTAGAAGTACTTCAGGCTCGACCTCACGGTCCCTCCGAAATCGCGTGGCGGACCCCTGAGGGACCGCGGACCTCAGTTTGAGAACCGCTGAGCTAAATCATCTTATTACCAAACTAGTTATCAAATTACTAAAGCTGAAATATAAGTCGAAAAAACTCAATTGCCATCATAGAAAATTTTGATAACTGGAAGGCGAAAAAATTGGGAAAACAAAAATAGGTTTTTCCTAATATCTTTCAGATATTAACGAATGCTTGGACCCTGATTCAATCTGTACCAGGGATTTAAGTTGCCAAAACACTTGCTCAAGTGAAACAAGTTGTCAAAACACAAATGGAAGTTATGTATGCAACTGCCCACATGGATTTCTATTCAACGGAACAACATGCATAGGTAACGTATATTGCCCTACCCAGCAACGCAGTATAAACGGCCGTTGTTAGCTTTATACCATTATCGTTGTGTTTTTTAAAGAAATTTAATGGCCGCTTTAATGTGATAAGATAAAAAATACTGCGTTAGACTTTAATGACATTTTATTTCGTCGCCATGCACCAAATTTTAAAAATTCCTAAAAAAGAAGATTGAAATTGAACATACTAAAATCAATTTTTTTCAACAATAAGTTTACATTGGGTTATGAAACATGGCTTGTCGCATTTGTGCGCATAAAATTTGAAAAATATTACCCCATAGGTGTAACACATACAATACTCAACAACTGTTAATATTACAGCTTATAATTTAGATTTAAATGAATTTCAAAGTGAAAACAACGTTTGCCCCGAAAAGGCAAACTGTTTAAACACGATTGGAAGTTATAAGTGCATTTGCCCACCCGGGACGGAACAATAGGACTCAAGGTGTTTTGGTAGGATTATACATAACTTTTAGGTTTTCGTTCAAAATATTTTACTCAATGGCAACATTGAACCATGCAAACGGTTAAACATGGGTGACTGGTTAAAGTTTCACCAGATTAACTAACTTATTTGTAGACATAAACGAATGCTTGGACCTTGATCCAATCTGTACCAAGGATTTAAGTTGCCAAAACACGTGCTTAAGTGAAACAAGTTGTCACAACACATATGGAAGTTATGTATGCCAATGTCCACATGGATTTTTTTTTTCAACGGAACAACATGCATAGGTAACTTGATTTGTTCATATCAGTGCTGTTAAAGTGTCCTTTCTTCTACTGCTTTTTCATATTAAGCACCATTTTATTTCGCCTTCAAGCCCTAAATTATAAAACTCATAAAAAGTATGTTTTACGGTGCAATTCACGAAATTTGTTGCGGACATATAGTGTGGCGCGACACAATAAAATCATATGTTTCAGCTGTTAATATTACAGTTTCTAATTTAGATTTAAATGAAATGTCAAAGAACGTTTGTCCCGAAAAGGTAAACTGTTTAAACACGATTGGAAGTTACAAGTGCATGTGCCCATCTGGGACGGAACACAAGGATTCAAAGTGTTTTGGTAGGCTAAAAAATAACGTATTGAGTTTTTATTCAAACTATTTTATTCATTATTCTTTAGCCCAATTCAGTTTTGATATTAGAAATGTTGCAAATGTATAATTTTGTTAAAACTACGCCATTATGTCAAATTTTTTGTTGCAATTTAAAGTGCCATCAAATAGTAGGAAAATGCACTTAGGAAAAACAAAAAAAATATTGTCTTGTAACACTTTTGTGAACAAAACTCGTGTTTTTAATGTTTAAAATTAGGTTTTGACGCTGCTCGACTTTAAATTAAAGTCTACGCCAGTGGTTCTCAACTCGTTTCAGGCCATGGACCGCCATTCCAATTAAATAAGTATCGTGGACCAGACCCATGTCAAATTAGGATAAAAAAGCATCCACAACAAGCGTATTCGCTTGAAATATATTATTTGAATACATAATTTAATTTTATGGAGATATAACACGTAACAACAAAAGGCCAATAACTCGCATAAGCAATTAATTATACGCAACTAGCCTTTTTTAAATTTAACCCAAAATACAATTAGCGTCCTGTGGACCACCCAAAAAGTCATCTGGACGGTCAATGGACCGCCAGTTAAGAACCACTGGTCTACGTAATGTTTTGTATGATTAGATATTAATGAATGTTCGGGAAACCACGTATGTCCTAATACCTCGTGGTGTATCAACTCATACGGAAGTTACTTCTGTGAATGTAAAAGAGGATACACTGGAGATGGTAACACTTGTACAGGTAATTTAAAAAAGTGCATTTTACCGGTATTTAGAATGGGTTTAGAAAAAATGAACATAGATTATCTCTTTTTTGGAGGCCAACGCCTAAAATACGTTACGCCTGCCCCGTTACTTGTCTGTTGGATAATTTGACATTAGATATTGACGGTTTTAAGGAAGCTGATAACTTTACCTCAATTGAGCTCACTACATTCACTGCGTTAAAGCAATGTCGCAAGTTAACTGCTTTAAGAAATGTGTTTAAGACGGGATTAGAACCAACAACCTTAAACTCACGAGTTCAAAATAAAATGTTGTGACATTTTTGGTTAAATACTGAATAGTTATGCGGTACTACCTTTTTCAGATTTTTCAGAACCAAGCCAGCTTACAAACATTAATAATGTTGTGACCATGACAACCATTGTGGTAATTGCTCTGTGCTATTGCAGCTACCTTCTGTTTGATGGAAATATTTTGTCCTAACCTTGCAACTGAAACAGTGTTCAGTTATACTGTCAAAGAAAATTAAAAAGAAGAATAGTTGTGGGCAATTCTTTGTGCAGATTCGTAGTTTAAAATTGAATATTTAATTGAAACTCTACACTTTATTTGACCGTTATGTAAAATGTGTTTTTATCCGTTACTTCATTTCCTTCCACTGTTCGATGCGTAATTCAAAAAGTTGTGCATTTGTTAAAAATACACGAAGATTTTGTGTATTTTTCTTTACAAAAATAAATCATTAACAGAAAAAAAGGAAAAAAATGTCACATGTATTCCACGTCGTAAAAGCAGCAACAGTATAACAGGGATGTATAAATATACAGTGTGCCCCGTTTTGTTTGTTTTTGTACAAAACAGGTATCGTACCTGAGTAATTCCGTTTCACTTGTGAAAAAGTAGTGCTAATGCAGATTCGAATGCTTTAACTAGCGTTGGCTATCGCAACATCTTTGGAACGCTGAACGTAGGCCACGCGTAGGTGTAGGTGTATGTCCGGCACGCAAACGATACCATATGTTGACTTACTGTAAAAGGAAGAGCCTATATGTGCACTATTGTAAGTGTTTGTTTGGCAATCTCTAGCAAAAAGGTTCAAACCTATTAGGAAGCGAATCGATTTTTGAACATTTACAGAATGTTCAGGCCACAGGATGGAAAGGAAAATATATTTAGGCTTTTAGTTACGGGGGCGCGAATTTTTAAAACTGTTAGTTCAGTTCACAAACAAAGTCTAAATGATAGTGTTATGGCAGCTGATTACCAGGTTATCTCATCACATCTTAACTGCTCTGTTTGCTAAACGTGTTTTGTTTTGTATAGTTCGGAGGTGCTAGTAGGCTATTCACACTGTTATGGCAGGGATAGTTGTGTTTTTGATCGTTAGCTTTGTTTCAACGCTGGCCACGTCTAATGAACCAGGTAAAAATTAAATAAAACAAGTTGTAGTGTAGTAATTTGTGTCCAAGACTTGCAATGTTTGTGTGAATATATGCTAGGCCTATACCTTGGCGCAATTTCCCCTTGATTAATGTCACTTCACATTTGTATTTTTTAACTGTTTTGATTTTGAACATGAGGGTAAATAGATCGCACCATCAGCTGTTAGGTGTGCGCGTAAGCAAAGAAATGATAAAGTAAATGGGACTATAGCCCAAAACGATTTTGAAATTTGTGACTTATCTCCTTTCTTTGTATATATGTGATAGTTTTGTGTTGTTGCAGTTATTATCACGTACATAGAACATGCCACTAAACATGACGGATTTGGGGGACATATGATCAGTACGACTGTGCGAAATTTGACGTATCCAACATTGAATCGTGGAAACAACAGCTATTACACGTTATTAACCGATTCAAAGAACAAAGGAAGTAGGCCAGCAGTGTATTAGCACCAAAGTTATAAGCAAGCCAAAAACCCGACTGTATTGTCTGATTTTAGAATTGAAAGTCTAAATTGGGTTTTGAAAGTTGGTAAAATTTAAGACAATATAAGGCCGAGTGTGATATTTATGCCTGAGTAGAGACGTTTTATTTCTACTTAAATTTGAACCCGACCGAAAACGCCTACTTAAAAGTCTGCAAATATGACGCCATATTTAAGATAGAACAAAACTGTCGCATTTTCCAGTTTCAAACATTTGCGAATCTTCTCTTCACGTTTGCGATGCAAATGCAAAATGCGTTTCATTGCAAAATGGAACTTCAATTTACCGTTGTTCGTGCCTAAATGGATTCAATAAAACGGCAAGCACTAAAATTTTTGAACCTTTACACATCATTCCACAAGGAACATACTGTCCAGGTAACTAATAAAAGGCATTTGTGATTACGATATTTTTTAATGTGTGGTAGGCTACCTTGCAGCTCCTAATTAAAACCGTTTGAAAAATTTGTGTAGTGTTAAAGGTTTATTGGTTCATCTCAAAGTTATAAGCGGACACAAAGCCCAACGTTCAACCCCAATCCTTTTATGGAAACTAACTGAATTTGTGTCACAAATGTTGAGTTAAGTCAAGCCGGAATCAAGCCCATTTTATATATACAGTGTGCCCATTTTATAGGATCTTACGCCCGAACTTTTCGCGACATAACTTTTGTTCAGCTAAATTATCTGTTAACAAACTAGTTATCCTGAAACATAATATGGAAAAACTCAATTGCCATTGCAGAAAACTTTGATAACTAGAAGGCGAAAAAAATTGGGAAAAGTCTTTCATAATATCTTTCAGATATTAACGAATGTATGGACCCTGATCCAATCTGTACCAGGGATTTAAGTTGCCAAAACACTTGCTCAAGTGAATCAAGTTGTCAAAACACAAATGGAAGTTATGTATGCGACTGCCCACATGGATTTGTATTCAACGGAACTACATGCATAGGTAACCTGTATTGTTCATTACTCAACGCAGCATAAAACGGTTTTTGCTGATTTTAAATTTATCCCTCTGTCGCTGTGTCTGCCTATACACGTGCAAATAATGCATTTGAAAAACTGTGTATATCAGTGCTGTTTATGTCTTTTCTGCACACTAAAAAACTATTCGTTTTTATAGGTAACATTTGAAAAATATTACCCAACGGGCATAACACATAGCCTATATATTCAACAACTATTAATATATCAGTTTTAAATATAGATTTAAATGAATGTCAAAGTGAAATGAACGTTTGTCCCGAAAAGGCAAACTGTTCAAACACAATTGGAAGTTACAAGTGTATATGCCCACCAAGGACAGAACTCAAGGATTTCAAATGTTTTGGTAGGTCATAAACAAAAATATAAAAAATAACTTTGTTGGTTTTTACTCAAAATATTTTATTTGTTATTCTTTTGCCCAAATTTGTCTTGATATTAGAAATATTGCAAATGTACGTGTGATAATTGTGTTGAAACTATACGTCACTGTATGTCAAATGTTATGTTGCGTTTTAAAGTGCTATCAGGTATTAGGAAGATGCACATGGGTAAAAACCATCATTGTCTTATAACAGCACAAAACCCGTATTTTAAATATTTCAAAAATTGATGATGATGTTGCCTGCATTTAAAATAGGGTTCACAAAACGCTTTTGCATGATTAGATATTAATGAGTGTTCAGGAAACCACGCATGTCCTAATACCTCGTGGTGTATCAACTCATACGGAAGTTACTTTTGTGAATGCAAAAGAGGATACGCAGGAGATGGTATCACTTGTACAGGTAATTTGAAAAAAAGTTTATTTTGCCGATATTTACAATGGGTTTGGAAAAAATGAACGTCTGCAGTGGTGGGATTCGGCCGGTTCGCACCGGTTCTATAGAATCGCCACTGGTCTGTTTTTGTTTTTGGTGAGCGAACGCCTAGAATGCGTTATACGCCTGTCCCGTTACAGGTCTGTTGGATAATTTTACATGAGATATTGAAGGTTTTCAAGAAATTGGTAACTTTAACTTAATTTGGCTCACTTCGTTTTGCTGGGTTAAAGCGATGTCGCAAGTTTGCTGCTTTAAGAAATACAAATGGTCAGGACGGGATTAGAACCAACAATCTTAACCTCACGAGTTCAAAATTAAATGTTGTGACACTTTTAGTTACATACTAAATAGTCATGCGGTACCACTTTTTTTCAGATTTATCAGAACCAAGCCAGTTAAAGAAAATAAGTAACATTGTAACCACGACAGCCATTGTGGTAATTGCTATGTGCTACGTTGTAGCTATCTTCTGTTTGATGGAAATATTTTGTCCCAACCGTGCAACTGAAGCAGTGTTCAGTTATATTTTCAAAGATAATCAAAAAGAAGAATAGTTGTGGGCAATTCTTTGTGCAAATTTGTAGTTTAAAAATGAATGCTTCTCTGTAAAAACATCAATCCGATAAATGATAAGCTGCAGACAGTGCACACTGTTTTGAGCTGCACTGATGAGACCTTATAGGTCAAAACAACGTGCACTGTCTGAATGCTTCTTTATTTTGTATTTACCTGTTACGTCAAATGTTTTGTTAACATCTTTTTTCGTTTGCCTTTAGTTACAGGTTAAATTGTTCTAAATGTCTTAATGAAAACGATGATTTTTTGCGTGGGTTTATTACAGAAATGAACATTCACAGAAAAAAATTGAAAAATTCGGCAGATATGTATTGCACGTCGTAAAAAATAGCAGCAAAAATATAACAGGGATGTATAAATATACAGTGTGCCCCTTTTTGTTTTTGTACAAAACATAAAACTTTACACGATAAAAATATTTATACTGAAGATTTGAAACACAATAAACATAAACGCAGATTTTTGATGTCGTACCTTAGAAAAAAAAAACGTTTTAGCAGCTATTACTTTTGATGCTTCAAAATTGGTATCACGCATGTACAGCCAACTGAAACTTGTACGGTTTCTTTAACATAACTTCTCGAACCACGACGTTTGCGAAATACTTCTACAGACACAGAAAGAGGAACAGACTTTAATGTTCTGGTTTCCTTTTCAGTCTCGGGGTTAATGCACCCACGGCAGAGGCATCTTTTTTCTATGATATAACTCGGTATCCTGCAGAAAAAATAAAGCCCTGATTAGCCTATTTCTTTGTTGCCATATTGGCGTTTGGTAGATAAAAAACCAACCGGTGTAAATATCTAACAAGGCATTTGATACGATTGTAGATACATATGTAACAGTTGTAAATGGAACGTATTTAGAATGAATACAGAGTATACTTTAGTTGTGCTTTTACGTTTATACAATCTTTAAGCGTAAAACGACAAAGTTTGCTTTTTTAAACAGCAACTAGAATTGACATATTTTGTACCTTTTTTCTCGTGTACAAAAATACTTTGAATTTTCGATGGTGTGAGTCAAATGAAAGAATAAATCTTACATATTAATTTCCATAAAGGTTAACCGTACAGAAAACGATCGAGTTTCGATGTAGGTAGGTGTCGGTTATAATTTCAATTAAGGAATGAAAACCTGCGTTTCGGTTTTGATAATGTTTAACGTTGAATTACATTTGCGTATTTCGTATGTGTGGGTAGTGTTTTCTATGAAACTAACTTCCCGCATAGTTTAGCTATTCAGAATCAACTAGGTTTCGATAAGCAGTTACCTGATTTGAACCTAAAACGGGAAGTATTAAAAGCATGAGGAAGTGCCTGTAGTACCTGCGTTTGTTGTAATCGATGGTGTCATGGTATGGAGAAAGGCTTCTTTGCCCTGCAGGAAAACTTGCGTTGAAATGTTGCAGACCGTTGGAAGGGCAATTGTAACGTTGGCCTTTTCGCGACCGTTTTTGAGCTTTTCGCAAAACGCTTTCAGTGACAAGAGCCAAAGATTTCCGGAAAGCCTCGAGCAATGGATTCGCCATTAGATGTTCACATTCAGTTCTGTAGGAAAATTGTTATGTAGGTTAAGGTTCCTCAAATTGGGGTAAGCACAACGTAAAACGAAACCAGAAGTAGTTAAAACTGAATATTTTCAACAGACCCACGAAATACAACTATTTAAAAAGATCTTATTAAAACTTAGCAACTTTTTGACATGCGCAAAAAGATATACAAAACTATTTGAAAAGACACACTGTACGTGTTATTAACTTGCCTTTATTACCGTTTTAACAACTGTTTATGTATCTACATACCGGTTAACGATTTCTGGCACAAGGCATTTGTATTGTTTACGTATCTCTGCCGTTCCTCTGCGTCTGCGATTGCTCGTTGCCATGGCCGTAAGCAGCAAAAACAAAAGCATTGAAATTGTCAACTTGTCCATCTCAAGACCTCTCCGAAATGTCGACTGTCCAAATTGGCATCCCTCACTGCTGTTTATATACTGCCAAGTTCCGTCTTACTTTATATCAGAGTCATGGGAATTGCGTGGGGGTTGTAAAGCAATTGCGCCATTCAGAAGACATACCAAGGTTCGCGATGATGTAGTAAAGTGTAAATGCGTGCGTCTATCTTTCGCCTGTTCGCTGTTTCAAATCTCCCTTTTTCCGATTTCGACCTAGGAGAGGGTATTTGTAGCGCAAGTTCCTATAATACATTTATATTCAAATTTCCCGTGGCGTGTGAATGCAAGAGGAGCATGAACGTATTGTATACCATTCTAAACCGTATTCAGAAATTCTGGTGTAAAAGGATACCCTTACTGCGAGTTAAATATATTCACATCGTTACCGGGGTTAGCACTATGACTAAATACAACAACACTTAATGTCACCTACCGATTTTCAATTGTTCTATTTTCACTGGCGCGACTATATTTGCCTACAAGAAAATAGCGCAATAATTAATCGCATTGTTTAGAATTTATATATCTGGCATACATATACTGTTATTGATTCTATTTTATCTATTCTAAAATAAAAACACAAGTATGATTTAAAGTTAATAAAACGACATTATTTTACGACAACGGTCGGCTTTTAGAAGACAAGTCAAAAGTGTCTTTTTGTGTGTTTACTATCTGATGTTTTTACTTTAGGAGAAAGGGGTGTTCTACACCGTAGATCTGCAAATAGCCGGCGCGACCCACACAAATGGTTCTACCCACACAAATTAACATCCAACGTCTTATGACCCAAACTACATAAAAGCAACTAAATCAGATCACTTTATTTTCCTTTGTGAAATTTGTCGGTGTTCTAAGTTTAACAAAAACTAAAACTTTCACAGATGCCACTCCTGCTCTACTGCAAGCGTTTCAGCAGGGCTCTTCAACCGAGGTTTTTTAGGGTTTGTAGTAGCAATTCAAACAAATGCTTCATGACATTATTGATGCAAACAGTATAGCTCCCCTGCATAGCATGGTTAACCTTCTCTAACATTCTAGTCTGGAGTCACGATTGCAATGTTGCCCAATTGTGACGTAATAAACCCAGTCTTGTTACTCTCCGACGAATTGTCAACTATAATTATGTGCTCGGGTGTGTCGGTGAAAAAATGCAGGTTTCATTCTTGTATGTAGCCTGTTTGTATTATGCTATGTTTTTAACATTATTATTTGGTGGTTCCCGCAAAATTTGACAAAATACCCTAAGGGTTCCTTGTGACTAATAAAGTTTAATAGCACTGCTATACAGCAGGTGCGCATTATGAAAGTTAGAGTACAACAGTAATATAATAAATCAGGATTGGCAAAACCATTGAGCTACAACAAACCAACAAAGCGAAAATCCCTAAGAAAGTAAACAGATTTACTTGGTGTACATCGAGTCGCATGTTTACTTTCATGTACTTCTGCAAACAGAAAACACGAAGAAAAGTGTTCGTTACAAAAACACGTTTGGAATTTTTGCGAATTAAAGTTTAAGCACTTGCGACCCAAATTTCCGGACCACTGTTGTAAACAAGCACTAATACAAACTTAACAACAAAGGATATTGGCTGTTGCATTACAAACTGTTTCATGTCATGTATATAGGGTTTGTCGTACAAATGACCACAAAAATGTTTAGATTTGTGCTCTTTTTTCCTCACCCATGCTATCACATGTAATATTGCAAATCCGGCCTTTTTTGATTCAGCAAATAATTGTTTTGTTTGTGTTTGTATCTAAAGCCATGGAAGTTCAAAAAAGTTGGCTCTAAATATGTCAGTCGTATTTGTGACAACGAAAGTATTTATTCTTTACTTTGCTTATTT
The DNA here is from genome assembly GCF_965637545.1 of Phallusia mammillata. Lineage (NCBI taxonomy): Eukaryota > Metazoa > Chordata > Ascidiacea > Phlebobranchia > Ascidiidae > Phallusia > Phallusia mammillata. The sequence continues at coordinate 22,255,495 of NC_137254.1, forward strand.
TAACACAGTGTGCACCAATCAAGCCAACATGTCTGATTCGGTCGACCAGAACCAGACAAAATCATCTTTAGATTGTCCAGGGTTCAAAGTTTGAAAAAGCAGGGCTTCCTTAAATGTTAACAGACAAAATCATCTTTAGATTGTCCAGGGTTCAAAGTTTGAAAAAGCAGGGCTTCCTTAAATGTTAGATTGTTTACATACTGTGACGTTGTTGCCTAAAATTTGACGTTGTTCCTGAAATATCGTTCTGGGTTTATAAAAAGCAAACAGTTGCACTTGTTACTGTCTCAGATACCGAGTTAATTTTAAACGGGTCAAACAGAGTGCAATGTCTTGTGGGGTCTTGTAACCAAGATAGATTGGACATTAGACGTACGATCTCTCTAAAGGCATTTCCTGAATAATCATGCCAGCTTGGTGCTAATAATAAACCACGTTCTGGGAATGTTAAACGTGACTCTACTGTCACTTCTTTCGATTGGCAATTTTGCTTGAATTGAAATTGAAACTTTTCCACGTTTTTTAGAAGATTATGGGTTGAGGTTAGGTTGTCTTAGGGAAAACCCAATTCCGATACTTTACCTCACGACGCAACTGGGTTTTGGCATAAAGCTATTAATTTGAACACGATTTGAAATGCCCCGAAAGTAAATCTCACGTGCACGATTGGTTCTAAATACGCTGCACTGTCAAAAGGGCGTTGTGTTGGTTACTAAAAGTTTTGCAAAACTAACGCTTGCACAACCCAACGTAAGACACGAATTTTTTATTCAAAACTGCAAAATTAATAAAAAAGTACTAAGCATAAAAAGATAGAAAATGATGATTTACAAATAAAACTGTTTTGGTATACTTTTAAAAAAAAGATAGTTGGGCAAAGGTGTTACGACTGAGGCTGTTTTCGTTTCTCAATAATGCAAGTACACCCAACTGTTATGTCGATGATCTCTGGTACAAAAACGTTGTTTATGTTTCGTTTAAATACCATGACTTTTACTGTAAGCTTGACAGATTTCAGCATTTTTGTTTCCCTTAAAGTCATCGGGTTGATGCAACCCTTGCAAAGACATTCTGCTTGTGAAATGTATCGCGGAATCCTACAAAATACAAATTGATAGTAAGAACACTAGACCTTGCATTGCGGAGAGGGGCTTAATAAAAAAATGGTTGCAGTTTTATATTTGATTAAGAATTTGCACCTTTTATATGTAAACCGTGACATGACCTCCAGTGGTCTTCTTGTTATTGGTATATATAGGCTAAGCTATATTCTGTACTATATTCTGTTTGGTAAAACTTAACGCATAGTGAATAGAACAACCCAAAATGCTTCATGCCACAATGCAATTAGTTATAAACCTTGCAAATAGTCAAGTTAGTGTATACCTGTTGGAATCATAGTCGACCACATTCTCGTAAGGTGATAAACTTCGCTCTCCATTAGTTAAATGTGGATTCAGTAGGTAGCCGTGTCGAAAACTTGGGCATTTTATTTTCTTGTTAACAGCATTGCGCAAAGCCTCTGGAGCAGATTGCATGAGTCTCATATGGGAAGCGGCCAAAATTGAATTGTTCATGATTTCAAGACAATCCGTACTGTAAAACCAAATAAAACACAACCTTGTCAATTTCAACCTAGACTTAGTGTATTTTCTTGAAGAAAAAGACCTTGACATCACGTGGTGTACATTACCTGTTAAGATTTCTATTGTCACACTCATAATCTTTTCTCACTTCTTCGCGAACTTTCTCCTCACCAGAGCGACGTTTACTAGTTTGCTCCAAAGCCACAAGACCCATCATAACAAAAAATATAACGACCAAAAAAACTAAAAGTTTATTGACATCTACCATTATCTTTGTTTAGAAGTTGTGCTAATTATTATAGGATCAGAAAAACTATTTTCTTTCGACTTTGTAGGACTTCAAGATGCGTATGTTTTATTCGTGACAAAGTTGCTCCATTTTATACCGAAATTGAAAGCTTCAGAAACGAAACAATTCCGCTTTGTAGTAAGGTTGTAAAGTTCCATCTAAAAATCCAAGGAATTAGAATTATTACGCAAATACCAGCAAAGGAGTGGAATTTTTTTGGAAAGCCGACAGTTCCGGTAAGTGGCGCTGTAACACAATGACGCGAGCCTAGTAGCTGGGTTTGTTATCATGCAAATAAACGTTAAATATCATCACCAAACGACAGTTGCAAATAAATTACCATGGATTAGATGCATCACGAAACAAACCGTGTATTTTGCCTCAGTCTTTTTGTACAATAAACAGTTAGAACTGACTTTGCGTTGAAAGTCACAGGCCTTACTCTGTTTCCGCATTGGTCACATGGTTCTATTAATAGCAATTTAATGAATGAAACGATAACACGCATTAGGATTGGTCCGTAACATAGAATATGTTGGTAAACATTGTTGAGTCATAAACCACGTATTTCTCAACTTGTGTTTAAAGCAGATCGCCCCAGAGTGGCGCGTTGATAAAAACGGAATCGAACCATGAACTCTTTTTTTATTCACTCGCATGACGTTTGGTGAACTTTATCGGGGTTTCACTTTTAAACATGTTTAACCACGTAAAGCTTATTTCTTGGTTCTAATCTCATGACCCGCAACAAGGAACGGTTAGAACCCGAGATCGTCAAGGCAACTAACTTTGGAGATTTGTCCAGTCCCCACCGGTAAAATTTCCCGCCAAAAACTTGTGCAATGCGCCGGGAGAATGTGGGTCAGGGGAATTTGAATGACATCACTTCAAGAAAGCCGAGGCTAAACCGTGATTGGCGGTTGACATCACGTGCTAAAAATAACCCGGAGAGCTGAGCACGTGACGGCCACAACACGCATCATTAATCGCGTGTTGTTTTTGCTTTCCATGAAAGTGATACTTTTTTGTTTCCTCTTCGAAGTGCGGCCTGCGCTACAGTCTACGAGCTAAGTTGTGTCGAAATAGGGAAATCCCCACTTTTCTTGTAAAACTCTGTTGCAATTTCGATTTCTCCGAAAACGTTTTCAAATTCCCCAAAAGAGCATTCACCACATTTTGTTCACCGACAAGTCGTTATATGCTTTGCTTTTTATTGCCATAAATATATATTAGTAAAGAAGGGTAATAAATAAGGGTTTCACACTTTGCGCATGTATCTGCAACTTTGCAAATACATCATAAACGTATAACAAACAAATGCTGAAACAAGCGTGAAGAAAGAAAAACAACAACAGTATAAATATATATGTGCGAATATGTCAATCTTAATAAATATATTGTTGAAGATAAAACACGGGATGTCGAAAAAGCATGTAGTTCGCAATACACAAAATGTTATTCTTAGTAAATTAGTAAGTAGATTTTGACATATTTTAGGATTGCTTTAGTTGTTTTGTAGACAATGTATAACAGGCAGTAATGAATGGCTTGGCTGCTGTATATGATTGTTATATGGCAACGAAAAGGTTTTGTGTGGCATACGGACAGAAATGTTCAGTGCAAATATGAATAGTTTCGTATTGCCCAGCACCTTAATTAAATAAATTTTCGTATATATTGTTTTGTATAAAATAACTCTTATTAAAAAAAACGTATAAAATATAGAAAAAAACAATAAAAATTTGTTCGATACACGCATACAGTCAGTGGTACAGCTATCGGCTTGATCTAGCAGGGAAAGTGCAAGTGCATCCAACAGTGATGTTAGCCTTGCTTTGTTTCCATTTGCCGCCTGCTCCTCGTCTGTACACCGTTACTTGGACAGTGATTGGCTCTGATTTAAGTGACCGTACCTCTCGTAGAGTTTTGGGGCTTATGCACCCTTTGCACAGGCATCTGGCTTGTGCAATGTAACGCGGAATTCTATAAACGAAAATACAACATTAATACATGAAAATATAATATGAACTTTTTCAAAATTGTGCAACATGTTTTTAACATTATTAGACACTATCGTTCTTAGGGAAACTTATTGCAAATTAATGAATCTACGAACCTGTTAGCGTCGTTGTGAACAGTGTGGGTGAAAGGTGATAAGCTGCGCTGACCGGCATCCAAATCATGCCTGTCAAGATAGGTGTCATTGAAATTAGGACAAGATGTAGCCTCTTTATCATCTGAATTAGCCATTCGCTTCAACCGGCTGTGCGATTCAACCAAAAGAGCATTGCTCATGATTTGATCACACTCAGTCCTGTAAAGGCAAAAAAATAATTAAACTTCAGCGAAACTTCAGTTTGCCTAACTCCAAACAAAATTATAATTTTTTTACAGCAATATATGAAAACGTTATTTTAAAAACTTACTTATTGATTGTGGCATGGTCACACTCGTAATCTTTGCGCACGTCCTCTAAATAAGCATCGCCGACTGAGCGGCGTTCTGGATTTGGCCTTGACGCAGCCAGGTTGAAAACGGTCAAGGTCAAACAAATAAGTCCGATAAGATTTCTTAGGGACGCCATCTTGCTGTTTATTCCTGAATTCTTTTTTAAAACCTTTTTAAATCTTCTGTAAGTGTGACTCTTACTTTTATCCGACTCTCTTTAGTAATATGTATTCTTCGTAATTGTTGAAGTGAATGATGAATATCTGATCTTGCAGCCATTATATACCGCTGCTGATGAAAATTTTTTCCCCTCAAAAATTATCCCTCGAGAAATAAACTGGTAAATTTCGGTTGCTACTTGCCAGCTACCAACACTGCTGCTTGACGCATACACGCTCTCTTCGTTTCCTACTGAACTGAACGTTATGTTCTGCGCTCGAGTCATGTTACGTCATGCGCTAGGCTACATTGTTTGTCTGAAGGTGACGTTTTTGCGTGGTGGCACGCTTTTTCGCTTTAAGCGTTAGCCATTTTTTACGTCGTATAATTTTTATTCCCTGTGGCGCGCGGTGTTAATCGGCACATTTCTCATTTACAACATTAACTTTGGCTCTTAATAACATAAAAACCCTTGGTTGCCAGAGGTTTCTATTTCATGTTCCTCGTGTAGGGATTGCACAATTATTCAGTTTAATTTACGCACTTTCCCTGCGCAGCCGCTCGTGCAAAACTTATTCTTGACGTCATTAATGCATTTGTGTGACGTCGAAGGTTTGCAAGTTTTGGAACCGAGCCAGCGCACTTGCTTTCAATTGGGGCGCAATTCAGGCGCCGCAAGCTTTCGTGACGTCAAGCAAGAGATTTATTTAAGGGGATTCACCCGTTGGTTGGTGCTTTCATGAGACCAGTCATTGTAACCACGCACATTAGATGAAAACACACAAAAAATTAGGTCAAATTTATTTTGTTTAGTTTCTTTGGGCGTCACAAATCATATTCGTCGCTTTCGTTTAATTTTCGCTTTTGTGATAATTGTGTTTGATTACGTCAGCGGCGTACCACGTGACGTTTGCGCACAGAAATGACTCGAGGCCAGGTCGCCAGTTTGCGATAATTTTTTCGAGCTAATTACTTTCGGATAGCTCTCCGCCTTGAATCGCTGCGTGAACAGAATAAAACAACGTCACGGAAAAATATCGAAAATTGACCAATCACACGCCAGTGAAGAAACAAAAAATATTCCAAACCGTTTTGCGTGAGATGCGTCGTCGCCCATTCAGAGCGACGCAAGCGAGCTTTAGACTTTGCTCAAGCGTCAGTGCTTGTCTATGCACTATTTCTGTTTTGCGCTTGACAGAATTAGTGCACGCTTCTATTTTTAGCCTCTATTGTGCTGCATATAGCATATCCGGGTTGAAGCATGGGCGAAAGCAATACAAAATAACATAGCGTCGGGAATTTATCGGTATAGTCTTGTCCAGAGACTTGGCAACAGGAAGACGCAAAGTAAAAACTGAAATCTAATTGTGCGTCAGTATATTTAGAATCCGAGGAAAGTCCTCTATACAGGCGCACAATAACATTATCAACTTCCACCTTTACGCTGTTTCGCGCAAAAATGGCCCCGGGCAGTTTCTTAGAAATTGAATTTGAAAATCCGAAAGTACGAGGTTTTTTCCCTTGCGGCTGCCATGATTAATACGGCTTGAACATGAATTGACCATTAAGTGGCTAGAATTACTGTTTACTTTAGGGGCTGTGCCAATTATACACAAATCACTTTCAGTAAGTAAAAAGCGTTAACTTTTATTTCCACAACGCTTATTGCCAGATTGCACACAACATACCGCACAATTAAATTTTTTCGTGCTAATATCTTTGTGTCAAAAACAATTATCTTATCTCATTTGATCATCATATGGAAAAACCAACAATGCATACAGAGTATAATTCAGGTTGTTCAGTTTTCCGGTTAAATAAAGAATTTTCACTCAATTATCGTGTATAAAAAATTGGATTCCAAAAACCCCGGTGTTCAAATATACCGCCCCCTGCCCCACAAAAGACATTATTTATTCCGAAAATAGATATCAACCCGATAACCCTAAACATTTTTTGTACACCGGTAACTTTCGATGGGTAATTTCTCTTGAAGGTGCCATCGTGGAAAACAATGGCATCTGAACTAAAAATACAATTTCTGTTTCGCATGGAGTCCAGGTGCTAAGAATCGTTGCAGAAGTCGAATCGCTGGAATGCTGATTTCATCATGAAACCGATGACAATAGAGAAAAATATTTAACGGCAAGTTTGTAATTTGGTTATCAATAATCTGCGACACAAAACAACTTGTTGGTAACCCAAAAAATTTCATGATATCCAATTCGCCAAGTGTTTAAAAATAGAACACTTGTCACCATAATTGGGTGTGACGTGATCTGTAACGGTGACGCAACGTGACTGATGGAATGACATAATTTTGAGGTTCCCGTACCTTTTTCTCCATTTAAAACACTTTGTGATTTCGATGTGATTAAAAAAACATATATTTGGAAATATAAGTTACGTTGTTGCGCAATTTGTGGAAGAATATCTCATAGTGCGAAATCGCTTTCGTAACGTCATTGAATGATCCCTTCCGCACTTGTCTTGAAGTGGAATTTTATGATTACTAAAACAATCCAGCAATAGCGTGCTATATGGCGTACTGTTACTGTCGGAGAGGATGAGAAAAGAAATAAAGCAATTCTTCGTATGCTGCCGGACATAAACTTGATTAAAAATATGCTTTGGGGCAATTTGTTTTGTTTTCAAAATACCGTTTTTGTTACCTGAGTTTAAACAAACCCCAACTTTACGACAACATTTAAAAAATGTGTTTTAAGGAAGTAGACTTTAAAGGGTTCGAAAAACGGTATGAATTCAACGTGGGGGTTGAGCATGTCTGTAAACCTAAAACAATTACATTGGTATGACAAAACATCAATATTTATAACCCTTATCAAGTTTACCAAACGACTCCACCTCAAGTGGATTTGTAAGAGCACAAGCCAAATCCGGTCTGTTCACTTTGTTATATTTCACCGCAGTACACTAACCTTTCAATAGTTCGTTTTTTGCAAGTTTAAGGTGGTAGAACACAAACGTTTCGAATTTTCCCGATACACCTAAATATATCAGAGCGTTTTTCCGATCTCTGATTAAGAGAGGCTTTTCGTGTTTGCGATTAACGGGATTTCAGTGCATCATATGAAACATAGCGACGGGACAGTAATCTCGAAACTTTGGCCAAAAGTCACGTCTTGCGGCGTTTCTCAATTTCACCGTTACCTTCCCGGGAGCGACGGAGACCACAACAAAGAAATGCGCTACACCAGAGAATGAACTGGTAGTCGAAATGTATACACAAGCGCCGTACAATAGAGTTCGCAAGGATGTGTTGACGTTAGCTCCTTTGTGAGTATTATCGAAATGACGAAGCCGATTCATTTGCGCCATACGAATCAATAAGGACCCCTAAAATGTTGTGTGTTGCTGCGTGTATGTGCGGGCCAAAAACTTGTGTTTTTCACCCCAAAACGACGTGCAATCTTTGCTTTTTTGCACACAGAGATGCACTGTATAAGGCCAACAGACAAAGAAAAAAAACTGCTCTAATCTTCTTCCAACAGATGCGACGTCCAAGAAAAGTCTTTATGGGGAGGAATGCACGCGCACGCAAGTATTGGCGCACTGGCCGAGCGACGTCGTCACAATGTATACACCAGCCCTAAAATGAAAACACAATCGGCCGTTGATGAATGGTTACAGTGTATGACTAAAGGTGGCGTCGCCCATGGCAGTGTAGTTGCCAGGGCAACCGCGCAAAACAGATGAGAGCGGGCCAATGGGACGCAATCCTTGTCAGTCGCAAGGAAAATCAAAGAGGGTTGCTTAGTCGAAAACCATTGCGATTTTAGAGGTTGTTGCTAACAATAAAAAGAAATAGAAAGTGTCTTGTTGCCTGTAATTTTTAGTGGTGTCGGCTTCGCGTAAAAATATTGTGCATGAATTTGTATTTACGAACAGCAACTGCAAGTGATTGACTGAAACCCAGTATTCGACCCTTCCGGTCGACAGGAGGAAAGCACGTCTAACAATTAACAGCAAAATTAGAATAGATGCATCCGGCCGAAAGGGATGATACAATAGATCCGTTTTGCGTCAAGTAAAAATAGACGAGCGTAAAAAACTATGACTCCTAAAACGTTGTGCGCGACTTTAATGCAAGTACGAAACTCAAAAGTAGACCAGTATTAAAGCTTGATCCTGTCTGATGCGTGTTATGACGATCACTAGCAGAGATAGGGCTAATGTATATGCTAAGGTTTGACTGTATTACGCATTTCACGGTGAGGCTACAATACAGCATTAGCCGCTGACTTGGTTAAAGCGGAATTTTTAGGTAAAAATACATTTGTGATAAATATGCAATAAACATATTTAGATTAAAGCAACCGAGTATCGGTTTGACACTTTAAACATGGTGTTGGATTAATGACCAACCCTTAACTGTTAACTACTCATTCTTATGCCCTCTATACTTGGACAAGATAAAAAAACGATATATTTATCTTTTTGCAATCAAGAGATATTTTTAGTTTGCGTATTTAACGTTAACTAATAAAGAAACATTGTTAAGTTTCTTGAAATTCGAAAAATACGTTGCTTTCTTTTTCTATATATTGGAATGTAATTTTTGTTACTGTGTACGTATGTAACTAATTAAAGACAAGGGTGTTTTAATTTAGCTTGAAATTACATGTTTAAACGAAAATAAATATTTATTCATTACCAAGATCAAAGCGTTTAAGCTGATCAGGGATCACAACTCACCGATTCACAAATCAAAGTATATCAAGCCTTAGAAGGCGTAATACCAATCAAAGCAGTCTCTCAGGCACTACCCTATAGCAAGTCAATGGTTAAAAAATCTGGGGTGGGATTCGAACCCACTTTTGTTGTTTAAAGGATTTTGTTCATTTTTTTTTTTTTTTTTTTTCACGGGGTTCGAACCCAGGACACTCCCGGGGACGAATCCCGATCAAGGGTTTTTTATGTCTGTATGTGGGTCAGGCGCGCCAGACCATTCGGTTTTTGTTCATTTTTCGCTACTAGTCGCTACCAGTGAAACAAACGCGTCACCTCACGTTATTTACTCAGTAGTGCTGTATAGGCATCATACGTTGTTCGGATTTTTAAAGATGGTTAAATAGACAGGCTCTCTTTAACATGGGTGCATGGGTACATTGCAACAGCCACAGGGGTACATGGGTATAAAGAGGTACATGGGAGTTAACTAAAGAAAACTGTTGGCCCGAGAGTTGCTAAATGGAGTTGCAGTGCTTATATGATTTCATAAGTGTCATTTTCTGTACATTGTTGTTCTTTTAAACACCGTTTTTCTTTCTTGAAGTTTCGATTTACGTACTGCTAAAAAAATCAACCAATTGTTACATTATCCAAAGTCATGCAGGGGGAGGGGATACAGGATTAGTTAAGTGTGAAAAATATACACGGGTAAAAATATACTGAAAAGTACTGAAATATAACGCCGTAGCTACAAGAACATCCTTAAATTGGATGTTCGGGTTTTCCTGAATCCAAGTGTTAGACATTGCCTTTAGAAAAAATGTAGGTCGCCTTGGGGTTATATTGTTGTTAACGCTGTATAGCATTAAGTGATCCGTCCACATTTAGCTTAACAGTCAACATAAACATGACCGGTTTACACATTAAGAAATTGGGGATTTTAAACTACTTAACACTGCAATATCATTGAATATGTTGGAAACTACCACAAAACAGGTGCCGCATTTGGGAACGGGGGGTTTGCCGAAAATATAGGTAAGAATCATGTGATGGAAAAAGTCCAAATTGTTTGTAATGCCAAGTAAAAACGGAACCTAATACGCCACCCAGATTCCCCTAGCCACCCACACATGTTCAGTATGGCCCACACAGCCCCAGTGAGCTTGAGTGACTTCTCCATACCTGTAGCGAGCACCAGCTTGGGCATGTGTCAACAAACCACAGCACAGTATCTTTCTCAAATGCTCAACGCACCATTGCGCCCATGCTGGCGATAACCAGTGTTCCCACGCTTTAAGATTTACCGGCAAGTACTTAACCCACGCGCCGAGCCGGTCTCCCTTCGATGCGTTTTACCTTATTTGGAGTCCTCGTGTCGTCATATTTTAAAGCTTACCTTTGCAGCTTTTCCTATTGTTTCGCGATTTAAAAGTATTTGTGTTTACAACGGAGGTTTTTGCGTGGGTGGAGAAATTTTTGTGCTGTTTTTTACAACCGAGCCTTAAAAATACGCCGCAACCGAAGTTAGTTGAAATTCCAAACAAACAAGCCAATATCGGTTGCCGAATGCTCTAACGATGACATCGTACAAAGTTTGCCGTAAAAAAAACTTTTTGTGTTAAAACTTTTTGGTGAGAAATTTTCGGTGTTACATACACATGTGACCCTTACGACACACAGAAAGTTTCAAGTGACGTTTCAAGGTTTAATTTTCATGAAAGTTTTACTTGAAACTATGTGCGTTCGATTTTATGCACCTGAAATTTAGTTAGACATATCATTGGTGACAACATTTTTGGCACCGATTTTTGCATTGTTTTGTTGTTGTCTGCGGCAGTTTGCAAAACACAACACATGTCATAGCACGTTATTGTGCACACAGCTTTGACCGTTGGCACGAGTTTGCATTTGAATTGCAATCGAACACAGGCGCGTTACTTTTTCGGCGTTTGCAACACCACAGCACATAAAAGATAAAGGCAAGTTTTTTTCTTTTCTTTTTTACCGTTCACACTAATGCAACCATGCCAAAATGCTTTGACTTACAACGTGTTTTTATTGCAACCACCCTTTACAATCATTGTATACTAAAGCCTTTTTGGTGTGGTGTTTCTTACTACGTTCATTTACAAGTTTTGCTTGGAGTGGTTGACACATTATAATTGGGTTTTGGAAACACCCGATGGAAAATCATACTGTTTTTAAAGGAAACTTTTATGTGACTAATCGAAAGCACCACTCTAATGTTGCAGTTGGTTGCTTAAAAATTCCAAACGAATCCCGATAACTTATTGTGCAAAATCGGTTTCTGTGGTAATATTGTTATTGTTCATATTTAGGTTACGCTTGAATAATCAGGTGCACGTGTTTTGATTGCTTGGCAACCACAGGAGCTACAACGCGAGAAGCCACACCACACCCGCTAGTATGCCGGGAACTGAATCAGAGTATGGTGACGACATCCGTTTATTAGATGACCTCACCAGACTTAAGCTTCGTCTTATTGACAAGGCAAGGATATATTTATAACACAGCACGTGAGGTGGTATAATGCCGGCTTCACGCCTCATGTTGCCATTGAAATGTTCTTTGACCGACAAAATTGCGTGGGCCTTGACGACTTAATTGCAGATTAAGCTTTTTATCTGTTGTGTGATAATGGCTTCAGATTGTGTGGGTGTGGGGATATAAGACGGAAACGGTTAAGACGTCAATGCCTAACTGTATCTCATAATGTTGCACAAGCCTTGTGTGCAAAATTTGATATATTTTAGTTGAACTTAGGGCGCTGTCGAAGCAATTGTGGCGCAACAGATAACCCCTTTTTCCCCTTGCGTTTGCACGATAGTCGTTCTCTTCGACAAACCGATTAACCCTTGCAAAGCATAAGAAGTAATTACCTATTGATTTACGCCTTAACCTACTTCAATCGTAAAACACTTGCCAGGTAAATTTGGTCATTCAACCGATTATGCGCCAAATGACCGCTTCGCCTAAAAATAAAAAAGTGCAATTCCAGATTGTGTACAGCCAAGTGGTTTCCTACCTTTGCGAACCCCAAGTGAGTTAATGGGATTGTTAGGTGAGGGGGGCTATAGGTAATTTTTTTAAGGGGATCGATAGGCAATAAAATGATATAGGGGGACTGGTGAAACAAAAACATTGTGAATCACTATAGCCAAGCCCAAACTAGGGTTTTAAAACCTATTGTGCAATTGTAATGAACTTGTTAACGAATTGAAAAAGGTTGGGAAAGTCCGTAAAATTTGTAAATGCGCATTCAAGTAAAATCTAAACAAAAGTTTTGTTGGTAATCTTTTGTGAAAAATTATTCCTCTTTCCATTTGGCGCCCCACCCATGACGCACGAACGACGGCGAAACGAAACATTCCCAATCGTTGCTTTCAATTTTGTTGCGCAATCTGTAACAGACAAAACCTTGAATTCAAGGAACTGCCCGCAGCGTCGACGCAAGGAAGCTGTGACGTCAATCAGTAACTTAGCGTGCGTCTCGTGAAGGGACTTTCCCTTTAAAGCAATTTATCTTCGCCGATATTTGACCCGTTGCACATCGCTATTAGTTCGCCTCGCTTGAAATCCATTTGCCGAAATGTACACTGTAGGATAACACCACGGCATGTTAAGTGCATTTAAATACTGCAAACTTAGGTTAATCCGGACCCTATTGGACCAAACAATTTGTCCGGATTAGGCAAAGATCCGGGTTAACCGATGTCGATCAGTTCAAGACTAATACCCTTACAAATCATTTATACCTAAAGTTTTGTCTGAATTATACGGATTAATCGAATCTGCTTTAAAATTTACTGTATAACTTTTTTTTTGGCTTATTGCAGAAATTGCATCATCACCCCTCGCCGCGTCTGGCCCGATCTCGCACACCAGACGTCTACACGCCACCAATATATCCCGGTAAGTAAACAATAAAACACAGTCTTATTGCCAATAATGGGTACAGTGCAAATATTCTTTTACTTTTTCGTTTACTTTTTTTCGGGAATGAACTGGGCAAAATCGACCATTTTCGCTTTAAGCATCAAAACATACCAGTAGCTCAAGCGGCTATAAACGGGTGTAACTGATGTGGCCCTTAATATCACTGGTGATACCATGAGTTTTGCCAAACGTTTGAACAATAAAGTATGTCGCGTTTTACGTCTGTTTGTGACGTTATTTTCATCATTAAAACATACTAGTCTTGTGCTTTTGTGGCGAAAATGTGTTCAAACCGTTGTGTTAAAAAAGGTTAGTCGGGCATTCTTTAGCCATAACATACAAAATAACAAACAGCCGGTATGTGTGAAGAACGTTTTCATAAAAGGTGTTCTATATTTTCAGAAATAGAAATTCACAGACATAAAGGGCGAGACAGCTATTTTGCATTTAAAGATAAACTCGTTGCGTAGCAACCACACGTCGGGTGTGTCAACTGTCGGCAAGTGCATTTAGTTTGCCGTAGTACATAAATGGTCATGAAAAATGAGACCTATCAGGGCAACGGAAATGAATTTTGCAAGACCTAGCAGGAGCAACGGAAATGAATTTTGTAGGACCGATCAGGGGCAACGGAAATGAAAACCATCAGTAAATTTGTTTTTAATCACTGTAGACGAGACTAACGTTTTACTAAAGGTTACCTTTTTCGCAACTAAACAGCATTTTGAAGAAAGCAGTTTATCCTTTATTTTTTGATTTAGCGCCTTGCTTTTCTCACCATTTCAACGAGTCTTTAATTAAAACAGAACGCTTGTAACTTTGCGTGTGCCATGTTTGAAAATACAAAAATATATTTCTAACAGCCGTTTTAGTCTTGCCAGAAGCGGGAATATCTCGTTCGGAAAAAGTCTTCCCAAAAAAGTTATGAAGGTGACATTACGCCTCAAAACTCGCCAATTTCTTGAAGGGTATTTCCGCCAATTTTCAAGGCGCGTGGGCAACAATACAAATAATTTGGTTCCGCCTTCAACAGTCTCTGGAACTGTAAATCTGATAACTTCATCAATGGTGCAAAACTGACAGCTACCCACGCGCACCGGTGACCTAGGAACAATATGATCTCGTTAGATAGATACATCATCTATAGTTCGTAAGTTGCACCTCTAAAGGCTTCAATTGTTCCGTTGTAATGCGGTTAAACATGCGTATGGCGGCCTTCTGTTAGTTGGAATTGCACCACGGTATATTATTTGTACACCGCAAATTGGATCACATATTCCTAAAGCTCCACAATTACTTAGGATTAGGCGGTTGAGCTGTTACGTAACAAGTTTTCACTCCCGGGCGTGGTGTAATTTGCTTGGAACACTTAAAAATTAAGGCGCGTTCGATTTTGAACAAATTTTCACATATGGGATGAAACCATGTTAGGTAACATTTGCGAAAAGTCCAACACTGTACACGTAAACATGTTTACCTCTGGATATGTAGACAAGTGCCACGTGGCGCAAATTGTGCGATTTGCCACATTACCTCTGCCGTATAGTTTCATTTTGAGTTTTTTTCAAAATACCATTTCTCGAGAAGGTGTTTTTGGCTCAACATACAACAATAACTATGCAAATATGATAAATGTCGTGTTTTGTGGTTGACAGAGCGAAAGAGAGACCGGTTTCATAGACGAATTGACCGACGAAATGAACTTCTGCAAAAGCTTTGGGTAAGACACAGATTTCATTTGTGATTTACTGAAATGAAAAGATTCAACAGTATTTGAGCAGTAATAATCCGCAACAACGTGCATCCAACACATGTGTGTAATAATGTAATAAAATCCCAAAATATCAAAACACGACATGCACTGTGCCTCACAAAATATGTGAAGATATATTTAGTTGTTAACATTAATAACATAGGAAAGAATGTTAAGTGTGTGTTTTATTGCAATTTTAAACACGCACTGCCAAACGAAACAGCGTGCTTTTTTGCACAGTTGCCAAATAAAAAAATCTTTCAAAATGACGTATTCTTTTGCTGTGTCATAACGTCACCAACCAAAAATAAACAAACGAAAAAACACAAAAAAACACCCTTGAAGATACCCATGGGTACCAGCCAATGGTACATTGTAAGTCATGTTATAGAAACCGAACAGTCCATGGCAGCCCAAAGAGAAAGTTTTGCATAACAGTTGTTGCCGTGTGCAATGACTGGACATGCTAAGCTGAAAAGAACTCGCTATGCTCATAGTCTTCCTGTCTAGCAGAAGGCATCTTTGCACGCCGGGCGTATTTTCGGCAACACAACACTCTTTTGACCCATCATCACGTGGCTCATTTGCATAGTTCCCAGTGCAAAGAAATATGTTATTCTGTTACTTTGCAGGAGGAACTAGGCAACGGCGGTTCGCACTACAGGCGTTACAGCAAGTCTTTGCCACCCTTGACACCGCGTCCGTTGACTAGACATGACCATCACGCACCGTGGATGGACGAGCATTTGTGGAACAAAAGCGGAAATACCAAGAAAGGTTCGGCCTTTGTGAATCGATTATAACAATGATTCCCCACTCTTTTGCATTTCCCGTAATAATTTCCATCCCTCGTTCTTTACACCCAAGGAGTGCAAACTGGGCCCCACAACCAAAATGCGTCCCACGTTTAAATTTAAAATGAAATGTGTTCCGCTACACTATTTCAGGGCAGCGTTTTTTGTTTCTGTAAAGATCAATTCGACTGATGCTATTTTGCGACCTGACAAGGTAATTGATATGTAACAAAGTAACGTCAGCTTGTGTTATAGAATATCACCGCCAGCGGTCAAATGAAGTTTTTTGTCCTTATAGGCCCATAAGTAATAAAGGATATACATCTTTGCTTTCTACCACCAAGGATGGTATATGGTGTTACTGTACAATTTTTCTAACAACCTAAAAATGGTTTTTAAACATTTAAGGTCATTTTTGGTTCATCATGCTTTAGATCGGTAATCAAGTCACGTTTAACAAACGTTTATTAACCAAATGGCGTATTTACCTCATAAAAACGTTTTAATCCAAACAAGAGCAGGTCGAGGACAAAATCCATATTTAACAACCTTTTATTTAGCAAAATAACTATACCTAAATTAAAAAGCAAGACAAACCACATTTATTTTCAGTCACAAGTCAACCCCATTTAGAATCGAAAATACTTCGATATGGTGTTTTATATTCCTGGATTAACCCTGTGACGTATCTATTTCAAACATCACGCGATAGACAGAACACTAACTGCAGTTCAATTTAAGACCTTGTCTGTCTGAATACTTTTTACTTTTTAAAGCACAGTCCAGTGGGTACGTGTACCTGACGTCAGGATGCATTACTTGAAATACGTACAAAGCGGCCAGATTTGGCCAATATATTTTAGTACAGGGGTATATGGGGCACACGTTTTTTTAATACTTATGAGTAACATGGGTTTGTCTCCGGAGTCAGACATTAGACTTGGTGGTTATTAATAGTTAGACTAGGCTTGTAAAAAGACACCTAAAATTGTCATTTGTAGACGTATTAGTTACACAAGCAAGCATATACGACAATCTACGCACAATGTATTATTTTAAAATAAACCTACATATGCAGCGTGTCTATATATGGAACCTTATATGAATAACCAAGTATTGCTCATCCAGCAGTTTTATTGTAAACAATCGACGTTCTTGTTATCGCTGTTTTACATGTGTGTGTTTTGCATTTTGTCGCTTTAAAAAGGAAGTTGTCCTGCAGGTTATGTCATTATCCTGATGAAGGCGTCTTGTATAGGACGTCGAAACGTCGATTGTTTACAATAAAACTGCTGGATGAGCAATACTTGGTCATACATTATGCCTGGCAGCAATAGCTTATTTCTTATATGAATAAGTCTTGAATATCCGTTTTTTCCAAAAACCGTTTCATTTTAGAATTCGCAATCGTTTACTTCTCAGAAGCGACTTCTATTGTCAACATGCATGTAGTAATTAAAATTTGCATTTTTGGTAAAGATGCGTAAATGCATAGATACGAGTCATATGTACGAGAATCTCATTCTAAACTTAAATATCAATAGTAAACAAACCCCGGGTTAAATTTAAAATCGTGTTCTTAAGAACATTCTTTATTTGCTATAAAGATCGAGCATTTCGTATTAATGCATTTGCATTTAAGCAAGAATCTATTTTACATTCATGAAATTGCGAACGTATGGCCAACATATGTGTAATTGGATTAGCAACATCAATGTACACTATATGAGTCGTATATTACTACCGAAAAGGCCCTTTATTTAGTACGTAAGAAGACTTTCTTCTATAGTAGCGACATGCTAATGGTCGCGGACATAACCAAGAGCGTTTTCTGTTGATTGAGAAAAAAAATTAAAATATTGAGAAAGTCGTATTCAAAAAACCATGTAAATATTTTCAAGCCTTGAAATTCACGCTTAGATTACGTAGCAACGAATACACATCTAAGAAATTTGTAATTATGCGTCATGCACATTTAAACTTATAAGAAGAAAAGCACTTTTGATTCAGGCGCACGAATTGCTTGTGACGAAATGCGCATTGTGAACATTATTCCATTTATCGGCATAGAAACTGGAAATGCTAGTATAAAATGCACATTTTCTTGGAATATGATGTTTCTACATTAGGCGGAGCAAATTGAACCTCTTAAAATATAAATAACCTTTTTTACAAACATTTTGTTTAATCGTTGACTTTAAATGGCGACAAGTCTTAAATTAATATTTCGGGTAAGTGACCTTATAAGGGACATTTTAAAATGCATTCCATATTGTCTGAATCTTTACTGTAGATTTCCGATGTCTAGTAGTAACAGCACTATTAGCGGATTACTCCAAGAATGTGATTACCTTGGTAATCAAAGCATGAATAACAACGTTTGTTATGATTCGCTGCTATCCAACAAAGACAGTTCCTTTCCAGGAAATTACAAAAATATTTGTACAAAGCCGCTCCTAGCACGAATATCATAACTGTGACAAGCCATTTGTATTTACCTTATTGGTTTCCAGCTACAAATTTGAATGAAAACCAAAACGATAATAGCTTGTCAATCCTGTGTCAAATTGCTGAATAAGAATGGGCAAGATCTTGCTGTAGGTGGTAACATGGTGTTAGGTCGGACGGGGTTCGAAGGTAGAGTTGTTATTTCAGGGCAAAATATTTTAAGATGAACATAAATTCATAACTGGGATCAGCCCTGAAGCGTCGATGCAGACCAGCGATCACGGCACACTCATATATAAATCACAGTACGCCAGGCCCATTGAAGGCGCTATACCGAATCAGCCGGTCACAAAATAGGTTTTTTCCCGGTTGTGTTGCGAACGGGAATGCCCACAAGTGTCCTAAGTCTTTTCAAGTGCTCTTGTGCATTTGAAGATGGCCATAGAAAAGGTTTCAATTGATCTTAAACTAGAAACGGAAAGGGGAAGCTATACTGATTAGACTGATCGGTTAATCACTTTCCGTGGAGCTATTAATATCTCTAAGGAAATTTCCGTAAATTATCGCTTGACTTCTGCATTTAAAACAACGCACGACACGCAGTAACTCATCCCCGAATAATTCCATTGCTTTTATAGATTTTACCACGAATATCAATTTGCTTGTGCGTGATAACGGAACTTAGATATGTGGTGCTTATAATTTCAGTTATTCAGAACAGACATTTAAGACAAAAAGAACAAAACGAAGAAAACCGATAGCGAACATGTGATTATTCCACCGGTCAAAATGTTAATTTGAATACGTTTTGCCAATATAGTTGCAATTCGATACACATTAGAAACAAATTTTACAAAATGTAACTTACAAAAAATATTTCTGACGTAATTTTGTCTGCAAATACGTATGCAGAAATATTAAATTTTGGTCGTTTTGAAAATATCTGTGTTTAGTTTATCTGGATAGTATACCAAAATCGTCGATTAAGTTGGTTTTAAAATTGGCAAAGTTGTTTTCATGCCAATTCGCTTTAAAATGTAACTTAAATTTTCATTTTAGAAAAGTGTTTTAGACGATCCTGTATGCATGTTTAATGCAATTTCACACTTTTTCATATGACTGTCTATAATGTTTATATGACTGCCTATTGTCCGTTTAAAACTTTAAATCCAGTACTAAGGGTGCAAAAGTATGTCCAAATACTGTATTGAATGACATCATAAACCAGTATAGGTTTAGGTTTCGTATAAGTTCGCAGTGTTATTTTTGGGAATGCCTGTCTTGATTTAGATCACTTCGGACCAAAACCCCCAAACTTTCCATATGTGCCAAGAGTTGTTACAAGTGTAAATTGCCAGCCGGCCGTGTTATCAATAGACATAGGATTCCAATTTGGGAATAACAATTTTTGTTAACTTTACCGAACACTTCCGTTTTTTGTGTGCCGATGTATCTTGTGACCGGCTACGTATCGTAAAATGGGATTTTCCACAATTTGAAGCAACCGTAGATGGTATGATGAAAAACTAATCTTAAACTTTTGACTTCCCTGTTTCTTGGCTCTTGTTTGGACTTACCACGCCAACTGCAACCGCAAAAACCAATTATAGTCGATTTGGGGATTTTTTAAGCCAAACCAACGTGGGTGGAAACGGTATGCCTTGTTTTACACTGTTTAAATTTTTCCCAAAAATCTTTGCGATTTACAGTATTTCAGCGGTGTGGAAAAGTACTATTGGGTCTCCGTCCTACTCAGGGGGCGGTAACGTTTATGTAAGACGTCTAATTAAGTGAACGACGTGCGTACAGTTATGACACGAACCGGGTGGGAATATACGTGGCTCGTAATGGCTATTTTACGTAGGAATTGTGACGGTATGAAATTTAACTGCCGAAAAATGTGTCGTTGTAATAATAGTGTGGGTGGAGTTAAGAAAATTTGTAAAAATGCGATGGAAAGCACGGTTTTGCGTCATCACTCAAACCGGCTGGGACTTCCCCTAGGGACAGTTGTTGCTGCGCGAATGAAGCGATGTGTCTTGATAGGCTTCTGCAAGCACCATTAAACTTCCCACGCACATTCATTCAGAACACAAACCCCTATATCTTAACCTGGAATGTGTGGTGTAACGCACAAGCCAAGAGGGCTAAATTTGCTGCAAAATCTATTTACTAGTAATGATTGCAAGCACATATTTGACATAGGCTAGTTGTAAATCTGGGAAAAATTAAATTCGATCACCTTGTAATTACACGTCAAATTGAGTCTATCCCGACTTTTAAACGATTATGACAATAACAATTTTAAGCAAACGCCAACATTTTAACCAACATTTTAATAGCCTACAAGTTAAACCAATGTCGACAAACTCAGGAGAATTGATACTCGTTTCAAACAATACGAAGTTGTATTTTTCTTAGGTGTAGTGTACAATGCATTATCCCAGCTGTCTAAGTGAAATGGTATGCATAGTAAAACATTGGTGTCATAAACTTACATAAGTGCCGGGCAATGTGATTTTTGCGACAAAGGGAACCGTTGACTGAACATTGATGGATTAGGCTGCTTAACAAGCAGTCAACGTCGCTACACAGTTTAATCTGTCAGTATATACAACATAACAATTGCACCACAATAAGTTTTGAACGCTAAGAATTACACCTTTTGGTGCAGTCTAATAATTACGCCACATTAAGCTAAAGGTACCAGCTTTCCATGAATGTATGTTATGCATGACGAATAATTTGGATGACGTAGGCAACTTTCAAACAATGGTTTGTTGCTGGGCCGCAAAGTTGAAACTATGAGTAATAAGTTAGGTGTTTTTTTTGCATTGAGTATGCAGAGAACAATATAAAACTGTATCATGCTGCACAAGGGTTTCGCAATTTTGTGACATAAAGAAACAAGCCTACCCAACTAAAAGTGCAACCTTTTAGATTTGATGGAGTTGATGCTGATACAGAATGCCCAAATGCAACAATGGATGATGACACAAACGCTGCAGCGCCAACAAGCGGCCACAGACAGCGAGACTGGAACTCATCACCATTATTATGATGCTGCAGGGCGGGCTTTGCCGCCTATACGAAGGTAAAGTGGAGATCAAACCGCTTAACTTACCGTTTTACGAGTGAGAAAGATTAGGCTTGCGAGCGTCACTTAGCGGCCATACCAATCGTAATAACAACATACCAGAAACGACATTACATAAATAATAGGCAAATAGATAAACATGACCTAAACTTAAACTTGATTAGGTTATTATGGTTTAGCCTGGCAGGCTCAAGACGACATGCCACCATCCAAGTACGAGTTGTGCATGTGTAGGTGGCTTGGAACCAAAATATTTTGCTCTTCACTTTTCGAGCTTGATTGGTCACTTGCCATTAAAAATTTGGAATAGATCACAAAGATTTAGAATATTACTTTGATGTCCGTTTTTCTGCTATAACTGTGCAACGCAGCTCTTGAAATCTTTATTTTGATAGGGCTGATGCGGGGAGTCAATACCCACAGGATTTTTTCAATGACAAAGTGGATGGCGGCAATAACTCAAGGGATTCAAGAGAAGGAAGGCGGCAAAAGGATTCAAGAGATGTAAGTAAAAAAAGATCAAAATGAACGTCCTCTCGTAATGCTAATGAGTTTTGCAAATCATTTTGTTTAGGCTGTTAAACTTGTTTGTCATTAACAAATCGAGGGACTTTTGTATAGCAATCCAAAGACTTGAATTGCAGATCAATTATTTGAACAATACCGGGTTTTGAATAAGCTTGCAATGACTTTTAAACAGACTATTTTGAAGAAGGTGGCAGAAATAGCTATGAAATTTCATTTTTCGTGCGTTTACAGTAAGCTGAATAGGCTACACTTTCAACGTTTGTAGCTTAGGTCAATGATAAAAATCAAGTTTTCAACTTGTTTTTGTGGTAGGGGGGATCGCCTTCGAAAGACAAGAACCGAAGAAAGAAACGATGAACGGTTTGACCATCTTTTACCGAGAATGAATAACTGAAGCAAAGATTTTTTGATACTTTTGAAACATTTGTTTAATTGCAGTAGTTTTTTGCCTAATATCGAATAACTTTACCTTTTCTAATTACCATTTCACTGTGTATATTTCCTCTACTTGGAGGAGCTAAATAATAAGACGCAGTGTTACCGACTCCTGCGACATCCTAAACTGTGTATTTCCCGCTTCATGCAACAAAAAAAGATTAGTCTGCCTATTACCAGTGCTTCTGTTGTTTGTTACCTTTTTCGCTGTCTGACCTCTATGTCTGTATAATACTCCAATGGTAATCCGTTATATAGTAGGTAAGTTAGTAGTGTATAAAACTATGCGGGCTTACGGAAAGGTTGTAACGCTTTCTGGTGCATCGTACTTTGGACTAGTAATAAATTCCTTCAGCCCAAATGCAAGTCTCTTGTGTGTCTCGGTCTTGATGAGGAAAATAGATGATTTCCCGTTACGAATTCCCAACCAAATAACCAGAAATAAAGATTGGTTAATGGCAACAGAAAACATAAGCTGTTTTAAGTTATAAAATGTAGTTGCATTATTCTACGCCAAAACAAAATTAAAGATTGAAGAAAATAGTCTTTTAAGAACAGCAACAAAAATATTTATTGTGCACAAAATTGCAGAAAGTAGACAGCAATAGTATCAGAAAGTAGACAGCAATAGTTTCACATATAGTAAAAACAGTATCTCTTAAGCAATGTATTGCAAACTGAAAGCAGCTTCTTTTTCTCTTCGTAATGATTGAGGTTTCATTTTAAATTCCATTGCAAGTATCAACATGCATTAAATCCACAAATTTGGCTATGGAAGATGGTAAACGTTGCAGGACTTCTATAGACATGTAAAAAGTTAACAAAACGGTAAAAAATAGAACTTTCAAATGCCCTGCAATTCTTTCGGCATGTTTTCTTTCCATTCAGAAGGATGATTTGTGCAGGTTACTGGTAAGCCGTACACCACACAAGCCATTCCGTTCATGTTTCGCATTTTACAAGCGCTTTCTGACGACCGAACCACATCAGTCAACTTTGAGCCTGTAAAGTGAAACAATAAGCAATTTGACAAAGAATCTAGGAAGTTATTGCATCATCGACTCTTTACCTTGTTGTGTCCACGAAGATATGCATTTCACCATGTATTTATCAATGTCTTTATCTGTGACTGCCCATAGACAGGATAAAACGCAAGGAGAACCTGACATGAGGTACGATATTGGCATGCCTGCAACCCAAGGCACTGATTAAATTATAAGGTAGATGTATTCAATAGCCAGGAATCTCGAGGCCAAGCTAGTCTATGATAAAGCAACAATTTGAAACCATGACGACCACGGTTAATTGCTTTAAGCACCAGCTTGTCGCAAAAAGGTGTAAAAGATCAGAAGAAACAACAGCAACATGTTAGTTTACAATAAGATACTCATTAAAACATAACATAAAAAAATAGTTAATTTCGGAGACATAATAAAGTAAAGACGAGTATGCTTTTTAACATTTTCACACACCTTCAGGTTCAGTGATTCCTTGTTCGCTCAGCTGACCGCTTTTGCAACCCATGAGCAGTGCGCATGCACGGGAATATCTTCGAGCAAGCAGTTCCCGCGAAATGTACAAAGAACCCGATCCGTGTCCAATGTAACTAAATATACACACATGACCTATCTTTTAGCGAAAAGCCACTGACAAAAATAAGAGTTAAACACAGTTTACAATCAACTAAGTTGTTCTACCAAGGCTAGAAATAACAAAAAGTTGAAACAAACACAGCGAACTGACATGAAGACATCCTTTTCAGCCAGATATGAGAACCACTCATCACGCGCTGGAGCACGTGATATAATGCCGTCCCATGATTGGATAGATCGAAACCAATCACCAAACCGGTCCTCTGTGTTGGAAAGATCGCCCTGAAAAGGCGAATTCAGGTTACGTACATCTTTGCGCATAAAAAAACTAAAATGTCGTGTTTGCGTGTTAAAATACGAGGCAAAAATAGGTATGACAGAGGTATGGCTTGTGACAATAAAACGTTTTTGTCAGTCATACGGATTTTTCGCAGAACGCATTGAAGGATATGTACGGCTTGGGGTTAGCGCGCAGAAATGCAAATTTCATACATACGCAGATGGTGCTTGGCCAGACAGACCTTGTTTGGTACAGAAATGTAGTGAAACCTGATGTATATGGTCGGAAGTGACATAGGGTTGGATTGCCAATTGCGTGATAATTGCACGTAACGTTTTACCGTGTTAGGTACGAAAGTGTATAGTTTGCACATTTTAGGTAAGGTGACAAATAATGACAAAACCAAAAACGTTTGGACCCAGGAAAATCCTATTGTGGCAATAAGTGCTAAATAGGAAAAGGCATATAAGCTTAAATGATGCAATGTTGCAACATAAATCGCCCAAAAGGTATTTTTTGTAATTTAGAGATTTAAAGTCCCATAGTTTTTGAAGTAATTGTTGCACAATATGCAAAGTAGGTAATTTTAACATTTCTGTCCGAAAGGGAGATTAAAAAATTTAAAGTAGGGATTTTACCTTCAGGTAGTGATTTTTAAACTCTGCATCGTTGTGAAGGACTTACATTAAAACGTGGAGTTTAAATTACCACAAGCATAGAACTATCCATTGTGGTTAAGTAAAAAAAAAGACAAATAGCGATATCAAGTAAACGTAGAAAGTGAGAAACTTATATTATTCTCACATAATATATTTGTTATGTTCCGTACATATACCCTTTAAAACACATATTTAAGATTTATAGTTAAATTGCGTTCAAATACTTCGCTAGAGAAAAAGTTGGATACCGTTTCCTTACTTCAACGTATTTGAGCAAAAAATCCACGCAAACAAAACCCAAAGCAACTAAAAAAGAACACATACCTTTGGATTTAATACGTACGCAGCGTTGCGCAAATCAGCATTAGTGTGGTTTGGAAGTTTTGCCAGCCTTAATTGCCATAACAACACATCGATCGACGGCATTCGTGACACGGAATGACTGCGCAAAAACGTGACCGATTCCCATGGCAAAGCTTGAAGGTCTTTGTCCAATATTAGAATCACGTGACCTCGTTTCTGCAAGGTCAGCATTTTTATTACACTTCAGCAATATTGACTTTAGACAAAATATTTTTACTGCGCTGTGGTCAAGGAGTTTGGATTGTTCTTCAAATGTCAGGACGACTTCAATCACGTGCTTGGACGCGTTGCTATTGGTCAGTTGACATGCCACGCTTATTTTTTCCTCAACAGAAAAGCTATGCCACGCGGAGAGAAAAACCTATACAGACCAAAAAAATGGGTTGGATGTTTTTGTATTTTGAAGTGAAATACAATATGCTTTGCTCTAAAAATTTACAGTTGCGTTTTTGTAAAGATAGGTGGGTTTGAATTGACAAAAACTAACTTTGCGTTTCGAACACTACATACATGTCACTGCATTTTAAAACTTGCGTTGTAAATTATAACACTACATGCTTTGTTTAGTCGAGTCACAATCGAACTTTTGTCAATGCGAATTGACAAATAATGACTTAATGCTTAGAAAACTGTATACGATTTAATTGTTCATGTATGCAAATAGTAAATACGTTTGGTCGTATGTTTTTAAGTAGTCTTTACATAAATTTTCTCGTGCAAATGTATTGACAATCAAACTACCCAAAGCATACAAAACTACAGACTTTTATGACCTTTGGAGGTCAAATGCCGTTTAATAACTGTTAAGTCAGTGCAATAAACTAAGAATTACCTCGATAAGGTCGTGATCAACGGTGTCTGGAGTCTTGTTGATGTTAACCACTTTAGAATAAATCTTTCCAACGCTATGGATCACTTGTTTTCGCGCTTTACCGAGCACCCGACCAAGCGTGACGCCCCGATGAATGCCAAGAATCTGAACCGAAATAGAAAATGTGATTGGGTGGTGGTGAAATTCGGTTGAAAAATAATGTAACGGTGGTGTTTTAAGGATTTTACCCACAAAGCATTGATTACATCACACCAATAATAAACACTTGAGATGGATGTGGCCTGATTTTCAACTCATAATGCTGCCACTCACGTAAGAGTGGCTCGAAAAATTCCAATATAATTCTTGATGTCAACATAATTTTGACGCATTTTTTCTCTAATTGATGCAAATTAGCAGTAAAACATGATGCAATGATTTGCAACGCGTCCTTATTAAACAGTTTCTTGGAAAAAGCAACGATTATATATTGAAATTTGCAGTTCATTTTCCCAATAAAATGTCAACTTTATTGGAAAGAACCAAGGCCGTATCAAGATTCCCCTGTGTATTTTGTTAGGTGGTAGTTTTAAGAAAAATCACCATACAGTTGCGGTGATGTTGAAAAAAAGTTTGGCAAAAAAATAATGCACGGTTATAACCACAATATTCCCGGAAAATGTGTACCACGAAAGCGGCCAATTTGATTTACCTTTTGCTCAAATTTCACGACAAATTCACCCAGAGCGCGGTTCACATTCCTTTGCTGTGTCCACCATAACGACTTGTCTTTGCATTTTAACCCGTCCACATGGCCCTTGAGCAAGGCACGAAATTCCTCCATTATTATTGGCACGTTAAATCCTGGGCAAAAAAGTGCGCTTTAAATCAGTTCAATCAGGAAATGTGTAATAAAACTATTAGTGATGGGACGATACCAGGTTTTGAAGCGAGTACCGATACCGAGTACGAGTACCACATGTATATACCTTCGATACCGATAGTACGATTACCGAGTACTTAAGTGTAGTGTTGTACTTAGTTGTATATCACTGTCTAATTTATCTGCCATGGTCGGGGTACAAGCGTGCACACACACATGCCGAAAAATGTAATCTCCACGTGATAGCGAAAAAGATATACGTAAACTGGCGGAACTTTTTTCCAATTTTGTTCTGTCCGAAGCAAAAATTGGCATAAAGTTGCCCGTATTCCTATGGTGTAAATCAGCCTTCGGTACTCGAACGTTGGTCTCGAAAACTGAGACAAAATATTTCGATACCGAGTACGAGTATCGATACCACTGAAATCGTTCGATACTATCGATACCGAGTACCGGGTACTCGTCCCATCACTAAAAAAACTACTTTGACCACATATTGTGGTCATGAACAATCACATTCTTTGGTTTTCCTGATTGTACTGTCACGCGCATTTTATTTTCTCTTGTGTTATTTGATTCGAGACACGATATTGTCCTTCCCTTTATTTTCCTGTCCCATTACACGAATTGTGCTGATTGGCCTGGAACGCGATGCTTTGCCAATCAGGCTCTTGCAAAAGGAACCTTTTATTTTGCAACAGTGGCTTTTCTCTGGGTGACGCTCGAGTGCTCGAGGTGCTGGCTAAAGATCGCAATGTGCTTTTGTAAATAAACGTGCTTTTATTGATGTTGATTTTATAGTTTAATAAAGTTGCGCCGCCCATAAGTAAATCAGTGCGCGGTATCTTTGCCTTTAGTGGTGAGCCGTTATCGCAGGGTTCGTGCCAAAAATTATTCTGTGACACAAATGTATCAAGGGTATGCTCAAACTGGTCATATTCTATTTACCAAACGGTATCGTAACGTTACACATACATGACACACAAAAGTGAATATTTCGACATCTTGTTTATTTCCTGAATCTAATGTAGTTCCGCTTTCGACGTTTGGTGTAATAGGTAACTAGGTCAATTACAAGGAGAATGGCAAAATCATTATCATGTTGCAACAAAAGCGTATTTTTGCCGGATTTCCTTATTGGGCATTTTGATCAACTAATATGGTTCAGTTTTACCGCTTAAGAGTGCCAATTATAACGAGAACGGTGAAAATGATTGTCATGTCGCAACAAGGGATTATTTCGCTTCCTACCCATTTACGCATTTTTTCCGAAGTGATACATAGCAATCAATATCCGGAAGTGTGCTACAAGCATTGAACGGAAGTGTAATTTGGCAATACAATGCACACGCAGCCAATGGTTTACCATTTAGTTGGATATGAAGGGGAGCTTCATCTCTTCGCAGCCGAGTTACAAGAACATGTCTGTCTGACGAGCCTGTTAACACATTATTTGTTCGGTTGTTACATTCAGTATTCTAAAATTTAGATCATTATTAGCTTCCTATGCTGGGACGTAAAGTTTTCGGTAACATTTGAAAATTAGATAGCTTAAAATGGCATTACCCAATCACAGCCGGCGTTCCAACTGTGTTAGAAGTTCTACCCTGCGGTGGGATTCGAACCCACAGTTGCAGACTTCGTTAAGGTTGTGCTGTATAAACTAAACTACAAAGGCTTAGTGGTGTTGTATGCAATAAGATAAATGTAAGACACAACCAAACATGGCACAAAATTGAACTATGCTCAAAAAACTAAAGTAAATACATACACTAGCAATAGAAATGTATTTACCTTCCAGGACTGTGGACAGTAAACACACCGTCCAATCAGAGGGCAGCTGTGAGCACATGGTCTTCACGAAGGAACGTGATTGGCGGAGATTGTGTATTACTTGATGTGGCTGCGTGAGCTTTTCGATCTCGGTCATTGCCTCATGAAGCAACAGTTCTTCAGGGGCTAAAGAAAATCACGCATAAGACATTTTGAAAACTCATTGAAATCACCAAAAACATTTTCAAGACCTCTTGGAACTGTTGAAGCATTTTTTCTAGCCCTTTGTATTGATTTTTGGCGTAACTTCAGGTTGAGGTTGAAGACCGAGCGAAGCGTGACGCCGATTGACAGAGCGTGACAGGCAGCGACGTGGAACAGGTCACGTGACTTTTTGCAAGAGCGAAAATGGTGCAAAGCCAAATGTTGCACAGGCAACTTGGAATGAATAAAATCACCTGAAGCGAATGTTAAGAGTTAAAAGCGATAAAAAGGAGATAACAGATGATACTTACCACAAGATGTACTGCAATCAAATGCTGTCATAAAATGCTCATCAGGAGCTCGTAGTTCAAAATTGGATACATTATTCGATGGGAGATCTTCGATATGCATGTCACCCTAGGATAAAATACGCCATGTTAGAAAACTGGCAAAACGTTTTACCTCAGTTTTAAACCTTAACAGAGGCCGGTGGTTCTTAACCTGCTGTACGCTATCACGTTACGTATGTATTACGTCAGTAAAGTGTCAGAAATCAGATAGTTCATAATTTTCTGACCCACAAAGTTTCCATGTGGTATCCAATCTCAACTGAGCTGCTGGTATTGGGAGAAACAATTTGTTTCGGAATTTTTTTTAAGTTACCGCATTGCTGGTTTCAATCAACGCTAACCTATTTAAGTTGCTAGGCCTATCTTTTGGCTCACCCTTTTAAAAGATTGAGCTGGTACGCAACAACAAGAGAAGTCGAAGGTGATGTACACAATCATCACAAGGTTGAGAACCACCTGAACTAGGGGGAACCGTGGCCGTTTTGTAAAACTAGATGGGCGGTATAAACTAGTGTTGTACCGAATCGGCTAAATTTTGATTCGGCCGAAACCGAATATTCGGCGGTTTTGCCGAATAAATTCGGCCGAATCAACCGAATCATTTATGACGCCACGCGACTTCGTACAGTATGCGTTTGACATAAAAAATGTTTATTTACCAGGCAACTAGTGCAGAATAGTTGTGTTTCGTCCTAATTTCTGTTCTGTGGGGTTTAAAATTGCCTCAAGCATGATTGGCAACCTGCCATTGAATTACTATTTTTTGACTACATTGGGAAAAAACGATAATGTGTTGAAAAAGATACAAATTGACGCGATTTTCGTTATGTTTGGGCTTTTGAAAGATTCCGTGGTACCTCAATAATCAGAAAAGACACGTTTAACGTTTCAAATTTGTGTTCGTAAAAGATTCGGTTTCGGCCGAATCGCAACAAATTATTCGACCGAAACCGAATCTTTGCAAAAATGACCGATTCGGCCGAATAAATCCGGCAAATCGAATATTCGGTACATCTCTAGTACAAACAGTATACTATACTATGTTATGTTTCCTGGCAAAATAGCTTCTTATTTACAAAAACATACAGCCAAACTGGGCGTTGTAAAAAAAGTCTGTGAAACCATGGTCCATACTCCTTGCTTCTTTTGATTGTAATGTTTGGTAAAAATGGCATAAAACACACACTTACCAGGGCGTTTCGCAATGGGGAAATTTCTCGAACTGTGCTTTCCCTTACGCTTTCGATTTCATCCAACTCGGAATCTGAAGTAAATTAAAGTGTAAAAAAAGTTTAAAAAGTATACAATATAAATCTTACCTTTGCCGGAACTTTTGGCGGACATATCGTCGTTAGTTACGGCGCCCAATCTAGACAAAACAAAGTGTTTAATTTGACAATACAAACGTGCTGAAATAAAAAGTGCTATAGTCACCTTGCCGCTCTTGTCTTTGAGGTTCTAGTCGTTTTTCCAGTCGGTCTATCCATCTAAGAAAAGAAATGCTGATTTTGAGCCAAATGTAGGAAAAACAAACAGGGCAAACAGTTAATGCCCACATAATGCCATTAATGCCTAAGTTGGCATCGAATAGGTCAGTGAGGCATGGCTTTTCACCTGTTACTCCCAACAAACTGGAGTGCCGTAAGGTGACTACACTAACCAATACGGCCGATCTCTCGTCACCAGCTGCACTGATGAGACCTTATAGGTCGAAACAGTGTGCACTGTCTGTAACTTTGATTGGATAAAGTACGTGTGATGTCATAACAGACTACAAGAATCAGCCTCTGTAACAGGGTGGTGACCGACAGATCTGTCTTTACTTGTCAAATATACAAAATATCAGCGTCAGTGTAAAGTTTTATTTTCAACAGAAATATTAATTTCGCCTATTAAGGCATCGTCAGTTACACTGACGCTGATCGTCTGCCACTCTTTTTGAGTATATTTTGTATATTTGATTGGATAAATTCAGTATTTTTATACCTCTTGTTCCTCATCAGTATACACAGGACCTTCTTCCGCGCGGTGTCGCCGCCGAGCACTTTTCCTGGTCTTCATTATGTTTTTTGATGCAGCCGGTTTGGCTCGCGTGCGCCTGGTAGTGACCGTTGGCGTTTCCTGAAGGCAACATACATTTTCATACGGGGTCAATTATATAAAACTATAATATCGCCTTTAGGAGAGTTTTACAATTTAAAGCGTTCGTGGTTTGTAGTCTTCTCAAACTTTTTTCCAACTAAAGAATGCTTAGCAACACAGAAGTTGCTTCAACAAAACGACAGAAATTAAATTTAGTACATTTTCTGCTTTTTTTTATCAACGCCACTTACACATAAAATCTACCAATCTCCTCCTCTGTGGACAAAGACAATGCATATTAGGGCAATGAGTTTCAAAAAAAGCTATTTTTAAGAGGTGCTAAGCCAAAAATGCTGCAACGTTAAACTCAAAAAATATTTTGTAGTTTTAAATAAACAAGAGACGTTCTTGCAAACTGCAAAGACTTGCCTGTGTGATCTTAATACAAGGTGTGGCATCATCGCTGTCATCTGAGGAAACACTGAAGATAACTCTTCTTGTTCGTTTGCTTTTCGATGTTGTTTTAGCACCAGGCACCCAGTCAGTGCTATTATCACCATCTGAATCACTTATGTTGGGCACAGGAAGTTTGCTTCTTGTCTGAAATTACCATTAAAACACATGGTTAAATCTCTACGCATTGCAGGCCTGTGCATAGGTTCTTTAAGTATTTTTAAGATTATGAAACTATTCTTGGACTTACCATGTGCATATTAGTTGTTGGCAAGGGGTGTATGCAAAGTTTTTGTAAATCAAAAATACACTAGTTAAAAAGTGAGAAACTGAACTTTATTTTTACAACTTAAAAATGACTTATATGTAATGAGACTTGAACTATTAACAGTTTGTAACTGCAATAAAGAATTTTTGGTTGGTAGATACATCGTTTTCATTGATTTGTTTCCAGATAATCGTTTTTGTAATGTAAGGCAGTTGCATTAATGTTTAATAACTATTTAGAAGGATATCATATTGGTGGGTAATGATAAATTTCATTCCCATACAGCAGAAAGGGTAGCTAGTTGGGTTCAGTTAACTAAAGTAACTGGTTAGAAAATTTTCCATTCATTAAAGCTCTAAATTAAAACCATTACATTACAATACAATGGATGGAACAAACCTTGGAGACTGTCCTTGTTGATTTGGTGGAGAGACAAATGTCTGGAGTTTGACTTTCGTTAAATATTTCAAACTTCTTTGTTGCTGCTGTTTTGCCAGGAGGAACTTTTTTGATAGAAGTTTTTGCTCTCTGTTGTAAATGACCAGAACGACTGCAGGGTGGAACAACCAACATTACAGAAGGCAAAACAACACATTTATATGAAACAAAACATAATTTTTACAAAAACAAATCATAAAATTCCCCATGCCCTGACAATCGAAAAATGGACTTTAAGAGTAGAAGTATTTCTGATAACAATGAGAAATATTACCCTTTGACTTGTGGGGTTTTGTATGGGTTTGCTGAAGGAGTTGGCTTCGCTTTTTTCTTGGACTGCTGTTTTACTGGAGTGTTGAAGGGAGACAAGTCTTTCTCGACTGCTTCAGTCGCAGCTGGCTCAAGCTTCGGAACACTGGGAACCCTGCGAATATTTATTTCTAGATTTTTGACAATGACTGGTATGGAACTAAGAGCAACATTGGGAAAGATTTATTTTATTGACTTCTTTAGATGTCTGTACATTTGGATCACATTTTTTAAACTATTAAAAATGGTATAACATACTGTGTTTTGGCCTCTTTCTTGTTGTCCAAGTTAAGTGTGTTTAATTTGTCAGCAATAATTACGACTTCTTCAGTTTTTTCAGCTTTGTTTTTTTTAGCGAGGGCATCAACAACTTTATTAACATGCTGTTGTTGATCTAAATGTAAAAAAACAATGTATTCCACAACTACATAAAATGCTGTAAAATCAACACCAACCTGTCTGTTTCATGGGTTCACTTTTTTCAAGTAACAACATTCCAGCAATTAAATTGATTTCTGAAACTGTTGGAAGATTGTGCACAGAAACTTGGGATGCTGAAAAAAATGATCTGGTAGAGTTCAATTTTAAAGGTATCAGCATGCCAGTAAAAGCCACCCAAATAGTAGGGTAAAAAAAACTTTATATGCTTACAATCAAAGACATATGCTGTGTTGTTACTACTCTTTTAAAATACTTCTATCTGTTGTTGCATAGTAAACCTATTTATCAATAGGGATGTCCAAAGTAGAATAATTGGGTATTCCAGAATAATTGATGCGAATCTAGAATATCGAATCCAATTCTTATATTATTTTTGACTGAGCAATCATTAATCTTGACAACAACTAAAGTAGACCAGTTTAATACATTATAAAACATATTAGCATAAGGTTAAAAAAAAAAAAAATTAGCATAAGGTTAAAAAAAAACTTTTACAATTTTATTTAGTGATTATTATTGCCTTCAGTAGAAGTAACTATGTTGTAAGCATGCCAAGGTAATTTGATTTGTTGATGGTAGAGGACTAACATAGACTCCCTAGTGTAGGCTACTAATATATAACCTTTGTCAACCTAAAACAACTCCAAAAACAGTAACCCTAGCAAAGTTAAAACATTGGGTGATTTTAAATTCCAAATAAACTACCAGCGATTTGGCAACACAAAATGTGAACTTTGCAGCGTGTACTAACTGCATTCTTATGTTTGCATGGGGTTAAAACATGATGCAAACGTCATATGTTATGGGATTCCATCACTGTTTTTGCGATATTAACAGACAATCCCATGCTTCCAATCCCTGCATAACGACACCGTTAAATTTTTGTTGTGTCAAAAAAGCGTCTGAAACAATTAGATGTTGGTAAGACGTTGCAAAAGCATAATCACGTGATCAGATGCGTAACAAGTGCGCTAATCGTTAATTATGCCTCCAACACACAACCGTCGTTATGGCGTTGTTATAGCGACTCGTGACTTGGCGTTGTAACGTTGTATAGCGCTCACTGATTTGACGGCGCCGTCTTTTGCAACTGGTACAATGACCGGGCGTCGACGTAAAAGCGTAACACATGTGTTTACATTTTTGCCAACGACGAGAGCACACATTTATATCGGTTCCAATTACCCGATATAAACGGCAAAAATGGATTCGAATCCGAAGGATTCGTTATTCTACTTTGAACATCCCTATTTGTCAACATCAACAACTGTCAGGCAGTTAACTGTACCCAGCAGAAAGAATGTTAATTAATAATGGCTACATACTAGTGATGGGATGAGTACTCGGTATCGAATGATTTCAGTGGTATCGATACTCAGACTCGGTATCGAAATATTTTGTCTCAGCTTGCGATACCAACATGCGAGTACCAAAGGTCGATTTACGACACAAGAACACGGGCAACTTTATGCCAATATTTGCTTCGGTCAGCACAAAATTGGAAAAAAAAGTTCCGCCAGTTTACGTATATCTTTTTCGCTATCACATGGAGATTACATTTTTCGACATGTGTGTGTGCACGCCTGTACCTTGACCGTGGCAGATAAATTAGCCTGTGATACACAACTAAGTACAACAGTACACTTAAGTACTCGGTATCGAAGGTATATACATGTGGTACTCATACTCGCTTCAAAACCTGGTATCGTCCCATCACTACTACATACCAAATTTTTTAAGCCATAGCATTAAAATGTAAGCCACCCATGAGTGAGAGGTGCAAAACGATGCAACTGGTGTGACTCTAGGTTTAAAGTACCTGAAATTTTTTGCAATGCACGTTTAACAAACAGTTGAGCTGATTTTTGGTCACCAATGTTGTAGTAGACTCGAGCCAAAGCTGCTGTCAACATCAAATCTTCTGAAAACAAACCTGTAAAAATGGTGTTAACTTTTATGTGTTTTTGTAAAAGGTGCCAATACAATTAACTTTCAAACTCACATGAAGGCTGCTCCTTGTGTTTTGAATCAGGTTTTTGAATGACCTAAAAACAGTATTATAAGTCTGAAACTTAGACACATGTTTATGATATAGAAATGCTCACATTTTCGACAGAGTTCATCAAGTACTTATTTCTTGCAGGAATATGACTTGCAACGTTTTCTAACACTCTGATTGACTCTGCAGCTGTACTTGTTGCCTTAATAAAAGAGTTTAAAATTTAAAGCATTGAAAACTTGCTTTTAAAGTGCATCAGGCAAAAATGCTGACTTAAAATTTGTCTTCAGCTGAATTTCCCAGTTATTCTTATAGTTATGTTACTGATATTGTCCATATAGCAAGTAGTAACTTGCATGGCCCTGCGATCAGTTGCTAAAAAGTTGAAGTTGACTGTATGTTTACTTTCAATGTGTTTTATATCATATATTCTATGTGTTCTACTAAGTTTATTAATCCTCTGTTTATATTCTATTTAAATAAGGCAATAATATACATAAGTTTTCATTAGCATTCATCTAATATTTCTAAACTGCATCATTGCTCTTAAATTAACATTAACAAACATTTTATAAGGGTATTATTTACCTCTAAATGTTTGGCAATGAGTAATGCCAACTGACATTGCAGTTTTACCATCAGTTGATCACTGCACAGTGAGCATTCACATTTTAAGTCATGTCTGAAAACTGCTTGATGTGGTGAGGCACGTTTTTTCCTTTTCTGCAGTGCTGGACTGGACATTACATTGTATTCTTTTGTGAAGAGTTTTGTCTTCATGTCAACAGGAAGGGTTGCCACGTCGATACCATCTTCTTCATCTTGTTCCTTGTCTTCACATAATTCCTCCATAACACTGCTGTTGTTAATTGCTGCTTCCAATTCTTCGTTTTCAAGATCTTCATTAGCTAAAAGAGATAGGAAAAAGTAAAGGAAGATAACAATGCAATTTTAGTCGAAAGTTTTTTGATTGATTAACTTCAACATATGGGAGGCAGTTTTAAACAGACTTGAAGGTCCCATCCCCCCAAAAATCAAATACACAAAATTCAAATACTCGTCAATTTGAATTGTTTAATTGAGTTAAAGCAAAAATGACAGCTATTTGTTCTCCCTAAAGCAGTTGTGCTAGCACTTGCATCATTTATTACAAAAATAATTTAGTTTCCTTGCTCACAAAAATTATGGTGACAACTGATAACATAAACATTACCAGTCATATCCTAGTTACAAACCATCATACCAAATAATTAAATGCCAAACAACTTTGAACATTAAAAAGCAAACAAATTCCTACTTGCACTAGTTGAACATAACTTGGTCCTTTTTGACTTTACACTGGTCTGATCAACATACTTAAGTATGTCTTCACAAACAGTCAGTTCCTCATGAACTCGTACTTGGTCTGATTCCATAATCGCACACTTGGTCATCAGCAGTTGGAATTGAAGCTCCCTGCATGTTTGATACAGTATATTTTGAATTCAATAGCTTTGTCTACCCCTGTTTGGTGATTTTATACTCCTAGTTTGCAAGAAAAATATGTGCCAAATTTACTCATCTGTTAGTTGCATGTTGTGGTGTGAAAATTATTGTAAGCCTTACACGATTGGAAGCCGCATGTTCAAGTGTTAAGAAGTTATTGTAAATTTCATTTGAATGAAACTTGCATGTTACAGTGCTTGGAAATGAATGTATGTAATGTCTACAACAGGGGTTGGCAACCTTTCAAATTGTGTGTGACTACATTTTTGTGGGTAATAATGGTTTATGCCATCTTAATAGTAGGCAGAAAGCCTAGTGGTTAAATTTGTAATTCAATATTAACATGCAAATAGGTTGCCATGCCATAAAAATCATCTTCAGGGGTTGCAAACCCTGGGTCTACAATTTACATGCAAAAGAACATTGAAGACAAATTGAATATATATTTTTCTTTGTTTAACCTTTCAGGCAACAAGAAATGCCTTGTCAGCAGAATTCCTTCAACAATTTTGGTGTGAGCATATCTCAAAGATCCTCCTCTTATCCAAAGCTCAGCCACCATGTGCAGTCCATTGACCAAATCAAGAAGCAACTCAAGTTGACGCAACAAGTCATTGTTGGTTTCTGTGGATACAATTGTATGGGGTAAACAAAAACTCAAATTACCTTTGATAAAAACCACAAACAATATAAGTAGTTTTTAAAGGGGTTTGTGTGACAAACAGGTATATATATACAATAATCTAGTGGCTCCCAACCGGAAAGGAATTTTATGAATTCAGGGGAGGAATTTCATAAAAACTTTGTACATAAAAAATTTTACATTGGAAATGTGACAGAATATTTTTGTACATACATTATTATGTCCATTATAATTTGGACCCGGTTCACATTTGGAACCGGTTGTAAAGGATTCTGAAACGGACATCCCTAATTATAAGGTCTATTTCAAATTGCTATAATTTTTATGTTATATTTGTTTTTCTTCTTATGGGGAGGAATGAATAGTTCGAAAACAGGCAAAGGGAGGAATATAACAAAAAAGGTTGGGAACCACTGCAATAATCAATAACTTTACCTTTTGATTTTTGGCCAAATTTGGGTGGTGCAGATGGTTGATTGGATTCAAACATTTGCATCATCTGATAAAATAAAAACAGAAAAAATCATGAAAAAGAAAATAATTGTGAGGAAGTTCCTTGCAATTGTCACATAAGACTTTAAATAAGTAAAAGAGTTTTCACATATCCAAAGCAAAATTATACAAGCCAGTATTTAAAGTAAAACAATATTGACAAGACATTTGAAAATATCCCAATGTTTATGACAGGTTTGTAGAGTCAGAAAAGTTGCACTTTTAAAGGTGGACTGAAAGTAATGATATATTATTTGGGTTACTCTGGCTTCCAGCCAAGTTTGGTATACAACATGAATACATTGTGCAAGGGCAAGATAAAGGCCTTGCTATCAGTTCGAGTCCAACAATACTAAAACAACTTAAAAATAAATTGAACAAATTAAATTATTATTGATCAACCATGCTACTTTACAGTACGCCAGGCCCAATAAGGGCGTCGTACCAAATCAGCCGGCCACCAAGCATTCACCACCATATGGCAAGGCGTAGGCTAGAAAAATCTAGCCTGCGGTGGGATTCGAACCCACAACAGGAGTCTTTCCGGGACTTGCACTCTACCAACTGAGCTACGCAGGCTCAGTGGAGAATCCGCCGAAAGTCGAATCACAAGCACCGTTGCCTGCCTCGTATTCATCTTAACCCATGCTACTTTACCTTGAATGATCCAGCAAGAGATTGAGATAACACCATTGAAATGGTTTGCACAGACTGCATAGTTTCACTAAGCATGTGTTGTGAATTAAAAGCTTCACACTGGTGTTTTGCAGTGGCAATGCAAATGTGTGACATTAGAAGTTGGACTCTTGCAGCTGAGATAGTGGATGCATGAGATGTTCTTCGATGTTCAGCATCAATAAACTCGCTACTTGAAATTACAGTCATTAGTTCTGTTGCTTCTGATATCTGTAAGATTCATAGTGTAATTAAACGTAAGGCAAAATGTTGAAAATATGTAGATGCTGTGGTTTAAACTGCAAGAGTTCTGGAAAATTTTACCAAGCCTTTGATATTGTGACATTGTACAAATAAATCTTGCGGTGGATTGTTCCTTATGTTATTTTAGTTGAGCATAAAAAATAAGAAAAAAAATTAAGATAAACATAAGTTCATTACTGGGATCAGCCCTGAAGCGTCTATGCAGACCAGCGATCATGGCACACTCAATATATATATCACAGTATGCCAGGCCCATTGAAGGCGCCATACAGAATCAGCCGGTCACCAAGCATTCACCACCATATGGCAAGGCATCGGCTAGAAAAATCTAGCCTGCAGTGGGATTCGAACACACGACAGGAGTCTTTCGGGGACTCACGCTCTACCAACTGAGCTACGCAGGCTCAGTGGAGAATCCGCTGAAAGTCGAATCACACCGTTGCCTGCCTCGTAGGCAGTGTTAATAGTTGGTCCGATGTTAAGTTATTGTTTAAACAGAAAAACTTTGCTACTACATACAAAAACCCAATGCTGTATGCCTGGACCTATTAGCAGTGGTGGGATTCAAATTTTTTGACAGCCGGTTTTATCACAAAAGCCATATTTTTTAGCCGGTTCTGTTACAAAAAGTCTATTGACAGTAACCAGTAATGCTAACAGGTTCGCTGATTTCCCCAAAAAATTTCGTGGGACGGATCTATATAACTGGTGCGAACCGGCTGAATCCCACTACTGCCTATTAGGCTAATTAATGTCATAAAGGTTACCTTGTCTAAGCTAATTAAACATTCAAGTAAGGTGGTTTGTGCTTCCATTAGTATTTGAGCCTTCAGTTTTTGAATTTTTTCACTTCTCTCCTTACTTTCTGACACACATATTGCAAAACCTTAAAAGCAAATAATATTGTAACCAGCATAAATTTAAAGCCACCACCTTTGATATTAAACTACATAAAGAGGTTTTTCAAAAAATTGTGTAAGGTACATAAGGAAAGTAATTAATGTAATTTGACATGCATAAGAAATGTGAACTCAATTTGTATCAAAAAGCAGGGCTGTCTTACGATATTGGCTTAACATTAGAAACGCAAAATGCCCACAGAAGTTAAAAACTTTATTAGTTGCGGCTTACATTAAAAAAAATAATACAACTACGCATGTAAAACTGTGTGCTGCACTTACATTTTGACAATTGCAATGCACTTTTGGAAATTTCAAGAGCTGTGGAGGCATGGCCAAGTTCAAGCAGAATTCTTGCTTTTCGACATATTGTTGTGACCAAATGCACAAAAAGTGCAGGGTCGTTGTCATGTGTCTCTGTTTGAAAAAAAAATGAAAGTTAGTGGCTGGATTTTGAAATATCATTCAATTAACTCACCTGTACTTACTACATGTTCAAGCAAGCTTTGAGTCAAAGAATATGTGGCAAGTGATTCAGACAGCTGCAAGACAATATAACATCATTAATGATTTTTTTTAATGATTCATTAACATTTTGGCTTGGACAATGTAATTGAAGTATTTTGTCAATTATGCATAGAATGGTCAGGCTATAACAGCAACACATCCCATTTAAATTAGATATGTTGAATGCTTTATCAAAACTGCTGGAAGAGCAATGTAGTTTTTATGCCGGAAGTAGATAGAACAGAAAACATTGTTTTTTTCTGGGCAGTTTATTTATTTGTTTTGCTTTAAAATTGATATTACCGAAATAATATTATTTCAATTATTTCATTGGTTGTAACCCTTCAGCAACACAAAACAACTGTTGTCAGGTGGTTATTACATCACATAAATCGTTGATCACTTAATAATAAACAAAGACTGCATAAAATATGATTAGAGCTTTTAATTGCAATTACAGCTTAGCACCACAAACAAAGGTTGCCTTTTTACATCAAATCATAACTCACGTTTCCACGTAACTGCAGCAAAATT
This sequence comes from Phallusia mammillata, assembly GCF_965637545.1. NCBI lineage: Eukaryota > Metazoa > Chordata > Ascidiacea > Phlebobranchia > Ascidiidae > Phallusia > Phallusia mammillata. The sequence continues at coordinate 22,296,085 of NC_137254.1, forward strand.
GCGATGGCCTTCAGAGATTGAATAGATTCACTTGGATATTTTATAGACCGATCACGACTTTCTCTAATGGCAGAATGACATTCTTTAATGATTGCCACTAATTTGTCACAGTGGAAGAAAGATACTGCAGGAAACCACTTGAGGGAACTAGAGAGTTCAGCAGAGTTGTGTAAATCAAAGTTTTCCTTGTCTTTCCAAACCTATGTTCATTAATGCTTGATATTGAACTATAAATCAACTTGAAACTATATATTATTACCATTGCTAGTTGGTTTTCCCAAGTGCAAAGAAACTGTGTAAACTTTGCTAGAAGAACAATCTCCCATTTTAACTTTACACAATCGGCAGTTGTAAGTGCATTTGAGCTAAGAATCAATGAAGAACTACAAGAAAAAAATCATTTTGCCTTATGAATTAAAAAGTGGTAAAATTTGACATTCAATGAAATGAGCTTCGACCTTTCATATTTAAACACTGATGACCAAGAATGTAAAAACACTGCCAGTAAAGTAGTTGCCACAGCCCTTTCTTCAGATTTACCGCAGGAAATTTCAATGATTTTGCTAAGAACATGAAATTCAGCAGTTGGTGGATGTTGCCTACAAAACATATGTATCAGCAATTTAAAATATTCAAAACAGAAAATTTATACACCGTATTTACACATTTTTCACATACTTTTGTATGTATAGTCAAAATTTCAATATCCGCCTATGATGTTAATTCAAACACTATAGTTATAAATTAAAGTGCATAAGTTTAAATGCTAATTTAACCTAACATTTACATATTTTGTAATATGAAAACAAAAAAAATGTGTAAGCTTTAATTCTAGTACAACTTACTTGGTTGAATAATGATTTTAATTTACAACTTACAACTACAATCAAACTTCGATACTATGCCACCTTGCTATTATGCCACCCTCGCTACTATATCATTTTTGATCGTCACCAAGTAAATTCAATAGAAAATATATTTACTATGCCACCCCTTACCCTTGATACTATGAAGCATAAGAGTACAGTAATACTGTATTAACGGTCTGGTTATGGATTGAAAATTGGGCCTTCTGACAACTTTCGCTTTGAGCTCATGATAAAACACAGAAAACACGAAAAACAAATCGTTGATTAAACAAACATGGTCATGTTAAGAGGTTTCACAGCTTTGCAGCGAGTTATGTAAATGCCGTTCTGTGCTTGTGTCACGGCAAAACTAACAGATCTTGTTTGTTCTAGGCACGATCTATCCGTATTTTTGTAATAAATTATACTGTATACTAGGGTTTCTCTCCCGGGATCCCGGGAATCCCGGACAATTTTAGCAAAAAATTCTATCCCGGGATATCCCGGGACAAAAATTGAATGCTTTTTTAGTTGCACTCTTCAACCAGAGGTGCGACATCCACTGGGTTTCCGTGAATTAAAGTGTTCACCGAGGTTTCTTGCAACAATTCAAACAGGAATGATAAATAGTTCTGCTGTTGTGAACATTACAACAGTGTTAGAACCCACGTTATAGAACCCAGTTAGTCAAATTCGCGCTATAGCTCTCCAGTTGGTAAAAATCTGGCAATTTGTAAAATTCCAAGACGGCGGTGTGGTTATAGCGCCATCGACGTGTGTCACAAGGTTGTGGGTTCTAATCCTATCTCAGTAGCTGGAACCTGATGGGTTGAACTAAATTGGACTTACCAACTGACTAATTTGAAAACTGATTTCAACTTAAAAAAATATTCAATTAACTTAGAAAATAACAGGCTGCTCTACGGTGGCCTTCTGAACATATTGCATTGATGCTTTGCCGGCCCACTAGAAATAAAAATGAAACAAACAAACTAATATTATAAATTTAACAAAAATCGAATAAAATCCCGGGATAGAGGTTGTTTTTGTCCCGGAATCCCGGGATAAGCCAAAGTGGCAAATTTGAGAAACCCTACTATACAGTAACTGTAATAAATTATAATCTTACAACACAACATGGCATTTCAGTGCATTGTCACGTCACAAGGCTATGTTTAAAAACAACTCTCGCTATTATGCCACCCTCGGTCCCAAAGGGACATAGTATCGAAGTTTGACTGTAATTGTAAAAATATGACAACATACCTAAAAGATCTTGAAAGATCAAGTTCATAAAACAAAGCAGACAAAACTGTAGATGAAGGTGTATTAGGTGGCAAATCTTCACCTATCGTGAATGTGACAGCATTGCTTGGGGCACCTTTTTCTGACATCCAGGAAACTTTGCATCGAACCCATACCTCAACCTTTAGCATACAATGTATTTTTAGAAAGGTTGTTTAAAACAAGTTAAGAAAAACACTGTTAGAAGCTTCTGCTGCACCAGGGGTGGGCAACCTGCGGCCCGCAGGCCAAATGCGGCCGTTGATTAAATTTTGTGCAGCCCGCAGAGACGCTTGGATTTCACATGTACAGGAAAACGAGTCCAAATATTACATACTTTTGAGCAGATTAATGCGCCCGATGCTATTTTTGTGCGACCTGGCAATATGTGGCTAGAATCAAATGCGAAATTTACTTGTAGTTGCGCAAATTTGGTAAACAACAAAGTAAAATCGCCTTGCGTTGTAAACTATGCGGCCCATGATCTAATTTTGGCAATTGTATTTGGCCCTAGACTGACAAAGGTTGCCCACCCCTGTGCTACACTATAGAATACATGCATACATTTGACGTAGTTGTTTTACGTCCCAGTACAACAATAAAAACAATCTGAAACATATATTTGATCTAAATTGTGATTGTGATGATAGAATAAAGGACTATATATGTTTTGGTGTGATGAACAGAAATGTCGTTTCATACATCATAAAAAAATACATGCACAAAGTTGTGCTTGTGTAAAAACCATGCTGAACCACTTGGGCTTTAACAGTTAACACACAATACTCTCTAACAAAAAAACAAAATTATAGGCTTGCATCTTTCAGTATACCTAATCAGTTCAGTAATAATTCAGTGTGCCATTAATCAACATTTTGTTACATTGCCTCACAAACAACCTTGACCAATTTCGGTGTAGGAAAATTTTAAGCTCTCCAAAGTCATTTTGGTTGGACTGGATTAGAGTGTTTAAATACATGCATACCAACTCTTTTGCTTCAGGTCTGGGAGAAAGCTCAGCAACATTTTGGGCAACATATTTCATACCTTCCCTGGCACGGTTTAGTTGTCGAAGAATGCTACAAAGAAGGGGTGTTATCCTTGATACCTGAAAATGTGAAAGATAAACATGTTTAACAAAATTACTAGGGTTGGCAAGCCGGTCAATTGACCGGTCAAATACGGTCAATTGACCAGTCAATTGACAGCACTTTATTTAACCGGTCAAATACTATTTTTAATTTTAAAAATCAAATGTGTTAAATTTTTTTGTACTTGCTTTTGGTTGTTGGAAAGGGTAAATTATTTCTAATAACCCTCAGATAGAACAGTTTAGGGCATACTTTTGTATTAATAAGTGCTTTTAAAGCCAATATAGATGTGTTCTGTTCATTTAAAATAAATAGCAAAACAATTAGGAGATACTTTTGATTTGAAATTATGATCTGATTTACGTCATGGCAAACTTTGCAAGGTTTACAATGCAATTAAAAAACATGGATCACTTCTAGTTTATTTAATAAAAAACGTTTTATTTTAATAAAAATCGAGTGTGATATGTCCATGGGGGAAAGTTAGTTCATTAGTATTTACTTGGACATTTTTGTAAATGTTGCACATGTTTATTGACAGATAAAAAAATCTAAGCAATTTATAGCATCTGTGTAAACTTGTAGGTCTACAGTCCTTTTTTCTATAGTTGATCCAAAAATTGTTTGTAGCTATTAGCTTATAATTGCCCTGAATAGATTTTTTTGGATAAGTTCCAGGTCAGTACTGATTGGGATAAAGTACGTACATTTTAAGCTTTTGTATATTCCTTTTTTGTCATGAATAGAGATGTGACAACAGCGTAACAGCATAAATTACGACTTTAAGCAGGATAAGCGAGTTTTACAGTTAAATCTCAGTCAAAATTAGACTTTAATATGATGTATATAGAATATAATGAGAATTCAGTTCACAAATGTGATTACTGAATGAAAATTACAGGCACACAGGTGGGGCCATTGATGAAATGAAGCATGCAATGCAGTCGGAGTAGTCTGTAATATAATATAAACTGAATATTTCCCATTTCACAAACAAATTTATATGAGTTGAAACCTCCATCTCCACTACTTATGGTTTAGAAGAAGATTTAACTTCAACTTTAAACTAAAAGTGCAATTTAATAATGTGAATAGTATTTGACCGATATTTGACCTATTTGACAAGTATTTGACGGGTCAATTGACCAGATTTTATTTGACCGGTCAAATGCCCAACCCTAAAAATTACTGCAAAAAAATTAAAACATCCTGAAAATGTTAAAGATAAACCTGTTTTAAATCATTACTGCACAAAAATTATAACAGCAGAGTTTGGGCAAAATGCTAAAGAAGAAACTCACTTTGGAACACTATACATGGACCTGTTCTATGTCTAATGACAATAACATATGTAAAACAGTGCATGCATAAATGTTCAAACGCTTCGGAAACGCCCAAGTCAGCATCAGTGACATGAGGCTACATCAATCAGTCACACCCAATTAAAACACTTCACAAAATGACTTGACAGAAAGAAACTCACTTTGGTGCAATTTTTTAGTCTGCATGAAATTGCATGGGTATTCACAGCTATTGGCAGGGCTTCCTTTATAATATCTTTATTTTTTGATTTCACAACAAAAATGCACATGTTAGTTAGACAATCCACTGCAAAGAAATATGTAAATGTTAACAAAGCATTACATACTTTGTTTATCTGATAAAATTAGATGCTTGAAGTTGGAAAGGCATTCTTACTTCTTGGTAGGTAAGTTATCTTTCTATTACTAAATGCACTTATTCATTAAAAAATTATAACTGTGCAAAACATGATTTCTGAAAAAAAATTCGGTAAAAACTGAGCATTCTAATTTTGAAAGCAACTTTTTATTGAAACAAAGATCAAGTTATGTTTTTAGATAAAAAAATTATGTGTTTTAATTTTTTAAATAAAAAAACATACACGCAAAACACTACATACTTATAAACTCTGTGCTTGCTTTGGAGAACCCAGAAACATTTTCCATATTTTTCTCAACCAATGAATCTGCGCATTGTAACGCCAGGTTTTGAATTTTTGTACCATTCTGGCGCATTAAGATTTGGTTGTAACAAAAAATCGTCTTTGTAAAAATATCTGGGTCAACAATCTACAAAAAAGCAATTAGTAGGCTAAATATTTTATAACACACATCTCAAAGAATTTCAGGCGTTAATTCTGTACCTGTGACTTGGTAAATAGTAAAAGTGCAGCCATTTTCCCCACAATCGGTATGATTTTGTCCCACTGCAAAAATGGTTGTATAAATTTATGCATATAGTGTTTGACGACATATATATTCTTTAGTTTAAATGCTACCTCAAAACTTTTTGATTGTGCATGTTCTATATGTGAAAGGTGCTTTAGTATTTCATGGTAGAGCTGAAAAAATTGAAGAATTAAAGATGTTACCAAATCAATAAATTAGGTTTTTAGTACAGAGAAAAAAACTAACCTTGCAGCCAACTTTGCAAATCATTGATTGTTCTGCTTTAGGGGAATCTGAAAGGAAAATACAAATATGATGTTTAGGGTGCGAACTGCAAGTGTTCTGTCTTTGTTCTGTATGTCAAGCATCCCATGTTTTTACTCTAGGCTTGCCTGAGCTTTCTCAAACTGAGCATATACATACAACATTATCAGCGATTTTGATTGATAATTATCTAAGACAACATTATTAGTAATCCATTTGCAAAAAAAACACTATAAACCATGTTCAATGTTTATGTTTGCAATGTTCAGCACATTTGGCTCGAAAAACAACTTTTGGGAATAAAATTATTTCCAATTCTGTTCATAAATATTGGAATATGCTCATAGATTTTAGTTGTATCCAATCTAGATTTGATTTGTACCTCAAGTTGGGCTAATTAGGCGAAGATCGTACTGTACCATATTTATCTGATAGCAAGTTGTGACTTTTCATGTTTTGATCTCAGTTTGTGCATCTTACATTTTTATTGTCAGTGAAAATGCCTTTTTGCGTGCATACAATCGACTGTTTCCACCCCAGTCGGGTTTACCCACAATGCACCAACCTCACTTTCTTGTGAGCCCCAGACACTTAACGTCTTGTAATGACAGTGTAGCTGCAGCGTGTTTTGGCTCTCATCCACCACTTGTGCCTGACACTTTTATGCGCTCCATAACGTTGCGCAGCTATTTCCGGCTTGGTGATTGTTTTAGTGCAATTGTGTCGCTATGTCGTCTTTCACCAAGCAAAATAAACTCAACTCAAACAATACATTACTTATATTGATTTCTCATCATTGCAACATGTGGTTAACAATCAAGTATATAAATAGCAGTTAGTTCCCAACTTACTTGTAAGACTTTCAGAAAGATGTTCAGCAGCATTGTACAAGTTTTGAAATAAAACTGATGCAGAGGTTACATCTTTATCAAGGCAGTTGTCAGACTTGCGACCCAAGAGACCAAATAAGTGCACAAAATTGCTAAGAAATTCTGTGGCAGTTTTGACCTCTTTTTTCCCAAGTTGTTCATTTAAAACCTGGTATCGTTCAAAAAGCTTGCAAATGCCTGAAACAACTTTGACCACATTCAACAAATGACACAAACAGTGTGTGTCTGATATGTGGGGAACAATAAAGTTCATTGTTGTGCAGAAAAAATGGCTGAATGTAACATCATGTCCTAAAAGAAAACAAGTATCAACAATTAAACTCATAAGAGCTGGTCAAGGAAGAAAAACCCAAATGAAACAAACCAAAGAAGTTTTGCTTTATTATGTACTTAAATTAATTTTATTGTTTTAAAATATTTAAACTGGTTGGCGTAGTTTAAATACAGAAAAAACTTACCTGATAAACTGTGTAATATTGTTCCATTAATTTTACAAGATAATGCTGTTATCAATTTGCAATCATTTTTGTGACAACCACAGATCTTTGGCTCTGCTTCCAGGCTGTTTAATTTCAAGCTAACATAGTACAGAACCTGATCAAAAGTCTGTGTTATTCAATATTCATTCTGGAAGAGTAACAGTTTTATACCTGAGTATGGCATGCTTGTAGAAGGGAAAGATTCAACAGAAGGTCGGAAATAAGTTTAGTATCTTCAATCAAATGTCTGTTAACAAACGATTAGTTTATCTGAAACCGTTTGGACCAACAAATTTGTCCGAAATAGGCAAAGATCCGAAATAACCCATGTTAATTAGTTGATAGCCTTAACATACTACAAATCTTTCAAACAAAGTTTTATAAGAATTAGGCGAAATCCGGGTTAACCGATGTTGATCAGTTAAAGCCTTACAGCATTACAAATCATTTGTACCACAAGTTTTGTCCGAATTTGGCAAAGAGTCAGATTAACTGAATGTGTTTTAACCGAGTTTTACTGTGTAATATATATGTACTGTTTCTCATCATTGGTACTCAACCAAAAGAGTAAGTCATATAACACATATATAGTTCAAATGTAACGTCATTTTAATCAAGATGCTCACTTTGATTCAGTTTGTTTAATAATGTGAAATGCCAACTTTTCCACACCACCATCAGGAACACCACCCAAATTTGGGCTGAGTCCTATTAAGTATTTCAGACATTCAATACAAAGTTTTACAGTGTCCAATAATTCACCTTCATCGTTAATGCTGGCAAGACCCTAAGAATTGTACATGTTGTATTAGGCTTAGTGTTTTGAGCATAATTTAAAACACCACTTACAACTGCACTGTGGTGTAAGATAGAATAAACAGCTTCTGCTGATTTACTATTGGAGCGGTTTAATTTGGCCTGAAACACAAAAAAGTTCTAACATTGTAAACATGTATACATGATTGAATAAAGGACTTTTAATTTATAGTTAATGTCTACATGCCAAATAGAATTAAATACATATTGTCGCAAAATAAAAGATATTTGAAAAAATATTTCAATAAAATGTAGTGTCTACTCGATTAAAAGCAACGCAAATTGTTAAGTAACAACCTTATTGGTCTTAACGAATTTACTTGTGGTTGGCAACTTGGTACTATTGCTAAAGGGGCATGGCTAGTTTTTTAATTGCTGTTTAATCGCACATGTTCACAATTAAATGGTGTATTGGTATTTTTGAATGCACTGGGAACAATTTTGGCATTGAACTGCCTAAAACAAATGATTTCAAAAAGGTCACATGAAGTACAGGGGAAATCCCCTTTTGTGTAAAGAACCTTGAACTTATCCTATCACCAACAGTAAGGCAAAACCACAATAAGATCAATATTACTGCGAAACAAAACATCCATCAATGTTACTTCATTCAGGTGGTTTGAGATTATATATCAAAACTACCCCAAATTCATACCTGATATTTTTTTGCCTGGTCTGGTATCACATTGGAATGTTGATCAAGAAATTTTATCAGAGATTCCATCTAATTTAGTATACATGCAGTGTCAAATACAAAACTTACAGTCCAGCATGCTATAAAACATGGTATATTTTGAATGTTTACTATGCGCCAAATTATGCTCATAACAAAATGAAGTGTGTTTTATCTATCTGTACTGTTCGGATTAAAATTGATTATCTGTATATTTACACAGTATAAACTAAAAACCATAGAAACAGCCAATACATATGCTTTTCGTAAAATACGTTATTGAAAACTATTTTGAATCAATAATCTGAATAATACACACAAAATTTCCACTTCTTGAACTTACCGCCGTGTGACAACTTTAGTCTCAAAGCAGACTCTGAACACTGCGATGCCTAAGATTATATTTAATCCTATCACTTAACTTAAGCGACGCTTGGAAAAGCACAACTGTTTTAATTTGTTTTGTTTGATTTTTTGGGGCAATTAATGGTTAAACTATGCCAAATAAATACCTAATGGTCATAGTTTGTTTGTCAGGTACTGCCTGTGCGTCATAACGCTTCAGTGAACTGAAAGATTTTTCCCGCCATTTGAAACCCAATGAGAGGACAAGTCTAAAAATAACGAGTCTTTTTGTGTTTTGCTGGCAAAGCACGTTTTGTTTTGTAGGATTTTATGAAGTGCATGTTTGAGTTGTTTGTTTATTAATAATCTCTTTTACTGCAAACTAGCTACGCGTAAAAGTTTCGGGTCGAAACACTTCAATCGAATCCTTTTTGTTGATGAAAATTGCAAAGAGCATGTTTAATATGAAACAACATGGTATCTGCTGAAAACTATTTCACTACTAAATATTGTTGATTTGTTAGGTTCCTTTTAAAGAAAGAGTATAGGCTATATTTTGGGTTCAACTTCAAAGGTTCCTGAACATTATTGATGCCAACTACAGTGCAGGTAAGAAAAATGTAACTATAGAATTAAGTTATCATTTTGATAAAAATTCATTGTGTATGTTTTTTTGGCTAACAGAAAGTAGTTGGCTGAAACATGCAATTATAGAATATCTGATTTTAATGACCTTGTTTTTTTCTGTTTCTGGTGATTAAAATTGGCAATAAAGGTTTGAACCTTTTAAATTAAAGGTTCCGATAATTTAGACACGCAAAAACAAGAGAAGCATGTATTATGAAAGCGCACACTAACACTGTATTGCAGAAACACTTACATTTAAACACATTCTTAACATGTTAACTTACTCTGCTATTGTAAATTTGAACAGTGCATCTGCTAGTTTAACTACAAGAGAGGTAAATTCTTGTTGTGAAATGCGATTGGCAAGGCGTTATGATTTAAACATTCACATAGTTTAAGTCCATATTGTTTGAAAAAATACTAAAAAACAAAACACGAAAGAAAAAAACAACTGTGTCTGCAACTGAAAATAGAACAAAACAATAACCACAGTCAGACAATGGTTTTGTTTTTGGTGATTTTTGATTTTAAACAAACATACATCCTGCTGTTACTCGATCACATTTTGTTGTTGCAGTTGAAAATGTTGCGTTCATTTCTGTTTCTGATTCAACATAAAATAAAGCAGGACCACATATTTGAACCTGGAGGCCATCTGTGAAATCTAAAAAACAAAGGTACTGCTGTATGCTTGTTTGAAGTTTTTGTAAGTGCACGGTAGTTTATTGCTATTAAGTGTAGTGTACAACTATATTGTTTATTTATTTTAGCAATGTGTAATGTTTGTAAATTAAGACGAGGATGTAAAAAACATTCCATTATCATATCCAAAACTATACAGTTTCATACATATGCTGGTTCACACATAAATGTTCAAGTGCACACATATGTAGTGTAGGAAAGTACCCATTTAAGTCCTATTTTCAAGCACTTTAAAACATAATGGAAACATGTTGCTAGTGTGACAATGGTCTAGGTCAGGGTGGCGAATCACCAACCCGCAGGTCACAAAGTGACCCGCTACAGGAATTTTAGTGACCCACTTGTAGTTTTTTAAATTTATACTGGTTACCATAGACAGGGTTACCAGACTTTCAAGATTAAAAAGCAACACAACAGTTAAATTAAAGCCTTTTGCCAGATTGCGTATTGTCTTAAAATACAGATTGTTGAGTCAATTGTGAGGCAACAGATATGTTTATTTAAATGTACAACTTGAAACGATTTGTTGTAACTTTGTTGATGCGGTTCGGTTCTACATATTTATGCGAATCCTTGTTTTCACACATGAATTTGGTAAAATAAAGTATCAGGAATCGTCTTGGCTCAGATATGACTTCTGCATGTATTAAGCTAAAAACTATCTAGGATTGCAAGACTTGGAGAGAAGATGCAGCAACAAGCTTCTCATTGACATGTAATAAAATATGTGACCCACTTTGTTTTCTTTCCGAATTATGATCTCATGTATGACCTATTCAACTAAAAAGGTCCGCCATCCCTGGTACAATACATACGCCAAACTGAGGTACAATGTACAATATATAGGATGTTTCCGTTGTGTTGTAACTGCCTTAACTTATCAAGGGTTAATATAAAAACCAGCTGTGGCTCGTCCTTAGGGAGCAGCTACAACAGGCACTTGACGTCACTAATGTACCCGTTGGCCTCAGTGCATTTTGCTGTTTGATGTGGTCCTTGCATAAGCTTACCTTGCCTGCGCGGGCTGCTAGAAGGTGGTTCTTTCATAAAGGTTGAAGATCCTCTTTACGGACATAACCCTCTGCAGACGGTGATCGTGCGTACACATAGTTGGCGTTCGAAACTGGCCAGTCGAGCCTTATTGCCAACACCTGTAATAAACAAGCTGTGGTTGCCAACACCTGTAATAAGCAAGCTAACAACAAGATGTGTTGCCAAACGTATGACCCTTACCAAACGCTCTTTGCTTTTTAATCGGTCTTAATTTACCTGATTTCTTTTCAGTTGTATTTCTTTGTTGTTGGTGTCCTTAAGGGTAGTGGCCTGAATGCAGTGACATATCTCCTCCGTTGGGCGAACACTCATCACAAAATTTGCCGGAAAGAAGCCGCTTTTGTTTTCACATTCTCCCTGCAAATAACGTGTTTTAGTACGAACGTTCTTAAGAATTTGTTTCAAACAGTTTTGAACTTACTATCCACCAAGCTTCGTCTTTGTCGTTTGTCACTACCACTCTATCACCAGGCCTGCGTTACAAAAATAATGTTCGTTTGTGAGTAATAACAGCAATGTATTAGCAGTAGAGAAAAGTCATCAATAACAAACAACTAATGTCGTTGTCGTCCTTGTGTGACGTCAACATATTTTGAGGTGTGTGTACGTCAACATATTCTGACGCGTGTGTGACGTTAGATGCCGTTGCTCACCTTAAACTAAGGTCATCGCGTTGCTTAGCTTCAAACTTGTAAAGGGCAACGAAAAGGTTTCCTTCTTCAACATAACGTTCCATCTAAAAAATAAACATTTTGCCTTCGCGTTTAACAGCTGTTTGTTTTGTCCAGCCCGCATTGGTTAGTTTTGTTCCTGTTTGTTGTGAACAGTAGCAGTATATGTAAAAAAAGACTATTAACCTGTTGTATTTTAAGTTGACCACGAGTCTCGGGTTGCAATTCTGCAAAACAAACACTGTTTTCAAAACTTCAAATAATGAAAAACTATACAGAAAAATACACTGATTTTATGATAGTTGGTTACTGGTGTTACTAATTGCTCGATTTTGGTACAGGTGCAGGTTTTGTTGCCAAAACAAACAACTCTTCTAAATGTAGAGCATGACAAAACTTACCATCGGTTGGTCCTTCGCCAGGCGACGGGCTTCTGCTATTTTTCTTCTGATAAGTGAGTTCTTTTAGGGGTGATTCTCCTCTTTGCTCCGGTGTTCCCCTGGCTGTTTCCTGATTGTGCGAAGGCGATGCACCACTGGACTCTGCAAGTTGCTGATTTGAACCTTTTTTTCGCATCAGCGGTGAATTTGAGTCCGTCCCGGACTTAATGTTCGTATCGGACGCCGAAGGTGAGGGATTGGAGTCCATAGACGAGTTGCGATGCAGGGAACTACATCCGCTTGATCCAGCTGCAAATGCGTTGTATTGTTTATTGAATAACTTTAGATGCGACTGGGCCAAAGTGTTGTCTCTAGTGGTCGAACACAATATCTATTTGGACACGAATAACAATGGTGGGAAATTAAAAATACTGTGTCTAAGTTGTTATCGATTAAACTATGGCGACATTTACAGTTAAAACTGTAATGTTTATGTGTGCTTTTCTCGTAGTAGTAGTTGCATTTGCCTATTTGTTGCCTAGAAACTAAAGCGCCTGGACGACAAGAGTAGATTTACAGCTGGACTTTAGAACTTACATTCCTTACAAGTACGGAGAATAATCCCTTCCTTGAGCACTTGGTACACGGAATCCACTTTGTTTTCTGTTAAAAAATTAAAATATTGACTTGCGAAAATCAATTGACAAAATGATGTTGCTCTTAATGCTTTTTTATGCCATCCCATTTCTTAAGAGGAAACTGAAGTCCAAAAGTGTCATAAAAATCAATACTTAATTTCCCTGGTTCTGGTTAACCGTGTTGTATGTCTTATCTAGCAATGCATTTCCCAATATTGTTGAAACTGCTAATGCTAGACAAACCTTCTTAGTAAAGTATAATACCAAAAACATTAACATTCGTAAGCTCCAGTAAAGGGCTTTTGTTGGCAAACTTCCATTTTTTCCTTATTAACCAATTTAAACATATTTTTCCTTTTGGTGGGCAAAGGAATTTGATTGTATAAATAGCATTAACGAAGATGCCTATAATTAGCGCTTTTAAACTTGCAGTAGAAAAACACAAGCCAATATATCATATTCGATCCATTAACAAATTACGAAATATGTTTCAAGAAATATTGGCTTGTATTTCTCTGCGGTATCGGTTAATGTTGGGAAAAAAACTAACAAACACAAAGCAAAGAAGTCATTCGCCCAAACCGACATCAAACAGCATCACACAATTAGCACAACGTCTGACCCTGTTTTTTATGTCACATTAAAAAGTTTATTGGAACACATGCAATGTTAATCCGCTTACTGGAAGAGCGGCGTTGAAGAAACTTCGCCCCTGATCAAAATGCACGAATTAAAGTTTGTTTTGCAAGAAAACTGCTGCAAACCTAAAACTGCTGGTCTAAATTCAAATTCTGTGTCCTCGAGTAGGCTAAAGACGATTAACAATTATGCTAGGTTTTACATTGAAAAAATTATAAAAACCAAAGCACAATTGATTTGACACATTTTTGCAAGTCCTAATGTAACAACTGACATTGCCGTTAAGACTAAACTTACCCGTTGAAAAACAACCGTTTTCAGGACTTTGACCGGATGGTGAAAGTTGTCGATTGAAACTGAATGAACCCAACTGCAAAAATATTTTATGTTTTTACCAGTTGTTGAGTTGTCTTGGTACTATCAAGCATTAACGCTTCATTATTTTTTCTACCGTCATAAGGTATTTACAATGTTTAGCGAAAATAATCTCGTGTATCAGAGGCTTAATCGTTTGTGTAAACGATCTTAGTGCCATTTTTATTTAAAGTAACGACTTCAGTTTCTAATAGCGTTTTTTAATGATGACATATTTAACACATATGAAATCTTTCTGTAATCTTACAAATGCTTTCTGAGCTTTTTTCCACAAAAGACTGCCTTGCGAGCTTCTTTCATCCATTTGGCTTCTACTTCTTGAATACGCTGGCAAAGATGCAAACTTGCTTCTGAAACTATGGCGACGTTTTGAAGTATATTCTTCTGATTCTGACATTGATTTTACTGGTTTTCCTTGGTCAGCAGAAGTAGTTGCGTCCACTAAGTTGAAAACATCGTCAGCCAAAGGTGTTAACGGACTCGACGCGACTCTGCAAGCATTTGGTGAACTGGGGTACGAGAAAGAATCTGACCTCAATCCCCCAACGCTAGTTGAATGCCTGTGCTTCTTAAAAAACTTCCTAAAGCTTCCAACGGATTTGTTCCGCCTCGACAGTGGCTTTCGTTCCCTTTGAACGTTTTCGCTACTACTAGTGTCTATTTCTGCATTTTCAATGCCTTCGTCTGTTGGCTTAGCCCCATCATCAATTTCATGCTTTTCAGTGTTGCCGTGTTCAGAATCACGCTCCATTGCTACTTGATTGATTTCTTTCGAGCACGGCTTGACAGCATTCGATGTTGAAATCTCCTTATCTTTAATGGACATGTGTGTAACGACTGCTTGATTGTTTTTTTCGTCTTGTAAATTGTAATCTGCTGAACCGTTGTTCATATGACTACTTGCCCTGTCTTCTAACAGGGAGCCGTTTGGGCCAGAAAGGTCATCCGTGGCTAATACTGTGCTGTTTTGTACAGATTGCGTGTCAAGCATTTGTTTTGAGTTTTTTTCGTGGTCAACTTTAGGTGGTTGCTCGTTAAATTTCTCTTGGGAACTTTGGCTTAATGTGTCTACCACATCTTCCGTGTCGTCCGCTTGAGGTTCAGAATTATTGACCACTGTACTGTTCGCTTCCATTGCTTTCTCTGCATTGACTTTTACATGACCATTTGGTTGAGTCTTTTGATCTTCGAAAACAATGCCCTGAAATCCAGTTACCACCTCAGTATCAGAATCAATGTCACATTCATTTTGTTTTTTCTTGGTTTCTTCATTACTTTTATCGTCGAGATGTGTATCTGACGTTTCCATGCTTTCTTAACTAATCTAATTTTTACCAACACCTCGCTTACAAATCACTTAACCAGTAAAACAAAAGGCGTGCATATTATAATTCACACCGAGCTGAGTTGAATGATTCTATTGATTAAACCACAGCGTTCCATTTTCGAAAGCCGTCTATATGCCCTCCTGGCCTTGCCTAATTATTTCTTCCTCCCCTTAACACCTCGTCGATGTGTCTTCGGCTAATGTATCTGCTTCGTTCCCCTGCTGCAACGCTGCGGCTTCCGACCCTCTCTAGGGACTTGGCTTGCGAAGCACTGTCTAAGCAGTGATTGAAATTTCAATCCACAAGCCTATACTGTATTTGCAAGTCCTGTAGCATGTAGCAACTCTTGTTCTTGTAAATATTTGCATTATCTAAAGCGTAACATATGCGACTTAACTTGGTTTTGGGTTAATTTGAAACTATATAGTATCGTATTGCCATCCAAAGCATGTATATCTTGTTTAGATATTCATTGCTTAATTACACGGCCGTTCAACAAACGCAATATAACTTGTAAACGACACAACAGACTTACCGGAACACCCTGGCATTCTTCGACCTGTGTAGCACAGTTGGCGTGCAAGTTTGCTTTGCATATCTTGCAACGAAGACCATGTCTTTGCAAACCTGCTGCAAAAATGGTACAACCTTGTTTCTTGTCTTGGCTTAGTTTGTACGAATATTCATGCTTGGCTTGTGTTAAGTTTAAAAGATCACAAGTTAGGTGTAAAATATTGTGCTTTGATCTTTCAAATCGGTGATATAAAAACAGCATGCTGTTATTAGAAGCCTGACAGCAATGTATTCATGTACATCGCTTTCACAAGTGCATGAAAATCATAAAGTTGGTACATGCCGGTGCAAAATTGAAATTGACGAAGTGCAATTTCGTTTTTGACTTATTGTAAGCCAAAGGTTTGGCATGTAAAATGAAGAGTGGACCAAAAAAATCAATATTTGGTTTTTAGTTCCAATCATGCTTGAAATCCACAAACCCAAGGCTTCATTGTCATGTTGCGATATTGCAAACATGTCCATGATTCAATCGAAAAGTGCTTATACCTACTACTGTAGCACACGGTGCCTCTTTCTCGTTGAAATCTACTCCTTGAGTTAAATAAAAACACACCTTGTCAGTTCAATAAATGCAAACTGGTCTCTTTGATAAATGAGACATCGATTGTTTGAACGGCATGCGCCCTTTTATCCTTTGATCAATGCGTGAATCAGGCTTAAGTCCTCTGACAATACCCCCTTGTTGCAAAAAAATGAATCTTAGGATATTTGTAAGATTTTCTGATTGGGCTGGTAAAGGCTATATCCATGTTCATAAAGTGGTGATATTTTCGATACATATAGTGTCCAAGTATTTTTTTTATTGCCCAGTTATCTTACCTACAAGAAGTCTGTGACAGACATCACAAAACGTTGCTTTTTTAAAATTGTGGTTGACAAGTTGGTGCCCGTTGACCGTCAATTCCGGTATGCTTTTTTCCGAACCTCGTCGCATAAAAATATCGGGCACTAAACAACACAATAAACATTATATAAATGATCTTGAACAAATTAGCAGAGTACTACAGCCAAATCGAAAATATAGTGGATGTGCTGAGGTAAATTAAACGGCGAAACTTCAGTTTTCGTTTTGGCCATGTTTTTGTTTTCTTGCCGTGCATGCTATAGTTTACAAATAAATTGAATGTGTTCATTCAGACACATTCAAATTTATTGTTCTGTGCAAATTTTTAATATGCTTTACCAGCTGAACAAATCTAAACAGTTTTGGGAGAATTGATTAAATTAGGCTATAAAGCTAGTTGGGCTTTAAACTTAGCAAAAAATGGCAGTTGCCCATTGCTTTTTATTATTATTTATTATTATTTTTTTTTCACGGGGTTCGAACCCAGGAACCCCCCGGGGACGAATCCCGATCAGGTTTTTTATGACTGTATATGGGTCAGGCGCGCCAAGGCCATTGCAACAATCAGACGCACGTTTGCAGTCTTAGAGCGCCACCTACCGAGAAACTTTTTCAACGACACGGTTTTAGTTCTAGTGTCTTTCTTGTCTTGCTCGCATGAATTATCCCGATGGTCGATCGTTGAGACAACAGTCTCGGCCCGGGACAACTCCTGAATCTCCTGTTGTTTTGTAAAAAATAAATTTCAAGTT
The DNA here is from genome assembly GCF_965637545.1 of Phallusia mammillata. Taxonomy (NCBI): domain Eukaryota; kingdom Metazoa; phylum Chordata; class Ascidiacea; order Phlebobranchia; family Ascidiidae; genus Phallusia; species Phallusia mammillata. Next base: position 22,313,549 of record NC_137254.1, read on the forward strand.
AGTTTAACCCAGTGGTTCCCAACCTTTTTGTTGTCACGGACCCCCTTTCATAAATTTCATAGGTCTGCGGACCCCCAAGTAATTTTACCGCTTTTTTTCTTTCACGTTTCTTGCATTATACGGTATCATACTTTTTGGGGCACCATTTTATTTAAACCTTCACAGACCTTAAATATCAATGAAGTTCTCTACTGTAACAGTCAAATTTTCTGGTGTACAAATCTTGAAGCAAAGAACTATTGTCCGTGTGTGTTGTGATGTCAGAATGGAGGTAACAATCACAAAAACGTGCTTGTTCCTGGTCCAAAGGTGCAATAAACAGTTTACACTCGTATGAAAGATTTTAAAAACGGTTTGGAAACTTAACAATATTTAAATGTTGGTTAATGGTAACTTACTAAAAATATTTACGTCCACGGATCCCCTAAAACAGTGGTCTTCAACCTTTTTTATAGGCGACCCCAATTTAAGGGAAAATGAAATCAGAATTTACATGCGACCTTTCTTTTTTTTTCAACACTGAGAAAAATGTTTATAGTAATGCTGAACCGAAAGAACAATTACACAAACTGTACATAATTACAAACAAATATGGCGATACAAAAGTATTACGAAAAAAGTTTTTAAGGCGTTTCATTTAAGACATAAACCCAATTTTCGGAACACAAACTTGTCAGATTGTTCAACATTTAATTTGCACTGTTAGTGAGATGGTTGCGCCTGTATACTGTCCACAAGTTTTTGAAGCCACGGCTTGACTTTGCACAAGCTTAACCACACGTCATGCTCCACTTCCAATCGATTACGATGTTTCGTTTTTAATACACTCATTGCACTAAATCCTGCATCACACAGCCACGTGGTTGAAAACGGGATTAGAAAAATTTGGCATAGTTGGATACGTTGCATAAATAACTATTCACTCGTTCTGGTGTCACCTTAAATAATACAAACTTATAGTGTTGAGTCATAATACACGTTGTCGAAACCCATTGTTACGCGATAAAGGCATTTTCTGTTTTTCCACTACCACGATTTAATTGCAACAGGAGGTAGCAAGCTGAACTACAAAACAAGAGCAAAAGTTGCGATCTAAAAGAACATAATATTAGTTTCATTTTCTGTAATCAATTTTAAAATGCGCTAAATTAAATTCGGCGACATTTCGCGACCCCAGAAAAAGTTTAGGCGACCCATAGGTTGACGACCACTGCCCTAAAACCATCTCACGGATCCCTTGGGGGTCCGCGAACCTTAAGTTGGGAACCACTGGTTTAACCGATCACACTTTTTATTTTCTTGTTAAAATCAGTCCATATACACAGAACATGGATTTTGTCAAAAGTTAAAATGTGTTGGTTTTTTTACTCTTGAAAATTTTTTATCTTTTTGAAGTGATTTGGTGTAAGCGGGTTTTCGAAAGTTGGCGTAATTAATTTAAGTCGCAAGTTTCAATTGTAATAGTAGTAAACACTTTTCCCCGTTTTTCGGGAGATCTTTCGCGCAACAACGCCAACTACCGTATATACACAAGATGTATTTTGCATGCTACTTTGTTTCCGTAAAATCGTTGTTTGTTACTTAATCAGTGTTGCTTAATCAGACGAAAGTTTTACTAAATATGTGCTGTTTTTTTTCCAAAGGAATATACGCAACTACGTTTATACTAAAACAAACAAATTGTGAGACACTACTCTTAAAAGTAAACCTTTGCTCATACCTCCACTAGGATAGTTGGCACCTGTTGCAAAGTTTTAGTTGGCCACGGCTGCGTCCTTCTCACACCACCTACTGCCAAACTGTCCATTTATTATATGCTACGTTGAACCGCATCTATGGTTGTCATCTATCTGTTAAATAACAAACGTTAACAATAACCAATATGAAATGATTCATATTAAGATGCCAGTTAGGCGAATATATGTATATATATTTCATGCCAGTTCATTACTGATTCTGTAGCCTGGAAGATATTTTCATGCTGAGTTAAAAATAACTATGTGGCGTTTACATAAAAAAGGATCGCTTTTCCCGGTTCACACTTTATGACACTTTGCCAATCAACATTTTTTCTGCCTGATGTGTCCCTATTACACGCATAGGAAGGTGGCGACAAAAATACAAAGCGATCGGTTGGTCGTCACTCGTTCTCTACTTGTTGAGAGAGTAGAAAAACTAAAATATCTGACTTATTCCGGTGGATGTCTTCTCTCAGACGTTCTCAGAGGCTATAAAATTAATTTCCTAATTTTGATGTTTATTTATTGCTAAATAAAAACTGTGTATGAAAATAATAGCAAAAACACTCTTCTCAGATCAAGGTAGGCCTACCACCTGTGTATATTGTCACATTTCCAATAACTAATCAAAAATATGTTTGCTTCAATATATATTCTCTATTCATTCACGTAATCGATTTTACGGGACTCTTTGAAGCTATCTCTCTTTCAAGACTATTCCTTTAAAATTTACATGCGATAATACTAAATTCAAAATAGAGCTCAATAGCGATCCCTAAGACAAATCTTCAGTCGATAGAAAATCGATCACTCAAATAAATGTAAAATTACAAGTCTTTGTGGTGGTTGTCGACGTCTTTAACCAGTAATCATTTCCGCATTTTGTCTTTAATCGGTAACTGACTATTTGTTTTGAAAGCGCCGACAATCAGCCATTTTCATATACGGTCAACCAGAATGAAATGGTGCTTCTCTGGTGCACTATTTATGTACGACATTTGCAATCAAATTATGCAAAAAAGGCTCAATTCTAATTAGAACATGGAATGTATACGTAAATGTTTCGCTAAGAGTACTTCAACAAATTCCTGTTAAACTCATTACGTTTATCCCTCTGGACGATCGTCCTAATTACCCTTTGTACCAAGACAAGCAATTAACCTTGCCGGAACCCTGTCGTATGTATTACCTTGGATCGATCTACTTGAAAACACTATCTCGATTGTGTTATGGAACAGGCACTTTTAATTAGACTTTGTTCTTTTAATCTTATGTAAAGAAGCAGATTGCAATTTTGTACGAACACTTCTCGTATTTTGCGTTGTTCTAAGTTTTAAATAATGACACTCTACCAAGTTTTGAATAAATGCGATACCTGATATTAATGGTATAGATGTAGATACTGCTAGACACAAGGTTGTCATACCGTCTTCGTTCCTATGATTTGTCATTATATTATAGGGCAATTCTTATAAAGTTTATTGTCTGTATTTCCAAGAAATGTCCCTGTTTTTGACTTAAGTCAGTATTTAGTCTTATTTTCAACAATTAAAAGTAAAATCCCTGCTACAAGTAAACCTAAACCTAGACCTGAGCTGTAGGAACGAACAAGGAGTTGCTGGAACAGATTGTTTCTGGCAAAATATGGCATGTGATATGTCACAGTGCAATAATTTGTTCAAAAACGCTTGTTTCGTTTCGTACGATATTTTAATATACCGATTGTCCTTATTTTGGGATCCACGTTGATGGTAACCCTAGCTACACACATGCCACATACAAGTTTATTTATTTCGTTCTTTCAATTTGTTATGTACCGCGTGTGGCATATTTCATCATTATATTGCAATAAACTAAAGCTTTGTGTTTTACTTATACAGTAAGTGGGATCAGAAGACAAACCCAAAATCGACTTAAAACAGGTAGGATATATTTTCTTGTAGTTCATTGAACAACACAACTGTGATACGCAGGGTAACCTTTTAATGACCTTTATCTTGCGAATTCGTTTACGTAACGTCCAAAGTCTTGGTTTGCGATGGATGATAGAACTTACCCGGCTCATACAAAACTGAAAAATGTTTAAAGAATTTACTTGTGGTTAATAAAAATTACTACTACTGCACCCCAAACATTTAAAAAAATAGTCTATCGCTTCTATTGAGGTAAATTATGGCTTTTATATCTGACCTGAAGTTTCCCTGAACCAAAACTAATGAATTTTGCAGTTAAACAAATCAAAATTTTCTTTTTCGCTTAATTCTCATGTGGATCTTGAAGGCATTTACTTCATACAAAATACAACGTTTTTACCCTTTCAACGTTCTTAACAATTTCAGAACTTGAAACTGTCGTATTTTGGTACATATTAACTAATTACAAACCAAACAACAAGAGTTTGTAACCCAGCAACCACTAAAATACAACATGCAGTGGGCTTGCCTCGTGTTCAACTTTAAGACCTTCACGTGCAGACCGATGCATTTTGTCTTATAACGTTTTTGTGTCGTATATGTATCCTACTTCAACATGTTGAATCAATCCTTGTTGTCCTGGCGAACGAATTACACATAATCGCATAGGGACATTTGTCGACGGTATTAAACATATCGATCTTACGCTCTCCTTCAGTTGTTTTGTTGTGTTCTCAAGTCACGAACTGTGAACTATACTGTAGATTTAACAACAACACACAACTTCCACTTTCTGCGCTCACCTTCAACCTTTGGTAATTGTTTAAAAAAACTGTATTAATTAAAAGGCGACGCCCTATCTATACAACTTAAAGTAAAAGTTGTCTGTTAAAACAGAAAATAGAGATAATTGTTGGTAGACTTGCAATGGATGACTTCTTGCATTCTACGCCATATGTAAACATACCAATCACCTTCATGTTGGCCTATATGACCACTTGATTTATTGATTGACTTTTCTTTTTATATACCTTGCAACGACTGTACGAGTCAAACACAGCACAAAAATCGACTCTTTTCCTTGTAACCGACTGTTTATAGGATTGCAAACAATATTTTTCTTTGTCAAAAGAAACTTAGATGTTCGGTTGAACCTATCTATCTTGATTGTAACTGTGGCTTCCTCAACTGTATGCTGTGAATGTGAATGGCTTATTCATGATGCGACGCACTTATGTGACCGATGACAAGTTGCTGAGGTGCTGTTTCCTCGGCTACTGTGGTTATTTATGTTAGTTGATTCGCTAATCTGTGTGGGCAAGGGTAACGAGGTCGTTACTCATGCATGTACTCACACTTGCACATTCACACGAATCGCTCGCTCAAGAACATCATTATACAATAATCAGTTTGATTTGACGGTGATACTGTTGCGATGTGCGTTTTATCCAACAACAACCTGATTATACAAAACTAACGTCTTTCTAAAATCATTTTTCTCATCTTTCTCATCTTTTATAGTGATTAAAATCCCACGAAAGTATAATTTTCAGTACAAATACAGTCCAAGTGGGAGTCAAACTGAACAACATATGTGTAGAATCCTCCTCATAAATCGCTTCAGACCAGTACTGAGATTGCGGCTAAGACTATTTTTCTTTAAAAATGTAATTAAAAAATAAATTGTGACTATTAATGTTGGTTTTCAAACAAACAACCAAGTAACTGCCCTTTAGCACCATAGTGTAAATCCTGCTCTACTATTTCTATACAATGTACAGCAGTCATCCAATTCCACTCGATCGACTGTGTAATGCTTCTCCTCGATGGCGGACGTTTTACCAGCCTTCCCAGACTCCAGAAAAAAATCAATAATAATTTCATTAAAACTGAATTCTAAACATGTCAATTTTGTATCTTGCCTTGACAAATTTCATGTTCCGAGGGCGAAGCTGTAACATTTTAACATTTTTTTCACACGACTTATGGTTTCGTAAATGCGTATTAGTCTGTGTCATGGTGTAATTGTATATGAACGGACGTTTAATTGGCGTAAAATTAGTTTCTGTCACGTGTCATTGAGCCACAATGTGCCCATCAATACCCAGGTTGCGATGTTTTGCAGATGTTTGTAGTTGGTCAAAATAAAAAAAAAACATATCTTTATTTCGAACAAAATTTTCAGTACATACAAGGTATTTAAGTAGTTTTAACAATTTCTGCTCCAGTTATCAGTGTATTACAACACATGTCCTTATTTCGAACAAAATTTTTAGTACATGCAAGGTATTTAAGTAGTTTTAACAATTTCTGCTCCAGTTATCAGTGCATTGCAACACATGTCTTTGCTATATGTATACATGCGGTGGAATTTTGTTTTTAAAACACATTTCTTTTAAATGCCGTATGTAGCGGTTATCTTGTTCACAACAAGCTTTAAACAAGAAAGAATGGCACAAACAGCCAATTTAAGTTGAACTTACTGATGTCAGTTTTGATTCAAATCACTTAGACATAAGTTAAATGCCGGGGTGACGGATTTTTTTCCGGGTGCGATTGATTAAATCGTCACGTTCACTTGCGTCTTATTCTTTCCGCTACACAATGTCTGATGAATGCGCCATGAATAATTGATTATTGACATGAAGATCGAACTTTAATTGGTAATCGCTTGAAGAAATTTCTTTGACAGACGTTTATATTAACCGAAAGCGATTTCTCGCGATTACTTCAATTCACTTTTTTGCTAAAGCGCAAGTGGTTTCCAAAGCGGTTTTTCGGTTCAAAATAACTGTTTGGATTTTTTTTAAAGTTTCGCATGACTTTTCCCAAACAACGAGCAAGCATGTTTTTAAACCTTTGGTTTCTAATTTCAAAACTCTGTATTTATTCGAGCATAACAAAACGCATTAACATACGACAACGACAGCAGTATCGTACGACCTAATGACCAGTGGAAATGAAATTTGACCTCCGCGTTTCATGTATTATGCATGCGATGATTGATCTTGTAAGAACCGATATAAATGGATTGCGTGATCCTATATTGGTATCTTTCGTGTCATCTAGGATTAACAATGGCTATATATGTGCCACGGAAAACCCCTTTTGGACTCTACACTCTCACGTTCATATGCAAGGAAATTTCGTTCTATTTCCATGAATTGCTATGTATTGTTCAACATGTAAATATATCCGTTGTGTGGGTGGAAAACGTTTAAGTGTGTTTTACTATAGTTTTACTTACGTTTATGTTTTTTAACAGGTTAATTTGTACATAATCACAATGGTAAAGCGGTATTTTAGACTTTTTCCATCATGTTGATTTTAATTTTACACTTTTTCCATCATGTTAATTTTGCTATGGAGCAACAGTTTATAATTGAAATAGTAAGTAAGTGAATAATGGATTACAGGAAGTAATTTCCATTCATGCGCTTCGCCGTGTCACGCCATTTGGTACTGGTGCGGCAATGCTTTATGTGTAAATAGTGTTCGTTGCGACAATAATTTTACTAAAGTGGTTTATTTTTAGTAGCCACACGCAACGTACTTGAATTACCGCATTAAAACGTTTTGTTTAACTCTGATTCTTTAGTATTTTACTAGTCTAGAGCAAGCTTTTTTTCACAACGTTACGTTTGCTGGCAAAAATGGCTTTTCATAGTTCCAAAAAAAATGGACTGTGCAGTAAAAAACGTCACAACCACTGTTCTCCTAATGTGCACCTAATTTGTTCGCGTAATGTCTGGGTTTAATAGCGCTGTATTAGTTCAGTGGTTTTCAACCTTTTACATCCGTGACCCATTTTAGCAATCAAATGTAACCCGCGACCCCTTCCTAAAATTTCCACATAGTGTTTATGATATGATAGCCGCACGAGGGCGACATAGAACTGTCACAAGACTAGAGTTCCCATTTTTGGCTCTTGGCGCTTCCGATATTTTTTAAAAATGCATACGATAGGATATATCTGAAAACTATTTGTTTGTTTTTATAGATTTTTAAGATTGGAAAGGTGTGATTTTTTTGCATCACCCACTACAAATCAAAAGTCCGCCGCATTGCAGGGACTTGAATTAGTTGAGCCGCAGAAAACATGGTTCAAATTTAAGTGGGCTTTCCGTCACTTTGAATTAATGGGGTCTCGTGCGTAGGCAACCCGTAGATTCAACTGCGATAATCTGTGGAGAGAAAATTGAATAATGTCGGCAAAAGGGCCAACACCATGTTTTTCGTTTGCGCTCTGGGCTTATTTCGCAAGTTGTACGTGGTACTGCGTTGGTGGTCGGAACGTATCAGTTTGCCTTGTCAGAAACCCTTCGGTCGCCTGGCGGTCCAGAACGACTTGAAGCAACAGTTGCTGGCAACATTTGTTCAGCTAATCTGCCCCCAAACTGCCCACTTTCCTGCCCTTGGAAAACCTGTAAGCGTTAGGGCTTATGCAAACTGACATGCCTAATTCATGGAAGATTAACCGTAGGGGTTTCGCCCTTGCTGAAGGGAGCGGTGATTTGCTAAGACATCGATTATCTTGACAGAGGCAAGGCCTTTGAGCCGATGACCTTTGGTGGGCTAACAAAAGTGCAAACTACAAATCCCGCTGTATATATTTATATGTATTGGATAGTAATAGGCAAGGTTGTCGCGATAAACACAATGGAGACTATGTGGGAATGAGAGTGGAACTCAATTGCAAAAAGAAGTGCGAAAAAAAAACGAAAGCAAAAATACAACAAACAAACTGTATTGAAATTTGGTTGTTCTCGTTTTTTTCATCGAGTAAAAAAGCGCAGTAATAAATTTCCACTTTCGGTGTGATTGACAGGCGCGAATAAGAGGGGCGATTTGTTCGTCTTTTCTTAAACCAACAACAGTAAATACATAAATAACGGTCGAATTGTCTATGTTAGTACGCTTCCAAAGCCGGGGACGATGGTTTCAAGTCTATACATGGACATCATTGAAGGCGAATGTCAGTCTTTGACGATATATCACACCGCGGTTTAAGCTATCAGCAAACAAATGCGGGTCGTTCATTGGGGCTTCGTGGACCCCAGGCACTGACAACAGCAATAAATAACAGCCAGGTCACTAATCAAAGTACACATATGGGAGACTTGTAGTCTCGTGTGTTGCGGTGTGGAAAATCCACCACAAAGTACATCTTTAAGTGGTCTTCGTCTTTCTCACATATCAAGTACGCGTTGCGCGCTGCCAAGGAGGCCAGCGGTCTGCGAAATGTCCACGTGTGTGACAGTGCGGGCGTGGATTTCAAACTGGGTGGAGGGAAAGGGGCGATTTGCACAGTTGGGGTATTCACCGTACCCGTACCCCTTGGCTAAAGTGTGGAACAGCGCTTTGCCGTTAATGCTGCTATTGTCGGCGCGTGTCGTCCGCGACTCGGGCGACAAAGGGTTGCAGCGTGGAGGCTGATTGCTGTAGTTCGGCGATTCGTAATAGTCGGTGGCTTGGTCACTTCCGTAGTCACTGGTAGCGGTTTGAGATGGCGAAATCGATTTGGTGTGTAAATCATATGTGGACGATGTTCTATCGTACAAAGGATAGTTGCTTTCCGTTTGTTCGTTATAGCTTTGCTGCCGATTGCTAAAGTCCGCTTGATCGCACGAACCGTGTTTGTCGGCTAACAGATGGAATGAGCTTTTGTACGATGACTGTGTACTTGGCCGTTGCTTGTTAGCTGCATACAAGTCCTGTTGGCCAGGCTTCCAATCGTACACATCGACAGCTTTATTAGTGGGATAGGCAGTTTCGGATGATCTCCTATAAACCGATGTCCCATTTTGATGTTGCTCGCTCTTACTGTTGTTGTATCTTTCATACAATGAAGCAACAGACGCCCTTCGTAAACCATTATCATGGTAATTACTGTACCTCGATTTTCGGAAACTATCATGGTTGCTAGCTGAGTTATATTGCATGCCATACACTGGTTGAGACTCGTAGCTCTGATATTCAGCCAGTTTGCCGTTTCTGGTGGAACCATAGGGCTGTTGCAACCATCCGCTTGGCTGTGACGATCGCCGTACACCACCAGAGTAGGGTGTGGTGCTCGCATGACATGCGCTGGATACTGGATACTGCATCTGATGCGAGTAACTGGTTTGTGGGTATGCGCTATAGTGCCCGGGTGAGGAAGTTGTGTTCAATGCGTCAACTCCCACATTTGTAGGCATTGAATTGTGTACAGTTGAATTTGAGTAGCGTAGGTACGTATTGGTCGGTACCTTTTCCGCTGAACTGGTGTACATTGCATTGTAATAACTCTCGCCCTTTTCTTGGTCTTTACTGTATATTGCCACTTCGCTTGATCCGGTCATCTCGGAATGGTGTTCGTTTTTAACGTTAAGATAACTCGGGAAAGTGTCGCAACGTTCACTTTTAGTCTCCAGCTTGGAAATGGGATACTGCAATTCTTCTGAGAACTTTCTAGAAGTTCCACTAGTGCTTGTAGCCGGCATATCATCTCGAGTGCATTCCGACGCTGAAGAACCGGTCGCAACGTCCGGCGCTTGGAAGCTTGGTCTGTCAACGTCGGGTGAAACTTTATCCCTTGAGAGGTTGCAAGTGGTCGAAATCACAGCCTTTAGAGCTTCGGTTTTGCTCGCTTTCCTGCTGCGTTTTTTCACCGACAATGCTTCAGCTTCCGTCGTCATTTCGACCGGTTTTGCCTCACACGAGTCTCGCGTCTCAGCGACGCCTTCGGGCGATCCACCATTTTCTTTCGGTGTGTCTTCGTCGCGAATACTGTCACTGTCGCTATGTTTTGCGTCTTGACTGCCGGTATCATCGTCGTCCTCGTTGTTTTTGTCGGCTTCGTCGGCCGATGAATCATCGCTGTCGCCGCATTTGTCTTTTTGAGACTGTTGCTGCTGTTGTCGTTTGTGTTTCATGCGGCGGTTTTGAAACCAAACTTTGACTTGCCTGCAATATGAACAGTTTAGTATATTGGCAACCACTCCTTACAAATTTAAATAACTTGACGGTCTTTCCCAATGTGTTTCAGCACCTAATGCTTATGTGGTAAAATTTGTCTAACTTACTATATAATGTTACAAATAGTATTAAAAAATATAGTTTTTAAATGACATTATTGTGGAGCCTGTATTGATTTGACCCCTGGTGATGTTTTGAAGTTAGGCCCATCGGTTATTTTCTTTCTCCTTATGATAGCGAACATAAACAATGGACAGCTGTCACACTAGTATTCAGTTCTAAATCGGTAAACGCGAGGACAAAATTTATTGTAAACACCAAAACATAAGCGAATAAAAACAGGTGTGGGCCACAGAATGTTTCAAATTATCCGTATAAACACCGCTACCTTTGCCGTTTCAACGACTCTAAATATATATGCCAAGAGCGCAGAGGATTTTCTCAATCCCATTTAAGGCGAGGAACAACGATTTTCGAAAATTAAAGTAAACAAAAGAGGTCATGGTCCGATTTTTTGGTCCGCTGCAGTGCTTGAGAAAATTTCGCCGGTCAGTTGCTGTAAATTACCTTTCTGTCAAGTCAAGAAGGGTGGCGATTTCAATGCGTCTTGGTCGACACAAGTACTTGTTATAGTGAAACTCTTTTTCGAGCTCAAGAAGCTGCGTGTTGGTGTAGGCGGTACGGAGTCGACGCGATGCTCCAGGCGGCCGGATTCCTGCGCAAAAGAAGAACTAACGTAAAAGAACTGCGTCTTACAGACGTGCACCCATGGTCAGGTTGCCTTTCGGGCTAAGATTTTATCGAAACTTTGCCGCATCTTCAAAGCAAAGTCCCTGGGGCCTGTGCGGAAAATTGCAGTGTGGTGTATACACAATCGACCCTTTGATATGTTGGCGACATTTTGTCAGCGGTTTTCCGTGTCTATCGCCAGACTGCTCACAGCGACCGGAAGAACATGTTTTTGCGTAACAAAAGTGAATATCTGTGTATTATTTTCGGTTAATATGTCCCCTAAAGTAATGGCCCAAAAACACTCAACTGGTACAAAAACAAACAAAAATAGGATGAAGACAAACTTTTTCTCATCTAAAATACCCGGCATGAACGAAAATGCTGAATATTTTTTTCAAATTGTTTATTGGAGTATGAATTATGGGTTGCCACACAAAATTCAAAAATATTAAGTAGGTCGTTGTAATGTTTATTGCGTTTAGTTTAAAGCTTTAATAAATTGAGAATTTACTTTTTACAAAAACACATTCATCTGCCAAATATTTGTGTGAATTTGTGGCAGTTTGCATGTATGGGTTTGACTGACTCTTCGGTGCGCAGTTATGGTTGTGGAAAGTTTTTCTACAGCTTTGTTTGCGTTTCGAACTTTGACTCAAAATTGGCATTTAGACGCAAGTTGACACAACAAATTTTACGCCTTATAAAGCACAACACTTTCGCATCATAGCATTTGCCTTGAAGCAGATAATTAAGTTCTAGACTCAACCGCTGTGAAAAGCTGGGTCGTGTCGCATGCCCTGGTTTCGTCGCGTATATCGTTATTTTCAAACAGGGCGTGCCCTCCGCTGTTAAGAATTTCCGCATGTATTTTTCTTTTATCGTTTACTCTAAAAGCCGTTGCTGGCTTTTCGCCCAGAGCCTTAATGCACTTGAAAATAGTAAGTCAAGCCGCAGAGCGGTTTAAAACAGATTTTGTGTCCTAGTTAAAAGACCGTTCCCGCAGGTATATTACGCATTTACTTTGTGCATTGTTGTCCACAAATTATGACATTATGTGAGAAACCACACGAAGCTGGCTAAAACAGGTGAACTAGAGTTGGGTGTTGGGTTTTTAATAAAGATACTCTTATCAGTTTTGAACAATAATTTTGAAGGCAAAAATTTCGGTCAAACTGTTTACATTGGCATTTTTTGTAATTGAACGTGCACTTTTCTGCAATTGGATAGCCTGCTGCGCATCTCCGTCGTTGTGCCCCGTAGATAGCTTTTATTGCAATTTCTTGGCCCCTAAAATGCTGACTATTTCCAAACAAAGGAGAAAGTGCATCGACTGAGATGGCGTACTAAACTCGTTGTACACTGTTGTTTGAAATTATTTTCCAAACAATTTGACTTAAATCCTGCTTTTGTCTGCAACGCCTCACAAGTCTTTTGAGTTACTCAAATTTTGATTAATTAAGTTGTGTAAAAATGGTTTTAAGTCGCGTTTCGAAGTGTTGCGTTTTCGACCACCAAAGTCAAAATATTGATTTTGTTAGCCACCAAATTGGCAATGTTGGATACTATTTTTTATTTTTACTTTCTATGGCCAGAATAAGTGATAAATCCTTTTGCGACTCTTGACTTTCCAAGTCAAATCTTTAAAAGGTCCCAAACCCTATGCAAACAAGTCACTCAGCCCGCAAACATCAGACGACACGCAAAACGGGCAGGGCACAATAGTCCAGGCGACAAGTGTCAATCGGTTAGTGAGATAAGGGCAAGAGCACACTTACTACAATCGGATTGCGATTGTACTAATCGGATTATGCCGCTCCGCTATCGCCAGCAATGCGACTACTTAGTAAATATTTTGACGTTCCGCTTTGGGGATTACAAGTATGGATTTTGAGTCGCACGCCTCGCTCACTTCATGGTCGCTTTCGTTGCAGCCTGAGAACCAAATCGCAGGTGTTAAGTTGCACTTGAGCGTTCGACGGCTAAAGCGTTATAATGCCCGGAGGCGTTATTTGTATGGGCGACTGTCCATCGCGGTGCGGCTGCCAAACTAATATTCCGCCAAGGAAATGTAGTAAAGTAACTGCAATAAAATGATGATTAAAGTTGTTTTTAAGTGTTTTTAAACTAACCAAAAATATACAATGGAAAAACTGTGTTTGAATACGTAATTTATTTATAATGATCATGCTGGTTTATGTTGTGCAAGAAACTTTTCTAAGCACAAAATCAAGATTTCGTGTTTGGCTGTGGTCCTATATGTTGCGTGAATCCTAAAATGCGCTGTTTTTGGCGTTCCGAGTTGGACATCAGTCTTCTTGACAGGTGCGGGTTCGTGCAAATATTTGTCTTAGGCCAGACGCTATAGGATAATTATTGCAATTGTCCACACAGTAGTCTGACCCGTTGTATCCCAAAATACTCCTTCGAAAGCCAAAATTGAACACCCTAGAAAGTTTTTTTACAGCGAATTTTACCATCGTATTAAAAGTTTAATTGGATATTCAAACTCTCATAGGTTTGTATGGATTTGAGATTTCACTGACATTCTGTCATGTTGTCATTTGTATGTGTGTTTGAAATTTTAGTACCCAACTGGCACAACTATAAATGCAAAGTTTGACAATTTTCGCTCCAATGATGTACGTGCTTTTATGGGTTTGTTAATGATACCCTTAGAGTAGGGAAAACTATTACACGATTCAAATTTTGTCGCTGACGGATTATGAGTACCACTTTACTTTAAATTTACCAGGCACTTAAATATATCTTCAACTCATCATTTGACACCGTTGCCACGAATCGAAAATTCCATGTTTCCAATTATGTCTGTACTGATTCCGCAGTTGTAACGTATATTGCCCGTTCGTGTCTCCACAACGTGCGGTTTCGATGCAGGTTTTTGGCATGAAGCGCCGAAAGACCGGCGGCCATATTGCTTTGTCGCGACGCTTACAATAAATCACTGTCTGTTAGCCACCTCTTTGCTTATCACGGATATTCACAAGTTAAACACTGCGCGTAGATACGGCACGTGATTGCGGATCGAACCCTCTAAAGATGTTTTAAAAATCAACAAGCGTCTAGTACGAGCCTTGGGCCAGTTTCAACCGTTTATTTTACTTTAACATATCAATGTATAACATGCGGTCCTTTAGCCCTATGTGTATTGAAACGAGGTGCACGTTAGGATAACAAATTTGTGTCCATCTTGTTGTTTACAAAGTTTGGTTCGTTTATTAAACCGTGAAATTAAATAAAAGGTTCTAAATGCCAGGCTTCCTTTACCGCCTCCATCATCAGGCATGACTCACACGAAAGTCATGTTTGACGTTCTGCTTCGGTCAAAGTCATACGATTTTCGACTTCCTTTAGTGTATCTGACGCAGTTTTACCGAAATACGTATTGTTTCAGGCAACTCTCTGTGTTTGCAGAAGACTTTGACTCATTTAATGTGAAACTGTGGTTGCGATAAACATGCGAAAGAAGCTTAATTCTCTTGTTTTGACTTCACACCTAATTAACTAGGTCAATATTTTCCGTGTCTCGTTCCACAAGTCGCCAACAAAGGGCAAATTTCAGTTCTCGGACTGCCGCCTGATTGTCGAAAATACAAGCCGCCAAGTTTCGTGCCATGACCCACTTAATCCTAAGATTAACACCTTGTGTGAAATACTATGGACATTTTAGTTGCTCAGTTGTAGCATTAGGTTTACTGTTGAAACGATCAGGGACAAAACGCACTTTACCCATGATGAACAAACATTGCTTTGCTGATGTATGCGATCGTGCGAAGTTTTGTACACACCATTGAAATCGGACTCCTGAGCTGTAATTTATCAAATACTTTCATTTTCGTTTCAGAAACATCACAGTATCGGATTCACTGTTGGTGGCCTGATTTTACCTTAAATCTATATTAGAAATACTTACAAATAAAACAATGCATACTGGCATTTTAGGAATGCTTTTTGCAGTCGATTCTTATTTTTTGGTGATTTGTAGTTTTTATGGGTCCCCTTCCTTGAAGGGGACACATCTTGATTTTACTCGATTTCTTTTTTTTTTTTTTCTTTTTTTTTCTTCTTTTTTTTTTCTTCCCTGAAGTTTGTCCACCCCATTTTGCCCTGAAATGTTTGATGGATTTGGATGAAACTTTCACAGATGGTAGATATAGTTGTGTAGATGTGCCATCTGCTTCGTTTGTCATGATAACCCCAGTATTTACCCCGCTAGACCCCAAAATGTAAAATGTGGTTTGTGCGCACCACAAACGTTAGTTTTGTGTGATGTTATAAAGACAACTACATATGGTACTCATGTTTAAGGATTGCTTGGTGAACGTGTTTGCGGATAGCAGTCAAGTCAAGGGGGTTGTTCACAGCCTTGTGACGTCATAAGTCATTAGGTTGTTTGTTAAAACGCCCCCTAGTGGTCAAAATTGAAACATTGGCCAATTTGGACAAAATTTTACAGGATTGTTGTTTGGGTCATCTTGTGACGTCATAAGTTATTACGGTTGTTGGTTAAAACGCCCCCTAGTGGTCGAAATTGAAACATTGGCCGATTTGGACAAAATTTTACAGGATTGTTGTTTGGGTCATTGCAGTTTCATATTTTCAACATTAGGGTGAAGAACCCCATCAGTTACCCCACTAGCCCCCTAAAATGGGTGAATATTTAAACAGGGTCGGAATTGGCTGAAATTTGGATAGCTTGTATAATTTGCCATTTACAATTGATGATTGTTGTGTTAAAACCTGTAGCCCCAGCATTTACCCCACTAGCCCCCTAAAATGGGTGAATTTTTAAACAGGGTTGGATTTGGCTGAAATTTGGATAGCTTGTACAATTTGCCATTTACAAATGATGATTGTTGTGTTAAACCCTGTAGCCCCATCAGTTACCCCACTAGCCCCCTAAAAAGGATAAATTTTTTAAACAGGGTCGGAATTGGCTGAAATTTGGATAGCTTGTACAATTTGCCATTTACAAATGACGATTGTTGTGTTAAACCCTGTAGCCCCAATAGTCACCCTGCTAGCCCCCTAAAATGGGTGAGTTTTTAAACAGTGGGCAATTGTTGGAAATGTTATGCCATTTATAGGTATCGATTGTTGTGTTTTACTTCTTTGTTTTAAACTAGACAAACTTTAAACAATGCTTGAATTGAGTCGATTTGTATAGTTTGAACTTTGCATAGCATGACTATTTAATCCTAGTACCAATCACAGTGTTTTACTTTACAACACCAAAGTTTCTTATGGTTATCTCTTGAAATGCAGTGTTTACAACTTTGCATGTGTGGGGACCCATGAGTTTCTGCCTGCAGAAACAACTAACGTTTTAAAAGACGGTGGCAAATATGGGACCCAATATAAAATAAGTGAAGGAATTATATTTATGTTTTAAAATAGATCATAGTGTATGTGCAAGGGCAATATGTGCTAAGCCACCCTTCTAGTTTTTAACTATTTTATTGTAGGTATACGTTTGAAAATTTGCGTTGTAAATATTTGCTTGCAGTATTTGCTAATCAGGTTTTTATAAAAACTTTTTTGATGATTT
This sequence comes from Phallusia mammillata, assembly GCF_965637545.1. Taxonomy (NCBI): domain Eukaryota; kingdom Metazoa; phylum Chordata; class Ascidiacea; order Phlebobranchia; family Ascidiidae; genus Phallusia; species Phallusia mammillata. Next base: position 22,330,456 of record NC_137254.1, read on the forward strand.
GTGTTTGTTGTAGTTTCTCCCTTCCACGAAAAAACAGCGTTTATCGAGCGAAAATGCGCTTTTTTGTAATTTATTAGAGTTATACTGTTAATGGTTTTTGATGTTAAGTATTTTCAATTAATTGGCTTGGTTTGGCGTAAAATGTGTAAAGATTAACAGCAAGTTTTTTCGCTTATCCTTCAGTATTGTTAAATTGACCGAGTATTTCACGGTTCGTGTCCAACTGCGTCCAGGGCCCAACTCCTTGCAGTATTCGGCCGTTCACCCTCCAGCACTAAAGCGCGTTTTAACGGGCGCTGAGTGAAGCGCACTCTGTTTTGTCGTTTGATTGACGTGTGAGGGTAGCCATGGTGGCTACAGGTTTGAAGGCCGCTTGCGCACGCTTGAAGAATTTTACCGAGGTGCCAAAAGTTCAAACTGCCCGATCTAAAAGTGTCCTGCGTGTCTCGCACCTGTATCGTACGTATTTTGACAATGTCGGTTCATGTATGGAATTGACATTGTACGAGTGTAACGAAATCCTAAAAACCACCAGTCACTTGATCAAATATTGACGTAAACGACGTTTGCGCGATTGCACAGTAGCCCTGGGTCGGTAATCGAATAGGGCTGAGTACACACTGTTTCGCACCTAACGATGCCAGTGCTGCGAGTCAGGATCAACACACTTATAACACGGGTCTTGGATTAATTATTAAGCGTTCGTGGGCCTCTTGCTCTTGTTCATTTCGTGTGTCAGCAGGATGGTATCAATGACTGAAAGGCGAGGCCAAAAATGTGTGTGGGATCAACTGCTTTTTCCCATTTGCCACAATTGCCCGCCTAGACGTGTTGTCATATACGTCGATCATCTTAAGAAGGAACTTAAATGCATACGCCATCCTTTTTTTCTGCATGGTTGCAGGGCAATGATAAACGCTGCGTGTTGTTTTTAGTATTTTTACTTGCGGGTGGCGGTTTTGTTTGGCATTAGCAGTCTGACAAGCCGTTTTTTCGGTTGAACGCTTGTTTCAGACTTTTGCTGGGCACGTCAACAAAGAGCGCTCGATCTTCTTGATCTTGTGCAGCGCTTACATCGGGGTACGTAAACAACAGCTGAAGATGCCAGCAGCAACAACTCAAAATACCTGCCGAATTAAAGACAGCCACAACAAAGCTAAATGGACCCGTTTGACAAAACAAAAAGGAAATCATTGGGACCGGGAGCTATACGATACCCCGTAGGACCACCGTGGACACCAAGTTAAGAGCAACTACAAGCTTTTGCGGTCTAGATTGGGTTGCCCTCGACTCTTAGGGGGAGTCGAACCTAAGAAGGTGTCCTTGCTGGTGGAATGTGAGCGATAGTCACAGGAGATTGGCCATGCATGCTGTCCGGCCACCCGGTGTGCACTCAACTTGCCCGGCAAAAAACTTAATGCAGTTAAGTTTATATCCTTTGTACCCTTGCTAACCACGCACGCGAACCGGGAAATTTATCTCTATTTCTTGATATGTACGAATTTGCAATTGTTTGTGGTATAAATAATTGATTTTCTCGTGAGCAAACACGAATATGGACGGAAATCTATTGCATTTTTGTCTTGTTAGTCCCATAATCGGCATCCTATCCCAACATTCAGCCGTCTAATTTTCAAACGTCTTCGTATATGTACCAGATGCTATAGCATTATAACCAAGCCTTTGATGCGTCCCGGCCATAACAAACCAACGCGTAGATGTAACCGGTCTGGAAGCCCTTGGGCAGTGAGTGCGACAAAAATGGCGGATGTTACCAAGATCAATCGACTCGCATCCTTTTGAATGCACTTTGCACTCGTAGTCGACTGTTGATACAGAAATAAACATTTTTTTGTAGATTGCATGTATGGTAAAGTTTTTGTGACGGACGTATGGATATTGAAGCTTGGTTTAAGGCGATACGAATCTTCGTAAAGGTTATGGCTGAGCAATGTCGTGGTACGGATCTGCACGCGGCCAATTTTCCAGATCAGAAAACGGGACGATTTCGGTGCAACCAAAAACCTCGACGTCGAAGCGATGCCCGCGGCCTAAACAACGGAAAATGACAGGGCTCTGAAAACGTCTAGGTGTCGGCACAAAGGTAAACACACCTGACAGTTGCGAGTCAAGTGATTGATGACTGGCGAGACGGTTCAAAGGCTGCCCGCAATTTTGGGCACCAGTCCTACACGCTTTCCCCCGGAGCAACGGAGAAAGGTCGGGAGGACCCATAAATAAAAGATTGCCATGCAAGCTGCCCGGTGTCCCTTGCAACACTTGTTATTTTTGTGCGGATTTGGTTGAACATCGCCAATTTGGCTTGACCGATCGGCGAACCGCGTGCTGGAGTCTCTATTTCTCTAATTAGGATTGGTTGGGCTATTTGCGTTAGAAATCGCAGAAATTAACGTGATTAGCGCTGGACCACCACTGGTGCTAAACGCACGTGGGTTAATCTTGTGGTAACAAAGATTCATTGGTGTGGCCTGTTGTCCAAGTTGCAAAACGCTCCACTTTAATCCAGTTTTGTGAAGGTAATTTAAGAAAATATTTATGTCGAAACAGTTTTTGTATCACTAGTATAAATCATTATTTTGACGATTTTGAATTTGTTAAAAGTACATGGAGGACATGTTTTATAAGTACTTATTTCAAACAAAATAAAAACGATTATTCCGTTTTTATAAATTCGGGTTATCTCGTTGTACGTTGCTACTCTGCTTTGTCAAGAAGCGTCACGCCGCTGTGACCGAGCGTATCAAATACGCCGCTTAAAAGACAATAAATTCCGGGCCAGTGACAGTGTGAGAAACCTAGCTCGTCACGCTAACTCTTGCCTTGTTTCCTAGCGCATGTTTTTTTTTGTAATGCGTTTTGTTTTGAATTCATTCATTCGATGGTACATCCAAGGCCTAGTCGTTTGCCAATCCAGAAATCTCATTTATTTTACCGGTCGCTTGAAAGTTAAAAGCAACAGAAATCGGTGTTTCAATTCATGCTGTATTTACAACCAAAAAATAATAGGCTGTTTGGAAGGTATTGGTTTGATACTAAATGTACTGATTTTAGCAAATTTTAATATGAATAACTCTAAACCATTGGGGCGGGAATTAAAAATATCCAAAACTCTCATAAAATTGTTTGCAAAAATGTTTACGTTATTGTCCAAAGCTGTTTTACCAGTGTCGCTTTAACCGTATTGCTACAACCGATATTTTCTGTTAAACGAATAAGGTACAGTTTAGGCTTACGGTGTTTCATGTCGCCCATTTTGTCAAAGTAAGGTGTGGTGTTGTCCACCCCAAAGTTCGCTGTTGATAGGTAAACGAATTTTGTCACTGCATTGGCACGTTTTATGTCACGCGACGGATTGACAACGTTTCGGACACCAATAAATGCGAAGTGCTGTTAAAGCTACTCAAGTGCAGTTAAACTTTACCGCACTGGGACATTACTAGGCTTGTGGCTTTAATAAAGTAATAACAAATTGGCTGCTATGTTTCCTAATCAGGAGAGCGAAAATGGAGCAATGTTATTTCAAGTGTTTCTATGTTGGAATTGTTGTCCGAGTCAAGTAAAATCTTATTTGTCTTTTTTCTGCTTCAAATTTATATTCTTTGTCTTAAAAAATGGTAAACGGTTTAAAAATCCAATCGTGTTTTCCGCTTTATATTTGTCTGGCAGTTGTGTAAAGTCGTGTCGCAGCAATTGTTACTAGCCAAATATGCAATTCGTTTTGGTTACACACTGGTTGTAAAAATAGCCTGTACCACGAAATGCTTACACTTAAAAAATGAGTTACATATAAGCGGGGTTGCCATCGACTTGAAACCAAAAATAAGGACAACCGAAAAATTAAATTTTTATGCGAAACGAAACAAATGTTTTTGAACAAATCTTGGCATTTATACGAGCCATGACATAATATTTGCAATATATTTGGAAAGAAACAATCTGTTTCAGCAACTGGTTGTTCGTAGAAAATACTAAGTGCATCTCACAACAGGTCGGTACTAGGTTTACTTCTACTTGTAGCAGGAATTTGACTATAGCAATTGTTGAAAATAAGACAAAATAAGGACTACAGTCAAAAATAAGGACATTTCTTAGAAATAAGGACAATGAACTTTTCTAAGACATGGCCCTTCAAAATAAGGACAAATCTTAGAAATAAGGACGGTATGGCAACCCTGCATATAGGTATTTCCGTTTGTAATTGCTGTTCATGACATACGTGCCTCTTACGAGTGGGACAGGCCTGTTTGCGTTCGTAGCCGTGACTTTTTTGTTGATGAAGCAAAAATGTCTCCGTAAAATTCAGATGTAATCTCACCACATTGAGCTAACAGGTGACGGTAACACGTCTATTGGACAGTGATTCATTTTGAAATGATAATATCTAAACCTAAGGATCACCTGTTTGATTGTCAACAGTGTTGTTGTACTTTATAAGTCACGATTTGCCCATGTCCATCACCAATTATCTGTGTAAATGTCATTCAAAAGTCGGAGTAATACAAGAGTTAATGTTGTCATAATTTCTTATGTGAAGATGTTACACGTTTTGATTTTTCTTTAAAAAACCACTAGTCTTTAAAAACCCAGTAAACAAGTAAACAATTGACAATAAAATTGTTCATGGGACAAAATGTTGTAGCCATATAACTATAGATTGAATTTGTACCGATTTACCAAATTCGTGAGGGCAAAAAGCGACTCGTGGTGAATAGGTAGTCGATCGGCTATTAACGAAATTTTAATTAAATCCGTTTTATAGTTTTACCCGAAACTCCAAGCAGTGACATTTACTAGCTGGGGCAATACAATTTCCCGAACATGCAATACATGTCGACTGTTACCCATTTTATCCCTATATCCTGACGTTCGCACGTGTTGTCGAAATGTTTTAATCCCAGCAATAAGGTTCGCAGAATGTCGTTCATAAGAAAGTCGTCTGATTATACGTCACGAAACGCATGCCGAACGGCGTATTGGTCCCAAATCCGCTTTACGCGTTTTAAGCAAAATGGACGACTAGTTTCCATGGACCCACTGATGCTTAAACACTGGTGACTTTTTGCGTAAATCACAAAATCTTGTATTTGTTTTCATTTGCAAGTAAAGTTTGTATAATCGAGACTTTTTGCTGGGTTTTACGTTTGTCTGGGTTTGTATGACTCAAGGCCAGTGGAATGATTGGCAGTTTTTTTGCTGAAGCTTATGGGTTTATGATAAACTTTTAAAATGGAGGCGCTAATGACCCTACATTTGGGGCAAAACAGTTATTACCATTATTCATGGGCTTGGTCGACTTTGCGAGACTCCTGAGTAAAACGTTGTGTTGTATGGCTACACATATATTTTTGCAACGGTTGTTAAAAAACTTAAGTGGTATAAAAAGCTTGTTGCATTCACAAACAATTTCTGCAGCCTACTGAGTGCTAAAGCCGCAATAGATTTGTCAACAAGCCATGAAACCTTATCCATATCTGATAATTATTATTGGCAAAAGTGGTGTTTAACCGACATTTTCAGTAAAAATGGAACATGCTGTTGATTGTGTTATAATTTTAAACAACAGTGAACACCTTCTTAATGCAAGTGACGACTTTAATTTGATTTGGTGACAAATATTCTCGGTGTATTTTTTCCCATTTCGGCAATTTGGCCCGAAGACAATGTATCTTCAACATTTTACCAAAACTTAACCCTATTTTAAATTTCGAGTTGTTCATCGTGCAACAGAGTAATAGATATTGTAACAAGACAATACCAAGCACAATCTCACACACACACTGATGCCATTTCTACCATGGAATATTTCGTAATGTAGTGTTATCATTATACTTTGCAGGTTTATCCCAAAATCATAAAAAAGGTAGACAATATATTTTGTTAAGAGTATAATTGTACTTACTTCGATTCTCAGAGCTTTTCTTTCCAAGTTTCTTTTCTCGCATCCAGGGAAAGTCACTCCCCAAATCTTCAGCGATTGCCGGGTCTTTGCGATCTCCGGAGTATTGCACATATTGTCCAGGACCCCCGGCAAACATATGTGGGGCAGCATGCATAGGTCGTTGGCTGTACCCTTGAACATGGTGATTCATGTACGCAGAATTAGTGTAAATATCTTGCGGTGTTTGCGCATCTGAATGGTAGTACTCTGTGCCGCTTGTTTTTGCATGAGGATAAAGGGTTCCTGTAGCGGGGTAAGAAGTTCCATATGCATTGTTTTCTGGACCAGGTGTACAATAGCCTTGCATATGACCACCGTTGTGTCTCGTCAGATTGTCGTATTCTGCTTTTTGTCTGTCGATCGCCATTGCATCGTCCATCTCAAGTCCACTATGTAGTCTTGCAATGCTTTCGTGCTGGTATCCGTTGTGCCGATAGTCTTTCATTACACCGTCGTGCGACCCGCACACGCCAGGCAAACCTACAGTATTCTGCGAAAAATTGTATCCACTTTTCCCGCCGATGGGTCTTGGTATTCCCGATATCGGAGCACAGACGATCGGCATTGTTCCCCGTGGTAAAGTCGGACTGCAGTTAGCACTTCGTTGAGAGTTGTTGCTGTTGATCGAGTCCGCTAAACGGTCTTCACTGATAGTATTACATTCGTAAGCACACTGCGTTGAATGGTTGGGGGCGGGCGGCGATGGCTTTGCGTAGGCTTTGTCTGTTGAAGAGCTCTCCGGCAGTATGTTGAAGCATTCGGCGAATGTTGGTTCGCTGTTGATGATAAAGCCTGTTTCATCCAGCGTCGACATTTCACACTGATTCGTCCGCGCAGCAGATTGTGTACTGGTGAGGTCGTTTGGCCGCAGCGTCCGGCAGGTTGCAATCACAATAAATAACGCCCCCGATGTAGACTAGGGCAGTCTATATAACCCTGCGACTCATAAGAAAGGTAAACACACAAAGGTACGCGCAGAAAACAGCCCCACGGGAGAAAGGGACTAGCAAAACTGCATGGTCGTGCGACTGGGGCGCGATAGGATCTGTGCGCAGTAAGTGAGGTATCGTGTACTTTCGTAGACTCCGTGAGTATCCGCCATTTTGTTTCGCAACCTTGACTTTGACCTTGAAAGCACGACACGTCCACACATCCGCTGCGGGTTTAGATAATGCCCTGTGAAAACAAATGCTTGTTCATTAACATTGCGTATATGAACAGGCTCCGGAGAAAAAACATGTTTCTGTGCTCGCTGAAGATTTCTATCGCTCACTTTATTGCGTTGGGGTTCGCCCTCGCGAAATCCTCGCCGCTCGACTGCTGAGTGAGTGATTAATAGCGCGGAGGCGGCGCGAGAAGTTGCTTGCAATTGTGGCGTGTCACGTTTAAGCGTCGCGCCACTTTACGTCGCGCTGTCCATCGCTTCGAACGGGCCTGCAAGCTGAGCTGAAGTCGTGACAGGCAAAGGAAAACAAAAACAAAATCCCCGCGCGGCTGGCGATTTCCTAAATCATTTGCATCGTGGAAGACTTTGTGGCTCTACGCCCGCTGTTTAATTATCTTTTGCTTCCAAATTTGGAACGAACCAACGTTTGTCTTTGCTTGCTTGTTTTTACACGTGCCAATCACAAGCCAACGCACATTCCTTTTTCACGTTAAATTTTCCTTTTATGGGAGCACACTACCAGACATGTTTTGGCTTTCACTAATTTGGCGTAAAGTTAATAAACTGTTTTGAACTCTCGAAAATTTTGTAAACTCATTGACCCGGTAAGTTAGTCGAGTTCATTTTTGCTCGAAATTTGCTTTAATAAGTCTCTTTTTTGCGAAGAGTCGGTTAGTTTTATTCATTATTTTCAGGTTTGTCGATTTTTCTTCTCACAGTAATGAGAACCAAGTACCCTAAACTTTTCAATTTTAGTATTTGAGTGATCTTACATGCCCAAATTGACAACAAAGCCATTTCAACTTAAAAAAAGGAAACAAAAAACTTAATAAATCTTGAAACTTTGCGAAAGAAAAACGAATCCACAGTATTTGTTAAACCTACTCTAATTGCTTTAAGAGCTATATCATTTTCTAGTTTAGTTTAACTTTCCTGTATATTTTTCTTTATAATTTGGAACGCGTTACACGGATTTGTTCGTAAGTGTAATGACGAATAAAGCGACATGCTTGTTTATTCAAACGGCAAATGCTCGTGCCATCATCAGTGATATTATAATTGTTTTGAACCGTTCGGATTAGAAAAGGCAACATGTGTACTATATGCAAAAATGCTGCGCAATGTATGGTTCAAAAATATATTTTTTTGTAAAATGCTAACCAACCGTTTGTCCCTATTGACTCAAGTTAAATTCAACCGCCGCAAGCAATATAACTTCCATGTTATGCGGCCCGAAAGGGTTATCTTTGTCATTGCAATTACAAAACTCGTTGGCAAACGCAACCAGACTTACGTCTGCCAGTGGGGCCAAATCTAATTTCCAGCGTTATGAGACGTAAGTTTGACGAATGACAATTGGATGACGCTTAAGTTGCATTGAAAGAGTTTGGGAAGCGATACCAGGGCCTCGGGATGACGAGTCATTCTGTTGGAAAGTGCAGCCAGCGAACAAAGTTGAAACAATATTGTAATTTGCTTTTTGATTGTAACGATTTTCTCATTATAAGTACAATTTGACCGCAGCTTGAAGCTCTCTTGACCCCGTGAACTTTAATTTAAATTACATTTTGTTGGTAATAACTTTACCACCCTTATACACTCTTACATTACAAGCAATGCTTGTAAGCTTAATCGACGTTTTTACTTAACTTTTGCGACAACTAAACTTTTTGTTAATTTATATTTTTCAATTTCGCTTCTCTTCTACACATTCTACAATGTGATGCTGCAGCCTTCTACATTTTTTACGTTTATGCGTTTTAAACACTGGGTAGAATAAACGCGTATATACGTATTGATTTGCACTGTGAAATAGACGCGGTCGAATATAGTGTTATATTTTTGTCAGCGGTCGTTAAATTGGATCACTTCCTCATATCATTACCTTTGCAAAATAATTATTAGGTGACGTACCACTGCGTCACCTAACTAACCTTTGTCAACAAGTCACGATAATCACTTTGTTTTATTATCTTTGTTTTTTTTACCCAATTTTAAACATTTCGATTTTTTTATCTGCCGATTGCAAATATGACACCTATGAACCTTTTTTAACCAGCAAAGTATTATGTTGATAAATCGAAATAGGTGTAGTTTTTTTTCCTTTATTTCTTTTGCAATTTTTCAACGCAATAAAATTTTCACAGACAATTTTAAAAAATATACTTGGTTTCTTTTCACAAAAAAAATCTTCTAACAAACAACCTACGTTACACGCAATATCACCGCTGGATATGACGACATTTTTCCGGCAGTTTTCGCCTAACCATCCATTACTGGGCCAGGTCTTTAATTTATTTTCATCTATTAAATGGATGTTTTTTAGTATTCTGGTAACAAGTCGTTGCTCCGCGTAGAACTTGCACGTATTGTAATTTTGCAGATGAGCTACTAATAAACAAATTCTAAATACCATGCCTTTTGTTTTGCATACAAACGCGCGCAGGCGCCATATTTCCGACCGGACATCGGTTAAAAGTCGTTTTCTGGTCTCTTATGATCGATCTGTGGACACCACGAGACATCACACGCGTCAACAATCGATTTTTCTGTCGCGCCGTGTCCTACGCCCGATTTGATGGGGAGTTAAGCCATCCATCAACCCGCCACTCTCAACTGTGGACAACTGTAACTCGTCCTACGACTTTAACGGTCTGCAGAGCGTTTACCTGTTCTCTTTCCCTTTCCACTACAGCAGGCCCGATCTAGGCAGAAAAACTCACCTTTTTGTGCTATTTTCCTTGTTCTTTATAGCACGAAATTTTTTAACAGCTGCCGTTGTAATACGGTGCAGGTTCAGCTACGGTGTGCAACCGTGTCTGTATAATGACCGACCATCGCATACCAAACGGTTTAATGCCGTATTTTTTAATTTTCTACCTACATTGGCTCTCCAAAACTAAGTTTGTTTTAAGCATATTTCGTAACTGTGACGATAAGTTTCTTCGCTCTAATTTTGTTCTCTGGAGCAAGCTGCAATTATGTCTCCTAAGCGTGCCCGTAATCCTCCTAAGCTAAAGCCGCTTTCGCCCCTAAACCTGTTAACACTCAGTCAAATGTGTGTATGTTGCGTCAACACTATAGTTGGGGACTGCCTCCTTTGCAAACTTTCAGATGCATCGACCGACTGTTACAGCAACCACCGTTAACCCCTTGAACGAGCACTTGTAACTCATGATGTGTCCCTGCTGGAGTTGTAATTTTTAGAGCTTATAGATTATGAAGTTTGTGTCAACTACTGTTTAGGTCAGTGGTTCTCACATTGTGTGCCACGACACACTAGTGTGCGCGGAGAGATTTCAATGTGTACCACGAAATAATCGCGATTTTAAAGTGCAAACACTCTTGTTGTGGCATGAATGACAACGTTTTACTTGTAAAAAACACTTCACTTTCTTCCAACAACTTTTGCGTCGTTGACTTGCAAGGTGTGAAAAGAACATTTTGTTTGGTAATAAGCAACATGTTTGAAAAGTTTGGTACCACTGGTAGGAGTTTAATCTACTGCTTCGCATTTTCCTTTAGGTATATATTTTGTGGAAATATAGTTCTAAGTAAAAAAATGCACAAATTATTTTTCGGTTTATTTGGGTATTTTTTTGTTAGTATATGACCTGTTGTTCCATTTGCAGAAAGTTTAACTTTTCATTGTTGTGTAAATCTTGGTGTTTCAGTGTATGCAGAAACCTGAAACGTGAAGGAGGAAACGGCGATAACGTGAGACTTGTTTCACGCACGATGCTGTTGCAATTAGGGAAATTTGAAACCTGAATGATGTTTCTTTAAATAACTTTAACCTATTGGCGCATGCAAAAAGCACCGTGCAATGATGAAAGTGTAAAAATTTAAACACTTACAAAGGTGTTTCTGTTCAACTGAACAATGTTATGTGTGTGAAACCTTTGGGGTTGCAAGTTCTATAGCAATATTTTCGACTTGTGAGTATAAGGTTAAAGACGTATAGTTCTCTTTTAGTTGACCAGAGTAAGAATGACGTTTACTGACGTCATTTCATAAACGTTTCGCAAAAAAAATGTTTTTTTCGTTGATATTTTTCGGCATTGGTTCACAAAAGCGACTGATCGTAAGGTCCACTTGTCCAGCCTATCCAAAATCCCACGCTTAATTGGCCGGGTGGACAACACTTGAATTCTTCACAACAAGCAATAAAGCTTGGTTACAAGTGACTGCTGCTAACCCCAGCAGAAATGGTTGTGTCACAAAATGACTGACACCTGTCACTCCGTCCACTACTTGTGCTTTGGTTTATTTTGCTTCCATAATCAATTAACCATGCTATTTACCTAAGACACAATCTATGAATTGTGCCTAATGGGATATGCTTAAGTACGATGACTTTTGTGTACTTTCGTTTGGTTGTTTTGCGGAAGGATTATACAGTAGTATCCTATATGAAATAAATGTTAGTTGTTAAACTTTGAGAGTAGTAAAACTAATGGTTGGAGGTCATTAATCAAGTTTTGTCAGACTTACGTTGTGAAACCCATATGACGTTACGCTGTATGGGTTTGAAATCGCAATGTTATAACTTTGATAATTGGTATTAATGGATTTCAAGTAGGTCAAAGAGGGTTACAAATCACATATAGCAGATGTTGGTAATTGAATGTTGATAAGTACCCTTTTTCACTGTTTTCTACCATGTACTGTTACTTTGAGTGGTCGCCCTTCGTTTGGCATCGCTGTCGCGGAGAAATCATGCCACATACGACATTTGGACCGCATAATTGCTCTTGATCCGATACTTCAAATTATTGTTTGTGTGTCAAAGTTGGATTAATCCTGTGGTGAAGTGATGTTTAAAGTGCCATATTGATTAGAAAGGCGGTCACTGTAAGGTCATGCAAGTTACTCAAATCAATTTGTTTGTACATGCTATCTACAAGCTATGAAAGCCAAGCTAAGCCACACACCCAACCAACGACGTTTATCTATAACAAAAATTTGCCAAAATCTTTTGCGACGTTAATTTATAGTTTAAGCTTTGGTCTTCCTTGTTTTCTTGTTTTCTTTCGGAGTCCAGCTCATAACGCGTTTTGGAGCTGATTCTGCTCAAGACATGTTCCGCAAGGGTAAATCTCCGTGCTAAGATGGTGCATACAGAGGCTTTTTTGTTTATTAAGATGTCCTCAAATTGCAACATTTTCGGTAACTTCAACATCAAAACCGTATGTGCTTTTATTTTTTTGCAAATTTCTATTTGAGCACATTTAAGTTTGTATGATTTAGGAATCACATACATCTTGTCACAACTCCTTAAATTTGAAGCGATGTCACGATCAGTTTTTCTTTTGTCCTTTTTTCATTTGTTAATTTTTGTTGAAGGCCGGTCCGCCAAAAAAATCAGTTTTAAAAACGGTCCGCAATAATAAAAGGTTGCCGACCTCTGGTTTCAGGTATAGGTCACATATATTGCTTAACCTTTGGGCAGCAAAGTGATACCGCTGTATGGTATGAAAGCACAACATTCCAAAGCGTTCGACAGTATTAAGTGGATGTGATAAGAAGCGACGAGCACAATGGAGTTGTTATGTTGATCGGGCAAAGTGGAGCTGTAATTTAACTACTTTATCGCTTTCTGGGAAGATTGTATGGCTTCATATGCAAATACCAGAAGTGTCACAGACAAAATAAAAGCCCTTGGCTTTTCTGTTTCTGCTTTTCTCGGAGCGATTGATGGGATTTGGATTGTCCAAAATTTTACATAAAGGACAGTGTTAAAATCTTTTAACGTTAGTTGGTCTAAAATACACAATTGTTTTCATTGGATGTGCAACCAACAAGAAATAGACTGTCATTCGCAATTTTGCATTACCAATACCGTGCGAAGTTAAAAAGTTTGTAACATTTCATCGAGTGAAAACAAAGCTTGTAAAACTATTCTGCACATTTTACTTTGGGAGTGGTATCTACGTATTGGTAACAAACTGAAATTTACGACTTGTTTTCATTGCGATTGCACCTTTAAATATGTCAAGGCAAAACATTTTTCAAGTTGATTCCGAAATAGCTAGTTCCGTTCAACTAGTGTACAATGAACATGTGCGTATCGTCCACTTATGTTTGGGTGTAACATTACGTTTTTATACATCTATTTTGATCGATACTTTTTTCCTACATTTTTTTAGTCTTACTTCACAAATGTTGTGAAGGTGAATTTAAACTTGATGGAAGTACAACTAACTTTCGCTGAAAATTTAAACCGATTACCTACGACGTGGTGCGCTTGTTTATTGTCTAAATCTCTTAAAGCTCCATGTCATTCTGTGGCCAGTTTCGGCTTTGCTGTATGTTTGGCTCTGTTGCACCTTGTGTTGTTGGTGGTTTTACTCCGGCATTGGGACCATGAATTTTAATGAGTTATTCGTGTTTCGTCTGTTTATATTTTTTCCGATACTTGCTTATCGTGGTTGTTGTGGCCCAGAAAGTGTTTTACGCTGCAAATCGGAGCCCTTGTGTGCCCGCTTTGATACAATAACTCCCAGAACTTATGCAATGAATATAAGGTTAAAAACGTTCGTATTTTTGTGACAGAAAGATTATTGGTGCTTACATCAGTTACTGTGTTTCAAAAGTAATCACTTTAATATTTGATTTTACTTATACCGTTTTCTAAGTTCTAAAATTGGCATAATTTAAGTCTTTGTGCCCCGTTTTTTACAGGTATTTTGAAGCTTTTCTGTTTTGCATTTTGTTTGCACATGAACTTTTCGCTTGCAATATTCGTGCGTTAAATTAATGGCATAATTTTAAAAGTAGGCTACAGTGTTTGATATTTTACAAGGTCATGCTCAAATTGCAAGCAGACCAAATTTTGATCATTTTGTAGCACTTAAAGCAGGACTAACGTGCAATCTTTGTGATGCGCAAAGAAAATTACCACATAGCGTTTAAAGGTTTCAAACTCACAGTTATTTTGTGGAATGCATTACACCTCTGCATACACTTACACGGATTGGCATCAGTGTTGCTGTAAGATAGCTATCACAGGATGGAACACCTATTTTCCATATTTGACGTAAATTGACTCCCTTTGGTTTGAACTGGAACTTTTGTTATCGTGTTTTAGGATGTTCTTTAGCGTCATATCTTTGCTTGCACCTCAGCGCGTGATCATGTAAACATTTTAGCAGATAAGTTTGCTTCTAGAGACAAGGGTGTATTGTGATAAAGGTGGTTTCAGATGGATTGATAGGGTAGTTGAAATTGGTCGCATGGTAGGTAGAGTGGTTATTGTATACGTACTTTACCCCAACCGATATGGGAACAAATAAGTGGTACAAGAGGTGAACTTCATTTCTGTATCTTTGTCGTCATCTGGCGGAAAAAATGTTACATACACAAAATAAACAGCCATAAAAATCTTTTTGAAAAATTTTGGCAATGAAATTGGATAAACTTTTGCATAAGTTCTCATTGTGATTTTATCTTGTTCTAAGAGTGTTTGAACTAAACAGTATTCGACCCTTTAACAGGCAGCATGGCCATCGACGATCACCGTTTATTTCGTTGCAAGGAAAATATTTTCCATTCTTTTTTTTTATGCTGTTGGCTATTATTCTCAGCAGTCTTGTACTAAACATACTAGCACCTTGTGACCGATTGTAACTACTTGTTTTGAAGTATGTGGCTTTTTGAAGTATGTGGCTTTTATGCGATATTAATTAAATCAATAAACTTACTATTAGTGTGAATCTACATCCATACATTGGTGGTCAGACAAGTTATTTTTTGGCCAACTCGGTTAGAACATAAATCATGAATTAAATCATGAATTTTTGTAAACGTTGCTGTCGTCCACACTAAATTTCAAGTTGAATTCTAGAGTGTATTTCTGGTCCTCACTAAAGCAAAAGTTTCTTTAAATAAATCTTATTGATCGTTGTGGATTACCTTATGCAGTAATAAAGGTTAATTATTTTCTGGTCTCAAAACTGTCTGTTTTTTTTCTGGCTCTAATGAATACTAAGCCACACACGTGCATGGCAGTGTAATAAAAACAAATTTAATTTAAAAATTAAAATGTAAAAAAAGCGAATCACCTTGTTCCACTGTAAAATCAAACTAAAAAGAAGGATCAAGTAACTAGTTGGTCATTAGATCTTAAATAAATGGTATAAATCTTCAATTAAAAATTTACGGTCTAATAGGCTATTGTCTCCATGAAGCTATGGGTGACTCGTCAACAATTTACTTCAGGGGTGGGGAACCTACTTAGTACTGCGGGCCGCATAAATTACACAAAATTTTCGGGCAAGCCAAATATTTTTATATTATCAAATTCCGTGTAAAAATACCCTAAGCACACAAGTGGTTTTATGTTTCATCGCTCCAGATTTGATTTTTTCAGGTTTTTCACTTATTTCGAGTTTGCCTATTTTTTCTGGAACACCCTAGCTCCATAATACCGATCTGCCTTTTTTCCCAAGAATGTATTTTAAATAGCAATATAAGGATCAACGCTAATAGCTCTAAAATCAATTGTAAACTAACACCACATGGCAAATTATTTGTCTGTTACGTCACAAATATAGCAGGTGGTTGAAAGTGTGGCAATTTTTATAAGTTTGGCGTCATAATGTAGAATGGGGAGATTTCCAGTAACGTCGAAGTCATTTCCCCAAAAAAATGTTTTTACATAAACATCTTATTGTTTTTTTTAATAAAATGTTGACGGGGGCCACATTAAAAAGGCAAGCGGGCCGCAGGTTCCCCACCCCTGATTTATTTCAAACAGAAAATACCGTTGGTCCACGATTCCACTTTTCAACATGAAACACTTTGCAATGTTTTGTAACACTATAATAAACAAACAACTGCTTACATACTAGCACTACTTGTTTTGTGTTCTTATAATAATTGTGATGATTGATATAATCTTAATGGTAAAAATAACGGCCCAAATAGACGTAAAAAGCGACATGCTTTATTGTTCAAACGTTTCGGCAAATGCTCATGCCATCATCAGTGATATGAAGGCCACATCAATTGCACCCATTTATATACACTTTAGTCGCATAAAAGAATGAAACTTATGAACAGATCCGTATATAGTGATATAATCTCTTGTGCCAGTCCCAAATTCCCAAATTGACATGAAATCAAATTCTTCCTGTGTCTGGTGATGTCGAAAGTTTGATAAATGAGATCAAGACAGCAAAGGCCATAGAAACACAGAATAAATGTTTGTTTTTACTGTGCAAACTCATGTCAATACTAGACACTAACTCCCTGTTTACTTACTGTGTGTAAACTTTTGCAGGTAGTATAAGTTCTTTATTGCGTCTTTGTCGATGGGAGTTACAGTAGAACTGAAAAAGCATGCAGTCTAAAGCGAAAATCACAAAAACACAAATCAGCTGAACACTAACTGTTATATCATGTACCAAAGGGTTTTTAGGCCATACCCCCTTGGTCCGTTGTATTGCAAACAATTACAGAGGCACAGATCACACACACTCATATATATATTTAATGTGTAAAATCGTATCTATACAACTGTTGTATATTGAGGTAGGTGTCAATATAACAACACTGCTGCCTGTGTATGTGGGTGATAATACTGTAGAGATTGCGTTTGCCCTATACCAACGGTTTACAATAAATGTTTGTATCAAATTGGCGAAAACGTTGTTTCTCAAACAAGTTGGAAGCACGTGTTTAAGGCAATTATGTAAACACAACTCTTTTTAAAAAAACAAACAATTAAACATAGCGGTTTTTTTTTCTAATTGTTGCTAATTTTTATTCTGATTTGTTTGAAGAACTGATTAAATATATAGGTCCGTTTAAATTTTCTCTGTAATAATGTATTTTGGTAAAATGTTGCATGTGTGTTGTTTATAGCTCATTTTGGAAGCCCTGGAACTTTACGGCGGAACTAAACATGGAATTGTGAAGTGAAAGCCTGTTACACTACAGAACTGAATAAAGTGGCAAGTCAATTTGGAATTGGAACAAACAACATAATACGAACTATAGGTAAGTGAACTTTTTTGTTATGTCGCAGGCATGTGGTGCTGGGGCTGTGTACCTGTTACTAAACCTAATGCACGATCATTCCGAAACACTATAAAACTGTCAGACTAAGACAAAACTGATACGATCAAGGAAGGTAAAATGCAAGGTACAGTAGCAAACATGGCAATGCGCAAAGGTTGAACTTAACATTGACTTCGGGTGACAATATCGAGTTAGAGGTGGGTTAGACGTTGCAAATGGTTGTGTGACATTAAAGTCCCATTGCTTGCCGACTTCTCATAGAGGGCGCGGCTGTTGGCCTCGCCTATGCCATGACCTGAATACCCGGTCAGTGAGTAATCAATGGGTATTGCTTTGTCGCTTGACATACCCGAGCACGATGACAGGTACTCGAGATCAGGTGCAGAACTGTAATAGGCAAACTGCAGGAGTTGTGGCGGTAGGTTGCGTTGGTTTCTATGCGAAAACGGATGAACTGTGTGTATGGCCATGTCTTGCGACCTTCCGCTGTGCATGTAATCGGTAAAGGTGGGAATATGGCGGTGTTGGTAACCTACGGAGCTTGGAACGCCTCCTTGCGACTGGTTAGAAACACGAATAGTTCTTCCATCTTCCGGTAACGAGCGCGTTCGATCAACTTTTTCGCGTTGACCGTAACTTTGATCTGTTTGTCCTGACATACTAGTACCCTCTGATACATGGAAGCCATTGTGCTTCGGGTATTCATTAAATCCATTCCCGATCTCACCGCTTGCCTGACGCCTATGCTGATAGAACCCATTGTTTTGATTATGAATTTGGCTACGGTCACAAGGGGCTACAGGAGCTCCGGTGGAGGTATTGCCAATATTGTTAATCTGTCTGTCTTTTGCCACCATTGAAGATGCGTTGTTCCCTTCGCCTCCATACATTGACTTCATGCCTGGTGGTGTAGAGGCGTTACTCGCGCTGGATGACGGCGAACGGGTAAGTGATGCCGCTCCCGCATGGTGGTGCAACTGAGTAGGGTTGTGACGTCCAGGCATTGGTGCCGATGAAACAAAGGACTGCAACCGTTGAGTGGGGGACAAAACTAAATCAAAGTGTTATACTTTAACAAGTGTATTTTAAGTTCACGGCCAAGATCTTAGATGAGTTTATTGGTTCATAACTTCCTATTGCGACCTAGCACTGAAATATGTTCACAAAAATTACTTCATGACAGACAAATCACTACCCCCACACTGCACCATTAAACATCTTTTTTTAGGTTGGGATGTGTTGATTGTCGCATGTTTGTTTGAAGATACATCAACAATTAAATATCGAAAGAAAAATGTGAAAAACTTGACCTTTTAAAAGTTAAAAACAACTTTTTTAATGAACCTTGCGTTGCTTTGATGTTTAACACAAATCAGGTATTACATGCTAGTTTTTGACTAACTGTTGTTTTGAACATCGCATTGCTCCTGTTGTTCGCTCGGGTAAAGTGAGTTGTTCATCACCACTTCGCTTCCCTTGCTCATGTTTCCGGTGTAAGTTGATGCCGAATTTTTACCACATACATCGTCTAGATGTCAGAAATGTCAGTTTTACACTCAAACTAAACTTTTGTAGTCGGAATGACACGCGAAACAATCATATGACAACAGTTTTAGCAGGTTATTATTTTGCTTAGCCCTTTATCAAATATATTTCTTTTTTGTTTTTGGTTCTTGTATTTAATATAGTGTCAACTTGATACTAGAATTTTGAAGTTACCTTTCAAGAAAATAAACAAAATTATGAGATATACCAAAAAATGGATTTTGTTTTTCATATAAATACTCACACATTGTTGGGATTTAACTCTACAAGGTTAGGCAGAAATTTACTTTTAAACTTAAGAAAATGAAATCATATGGTTTGGGCATCGCATTTTCTTTTTTACTGAAGCGGAAGCGTTCTTCACTGAAGCATTCATAGTGCTATGTATTATGTTACCTTGGAAATGCATGGGAGGGTGGTGGTGGTGCCTCATGTAGCTTCCTGGATAGTGGTGTTGGTGGCCTTGCGATCCTATCAGCATTCCGTGGTTATTGGTAACGTCACTAGTTCGATGTGCTGCTATCATTTTTTGCTTTTGCTCTTTCTTGAATTTCATTCGGCGGTTTTGAAACCAAATCTTGATTTGCCTGTGTGGAAACATACATATAGCTTATGAAATCCATTTCATTCTCTCAGTGTTGTGTCCTTAGCATTGCTCAATTTAAGGAAAAAGTGATTTGTGGTTTTTCTGCTCCAGGTGCACTTGAGGTGTTTGTTATCAACAAAAGTGTTGTGTAAACATTCAGAGCCTTCAAAGGGAGCCTAATATGGTAAGGGTAGTTGATGTGGAAGTTGTTTACAGAAAATTATTTTGTTTGCTGGTGCAACATTTTGTTTTTATTATACTCAACAACATTATCCAGACAAAACAAAATCCGAACGAAGCTAATTTGGTAATGTGGAAATTTTTTACAGAAAAATGTGTTGCTTGCTGATGCAACATCTTGTTTTTAAACACCCAACAACAATGCCCAAACGAAACTAATTTGGTAAAAAGATGCGCCAAGACATTTGTAACATATATTGAACTACAGTTTCCAAGACTACTTTTTGTAGTAGTACTCAAACTTTTTCACAAAACAAGATCAAAATTAAAGGCACAACAACATTTTACGCCTGATTTATCGTTGATTATTTTAACTTTACCTTTGGTTTTGTGTGGAATTGATAATCGCAGAGCAATAACATCACATTCAGGCTAATAGATTTGACTATTCTATGACTGACAGCCAGTATTGAAAAACGTCTGTCGCTTTAAAATAACATTACAAACCCATAGCGATGTAACATGGCGAGTTATATAAACATTACCCTCCTGGGTTCATTCTTCAACCACCTAATCCTGACTAAATACCAGTAGGCTCACGTATTTTTTTAATTCAATGAACCTGAATTGAACTGGATTGTTTACTTAAAAAATATTTAAATATTTAACTAAACTTCAATACGGCATTTAGAAAATTTTCAATCAAATTATGGTGCATTAAAAACAATTTATGGATAATTCTATGAACGTTAAATAAAACCTGACAACCCTTAATAAAAAAGTTCATAACATTTTATGTCAAATTTTAATAGAGAAAGAAACCTGTTGGTTTAGTTTCTATCTGACACTGCGCTTTGGATTAAAGATAACCAACCTTTCAGTTAGGCCTAAAACTTGGGCCAGCTCGATTCTCCTTGGTCGGCAAAGGTAGTGACTGTAGTGGAACTCCTTCTCAAGTTCAACTAGTTGAGAGTTTGTGTACGCCGTTCTCTCCCGTTTGTTGCCAGACAGGTTCTTGTCATCGTCTGCTACAAAATCAACGCAAGTAATGAAACCTTTGGTACGAAATTAAAAGAAGTCCAATGAAAAAAAATAGCTTTGGTGTTTTTTCCACAGTGATACAAGTTTCTGGTTAATCTTTGGGCAAATTCTGTGGAAAATGCCTAATTTAATTTAAGGGCAGGCACCGAAATATTTAAAATGAACTTTATTACCGCAAAAAATGCGCTTTATTGTTGTTTAGTGGTATCAGCCAGTTTATGTGCTTTGTGACAACCAGTAATTACTGCACATGAAGGAAAAATCCGGTCACAAAAATTTTCTGGGACAAGTATTAGAGGAAATATTTATTTCCTATTCCTCCCAAAAAGCACAGCCGCCTTTTTACAGCGATGTGATTACAATAGATTTTCTGTCTGTATGTTTACAATCCTGTGAGCTGCTTGAACACGCGAGAGCTGTATCATCGATTGTACCGTCTACAACCGTAACTGAAACAGTATCTTGTGCTTTTGCTTAGTTGATTATTGTAAGACGATAGCTAATAAACCAATGGATCTTTTAACGACCATTTTAGCAGTTTTACTTGAAATTTTTTTAGAAATCTGTCCCGTTTAACAGTACAGTATTCATATTATGCAACATATCAGGCATTGAATAGAAACATTTTTCTCACAAATAAGACTGTTTTTAAAACTGAATATGTGGTATAAAAAAATAAATAAATTGACTGGTGCTGTTAAGTTATTTATTCGTTTTAAAATTTCGTTATGGTAGCAGTCACAAAAAAAACTTGTGCACAAATATCAGTCAAATGGTAAATGTTTGTCAACTCCAGTTTTTCAATTTGCAGAACTTGACTGAGAGTTTCTAATAGTAATTGAATCATTCCTTTAAAAGTGGCAAAGTGAACAATCGCGCTTTGCCGTGCGATATTATACGGTTAATAAACGTTGCAGCGATACCCAGGTGCGATGTACCACTTCAAACGCAGAGCTGTAAACAAATATAAGGCGAAGTTTGCGACCAACACAAACAACGGCGGAAAGCGTGGAATCAACGGCGTGTTCAAGCGCCAGCCTCATCTACACAGTGCCAGCATTTACGCCCCTGGCAAATTTTTGTGCGGGCACGTCACATTGACAGCCAGATGGCATAGGTAGGATTTAGCCACAGACTTAACTTGTCAAACTTGTAACATTTATTGACAACTTTGCCTGATTTTGTCACATTCCATTTGGTGTTGTTTTTCTGTCTGTGTCATTGGGTTTATTTTTCTGTCAACATTTTTAAACATACTATTGCAATTGACCCAGCTTTGGTAAGCCATGTTTGTCTTTGACCAATCTATGACAGGCTATTTTTAATCATACTTTGACCACGTTGAATTATGTTTGAAATTCCTCATACCCTTTTCTTCACCACCCGGTTTTCTTAACCCCTTACCTTTCTTGAAAAAAAAAACAGCAATTTACAGTACTTCAATTGTGACAGGTGTTGCTAATAATTGACGATCGACCACCCTTAAGTAGCACGAAAAATCCCAAAATAGAATCTGAATTATCGCATACTTTGTGGCAATAGTTCCAAACCTATATCAGTGAGATTAAGCTTAAATCGTGTTTTCAATCTAAACATCTTAAAATTGCACTAGCCAGATACATTATAACGTTCGCCTCGCCCATGGAATCGTTTGTTGTCACAGAAAATTTGACACCACACCACGGATTCTCTAGTGTTCTTTTCAGCAGGCTCTTTCTAATTGGAAGTACTGGTTGCTGTTAATCCATCTAGCCTCAATGTTGCGAATTTCCTAGAAGCGTAGTTTTGTTTATTGAATGGTTCTATGTGGTCCTACGCACAGAAACACTCATTTGTTTGTTGTTATGCCTAGGTGGCATTTTCAAAACTAAAGGTATGCTCTTTTGGATAAATACAACCATTTGCCACATTGACGACCATTTCCTGCAATTAGATTGTGACTAAAACCCAACGTAGGTAAATCTTTTTGGTGTTTAACTACCCATTGTGAAATTTTCACTCGCTTTGTTTTAATATTTTGCATTACATACCTAAATTTAAAACAGTTACATTGGTTAGATTTTTCAAACATTTATTTAAGTTGGAAACTTGTTTCAAAGTAAACATTTCGCAAAACTAGACACCTATAAATAAAATTAAAAGCTGATCATGTTCCGGTATTCAAACAGCAAACATTAACCATTAAAAATGTAGGACACCTGTTTAACATGAACATAAGTTTAACATGTTTAATTGTTCCTTCAGGTTTATCATAAGCTTTTATTTGCATGCTTTTATGAATATTTTTTTACTATCATACGAAACTCTTGTTTAACAATCGTTTATGGGACATAGACCTTCAGCGAGGTTTGGCATCAAGAATCAAAAAAATCAATCAGCAAAATTAGAACAAATGCCATACTAAATCTCTTTCAGAAAACCGCTTCAAAACTAAGTTACAAAATTTGTTTGTTAAACATTTTAGCTGTAGGTTTCATAACCACAAAGCATCATAACGTACACATTTTTTGATAGCGCAAAAATATAGACCTTGCACTGAAAAATACTTAATTATTATTTTTTTACTTCATACAAACATAAAACAACAAAACTATCATATTTGTTTACATCCTACCTGTTGGTGTAACGGCCGTTATTCCTTTCTTTTTCTGATTTTGTCGCGATTCCTTCATCCAAGGAAAGATTGTTGATTTCAGTCCTGGGTCTTTGCCGCCATTTTCTTTTATTCCGCTGCGGCGTTTCTGTAACTTTTCGTTGTCCGAATCTTTCTCGCACTGCAGCTGACGAGAAGAAACAACCATTGAGTCCATTTGTCCGTGACTTTGCTGATTGTTTTTCTTCGCTTGACCACTGTCGGACAAACCGTTGAAAGTGTCCACAGTCATTGGTTCGTGCGCGCTTTCACCGACGGGAATTTGCTCATCGGTTTGCGGCGAACTTGTCATTTCGTTGCCGGGCGAGCTGTCAGTACCTGGCGTAGCTGTAAGTGGCCTGTCTTGAGGCGACATGAACCTTGAACCTGCAAGTGGCAAAAGCACACTGCTATTAACTCCACGACCTGATTGTTGTTGCTCACACCTGGACTCCGTAGTGAAGTGTGGCGCGTTTTAAGTCAATCAAGCAATCACATGTGCCAGTTTTAGCTGCTATGGCTGAGCCTTTTCTGAAAAGGCTTGTGGTATTTGAGCGGATTTTGATTTTTTTCAGACACGAGAAGACACATTTAGCCCGGGGCTCTGTAAACTAAATTTACTTTGTATCATTTGATGAACACCAATCATCAGAACCAAACCAGTAACCCTGTTTTATAGGCGTCCATTTTTACAAAACGTTTTTTCATAGACGACATTAGCTCGACTTACAAAATGCTTGCTTACCTTGTGAGTAGACGCAGTCATCATTGAGCAGTATATCCAAACTGTTGTTGCACGATTCATCGTTATAATCTCCGTGAGCAACTTCATTTCTCCTCAGCTCGTCATCTGTACCCATCCTGCCCTGCTGATCATTGTACGAATCACCGCTTGTGGCTCTATTATTTTCAAGATACAAAAGTTTGCTGGCGAAACCTCGGTCGTTGGTGATCCTTTCGTCGCGCGCAGGGCATTCAGCAGTTTGTTTTGTCGCATGACAGACCTTATCTAAGGCTGACTTCTGTTGAAGGCAAGGGTTGACGTTGATTGCCTGGGCCGTGCTTACTGATCCGTGTCCGGTACCGTCACTCTCACTGGAATCGCCTGGCTTCGGCAGTCTCGCAAACACCGCCGTCAGTGCCCCTGTGCTGTCTGGGCAACAAGATTGATCGAGTATTTCGGAATGCCGTCCTTCGCTACTGGGTCGCGTTTGCGAGAAAACACCATTGCGCGAGTCAGCTGGATTTGAATGCATGATGGTTTTCGCTTAAACCAAGCACAGGTTGTCTGAAACCTTCAAAATACTGTAAACTTCTGTTTCAGTCTGTGTGAACTGAACTGCAACGCTTTTAGCAGTTCAATTGCTGTGGCGCGGTATCTGCGAATCCTGTACGACGCGCAACGCAGACTGAATCCAGTCACAAGCTGATTTTTGTTTGCTCGATATTCGATGTTTTCATGCCACCCAGCATTTACATTAATTTGAACTTTCTGCCGGCGTCGGTTGCTGCAATTCCCGGTGGTACTGAACGCAGCCTTGATTTGTTCACGTGGATGGTTGACTGGAACAGCCGCATTGACGTATCTTCCTTCTCGTACGCTACACAACAAAGTAGTGATGTTTGAAATCGGTGACAACCGGCCACTTCAGTGCGTTTCAAGGCCGAAGAGTAGGGTTAAGGGGCAGTTTTGCCAACCTCATTTTCGAAGGTAGCTGTTAAGTTAATGGAGTTTGTCTGTCGCTTATTTGAACCGCGGTTGACTGGATTCAAAATTGAATAAATAAAGTGCGTTCCCAGTTAAGTTTGTTTTTCTCGGGTCATTGTTTTTCTCGGCTTTTCCCAAACCATATTTAACAATTTTTATTAGGTAAACGCAGTACATTTTTCATTTTTTTAGGCAAATCTTTTTTTGTGTGTGAGTTTGTTTATACCAGTGTCATGCCGCTCTGCATTTCGGACTATCAAACTTTCAAGATGCAAAAGTTTGTGCTTCAAACTGAAATGACCAAAAAATATTTTAACATTTTGCATACAGTGGCAAAAACTTTGGTAAATGAATGACAAGCAAAATGAGAATTTTAACGCGGTCAGAATCTTCTTTAGAATTGATCATATCAGTGCACTTACATCAGCAGCGACCGCAACGTATCTCCGGATGCTATCATTTTTCAATGACAAAACTGTTGCAGCTTAACGAGCAAAGTGATTTGCCAGACCACACAAATAATACCTACGTCATACGAAATACCTTTTAACCTTCGCTTTTTGTATGATTGATGTATTGTGAGTTTCTACACCAATCTAATTTGCCTGATAAAATTTGTATTGTTACTGTGGGATTATTATACAAAGCAATGCTTTTTCTTCAATATTTTCTTGGCTAATCCAAGCAATTAAGGGAATGATAGGGTTTATTTGACATGAGTTTATATTTTGGTCGATTTTTCTGTTTTTATGTTGTTGTCGTGATTGCAACAGCATATATGTTAGAAAAGAAAATTTAAAATTTTCCCATGACAACCTGTATTTCTGCACGAAAATAAGTTCCTGCCCGGTGGCATTTACCAGGGCATCGTGTTACCACTGGTGGCCATCATACGCTGTAATCACGCACCCAAGCACAATTTTCTTGTCGCCAGAGAACTCAAATTCGGGGTTCTGTCACCGTATTGCGTGCATATAAGTACAGCAGACTTGGGGTTTTGTCTATACGTAAACAGGATCGTTGCTACCACCGGGGTAAGCACACGCGTGGTCAAGCAACGTAAATGTTTGTCAAACTGGACACGTTAATAGCCTGCAAATGGACCAATCGTCCTTTGGGCGACTCTACCGGATCTTTTCGAGACCACTAAATGCTTTAACGCTGTTTGGGGCCAAACACTTTAAGTTTGTGAAACATTTTTTTGCATTAACGGCACTTTGATTTGAGTGTGCGTGCGGTAGGTGGTTCGTTAGGCATGGTACTGTACTTAACACGATGGACAATAAAAGATATTGAAAAACCGTCGGTCACAGAGAACATTTTTTTGATAAAATACAAAACTTTTCTCATGATTGAAATTTAAATTGCTAATGTCAGATTTTATTTTGCTTTGTTACAAATACTGATCCACTTTAAAGCTTTTAGGAAGATTCTGGTCACACTTTATTAGTTAATTAAATGTATAGCCGTGGAAAATATTTAATGACACCCTAAACTGTGCCCTTTCAGAATTATTTGTTGGTCGGATTACCATATTATTATTTTTTCTATTTTTGCAATCTGGAGCAGGTTATTACATAAAGTTTGAATATATTTTCGGATTGTGGCACAGTCATCCAATTGCAACAACGTATCAGACTAACGATGATTTTAGCCTTCATAGCATTGTTGCTGCCTGTCTGTTCTAAGGCGATCATGCCGGATTAGTGTGTTTGCCTGTTGTCGAATTCGCCCAGGTGTTCTCCGTCTATGTGACAAATACCGAGCTCTTAATCAGCTTGCCCCACAGCAAGCAACACTGTCGGTTACAACAGAGTAGACGCTGTTGGCGGTCCCGCCGTTTATTATGTATTTTAAATAGGCCTGTTTTAAAGGAGCAAGTTACGCAACAATCCCGAGAAAACGAAACCGACTTTACCTTACGCTGCATGTTGTCATCTTTGACTTGTAGTTTATTCTGCAAGATAATCCCATGGTGCATACAAAGCACTGGAAAAAAGTTCAGCCTTGCTGTGTATTTATTTATTTTATTTTATACACACTTAGTGGAAAATTAAAAGTTAATACTAAGCACTTGTATCGTTCTACAAAAGACAGCGAGGTTAAAGTCAAAAACAAAATGGCGCTCTTTACTTTTTGAAGTCAAAAGTCTGCTGACCAAGCTGAAGACCACAAAACGTCTGTGACTTTGACCAAAAAATATGTGGAGACTGACGATGTTGTTTCTGTCACTAAATCTGCAATAATTTATTTCTGCACCTGTTTACCTCAAAAATAAAACTCTTTGCTGAGAATAATTCTCGAATCGGCCAGCAAATTAATTTAATTTCCACACCCTTGGTTCAGTGATAACTGCAAAAAAGTTGACTTTGAATCACTTTGAAAACGTGTCTTTTTGAGCAAGCCCCACCCAGCTAATACCTCACAAGCATCTAACCAACTTGACCTGAGTTGCTGCATCGCCTAGTGGCGCACTTTTTGGGGGTTCGAATTTGGGGCCTTTTGTTGTTGTAAGGGTCGCCCGCCATTGTGCACTATCATGTTCAAGTTGGTTGGAGTGATGTCCCGTGTCCGAGCTACGGTTGGACGCCTCATTAGTCTTGCCAGTCGTGCGGAAGCGGACGGCTTCGTTGGCAGTCCCGATTGACTTTGGGTGTAGTTTAAACATTAACCCATTACAGTGTGTCACTCCGAAACAGAAGTCCACCAGCAACCAAATATAGCAACTGGGCAATCCTGTAGTGAACGTAAGTTTAAGGGGGTATGTAAACCGCCCAATATGTCCCTTTGATGTTGTGGTGCACAAGAAAAAAAAAAACACGTTTACTTTCGACCTATGTTCGATTCGGGCTTCTCAAACAATTTTTTGCGAGGTGACTTGGAGTTCATTTGCGAAGCATCGAACACGCAGTAATTCCCAAGAACATCTGATGAAATTTGACAATGAAACTCGACTTCGCCTTTTGCGTTACGCGCAACAGGCCACATCCAATAATCGATCAAACCTTCATATGCCTATTTGTTCTTCGGAGCTTTGTTTGCGTAAATCGCGGTGCAGTATCGATTTTTAATCACGAATTACGACTCAAAAGCGAGGGTGGTTAATGGGCCAATCCGCGAATCTTTCGTCACTGAGCTTGGTCTCATATCCTTTGTCGTTGCCGTGACGAAAGGAAACAGTTAAAAGTGATTAATCACAATTTAAGTCGGCAAGACGAAATTAGATGATGTTTTTGGTGCGTTTTTTTTCTCGCTATCTTCCAGCGACTTCCATATGGCACTCCGGGCTAAACGAATTTGCCGACTGCTGTTCAGCCCACTACTCCCCTGTCACGGTAATTTTTGTATTAAATCTAATTTCACTGGGTGTAAATGATTTTAACTAGTTTTACGAGTGAATTTGCTTTCATTGTTCTTACAAAGCGTGTGTGGTGTTTGCGTTGCGGAACCTCGGGCGACCGAAAGTTCAAAAAAAAATCGCATTATTTTTAACAATTGACAAATTATAAGATGAACGCACATTCATACTGGGATCAGCCCTGAAGCGGCTGAATTTGGTTTCACGCCTTTAATAGGCCTGGAGTACTATGATTACCGAAGTATAGTCATTTTCCATGGCACTTTTATTTCTGCAAATTTTACTTAAAACGTCCAAATTTTAAGAATATTAAATTGTATTTGAACGTTGAAGGATTTACCATCAAAAACATGTTTCGTTTAAATATTTTTTCCAGACTGAACATATTTCAGTTTTCGATCTATTCTCAAAGTCCCGCAAAGTGCGTTGGTAAACCGATCTGCCACTGGTGCTCACTACGAGCTCGTTCATCACAGTCAAAATGCCCTTTGATGTCACTGAAACCCCTTGCTCTTCCCACTCCCTGGTTCCTCCTACAATTCAGCCAACGCAGCTATTTGCTTAAAATTGCGCAAATGAACGAATCTAACCATTTTTTATTCCCAAGCCGAAGTTGTGAAAAACAGTTTTATGACATGTCGGCAAATTTATTCAACAACGTTCTGTGATTTTCGTTTTCTTAAATGTTTACAGAAATATTTATGCTTGCGGCTTCAACAGTGAGTGACAGGGCATTGTGAGTAAATTACTTTCTTGGCGCTGATAGGAAAAGCGTAAAATTAATGTAATCCCATTATGTAAAACAATCTATACCGCAAGATATTTATCACAGCGCTGCTCTGTTCTCTGCCACCTTTTTCTATGCCGAAAGTTTATTCTTTTGAAAGTACACAACGAATTGCGAGTAGCACACTCCTTTTTGGCGTCTATGTGATATAAACTTTCAAGTTGCGATTCGAAAGCATTAAAACATTTTGTTACTATATTTTTATGTGTAGCTTTTATATCCAATTGAAACGCAAAGTTTGAGGCATTGATGAATGGCGACATCGCGTGGTAGGCTTTAATGATTTGCCGAGTTTAGTTTTGAAAAATGTTTATTTAAAACACATCAGAATGTTCCTTACGCCACTTCGAAAAACAAGTTTGCATCCAAGACCAAGTACTTTTATCGAATGAATCTGCACCAAAAACATTCAGTTATTTTATCGCGGTGGTCACCGGAACTTTGCTAAAAGTTCAAGATATAAAAGACGTAGATAACCCACATCCGACAATGTGGTCTGCGCCAAAACTTAGATCCAAAGTGCTTACAGTCTGGCCTTGAAATCTTTTCTGGTGTTAAAAGACGCGGACCATGTGTTTGACTGCTGTTAATCGACGCGCCAGAGCGTTTCCGCATCGCGAATGTGATTATTTGCCCTTGAAAGTGTTATTAATGACGCTTGCCTGTCAGACTATTACGCCTCCTTATCAGTGTGTCTTCGGTCGCGTTTTAAGTTTAACGCGAGACCATGAAGAGAAATTTACACACAAAATTTGTGTTAATGCGAGACAGAACTGCACTCCGGTGTTTTTGTTGCATTTTTTGTTCTTGTAGCGTTTATATACAGACAGACACTGGTTAATCTGTGTCTAAATTTAGGGACACTAATGTTATAGCCCTATACGTGGAGGGTTATACGTTTCTATACGAGTGCGCATTTTAATCTTTTGCACATGTTCTGTACGAAGCGGAAACATTAAAACGTCGGCTAAGTAACCGCAATGTTTTTGAAAATTTTACATTTGCCTCCGTTAACGTTTCAACGCCAGAAAGGTTCTTTGTTGCTTTCCCTTGTACAGGTTGCATTTGCGCAGTTCGACTTAGGTTCGGGCAAATTATCATGCCAGGGTAATGCCGCCTTTGCCTGTGTGGTCCCATCGAAGTCTGGCAATTTAGCTGATTATTTCAGTGTAATTGCGTTTGCTGTAAACAAGGCTATGAACTCGGCAAAAGGGCACTTAACGTTGCTCATACGTTCGCGCGGACGTTGACTTCGTGCCTCAATTGCTCGCAGGCTTGGAGCAATTTTTGCGCAACAACAACCCGTAAGCGTGAATGATGAATCGACAGTGGCCTGTTGTCATTACCCGAACGGGGAGCCAAGACTTGGTAGATTTTTTCTCGATCAGAAAGCGGCGCGACGGGGAACTTAAACAAGCTTGCGAGCTAAACTTTGCTTGACCCCTTTCCGATGCCGGCTGTGTCTCGCTTTTCAGCCAACACCGATCGCTGACCTGTCGTCCCAAGTGGCGATCCATCACCTCCAAGTGGACAAGCGCTGCCCACTCACCGGCTCGACCTCGCGCCGCGCTCTATTCTCTCGGTCCCGCGCAAACATTCAACATTTCCAAGAACCCGCCCATGCGTAATTCGCGTCCAGCAAATTATCACCGTGGGGTGTTTGAAGGCCAAATAGGTCTGGTATTGATCTTGGACCCGCTGCGCATCCCTGTCCACTTGTACCGAGCCATCTTTGACCCTTGTTTTTCATTGGCAAAGTAAGAACATGTGACCTTAGCGGTGTCAGGTGATTTCCAAGCAATTGTTAAACGCAGGTGGCCAACATAATTCAGCAGCTTGCACAAACAGCAAAGTTTTTGTCGAACCTAACAAGCGAGGCGATAAAAATTTTCCACGGTCAGTAATTTAGTGCTGACATTCTTTCTAGGTGGCATGATTTTTAGATTAGACGTAACCGATGTCAGGGTTAGTTCACTTGAATCTGATTTGTTCGTTAAGAAGAGCGCGTTTTTTACATGTAAGTGTTTATGTTTGTTGCGAGTTTCAGTTGTTAAATGAGCGTATGAATGCTTTGATTTTTTGGGTGTTTTGAGGCACAAATTTGTACAATACTTGTCATCAAAGACCAACAATGGTTCTTTAAACGGGCTCGAAGGAGTGTTGACCAAAGTTTAACAACTTGCAATTTATGCAACGATTATACATTACGTGTTCAATGAAGCTCAGTACAGAAGCCCATTTTAGGCGCGTTCAAGTCTGTATGTAAAATGCAGATTAACAAATGTCTTAACAGCTGTCCGTATTCCTAACACGTTAAGCGGCATTTGGCAAGCGCTAGCGGCAGGTGCGGAAGTGTTTACGCGCCGCGTGTTAAACCTTCATCTGGTGTTTACAAAACGAACTGAAAGCAACAGTAACGCACAGAGCGATCCGATTATCAGATCATCAAAATTCCTCCGTCTTCCGTTAATCTTTTGGAGTAGCGCGTGCGTCTTTGAACAACTAGAAACTCACTTATGTATAAGGCTGTAGTTGCGTGGAGTTTTTTTTCTCAATCGTCCATTGACTTTTGAACATTTCTATCATGAAAACGAGTTAAATACATCTTTGTTATATTTTACTGACGAATAATTAAAAAATGCAATAGTGCCTTGTGAGCGAATTTTTATGACAAACTAATGCAAGGACATTGCGGAAATACAAACTACAAATACAGAGACATTTTTTTCGCGCTTTTTCAATGCCTCACTAAAACCAACCAGTTACAATCTAATCGAGACATTAGGCGACTAGAAACCGGTGCGTTTTAGACAGTATGTAAATTGCTGCGTTTTGGGCCAACGCGGTAGTAAAAGAGATTGAAATCGGTAAGCTTGTGGTTCGTTTTATATTCTCGAAACAGGTTTACATAAATTTTTAATACTTCAGCAGGTTTGGGCTTTTGTACTGTTTAGCGCCGTAGAAAACACGTGTTTCAAAGCATTTCCGAGCCGATGCCACCAGCTGTGAAAGCGCATTAACACGCCTTTCCCTTATTTTGGTCAATAAACTTCGCCAGTTCGCTACTCTTAATCCCACTAACGTCTCTGCTTTTCGTGTTTAGGTGTAATTTCTGTTTGAATAACATCGTCATTTTTTTTACTTGCGCAACACCAAAATCCGTGATATGCCTGCGCTAAAAGAACAACTTTGCCTTTAACTAACTGCTTTTGGGTGGTGACTGTTGTAAGTAACAACACTGTGGCTTGAAAAAGGGTTTAGAAGTAAAGGTGCTTAATTTGCAATCTACTGTTGCCCTTAAAAATGTGCAGCTATCTGTGTTCTCCTTATACTTTCTCCCAATTCGACAGCTTAAAAACCACAGCTTTCATGAAACTCTATCATCTGAACAACACGCTACAGATCACAATTGGTTCTCGCTTTCTGCCCCACATTGTCCTACCCCCACCACTTGATATCACTCACTGTGTCCACAAAGCATTGGGACGCAAAGCCCTGCCTGCCACAACACAAGACAAGGTTCTGAAGGCAGAGAGTTTGCGAAATTCAAATTCAAAATTTCTCGCAATTACCGCTCGTTTATCATCAAGTAACAGAATATACGCTTTCCTCTGTACGTAGTTGCCTGACACTCGGCGCTAAATTGTGAAAGATGAAGCCACGACAAGCGTAGGCACGCTAACTGTGTTAAGCCTGTGATTATGCTAAATGATGATAAATTTCCTGCCAAGAGTTGTCGAATTCGTGTTGAACGCTTGCGACTAGGCCTGCGTATAATCAA
The DNA here is from genome assembly GCF_965637545.1 of Phallusia mammillata. Taxonomy (NCBI): domain Eukaryota; kingdom Metazoa; phylum Chordata; class Ascidiacea; order Phlebobranchia; family Ascidiidae; genus Phallusia; species Phallusia mammillata. Next base: position 22,363,221 of record NC_137254.1, read on the forward strand.
ACTGCGTTCTTTCAAAGTGGTTTTGAGTTTGTTTGCGTGATGAGTAATGGCCCTGTATTCGTATATGCTGTAGTTAAAACTGCCGGACCAGACAGCCCTGTGTTATCTTGTTTCAACGTAGTTGGCTTTTGTATCATGTCGTTGAACTTCAGACCCAAGTGCACCTGATGTAGAATTGTATGGTTTTCATTTCGATTCGAACATGAACCAGTTATTGTGAACTAGTGGCGCGTGGTACTGGGCTAATCCTTGGTAAACAAATCTGGTATCCGGTATGCAAGCTGGTGCTTGGCCGTCCCCGGGTACGTGACAATGACGGATTGTTTGACATGGGGTCTTTGATAGCACTAAGGACTCCAGTCTGATCTTCAGACGCCCTTACCAGTAGTTTGGCGAAGAACCCGAACATGCACAGATTAAGGGGTCAGTATTCAGTGGCTGCGGTTCCGTATGCTTTAGTCTAAAACTCTCCAGCGAATTGGTTGTCGAGAAACGGGGTATTGAGTAACTTGTAGTTTTAGACCATTTTAATTGACTGAGGGGAATAACTGTAAAAAGGAGGTTTGGTTTCAGTGAAGCGGCAAGTTCGGTGAACAACAACTTTGTAATCTAGTCCCGGTTTCAATGATAGACGATGTTTACTCTTGCATTGTTGGTTGTACGGATACTGACAGCTGTTGTTGTGCAACATTTTTTTTGTTAGATGGACATTTGCAGGTTTCAAGGCAAATTTAAAAAATAAAGTAAAACTGCTAGCCAATCTTGTTTAAAAAGGATGAAACATTGTTTTAGCCATTAAAGGTGTAACGTAATAAAGTACTGTTGTTTGCCATGAATATTTCTAATGTGCTTGATACCTGGTTTAGTTACACTTAAGTTCAGTCCGATCAAAATGCATTTTTCTGTGGTAAATCTTGATAAAAATGTTTCTTGTTGTTTCATATCAGTCAAACAGATTTTTGGCTTGGTCATGTAGGCTTTCAAAAATGCACATGATGAACACTTTTTTTGAATGAAGACTTTTTGCGGATAGAGTATGTAACCAATTGTGGTTACCAGTGTTCTAGCGCTACCTAGAAACTGGACTTACTTGAGTAAAATGATCGCAAGGTGTCGCTACACAAAACGTTAAGTTTCAACTAAGCCCTGCCATTGACACGCAAACAGTGAAAATTTACACCTCGTACACTCATTGACCGTGTCTACTTCGTCGCGCTTCTACTTAGCCACAACAAAGGAAAGTTTGCTGTATAAACTGTGAAGTACCGGGTCCTACCCTTTGGTTTCTGTACCAAACTGTGGCCAATTATATTTTAGTTTGCTGGGTGTTGTCAACGCTTAAGAATAATATTTTAGAAAAATACATGTTCTGAAAACACGTAACAAACAAATGGTCTGTCAGCATGATTTAATATTTGTCTGACTGTTCCGTTCTTCTTTGGTTTTATTACAACTGTTTTCAAGGCGTTGGCCAAAGTTCCAGTGTAACTGGTAAAGCATCCCATTGGAAATGTGACACTAAATTAGCTTTTAGTGATAGTTTTAATTCCGTGTTTTCTTCCTTAAAATAGACTGTCACATACACCTACTACCGGCAGTGAAGAACTAACAAAACAACGCTTTCACATTTAGAACAATTTTTCAGCAGAAAAATTAATCAAAACTATTTGCCTTAGATTAACCTTGTGAGTTTTAATTTGTATGGTGCTCAATACCACATGTAGTTACCTAAATTATTAATAAGAATGAAACACAGCAGCTTGTTGATAACAGAAATATTAATTTGGACTCGTCTTTGTTTGTAGTGGAAACTGTCATGTTCGTTTTGTGTTTAATTTAAACAAAAAATCTGAAAAAAGTTTGGGAAAAATCCTTGGGTTTGTTGTGGGTGTGTAAAAACATATTACCAACGACATCTAGATCTGTACAGCACCATGCTAACTCAAGACCCGCAAGATAGTTATAGGTCCCAATCTTATTTATTACTAAGCCACAAATGATTTAAATCATAAAGATATGCCACTTTTTATTTGATTAAGATATAAATTCGCTTTAAATTTTTTTGTTTAAGTTTCAAGTAAAAAAAGCCAGCCACCTTTATTAGCATTTATATTTTCAATCATGTCAAGTGATTTAACGATTTAAAATATTGGGAACTTACAAAAGGTGACAAAATAATTATCATTAAACTAAAATTCCAAAGTTTGAATAATTATAATGCAACTCAAGATTTTGACCCGTTTAAATTAGATCAACGTAACAGCTTATTTTTTTAATAGATTAAACGCTTATAATTAATTTAGACAATCTAACTCATTACAATGTGGTTTCTAAACCAATCTCAACCGGTACATAAAAATACACAGTAAAATGCCAGCGAATTGGATTATGCTCCAAAACCACATTCCCGGGATAAACGCTTGCTAGTGTAACAGCGGGTTGCACTGATTTGATTAAACCACCCGCGATGTGTAAGGCCGCTAATTTCAGCGCTTGCTGGGCCTTTGCTATCAATCATTTGCGCTTAACCGCTTCGCTGTGTGACAACGCGAAGTCAAGTTGTTTTAGCTGATATTCTACAATTTCATCGCACATAATAATTTTCGACCCGCCTTGTACCATGAGCCTTTATCAATTTCCCTCTAATCCTATTTTCCGAACAAATTAGGGCCTTGTCTGCGGTGGGTGAGATAATGTAAGATTTTACACCTTGTGGTTTCACAGCAACCTAATGGTGGGTGGCACTGTGCAGCATACTTTAAATTTTAGGAAATTTATACGAAAACCAAGCCGAGATTAAAACTCCACAGAAACTTGAATAACTTAATTGCTTTGGTAAAAATGACATTAAGTGTACAAATAAGCCATTAAGTTCATGGGCAAATAAAAAGTTATGAAAAACAAAAGGTTAAGCAGACGGAATATTTTCAAATGTGTTTCAAAAATATGTCCAACTAATTGTTTCCCAACTAAATGTAACAAAGTCGCATTCAATTGGGGAGGTATAATATTTGCAATATAGTTTAAAACTTTTACTAATAGTTTGAACAAGAAATGTCTAGGTTCGAACTGTTGGCCTGTTTAAATTTACGGAAGTAAATCTGAAAAAAGTTGTCAAATCCGCGACCCTTTCCTCTGATACAACAACATATGCCACCGGGTTTCTAGATAATGAACTTTTGGTAGCTTGTTCAACCCGCACGAATGTGTAGCTGATTTCGGCGATAACGAATTTTGCTAATATATCCCGATATCGATCAAAACCTGCGTGTTTCACCCACTAATGAGCTCTATACGTTAAAAACATATACACAACGTTCAAGAAACTGTAAACAAACCGGCATAAAGCGCCAAAATTTAGGTTTGTGACAGTCATGCCAACGTCCGCCATTTTGTGTACTTACGTCAGCACATGATTGATTAGTCTAGACACACACGACAAAAACACACTGCGTTAACCTGAATAAATCCGCGTACAAACTAATTTGCTTACTGTCGTGTTACTAAGATGTTCTGTATTTAACTAAGTTCATTTTGAAAAAAATTTAAACACCGTTAACATTATCAACATAATTAAATTGGGTTTTGTGTTCAAGTCTAGATGATTTGTTACAAGTATCCTAGTGGTTATTTAGTTTGTGTTGTTGCTTGAAAAAAATGGTTTGTTTGAGTTATTAAAGAGTTGTTTATTGTCATCACAGTAGTTTTTGTCAAAGCCATTCCAGAAACTTTTCAATCAACTGTAGTATTTTTATAAGCCCATCCATTAAAAATATTTCCTGCCTTTTTGTGTTGACAACATCCATTTGGATTTTGATAAGGCTAATCCACTTACAAAAGCAAGCTTTTTTACTTAATCCTAGTGCCAACTCGCAAAGGCGGATGGACAGGTTATAGTTGTTGCATTTTAGTTTGAGCAAACGATTCTACTCAAATATTTATCTTCAAATTGAGTCTCAGCGGAGGATATTACTTTTTTCAATTCAAAATTTGCTAGGCAACCGGGCATACACATTTACACCTAAAACAGTACACTGTGAACTGTGTAGCGTTTTTTACACCAGTTTATGGGATTCATTTCGTGATGATTTACTAGTCTAAATTAACAATATAAAACTTAAACTATATGCGGAATAGAGTCTGTTGGGGCAATATCCTCTGAAAAACACACTTTTAAAGTTTGTTATTTCTTGCATAGGGCATATATTAATGGAGAGTTAGGAAATTCGATAATGCAATAAATAATGCAGAGTTACAATATTTTGTTGATTAGCCGCACATAGTATGTATTTGTGCAAGTTCATTACATCAATTGAGGTCGTCAATTTCATTGGAGGCGGGTCTAGTTTGGTCAGTGACCATCCCTCTTTCAACAGACCCTAGCATTGTTTGGTGATTGATTGATGAGGTTCTTGTCCGCCATTTTACGGCAAAACAGTGACTTACAGATATGTTGTTGTTAAACTCCAAAATATAACACAAGCTCATGTTTGGCATTAAAAAGCTTGTGTGAAAAATGATTTTTCTTTGTTCAAATAAAAGTGATGTACTAACCGGGTTGGCTGGGCTGTTACTTGTCGTTTCGTTCTGCCAGCTTCTTTGGTGTAGTATTTCGTTGCTGGACCCGAGAGTTTTCTCTTTTGCTGAGGTGGTCTGCGTAGGGACAGACGATTAATCAGCCTGGTCGTCTAACTTGTCAAATATCAACTTTCAATACTGCAAGGTCAGTCTTAGCGTGACGGCGCACTACCTACTGGTCAAGTACGCTCAGTGCTTATGCTACTCTGAGGCTAAAGCGTTGCAACCCCGAGATCTGATTGTGCGCCAATGGGCTGCGAGTGCTTAGATACCAGATAAAAGTGCCGTGGGGTCTTGGGCGCATTTACAACGGTGCGCAATGGCGGCGCAAAGGAAAGTTTCTTTCATCCCCTAGGGACTCGTGCACGCCTTGGTTGATTTCCCAATGTTTTCTTTGCACTGTTTTGGAAGTATGTGGAAAATGCTGGGATAGTGGTTGCAGTCAAGTTCAACTCTCAAAATGGCCGACGGACTTTTTCAGGATTTTTTAACCCATTGCAGGAAATTACACAACCTTGACCCAGTACCAAGTGTGCAATGTCATTATTGGTTTTACAATTTTGCTATCTGATTTGAAATTTGATGGTAATTTCATGTTTTTAATTTCCTGACAGCTAGGACAAACTAAAAGTGATAATTTTGTCTTCGAACAAACCAAACCTTTTTCAAATACTGGATTTTTTTCCTGTTCATGGGCGAGGCGAAAGACTTTGAGTGTATTTAACGAGGCGAGGAGCTGTAAAAGTGACCCTTCTACCTTCCCAGTTCGACTTTATTTGCAAATCGTGACAAAATTGTCAACATCAACGAATATGCTGCACTCGGACAACATTGCCTTGCAAGTTCAAAGGCGAGCGATAACATTTGGATTGCTCTAATTGAACCCGGAATTTTGGGTGCTGATCGAAAAAGAAAAATCTGTACCATTAGGATGAGGATGTAGTAAAATTTCCCAAAAAGCCCATAAACCGCCTTTTTGGAAACTACATTGTCGGTGGTTCACAACCTAAGAACAACAACACATTGAATATTTGGTGGAGCGTGATGTGCCGTCAAAATATTACACATGCGAAGATGCATTTTGGGCTTATATTTTGCATCACATATTTTTGGAACAAGTTGTTAAAATGAAGTGTCAATATTTTAACCTATTTTATCTTACCACCCTTGGTCGTTTGTATCACAAACGCAAAGAATTTAGAAGAAACGTATTAATTTTACCATTGCCTTCGGTCCGTACGCCGCGTCGGCCTTTGGTAAAAGCATTATGTCACCGGTGTAATTCAATCAACACGCCTTTGGAGTTGTTTCTGGTTTGAACCTTCGCTTCGTGCCGCGCTCGAGTTAGTGTTATTTGTCGGTCGTTGGGACTGTTGGTGATATTCTCTGAACAAATGTCACATGGCACGCTGGGTCCGCCCCTGGTGAACCTCACACTTAGTTTACCAAATTTAAAATTTTGACAACGTCTCTCCATTGTTTTGTGTTTCTTGTGAGGTCAAGTAGACCACACATGAGATTTTCCTGGGTTTGAACACGACCATGACCTTCCACCAAAAGCGCAGCATTTTTTGCGTTTATTACTTTGACACCGTGTCCCATTGACAGAGCGATTGCTTTTCGACAAAACCATTTGTTTTGCTTTCCAACGCCAACTTAAAGGCAGTTTAGGTGTGAGAAAAAAATGCATTTTTGCACAATATGTGGTAAAGCGTTTTTCTTTTGGTCTCAATTTAACGGCACCCGTGCTTTTTGCACTTTGGGCCGTGAGTTTGGGAACTTTCTTGGTGACCTGCATTGACGCTCTTGGTTTAAATCTTGAAGCTAAAAATACTTTCTGTTTGCGCGACCTCGTTTAAAATCCTCGTCAAGTGTCAAAACGATTTTCGTTATCGCTTTATTAAGGTACGCCGGATTGTCACACGATTCTTCCCGGAAACGCTTTGCCGAGGGACTCGACGTTCAAACGATTCCCCACGGCTGCGAATTGCAATAACCTTGCATAAACAATTTCACGGTGGCAGGTGTAGCCTGACTGAGATTGCCATCGACGAGGCCTCCCAACAGCGTTCGCCCGTTAATGTGTCGCATTGTGCCGAGCGAAATTTCCCAGCGACTTTGATTCATTGCAGTGATTTGTATCTCGCAGCCTGTCGCTCCACCAGCAGCCGAGCCCTGTTTATTTAGCACGGGGCGTCGCGTAGCGAGCCTAGGGACCAGCACTCGGGCGCGCTCAAACGCCTGATGGCGCACAGTTGAGGTGTGATGGATTAGCGTTATCTCGCTACGCCGCAGCTCTTCAACCCAGGAACCGTGCAGCGCTTGCTCTCGGACATCGTTGAAACTTAGTGTCTTGTCGTACACAAACTTGCGGAAGATTTTGTTTGGAGAAAACGCTACCATGGATCGCATGTGATATACTTGCCGACCACCAATTGCGCATTGCGGCTATTTAGCCTGCGTTACTTCCGCACGATTGGGTAAGAAAAGAAATAGCTTGCCTTGCCTGAAAGTGTGTTTTGGGTCGACACTTGCGTTTTGACCCATAAATTTCAAGTGCTGTCAATCTTTCTACGTTGCAGTGTGTTTCACATGATAATAAACCATGTTTATTTACAGTTTTACAATTTTATATTGTTACGCTTAGAAAAAGTGCGCAAAGTTTGGACGTGGAAAACTAAAAACGTATTTTGTTTGATGTTTTAGAATTTTGGCTATGATCATTTACCACCTGAAGGATTTGTTCAATATATAATTTTTCATTGCAAGATTTTGTCAGCTTTTATTTATCGGGTAGTCTACTTGGGTTTTTATGGGTTTCCGAGCATTTCCGCATTAAATCCTGTTTCCGTCAGAAAATTTTGAATTATAGGTACGTTAAAGTCATTAGTGCAATCTCGACAATATCACTAATTGCCAATCCTACACGGTTATCGTCACACTCACAAGATAACTGAATAAAAATTGAACCCTTCTCTACAATGATGTCATCAATTATTCAGCGGGAGGTGGTTAAGCTACAGTGGCACGTGCATGTGGCTGATTTGTAAGATCATGTGAAACGCCTTTTGACCGTTTTGCAACATTGCAGCACTCCGATCGTTATATTGTACCGGGCAGTGGTGTCAACATGACATTTATCTCTGCTAATAAGCGCTCTACTGCCACCACGCGATGGTTTGTGGGTAAATTATGTGCTAGGGTTTTTGGAGTGTGCAAGTAACTAAAACTTGAAATATTTAGCATTTCTAGTAGCAAGTTTTTGAAGTTAACAGTAACATGTGGCCTTCATATGGCATGAGCATTTGCCGAAACGTTTGAACAATAAAGCATGTCGCGTTTTACGTCTATTTGGGCCGTTATTTTCACCATTAAACTTATGAACAGATCCGTATATAGTGTTCCACAGTAAACATCGTTTTTAGTTATTGTGAATCAAATGTAGATGAGTTCCCAGTGTTATTCGTTTGTGTGTTTTGCCCCAACCTAATTTGGCCACCCAAAACATAAACTTAAAATATTCATGGCCTTATACATCTTTAGATTCATTAATTATAATCATTCAATCAATTGTATACCTCCGCCAATCAAACAGAGTTTTAACCCCACAGACAAGCTTTGCCTGGTTTGTTAAATCTTTTGGAACGATTTCACACCAGAGAACTGCTTTCAGTCTTTAGCGTAGCTCTCAATTACCTTTGAATTGTTTTTGATGTCTTGCCCTTTACGTGCCCCAACCGTTTGTAAAAAGCCGGGTGTCAAATACCCTTTCACAGAAAGCGAAGCTCTTTGTCCGTGAGAGCGTTCCACACAGGGGTCAGTTGCTTAAAAGGCATTATCTGTGACCTTATATGGCAACGTGCCAACGTTCGTGCTGCTTCCCGTTTGTGAGACAGGATTGGGCAACTTGCCATAGTGCCCATGTTCTACGCGAATTTCTGCACGTTTGTCTACTTTTTTTTCCTGACAGGTGTAGTTATCACCACCGCCATCTGTCGACTATTTCTCTTTGGGTTGAAAACTCTTTTACTTTGTTGCAAAACAAGCTTTTCACTTTGGCCGAAAACGCCCCAATTTAAGTTTCCTTTTTGCAAAATAGTTTTTGCTCTAGTGTAAGACGCCCTATTTTATTTTACGTTTTTGCTCCAGTCAAAAATGCCTTAGCTCATGAGTGATGTTAAAAACACCCCCTTTAATGGATGTATGATGATGCACCAAATTAGATTATTTTCAAAAATGTAAATTGCACAGCAGTGAAAAAAATGACATCAAACAAAACTTATTCAAAAATCCTATGGCATCCTATAATGTTTTTACGAAAACATATGCATGATTTTTACTTTATTTAATTAGGCTAAAGCAGCTTAGTAAAAAAATAATTTACTTTTTATTGCAAAATATTTAAATGTAATGTTTTTGACATCATCAAGGTGACCCATCCCCTAAACAAAATTTTATAATTTTTTAACCAGTGGCAAAAAAATTATGTAAGCAATTATAAAACGAAGTTGAAAATCATAAACGAGAGGAAAGATAAAAAAAATTGCACCGCAGGGTCCTTTAAATTAATTCATTTTCTTCGTTTTGGTCTTATATCAAAAACTATAGTTCCAAAACAGTTTTTGCAATAAAATGACAACAACCTAAATTTTACAAGGCAGACACAACAATTAGGTATGTGACAAGCAATAGATTGTAATTAGTCTTAAATTGCCCGTACAGCGTGGATCAACATTAAATCAATTAAACTGACTTTGACAAATGGTCGCACCTGTTTCTATTGCACCACGTCTGATCAGGTAGACATTGAGGACTACGAATCGCTTCTAGATTGACACCTCGCTGGCAATATTGTTGCAATAAGGTCGATTGTTTTTTTCGAAAGTGATCGCAATTTATTTAAATACAGTTTTGTTCATGATTTTTTTGCTTTTTTTTCAACTAAAAAAGACGGTAACTTTTTAAACTTTGCAAATGCCAAAAAGATAACTTTCTGGTATTTTTTAGTTGGTGGCTTGTTGGACACAATTTTTCTGCCATGATACAAAACCTATTAATTTACAATCATGTATGCTATAAAATGTACCTTCTGGATACATTTTTGGAAACCTATTAACAATCACTGGTGTTTCCAAATTGGTCACCGTAGTTCTTAAATTCATTTTCGAAAGCAATGACTAATCATAAGATTTCAGCGCAAAAAAATTAATTAATTTTCCAGTTAGATACTTTAATAACTTTTAAAATAATTTGTGACAAAATGATATTCCAAATTACATGACAAGCTGCAGTACTGTACAAGGATGTTAAAAAAGAAGATACATTCAATTATTTGTTTTGAATTGCTTAATTTTCTGCAGATTTTTAAAACTCTCAAACATAAATAACACATTTTGACGTTGGTTTTCAATGCTGCAATTGAAGGACGTTTTCGACGTTGGTTTTATAAATTATAAAAAAATTAAACGTTGTGTTAACTTCAATTTTTAAAGTTTTACAATATTCTGTCCCCCTTCAGCGAAGCCGTAAAACTGCACACCGAAATGCAGCTCGAATTTTGCCACACCCAGCGGGTTAGCACAATGGATTACATTAAACTAGGGCTTTATCCTGAAGTAGATGATAACAACCCATCGGTTATCACGCAAAATCTATCGTGTGATTCACGTCAAATATGCCCATTATGATCGTGATCAATCCCCACCGTGACTTGAGATACACATCACATGATGACTGAGTGACGATACGAACGCGTCAAAATGGCGACGCATCGGCCAAAAAACAAGACTTACAGTAAGCAACTGCATACTGTACAACAATCTTACCTTGCTTCAGAGAAACTTTACTTTTATATTCCAATGTGGTCTTTCTTGTGTAGTAGGGAATTTACAATCAGTTTGTTTTTTGAAGATTAATTATTGGGCAAACTGTCCAGTGTTGAAGGAATGCACATGGTTATATTTTGCATTGTTGGTATAAATCCCAACTAAATAGCATATGTAACTTAATTTTGCCATAGTTTTGCCGTACGCTTAAAGTTTAAACTCAAATACCCAAATATTGCACAACACAGGTCAAAGCAGCCCTTACAAACAACAAGGATTTGAATTTGTCTTTCAAACCTCAAACACTTTGCGATTTGACAAATGCTTACTCTTTTGTTCAAGTCAGTCACCACGTAAGACACAGCATACACCAGGACCTGTACGGGCTATTCTTCACATTGCCCTACTCCCGACCTATCTGACAACTGCCATAAATCTCAACCTGTCTTAAGGCGGCCTGAGGACTGGCGAACTTTCTCCAGCCTACGACAAGCGCCAAGTAGCACAGGTGGCCCCGATGCATCGTTTTTCTCGATGTCTACTAAAATTCGATTTTTGCTGATGAAAACTCCTGACCTAGCAGATGTAATTCAGTTTAAATATTTTTGATTATTTTTTGGAAAGAATCAACGTTCGCTTCAGGCAATTTATCGCCTTCATGTTTGTCTAAATTCCCATATTGCTAATTCTCAATGTTAATTCCGTTTCCGTCGTTTACCTTGCTTGCCCCTGGTTTGAATGATGGTAATTATTTAAATCAGTTGCTTATATAGCGCCTCTTAAACTATATTTAGATGTTTATTTGCTAAGAAAACGTCAAGTGCTAAGTTGATACGTACTTTTTTCTTTCCAATGACCTTCCAGCATCGACCATATAACGTGTGTGATTGTGGGGTTGATTTTAAGTAACCATGAACCTGACCCTTTTAAACTATTCCTTTTAACCTCCAAAACGGTGGTAAAATTGTGTACAAGCTTTAACGGTTTGCAATACAACACTCGTCGTAAAATGTCAACTGCTCAGATGAGTTTTTGATCCAAATATACCAGTGAATTTTTGCATCGCTATTGCTGAATAAAGTGCTAGACACAAGCTCCAACAAAACTTACACCACAAGATATGTACTGTGGAACGCTTAAACATTTTTTTCTGTTGCACAACAAACACTTGTTTTTAACCATACAGGTCTTTAATTTGAATTACCCACGATGCAAACTGCTCAACATGAAATCTTAGACTTTTAACCGACCAAGCAAAATAAAACACAACATGATTTGCCACTCAAGTTAATCACATGCATCGACTTAAAAGCCAAAAACCTCATTTAGCTCGCCTGTTCTTGTTTGCATCTGTCGAATCGCTGATATATTCGTTTCTTAATTTTCTGATAAAAGTTTACATAGTTAAGCAGATGTACAGAGATTGGCCGAAAATTCGTTTTCCCGGCCCGCCGCAAACGCTGGTGGCACGTCAAATAAGTATGCGTTTAAGTGTGCCCAGCGACAAGTCCTTGATTAATCACCTCTCTTAGTGTCAAGCTCTCGGTTACTCTGTTTTCGCCCCCTTCCTGGGTTCCGCGCAGCTCGCTGGACGAGTCAAGGGCCTTTAACCTGCGCTGTATACATGAGTTCAATCCCTCGCATATCCGTGCCAGTTGTTTCACAGCATTTCGCGGCGGGCAAAATTAAAATTGATAGCCTCGCGCTGTTTGCATCTGAAACAGAGAGGATTTGCCACCAGCGTTCACCGCATGCACGTACGCACCTCTACAAGCGCTTTGGCTCCGCCTGTTCAGCTAAATCCACCGCTTTGGGGATGAAAATGTGGAGATAATGATTTGCTTTCGCGCCTTATTCCCCATGCGCCGCTCGTGGCTTGTTATCAGCTGCACAGCTCCGGCGTTCAATTAACCGTAAATGATGTATTACATTCTGCATGGAATCACGTGATCACCTGAGCAGCGAAAGTGCCGAGTGACGTTGCAGGGGCCACGGCCACCCAAAGCTTGGGATCGGCAAGAATTTCTTTTCTGACCCTTTTCTGTCCGTTTTCTATGTTTGTCGTGTGATCAACCCATGCTCTCTGGGACCATATTAGGAAATTATGTTAATTTAGGCGAAAAAATGACCCGAGGAAAAATTTGTAAGGTCATATTGTTTTGTAACACTTAATTGTTGTTTTTATTTGTTGGAATCCTTCCCCGACATTTAAAAACTTGGCATAGGAAAAATTGGTCTCTTGCCCACATTGTTTAGGCAGTTTGACTCTGGTATTTGTTGTCACTGCGAAAGCCCACCAGTTGTACAAGCGTCCTGTTGTGTTAGCTTAACTTCGAAAAAGTACAACGACCCACAATAACATCGACGTCTGGACGGGACAGGGCTCAAATGATGGATTACTGGTGCTCGAAAGGGCGCAAAATCGCGACCTAGACACTGACCGCGCCCGACTTATTGTCCGGGCTTCCTCTTCGATCATACGATACCGGTAGGGGGCTCCCACGGGACCGTCGCTTACCGTCGTGAGGCGCTAAGACGAAAATATCATTTGCCAGGACATAAGCGTGCGCGGTTTCTTGAGCTTTCAACTGCCATTGTGTACTTAGCGTCACGCTGGGCACTATAAGCGACAAGGTTTCAACCGCGCTGGGATATAGCTTTGATCTCGTAGAAGGCGTATGTGAGCCGACCAATACCCCGCGATGAGCGATATTACGTCATGCTTCGAATGGCAACCGAAGAACGTCAATTTGTCAGAAAGTTTAGCCTTCAAAAGTTTGTCATAGTAACAGCATGAACACTAGAAGGCGATTTTGGGGTACTTCTAGAAACTACGTTGTATTCCTTTGTTAAAGCAAAGCTAATCTCCCAAGTAAACAATGTGCACAAAGCATAATCGTGTTTTATTCTGATTATTTTCAAATAACCTTGGTGTTTTTCAACTGCCAATTAGAAAACACAAAATGAGTAAAAATTGAAAATGAAAGAAGTCAATATGCTGCAAAATATGCCGCAAACTGAATTTTGCAGTTATCTTATTATGACAACAATAGCCTTGTCATTTCTGCCGCTTTTAATTGCTGCTAACCACTTCAATCTATAACGTTTTAAATCGAAACAAATAAAAGTGTTCATTTTGTACGAGCCCTTTTGGAAAACCATTGTCGTTGTGACTTGTTACACTTTACAAGCGTAAGGTTCTGTACAAATGGCGCCATTTAATTCCCGCCGACTCGAAAATGGCGCAAGTAGACTCCCCACAAACAATTACATTACATTGAAATCCAAAGCAAAATTCATTTCGTAAAAAATTTCTTAACCTCGCCCTGCCATTTAGTTTTAAGTTTTTATTAGAGTGAGTGTTTTTGCAAGTGGCCAGCTGTGTGCCGGAACCTGAGAAGGGCTTATCTATGAAATCAAGGTCAGTGACCATAATTCGATGGTGATTGAAAGCATTCTGACTCGGCGACCGGTCACACCAATTTCTGAACTAGACACAGATACAACGTGGGTTCAGATCATAATTATGGCGAAACAAAATTAAGGTAACCTTTTTTTCTCCTGGGAGCTCTAAGGTGTATTTTTGTACAAAACAACCTCACTGTAAAAGTCAAACAAAACTGGATACGATCTCTACAAAGCAATGGCCTGGGAAATTTGTTTTCCTTGGTAATTGTTACAAATAAGAAAAGTCAAACCATACGTTTGTTCAATTCAAATAGATAGGCACAAATAACTAATTCGTTTTAAATAAGCCAATATATATTTCTTCTAATGCGTGGTTGTGGCATCTTGATTTTAATATGGAGGCGGTTTATTTCGGATAGGCATTGTTTGGATTATTTGATACTCCTCATAAAATGTGTCTCCAATGTATTGCCTTTTCATATCTAAACAGATATTAGGCACATTTTAAATGTATGACAGACTTGTCTGACGGGTAACACAGATTTTGTGTGTAAAATATGGCTTGTTTACACCTAAATTTAACGGTTTTAATAAGTTTTGATAACAAAGGAATTACTTCGTTACAAAAACTGATTTCACACACTTCTACAAAAAATGCGATTTTTTTCTAAGTTACATTTTCCACAACTTTGAAACCCAACGGTATACAATTTCAGTTTGACATATTTAGGTTTGCACCACTATTCACAGTTTTGGATTTAGTAAAGATTGTGTCATGAGTATAGTCATCATCAAATATTTTAGCCTACAGTTTCCCAGTACGGTACAGCCGTGAAAATTCTGCTGCGTGAAATTTATCCAATGTTTTTTTGGATTTTTGTTTGTTAAGTAACCAAAATTAAGCGTTTTTTGCTAAGTGAGCATACTAGAAGACATATTTATATTTAACAAATATTTATTTGTACGTAAATTGAAAAGTAGCTGTCTTTTACAATTTGTTTTTTGTTTTGTTTTTTTTGCTTGCTGGCCAAAATTAAGCTGCTGGCATTTAAGATATATTTTTATGTTTTTAAAAAGTCATCTGTAAGTTATGTGCAAAAAACATAGACCTCTACCGTTGCGTATTGCCCTTTTCCGACCAACTTCTTCGCTTTTGAGCGATATCCGAATGGAGAACAACTTGCCATCGCCATTTTGAATATACTTCTTTAACCTTCTGTTCTCCATGGTGTCTGGATAATATCCATGTTTTTGTCTTTAAATCCATTATGCCGATCCTTGTTTCTGAACAAGAATTAGTTCAGTCCTCACCTTTCTCATGTTACATTTCATTTTACCAAAAATTTACAGTAGAGGAACCTATCAACAAAAAATATTGAACCATTGGACTGGTTTACAAAAGGCTTGTTTGTTGTTTCTGTAACATACGTATATATGTCCTTTCTCTTTGACGAAAGATCGTATCTTTTTATTAACGCGTAGCATATAGACCAACCTGTTAATCCATGTAAAACACATCCAGTTTCTTGCCTCTGAAAACTTGATTGCCAAATTGTACACTTACTTCACACTCAGTGTAAGATTCTTACTAATCAGTTTTTTCGAGGAACTTGTCCGTGTAGTTGTGTCAACCACTGGTCTCGGTTGGTGTCCTCTCATTGGGAAAGTTGTAAAGCTTCACCTTGAACGACATTTATATGCACTGCACTGTGTTGAGGCGGATACAAGGATCGGTTCAAGTGTGATTTATATCGTGAAATGAGCCGTAAAGCCAAATAGGAAACGCAATACCCAGAGTCTGACGACAAAGCTGCGATTTCCCCTTGGGGACCGTTAGATAATCGTCTAACGGACGTAACCTTGTTACCCCGCATTGTTACATGCTAATCAGCAAGGTTAACCAATACAAAACAAATCTGGCGTTCAAGTTGGTAATAGCACAGTCATGACCCTTAAACTGTTGTTTTAACGGCATATAACTGTTGTGTATTTCATTTATTTTTTCCAAATGGAAAAAGGATGATTTATTCTGCAGCAAAACTGCTTAAGATATTTAGAATGAATACATTCTTCGAAACAACCGTTGTTGCCATGCACATGTATTTATACTAGCTTTTAGCAGATTTATTTTTAATTAAGCTGCTTGTCCAGTGTGTGTTTTTCTAAATGGTAAATGTGTTATGTGTTATGGATTTGATGAGCAAATCACAAATTCTAAGGAAAGGATACATGGCTGCAAAGTATGTTGGTACCAATAAATGAGTATAGTACTATACAACAGGACGACATGGTGGATATTTTGTTCCAGCATCTGTAAGTAGCCCAAAAAAAAACGCTCATTGCGCCCTCCACAAAATTAAGATTCATGACTGAGGGCTTTGACCTTGTGCTCCCGCTCCACCATTTCAAACATATCTTAAACTTGGTCTCTTCTTGTCACGTCGGTGACATCGATCCTCCGTGACGACTTGTGGAGTGAGACAGATCACAACATTCTCTCGCGGACCGTAACCTACCCGGTTTCACCGACTTGCATTTGGCGAGGCTACAAGGGCTTTCTATATGTCGTTATTAGGTGACAAAGTGTTGTTAGCCCGCCCTCAGCACGTGTCAACAGGCACTTTTGGGTTTTGCTAAAAGCCTAACAATGGTATTTTGCGTCGTGGATGCTTTATCGCCAGAGCTGCACGTAGCAAGTACATGTCGTATAAAAACAGAATAAGACCTAATTTTGGCTATTCGGTTTTCAGCTCTACAATAGCTACTCAGTTTCAAAAAGTAAATATGCTACAAAACGGTTGCTGCGTTTATCTTCGCTTCCATTAACGCGCAGCCTCCACAAGATGACAGTAAAGAGCAGTTGTTTTAGTTGGGATCAGCAAAACCTTCATCACGTTTCTTGTACGATCCTGTTATTTTTGGCAGCCTGCCTCGCTTGTAAAGTGTTTCTGGTCGATAAAAACACATCCTTCAGCACAAGATTACTGCTCCGTTTTGTTTATTTTACGATTACAATTAACTTGGTTATAGTCGCGCGCATGTAAGCTGTACGTAAAAAGTTTAAAATAGGCCGGCGGACAGTCTGTGTACAAAACAAAAACGAAGAAGCATTTGAAAACAAGAAGAACGGATAAGGATAGGTACGCATTCGTGTCTAATTTACATGATGACATTAGGAATTCGGCGAAAGAAAGCAAAAGTGGACAACTTATGAGGAAGATCTGACCCCGACTGATCACAGTGATGACAGTCAGCGTACATGTCAAAATGTACAGTTTCCAATTTTTATCATAATAAGATTACAGAATGTCAGCAGCATTGCTCTGACCGGTACAATATTGAGATAGCAGCTCTCTGAGGCGAGCAAATAATAAAACATTAAAATTGAACGCAGTATGTTAGCCTTGATAAACTTTGATAGTTAATGTAACAATCGTTGATCTAGTTTGTTCATGCGTTTAAATAACAAAAGTACACGGCATGTAAGATGGGCGACGAAAAACGTCGTTCGTCTTATTTGAGAAAACAAAACACAAGTATAATTTTAAGATACAAATCTCTCTCTGTACAATATTTGGTAAAGCAATATTTTCAAATCGTCTCATAACCATTGAAGGAGAAAATAATTTTGAGGCTTTTAGCCAATACACAAATATTGCAACGTTGTCAGATAAAGGATCGCAGCAGCTTAACTTGCATATGCATATCTGGGGTGTGTATGTTATGGTTAGCTTCAAAACGTCATCTATTATGATCCGGTTAAGTTTTTAGAAAACCTGAGACCAGCAGCAGGTAAACTTTACGGTTTGTTTGTTTACCACACGATATTGAAATTTAAATGCTTTCAATATGCAATTTTTTGATGTATTAAACCAATAGTTTTTGGACGAAATTGTACGAAGAAATGTCAGGAACGATAAAAATCTTACAAATATTTTGCAAAATACAGGGCTGAACAAAATAAAACAATGTTGTTGTTTCTTATAGTTTTGACTATAAATAAAAAAAGGCAAGTTATTTCAAAAAATGATGACTTGGGCCATGCTAGGATTGAACCGTACTGGCTTTAGTATGGTTTGAAACTGTATTTCGACTAGAAACCATATTTTGGAACGATTTAATTTTGTTGTACAACACATATTACGTTTGGATTGATCGTCTGTGTTTAATACCAACGTTGTGCTGTCAACCAAAAACACTTTGTCCAACTGTTTGAACTTCCAGGCGCAAACTGCGTAATAAATCTAGCCAAACTTCTCAACGTTAAAGCAATCATTGGAAGGATGATAGCTGGTAGGAACCGTAAGGAGGGGCAGAACTACTAGGAAGATGAGTTAAGACGTGCGGACGCAGTTGCGACATGGGATCGTGCTCAGCTGCCCACGATCCTGGGCCTGGAATAGACATCATACCGCCGTAGATGGTTGAATGGGGGATCGCACCTCCTTCTGAAACAAAACAATAGAAAATTAGTTTAGGTATTTTTGGCGAGGTAGTGCTGAAATGGCTTGTCGCGTTTTTGCATCAGCCCAGTGTTACCATTTTCTGCATAACGAGTTTGTTAAAAGCAAAAAGATACAAACCAGTATTTGGGTGTAAGCATTGTATACAACGCTTCTAAATACTGTCTTGAAGGCATATGTTTTGGTGAGAATATTTAAAACTGTGTATTGCGTTCCGAAGTTTCTTTTATTGTGGGAAACTGTTTTTTGCACGTATGGCACGAAATTGTCAAAGGTTTTTATTGCAAAGAATGTAGAGCAGTGATTCTCAAACTGTGTGCCGTGAGAGATTTCCAAGTGTGTCGCGAAATATTTTTTTGTTGAAGTGCAAACATTCCCTAGTGTTTTACGCCTTTACGACGAAATACTGGTGCGCATAACAAAGTTTTAAAGCCCATATTTTGTCATTGGTAATAAAAAGCATCCCATACCCACCACAATAAAGTTGAAAGTTAACTTAATTATAAGCTTATGATCAGCTTCTGTTGTGTTTGCCTGCAAAGTGTGCCGCGGAAGGAAATTTTAGTTCTTTAATGCGCCGCATGGTAAAAAAGTTTGAAAACCACTGATGTAGAGGGTAAGTATTTTAGTACCTGAAGTAGCCTACTTTTGGGTTTAGTCCACGACGGCGTAGGCCAATATATATATTCAACTGAAAATTTGTCAGCTATGAGTTTTTCAGGTGTAGCAAATAGGTTTTTAAACATAGCTACCAATCTTTTCTAAACTCAGTTTTCTTTTGGTTCAGAGGTGAAGGTATTATAGCTTCACAGCTCCACAAATTATTCCAGATTTGTTGTTTACTTATTAATTTTACAGGTGAAAAAAACACTTACCAAACTGAAGCGGATGGGCCTGACTGACGCTGTCGTAAATCGGACTGTGGATGTCTTGAAATGCGTAAGCTTGAGACATCGTGCTTTTCGCCAAACTCTGTTGTTCTTCTCCTGCCAGTCGCTCTTTCAGGTGGATTGGATCAATTTCTTGCCTGTAAGTAGGAAATCATGAATAGGAAAAATTATATATAGAGATCAAAGCGATATTTATTAAAACATTATTTTCGGTATTGACGGAACGCCGGATTGATTATGTTTTTACTCAAAAATTGCTGTCATTAATCAAACCTAAGGATTTCAAACCCATTGTTTGGTCGTGAGGCAAATGTACAAGTTTTGAAAGCACTCTAACTAAGTATCTAAAGTTTAGATTCTAAACAATTAGAATGATTTGAACAAAATATTGAAAGAAAAGTGGATTGTTAAATTCGTTAACCACTATGTGGCAAATTAACATCATTGAAGACTTTGTTTATTATTTTACAACTTGACTTTATATTTAAATAATATTTACAAAAGGGTTGTTGCATGTATAATTTATGTATGGTGGAATTTTCTTGTGATTCACCATGCAAAATTATTGTGGGCCAAGTCTATATTCTTAGTTCTGTATACCTCTAAAATCGAGGCACTTACGGCGGACAGTCTCTTTCGCAAGCTTTAATTCAGCCGGTTTAAACTATTTTCCGATACTTCGAAATCCAAAAAAACATACAACCACTACATCTTAAAAAAACGATACCTAAAAAACAGTTAACAGCAAATTATTACTTACTTGAAAAGTGGCGCTGCTCCAGAAAGTCCTGTGCTTGGATCGAAGCGGGGAATATGGATTCCATTTTGTTCTTTAACGCCCGGCAATTGATGCATAGCGCTGTGGCTTCCGTGGGGCGAAGTGTTAAGCGGCGATTCGCGTATCAGACTGTGCCGAGTCGGTGTAATCGGCGGGGTTTTGTCGTGAAACACGTGATTTGCCTCTGATGTAGGACTCATGCTCGTGATAAGGTGAGGGAGTGAAGACGATGAAGAAGAAGAGCTGTTACGTACTTTAGTGTTGGGGAGTTTGTGGTCTTTCTTCCACTTCATGCGACGATTTTGAAACCAGATTTTGACCTGTAACGGGTAACAGATCTTTGAGCAAATATTTACGATATACAAGACGGTTTTAGTTCAAGTTTTGCTTCAACAAATATAACAGATTCAAAATCCAAGTAATTTGCAATTTCCGGAATTTTTGTGTGTAAATAAAGTCAGTGAGTAAACAATTTTTTGTTGAACAAACGTTCCACAACATTTAGCATTGATTTGTTGACAGTTTCTCTTATTGCTAAAAAGGTAAGAGGGTTTGTTGCAGGTTGTTTGAGGTGATTGGGTTTGATTGTTTACGTTCACTCTGCAGCTAATGTTGACATTACCTTGCCAAAGCTTACCGGTAATTCTGTGCTTACACTGGGGATCGGCGTTACGCTCGATAACCTTTTAGACAGTTCCTTAATGGCTTGTTATGGTAAATTTGACAGCTTGTGTTTGAAGTTTTTAAACCGCTTGCTGTGGTTTATCCTTAAATGGGAGTTAACAATTGATTTGATTAAGTTGATTGGCAACAGTGGTGCAAATGAAAACACTTCATCAAATTTTTATTAAAATACACCCTAAATTTTATAGCTAGTAGATCAATCAACTTTAATCTGTTCAACCATTTATAATAATTTACTGTTATGTAAAGAAACCGTATCTTCGTGGTGCACATCTACAGATTGCAGAAGCCACTTGGTGCTGAACAAATAAGATTCAATTTACATGTCAATGTGTGTAAATAGAACATGCATTACATTTGTTCTTCCATTCTAGCTGATTCATTACCCTCTGATCACATTAATCCCCTCCTGGTGTCAGTCGGTTTTGTGCCTCCGTCCATTTTAGGCGCGCAAAATCACTGTTTAGGCGGTTCAGACTTCTACCCTGCTTTGGGGAAGCGAAGGAAATCAATCAGATCGACAGAGGGCTCGAAATTTCGCGGCCACTGTCAGCTTTCTTCGCCGCGCGAGCTAATTAATTTGCCCTGTGCGGAAAGGATGAGGTTTTGTGCCGTCAACGCTGTTCGCCATAAATCGTAGCAACCTCGGCACGCTGTAGATATTTTCAGCGGCATTCTGACACCAGTGCTCAGGTTGCTTGTGAGGCGCCGACCGCACAGTGCAAATGTACACGATTCGCCGGCCCCGTAACTTCATTTCTAACCGCAACTTAGTTGACTGTTCATCAATAATTAGGCAGAAAATAGAAACATTATGCCGTGGATGCTTGTACATGGAAAAACTAACGCACATTTCCGAACCTGGTGCCAGTTATAACATTGGTACAGTAATCACTTCTTTGTCGCAACATTCTTTGTATTTGAGGCTGCGTACATGGGGTTTTCCGAATGATTGAATCCACTTGAAAAAGTATCTCAATAACGGCTTATGTTAGATTGAGATATGCCGGCAAGACTGCCAGCCTTATCCAATAGTAGTATTTAAACGAAACCATACATATATACAATACGCATACATTTTTGTATCAAACAGTGGGTGAACAGCACTTACGCGGGATTTTCTTGAACATTTGTTATTGCACACACCTTTACTTTCTGCACATTTAGAAAAAATGGTGAAATTGCACAGAAACTTGCGTAAGTAATACGACTTTTGTAATTTTCACTGAAGCGTATTGAAAGCCTTTATATTCGCATGATCACCTAGACGACGTATACATTTTCACGTTACGATTTACGATTGATGGTTAATTTGCCTACATATTATTTGAACCTTGGTACAACAACCCCAACACGTTGATCTTACAGTCACGACGTGCGACTTTTTAGTTATTTCAATCACTGATCTATGCAAAATCTTCTCATCAATCGCTAAAAGTTTGACAGCTTCAAGTTTTTGTTCGTTTCATAACAGCAGTCGTCGCAATTCGTGAAAGGTCAAACGAATCGGACGAGCGCAGCACTCTAGTTCTTCCAGTTTCTTACAAAATAGCGTGAGAGCAGTTTAACGCTGGTATTGTCACTAAACATATCATTAAATTTATTTGCATGGGAGGAAATTGTTATTGACTTTTCTAGCTGCATATTAAGATATATCCGTTCTCAGTCTCCACTGAAAAATGCGTGTTAATAACCTAATTGTGATTCTATTCGGTTGTGTGAAACTGCTCCATAGTTTATTTTATTGTAAAAAAGTCCGGACACCGTATGATTTGCCAGTTGTCACAAATAAAGATAAGATTAGGATTTGTTCAATAATTATAGCGTTTGAAATCTCTTAATAACAAACAGCGACCTTTTAGGCGTTTCAAAATGGAACAAACGTATTTAATTTACCGTGATCATTGGGCACTGTATTACCTCATGCATTAACTAACCTGTCGTTCACTTAGACACAGGTTATGTGCAATCTCAATCCGTCGCCTTCTGGTCAAGTATCGGTTGTAGTGGAATTCCTTTTCCAGTTCCAACACTTGATGGCGCGTGTAGGCGGTTCGCGGTCTCTTTCCCGGATCCATTCCGTTAATCACTAGACACAAAAACGACGTTCCAAAATGAAGATGCACGAAACTTGATAGCGAAGCGCTTGCAACAATGAAACAAATGACTTGGCTATCAAGTATCCGAAGTTGCAAGCTTGAAATCTACTGACGTAGAGGGGAATTAACTTTATCAGCGCGATGGTCGGTAATTTTCAACGAAACTTAACGCATGTTGGGGCTTAATCGATCAGCGAGGAGTGTTAGGTGCTCTGTGCTCAGCTGATGCCCCGAAATAGCTTTACAACAAACAAGTTTATTAAAGCTATCCGTCGTATAATTAATAGTGCGGTGCACGTAGGGGAGACAGTTGACGAACTTCCATTAAAAGAGCTAAAACTCATTAATTAAGCGTTCAGCACCAAACGACAGCCTCGCTGTGCTTCCCCAGCTATGGGGGAGAAACTTCCTGCTGTTTTCGCTCTACCTGTGTCTGTTGGGCCTGGGAGTGCGAATCAGCACTGACGTAGCATCCTGCGTAAACGCATGCGGTGATATACGGCGAATAAGCCTGACAAAAGTTTGTGTATATTTCCATTAAAAGTCCCGAATCGTGCAATTGTTATTTGTGCACAAGCACAAGTTTTGCTTTCAAATTAAACTTTTCCTTAGATAACTACATAAATTTCCCACTATTCACTTTCGTATGATACAGTGTATTGCTGTGTTTAAATGATATGCCTCAGACATAACGCTTAAAAAAGGAATTTCTAGTCATGGACCCAGTAGCTTCTTTTGTGGATGAGTTTGTTTTGTGTAATGGTATTAGCATCCGATGGTATGCACCTAATCGCATTGAAACGGGATTCTGAAACCGCAAACCAGAGGCTGCTAGCGGTGCCACGCGTACCTTTGACGACTGATAAATTACACCGCATTTATCAATATCAAACTCCCTGTGGCTGTGATGCATCACCATGCAAGAGCGTTACCTTCCTCAGCGCTGTCAGCTAAAAAAACGCGACCCAAAGTTTACTTTTTGAAGTGGAGTTCGAGATGTTTTGCTCTTTCATTGTGCTTTGCCGCTAAAGAATTATGACAGCTAATGCGTCGTTTCAAGGGCCCGGACCGCGAATAAACCGCACAGGCTTGGCAGCAGTTGTGATGTATCGACATTTGAAGTCGTATAAGCACACAACGGGTTGTACTTGACTGCCAGACCGCCGGGGACAAGGCGAACACCACAATGGCTTAGCGATGTGTGTTCAACAGGGCTAGCCGTGTTTGAAAAGCTACTGGTGATGTTTAAACACACTGCCTACTGTTATCTGTCCCAGCCACCCGGGGTATGCATAGCTCACGGTTACAAAGGCACCTAAAGGGAGAATGTGCCATTGCCCTTGATCGGCCTTTGTGTAGCTTGTCTGGCATTGGTGAGCTCTTTTTTGCCTTTTTATTGTATTGGCAAACAGCCAGAGTTATCGCATCGTCAACTCCTAGGTTTTCTCTGCACTGGATTTTTATGGATGATTTTTTTGTCTTTTCATGTCAGCATGCGGTTTTAATGTGTACTAAAAAAACCTTGCAATTGAGTTATAATTTTGATGGATATGTTAAAAATATGTCAAAGTTTTATCGCGCCTTATCAGTCCTAAATTAAAAAAGTAAAACAATACAAAATCTCCCAAACACGCCCTCATCTATTATCTTGTGTCACACCACAGAAATTCGATACAATACATTAATCAACCATTAAAACCTAAACATTTCGCTAGATTGGAACCCTATATAAGCTCTAGTTGATTCCTCAGTAATGGCGCTTCTTGTTAATTGGCTATCATTGCATGACTAGCAATTTCCTCTTTATTCCTCATTACCTCCATTAGATCCCTGTCACCTAATCTGGAGGCTGCTGCAATTATTAGACAGCGTTTATTGGACTGCAAATGTGATCTTATGACAAGCACTAACTTATAGTTGTAAATTGAATTGGTTGGAAATTTAGGGGCACTATCCATGGTTAGAAAGTATGAATACAAAAAGTAAAGTTAAAAAAATTGTAAGTAACAAGACACTTTATATCTTTTCGCGGTATTGAAATGACCACTGTTGTAATGTACGCCTACAAGGTAACATTCATTCAAGCCGCCATTTTGTTTGTGGTAAAATCTGTTTAAAACGAACAAAGCGTGTGTTAAAAAGGAACTTCAAACATTTGTACGGTTATCTATGTAAATTCTGCAAATGCAGCTGAGCATCTCATGTTACTATTCCAGTTGGCAAACGACTGTTTGAAAAATAGAGGAAGCAATATACAACGGAAACCGAAAGTACGTACGGCCTACAAGCGTGCCCCTACTTCGGTTGCATTGTAGTTTTACTTGTTGCAGTAGGTTTTTGTTAAAAATGGCAGCTTGGTTAAAACAAGTTGGTTTGATCAGTTAAAATTAAAACACTGTTTACACATATTCAATATATATGGAGGTTTGCAAAAACAATCCAAATGGTATACATTTGTAAGCTTACATTTTGTGTAACATGCAACTTTTACATGTTATAAGGGAAACTTTAACATGTATCTAAACTATTTTTGTTTTGTAAGTTGAATTTAAACCAAGAAATGTTAAATCAGAATATTGAATTTAAACCTAAATGAAAGTCAGACAACTCGATAAGGCCAAAAATATCTCGTATGTCATCCCTAACATTGTTACACTAAGTGCAAACACCCAGACCGTACAACTACTGTCCTTAAAATTAACTTTGTAGGTCGGTAATTCTACTGAACTGGGTAAGTGCGTGCGTAGACAAAACCTGAACACGCAAATCTTACGAAATTTCAAGATTGTATCTAAAATTGCGACTCAAATCGTTATCTTGTTTAATTCGTTTTAACAGTCACAATATATGTTTCCCTAAATGCAACAACCACAAAAAATATTTGGCCATTATGCAGAACAAATTAGATACAACAGCATCAGGCATTTTAACTTTGCCGAACATGCAAATACCTAAAGATTTCAGTCTCGTATACTGAGGCTTTATAGATGCAAATTGATGAATTACATCAACTTAACTCATTCCCGGAGATTTAATCGCCTTTGCTGAGTTCTAAATCACTTTGGTCAGTAATTTGGTGAAACGTGTATGCCTGGATATAGCCATTAGCAGACAAATGTCAATCAAAGTCCTGGAAAGGCTGTATCCCCAAGCAGCTGGGATTTAGCCTTTATCATCAAATCGCTAACAAATGAGGTGGATCGCCCAGTGTTTGCACTGTCCACATACTGGGTGTCCAGTAAATTTACCGAGCAATCTTGAAAGCAAATTTTTTTGAATCTGTGGCAATGACGTATTATAGCTGATCCGGACACGTGACAAAGTACTTAAGGCTTAATTGGCTGTGAACGCAGCGACAAAAACCCTCTTGTCAACGTACTTTTTCAAGAGCATGTTTAAATTGTGAAGTTTTTTTTGCTATTTTTTGTCTGCTACAAGTTGTCATAAATAGAATTAAGGTTAAAAGAGGCAAACAGTGATCATTAGTTTAAGCATTGCTTTAAATGTTTTTTAGCCATGTTTAGTTCAATGAAAATGTTAAATCTCGGGTTTAGTTTTGTTCGTGGTGACAAATGGAACTCTTACAGGCCTGTTATGGATGGTCCACACTCGGCTATTTTGGTTGCAAATGTTTCGCGACGTGCTTTCTTACAGTCGCCGCTAAAACTCGTGAAAGGTCGCAGCGAAAGATTTGCGCGCAAAATTTCAAGTTGGAGCCAGAAACTCCCTCCGCTAAAGTTCTCATGACATTATTGGACATTAAATCTTGGCTCAGATGGACTTGTTTTTGCATTTCGGTGTCCTTTGTGTTGCCAAGCTGCGCTGTGTTGATCGATTTTTAGCAATGTTCATGGGCCTGATGTCGGTGGAAGCGGTGCTAAGGGGTTTCCCTATCGTTTACAAGCACGTTTGTGTACATGGACCGCAACGCAACACTTTAGGGGTCTTTGCGGTTGTCAGTAGTCACGTGACCAGGACTTCCTGGTCCACGTAATTTATCGGGTTCTTCCTGGCTGTAGACAGCGTACAGGAACTGGTTCTGGGGGCAGTCGAAGGCTGCAAACTGGTAAAATGCCCTCATTTCCGCCCAGGTCTGATGCATTGCTGAATTTAGCGGCGCAACCCATCACCTGTGGACCCTTGTTGTTTTTGTCAAACCCGGTCGGAAGCTATTCCGGCAATTCTTCCGCCCGCGCAAAACTTTGTTGTGACGTTCGAGAATATTAATAGCGCTTGACTCAGCGTACCGTTGTTTTGAAAATAACTAACTGTCTGTCTCCGATTCACACTATGAAAAAAGTGCTTAGCCCCGAACTAATAACGTCAAATCAAACCTTTTTTACTTGTTTGTGCGACTGCTTTTTCGACTCTTTGGGACATTGCATTGAACTCGGTGGGCAAAATCACAAACATTACACAAGAAAATGTGTCTATGCGCAAAGCGTTGTGCAACAAAGTTTAAAATGCCACCTAAATATTATTATGAAAGAAAACTTACCATGGCTGACGTGAATGCGTTTCATCCAAGGATAAACGACAGGAGGCGTTGAATCTGATCCATGACTGTCTTTCCCAAATTCATCTTCGTGAATGCCGTTTTGCGAGGTCGGTGAGTTAATGTTGGTGCCGAGTGGTGTTGGAATGCGGCCGTTTTGATTGGCATCATTGGGCGTATGAACACCACGTAAGCCATGAATGCTGTGCATTGCGAGATCAGGACTTGTTGATCCGCCGTTGGGCGTGTGAAAGTACTGCATGTTCACTAACTCGCCTTTGCCACTAGCGCTACTAACACCATTGTAGCCGTTCATCGTGGTTGCGTGGCTGCTCTTGGTAATGTCGTGCACCATGGGGTTATAGGTCTTTGTCAGGAACTCTTCGTCCACGCTGACATTGGGTTGATCGAGGACCGACATGCTGCTGCTGTTGTTAATCAATGCTACGCTGTCAAGCTTTTCCCTGCAAACAACAATTCAGTTGGCACATTATTAATTACGTCGACAAATGATCTTTTGACGCAGTGGGTTTCATGATATTTTTGACCTACAAAGTAGACACCACGTTTTCGTGACAACGTATTTAACTAGTTGAACTTTGCAGTGTTCAAATTGATTGATGTTGGACTTTTTGTGTACAATGGTCCACAATTGTTTTACAACTTTATTCATCAAAAAAATAAGGAAAATCCTCGGCGTTTTGAAAAGTTGGTTACTGTACAACTATATGGTATGACAAAAAAACTAAAATCAGTGCTATAACCAATTATATGAAACAAAACTCAAAAGAAGAACATTGCAATGTTGCATAGATTGTTGAGCGAGGTTTACCCCTTTATATTAGTCAATTGGGGAAAAATGATGCATTATCTAGTGTCAATACTGTCTTCTTAAATTTGGGCCATTTTGTCCGGAGCACCGTGACGAAAACTGTCTGAACCATAATGTATACAATCCTGAAACTTTTGTATAAACCCAGATCTCCGAATAATAGCGGATGTTTATGTGAAAAACCGCAGTATTAAGCTTTAAACAGGACTTCCGTGCTGTTTCACGCTTCAAAGCAGACCCTTTTTGAAATTTTCACCAAAATTCTAAACACGCGCAGAAACCCTGAACCATGATACAACCAACAATGCAAAATGGCCTCATTCTTCCTAACCACCTTAGGTCATTGCTACCTGTCGCGCAGTCAAGCAACTGTGACACCCCTATGGAGATGAAATATGTTGGGAATCTGCCTCGTACTTAAAACACTAGTACCAGCGCCCACAGCTTGGGCTTCAACAACGCAACTCTCACTGTGACAAATTAATCGACGTCGTCCAGCAGCTACCCTTACCCCAACCTTTTTTCGCGGCAGGGCTAAAGCGAGTCCCTACGTCACAGAGCTTGGTTGATGGGGTTCGTGCGCACTAGCGCCATTTTGTTCTCTACCTTAGCGTTTTCTTGGGGCATGATCTCATGACACATGACTGGTTGTAGCATAAAACATTTTTTCTGGTCAACTGGCACATCATACCATGTACTTGGGCAATAGCTAATGTTTATTTCAATTTAACAACATCAATCCGATCTAGTTTTCTAGTCGTGTCAGCAAATCGTTAACTTGGCACTTTTTTCTGTAGTATAAATTTAAATTTAACTTACCCTTCCCGGTGTGTTTTGTTGATTATTGTTTCAATTACAGTTTAACCATAATTACTTTCTTTCTGTCTCTGGGACCAGTCAGGTATTAAATGCTGCTTACGTTTTAAAATCTAAGTCTTTTTATGATATCTTTCTTACTTTGCACCTTTTTAACCTTCCAAACGTTAACAAAGCAGTTTTATTTGTTTTGCCAAGCCATAAAACTTCTAATCATAAAGTTGTAAAACCATATCCGTTCTTTAAGGCGCAAGGCTTTTTAAAAAATGTTCCAGGGAATGATACTATGTACTGAATTGTTAAACACAACAGATACTATGTACAAAAGAGAGGTAGCTCGTTGTATATGATTAATCTCGGTAGCTGAGCTGGTTTCACAACGCATATCCCTAAAAAGATAGTCGCATAAAGTTGATATTGCAATTAATCAGATAACTCAGAATTTGTAAACTATCAAACAATTTCTCTTGTGCTGCTGGAATTTTTCTAACTGTGTTTAACTCAAGAAACAACATGTGCTGTGTTTGCGGTTCTATTTCCTTTTCGCAAGCAGCAATATGGTCGCGTGTCGCGTTCCTTGAGTGTTTCCCTTTCATCCGACTTGCCCAGCCCTGGCTCGATTCCGCTACCCTAGCTTTCGCTGCGGGAAAACGCGCCAGATTTTCCGCAACAAGACCGCCCGATGCCACGATTGCGGTGTGCAGCATGGCAGGCTTGCAGCTGTGTACTCTGCTAACTGGCGGAAACGCTACGCGAGCCGTTCTACAGCGCTATCCTGGAGACATGTTGATTCTGGGAAGTCGCTTTCGTTTGCAATACAACACTTTCTGTTCGGTAGCATGCACACAAACGCCCCTATGTAGCTGTTAATTCATTGTCGGTGGTATCGAAAATTGCTTGACACCGAAGGCGGTTTGAGTAATGGAATCTTCGACTTCCGAAATCATCTACTTCGCATTTTTATAATTTTCTTCCATTTAAATTCAATTGTGCCCATATATAAGTGTCAGATAGTGATAGCAGCCCTTGGCACTATTAATTGCTCATTTTCGGTGTGCATGCTTATGGAATTTCTTTCTGAAGGGAACAACTATAAACAAACGCACTGGCGGTTTTGTATACTATAAGAAACGACAAACTTTAGGTGGTAACGAAGATCCAATTCCAATCATAACAAAGCGTGTTTCTGTTATCATTAGTGGTTTAAACCTGATTGAAATAATCATTTTTGTGATCGTATGGAAGCAGTTTGCAAACCGTTTGGTTTATACAACAAATTTCGTAACAAAATTTAAATTTAAAACAAGTATTTTGACACAAAATTAATTTGTTTTGTTTACAAACGTTTGGTCAAAGACAGAAACTGATTGACTTCTTTTTTGTTTCTTCACACAAAACAAAGGTGATAAACATAACAATAAACAGTTGACAATCTTTTTAGGAGAGGAGTTTATTGTGCTTTAATAAAGGAAAATTGGGTACTACAGAATGGTCCTCAACAGTGTATTTTGTCACAATCAGCTGTCAAATACTGTACCCAGCCCAAAGCTAGAAAAACCCAAAATGAAAAATTCCCCTCGCTTGCTGAACAAGCGCAGAGAATTGATTACGTGCAATTTCACAGAATGCTGAGAGGCAACATTGCAATTTCCCACGACTAAGAATAGTCCCCTCATAAGTTGCGTTAATAACTCAAACTGGCCAATCCTCGCTGTGTTCGCGTGCCAATGGGGCCATCGGTTATATTCGTGACAGTGTCCGAACCCCAAGAGCTAAAATACTTGTTTGGATTTGCAACAACCGGAAATGCCTTGTCATTAGAACAAGGAAATTAATTTTCAACAAAGTTTCGAAATTTCATTTTCGAAAAGCAAGCATGACGATACTTGTCAAAGTTTCATCATTATTTTATTTTCACTATAATGTGCTGCGCTTTTATTGTTTCGTTTCATGACGATTTCACAAATAACGTAATTATATAGCTGTTCATGGAAACTAAAAAAATGCAACGGCTTGCTTTTGGTACAAGGTCGCAACGTTGGGTTATGCCAGCTGACGCAACATTGTGGCAACACCACAAAGCATTCCGTTACATTTCCGTTGACATGTTTGGCGCCTCCACACACACTGTGCGCAAACACAGTTCACACATTAACTGGTCGCCACTAAGTATTTTCTTCGTAACGAAACAAAGCTAATTGTAATGGAATATGTGTAACGTAAAAATAACCAGCTTCTCCTGCTTTTGCTTAAAACTTTTAAGTCCAAGAAAGTTTTTTGTTTGGCCTAAGTTTGTTTCATTACCAACATATTGCTGAATGATTGTGTAATATTTGGGAGTTGGGAAACGTCAAACGCTAAAACATGTTGCAAAATGTTACCGTCATTATTCGTTGGACTTTTTTGTTATTAACCTTAAAATATAAGAAATATATCACAATACACGCAGTTTAATGATTGAAGTTATGACATTTTCCATCGTAAAGAAAATTACCCATTGACCTTTCAAATATTTTTTCAAAGCTTACAGGATATCTTATCCGAAGTAAATGCGTATGTAAATAAATAAATGCCCTTGTGTAAACATTATTTTTAGCTATTGCGTTTGTTTGATATGGATCATAGCTTAATGAAGGGTTTGTTCGTAGAAATTGAGTTGGTCGCCTTTTACAAGGGTCTATAAACCGGCGTATAAAGGTCGGAAACCACGTCATACTAATGAAGGTGCACAAAGCATAGCAAGAGGGCAAGTGGCTTTATAAAGGTATAAAACTTGTGTTTAAAGTTTTGAAACTATATTCATATTTTATAAAAAGTGCCCAGGGAAGAAAAGAGGGCTATAGTCACCAAAACACAAGCTCAATTTTAGCACAACCATGTTGTAATCTAAAACCAAAAATTACAGTTCAGATACCTTATTATCAAATTGGGTTTGTGTCACAATTTCAAACGTCGGTCTCTCACAAGTTCGTTCAGTATAATAAAGCTATCTCGTTTAAAGCCCTTTTTTCGTATGGTAATGAAAGTGTCAATTCTATTACAAGTACTTATTTTTCAAATTTTCCGAATTGTGTTATTTTTAAAAGCATTGATTCTTTACAATGACATGGATCCCAATTCGGTAGTTCGGGTCTCTCTGTTTAGGGTCTCAAGAGGTTTGTTGTGGGGAAGAGAGTTCGTTTGAGTTGCATCAAAAAAAAACATGTATTGTTTCCTGTTTTTCTGCCACTAGTTTCGTTTATACCCCCTTTCACGAAATCAGTATGTTTGAATGATGGCTTAACCAGTTCCATACAGCGTTTTTTTTTTTTCAAACTTCGCGCCCCAAGCATTTTGCCAGGAATCGTATTTGATCGTGCTAAGGGATGTTTGTTTCGCTGCGCGTTTCTGCAGCTGGTCGCTTGCCAACCTGCGTGCGTTCATCTCTTCCCATTCGCATCACCCGATCACGGAAGGGGAACAACGCCGCCGTCGAGTCCACTTATATGTGCATTCGGCTCCGATTTGCACTGTCACCACGCGCGCTGCACCGTCCCGTGCCTTATCACGTACGAGTGACGTCATTAAACGCACTTCCGACACAGATCGCCGTGACGTCATCGACCGCGGGCGTCCAGCTTCTGTCAGGCGAAATGATTAATGCGATTTTGCTATATTTCAAACGCGTGACGACTTGGCGAATATGGTTGGCAAAAGGCCGATGCACGAGGGGCTTTCTCAGGAAACGTGCGAAATGTTGCCCACAGTTGTATGTTACAGAAAACACGAAAGAAACTGTGTTTCAACGTATCAAACCGCAAGCAGAAACTCTTTCAAATCAATCTCTTTCGAGCATAAACGAAAAGCCATTTCCACTATACAAATCTATGCACTGTCATCTATTCCTTTTTCTATAACACTAAAAACACCTGTACCAATTTTGCCATTCAAAAGTACGTGATAAAACTCTATTTAAAACAATCCTTCGATGATGCGTGTTTATCCTTTGCAAAATGCAATACCGCGCACAGAAGCTGCGACTTTCTGCTTAGGCACATACAAGTTGACTGGATCACACAGAGCAATCCAAGTTTACGCGTGGGTCGATTCGTCATTTTGTCACCACCACTCACCTTAAACTTCACATGTGCGTGGCCTTGTCTTGCGCAAGCCCGCCTTTTGTGTGTTGGGGGCTTCACTCAGCATTTGGCAAACTCCACAAACGTAAACCAGTCGCTACCGGTGCTTTGAAGGCAATAGACACCTGCAAGCGCCTTAAGTAAACAGCAACGCCTGTGTATCTCCACAAGCATTTTCCCAGGCGCGATCCCTTTTCGCTGCCCATCTAGTGGTAGCATCGACTCTTGTTCAAGGTTTTACAGCTTTTAATTATCGGAAAGCTGACCTGACTATTGTACGAAACCTGACTCCCAGTCGTCCAGCCATGGACTGGTCACTGTCATGGACTGACCGGTGCGTCTGGACGCGGT
This sequence comes from Phallusia mammillata, assembly GCF_965637545.1. Classification (NCBI taxonomy): domain Eukaryota; kingdom Metazoa; phylum Chordata; class Ascidiacea; order Phlebobranchia; family Ascidiidae; genus Phallusia; species Phallusia mammillata. Next base: position 22,396,558 of record NC_137254.1, read on the forward strand.
AGCTTGATACGGACGTCAGGTGCTCAGGCTCTCTGTACGGCGCCGTATACAAACAGTGCGCGTATTTGATAAACGAGTGGAGTCAACGTCAAGTGATATAGATGAGCTGGACGGTCGGTTCACGACTGGATCGCCGGGCAAAATCTACGAATGAGGCGGAAAACGGCGGAGCGAGACCGGGGTTAATAGTTCAGCGTTGCCTGATGTTAATCCAGTGGTCGAACGGTCCGGCGAGCAAATAAAGAGACGACGGCCTCTTGATTTGGGCGAGAGTGTGAAATGATGAATCACTTGTGGCTGCTCGACCGCTTTAGAGTGTTTTCGCAGCGTTGAAGCTGTTGTTGAATACCCTGGGATACGGTGAACTTAGCGTCGGGGCGTCAGTTACTGCTGAAACGAGAATCGTGCTCAAATAGGTATTGTTTGTTTACTTTCCTGGTGTTGTTATATAATGCCGGAAGCTCGTTTTCAACGCAAGTTCATGTTGAAGCTCCTTTTGGCTTGTATCCACGTGGCCAAAATTTCTTATATATTATGTTTCCAGCGGCGACTCGACCTTGTGTGCAGATCATTTAAGACAATCACGGTATTTGGTCTTTCGACTGCAAGGATGCATTTTTCATTGATTTTTGTAACTTGGAATGCACAACTCGAAATCACAATTTCGGAAATTTTTAACCTGCCATTCTAGTTCTTGTTGCATTTTTTTTCAAAAAAGCACTTCAGTTTCTGTATCGGCATTTTACAATAATTTTACAAACTATATTCAACACTAATCTTTGCTGTAAAAATCCCAACAAGTTAGCTTATATTGTATTTTTTCTTGAAACAGTAAAAATATTTTATAGAAACTTCTTTGCACATTAAAAATGAGACTTAGGATTAATTTCTTAAATTTTAAACTCAAATAACTTCGATTACGTCCTGTATTGTGAAGTAGTCGCAAAGCAGTTAAAACACACGAATTATAAGGCTTTTCAATTTGTTGTATGACGGTTTCAAGTGGCATCAGCATTAGCTTGTTATATTGAAGCACGTTGAATTCTACAGTCCATAACGTTTGTAGGCATATGGTAAAGTTTAATACTAAAACGTTATGATAAAAAATATATAAACTTGTTTGAAACTCCATAAAAATGAATACTAAGACCACAAGGAAAAAACAGTTTGATGGGTGGAAAGTGCGATTAACCACAATATAATTTAAACATAGCTTACAATTTTTCCTTTAAACGTTGTTGCATTTAATCCACAAGCAAACTAAAAATGTTATCGATTTATTGATCATATTCGCGCAAACCAATTTGTTGTACCATTCATGAAGATTATTATCCGACATTTTTTCTCAACAGAAACAAAGCGGTCAGCAAAAAAGCAAAAATAAATTTCTTAAATAAAAAACAAACCATTTTATAAAAGACGCGTTTATAATATTTTTGTCTGTAAATTTATATTGTTGGTTTAAACACATTGACTGCTTTTTATATTCCGGGTCTAGTAAAAAGGCTGAGACTCTGCAAAATGGCAGTTTAACTTTAAATGTTAGCAACCACATCTAGCCTTGAAGTCGTCTACTGCTCACGCTGTCTAAGCTGCACAAAATCTAAGATACATCAAACTTTTGTGTAGTTAAAGAACCAGTTCCGCAGACAGTAGCGCAAGTTAGGGACGAAGGTGATATCTTGTTACAGTCGTCAGTTTTTCATCGGACTGTACGCATTATTAATCAACGAACGAAGATTGTGTTTTGGGTTGTCGGACGCTTTTTCCGCTCTGAGAATTTGAACAAAACTTTATGCTACCGTGGGTTACTGACAAGCTCATGGGTCATGGGAATAACCTTAGCAGTCTTGTTTGTAGCGTAACAGTCTTGTTTGTAGATAATTAATGTGTAGTTTGACCCCAAGGTTAGGTTTACATAGCCGCCGGAGTTTTTCGTTTTCTCGAATGTAGTCTCCTTTTACAGGTATCATCTTTGTTGACTTCAAAAAGGAAAAGGATACTAGATTTGTGTAAAATACAGTGAGGACGTTATTGTATCGATCTCAAAGATTTTCGTGCGTTGCGTTTGTCCAAAACACACAATTAGCCTTGCAATTCTAAAGCAAATGGTATTGGGTGCGACAGCGACTATTGTGATGAAAAATTAAAAACGATCGATCCCTTCGCAAACAGTGTTATTGTTCTATTCCGTCTTCAATACCCAATGGGATTGCAATTTTACTTCAATCACGACAAACATACCAAAAGAAAAGTTTATTCTTATAAAGTACCTCATGAAAAAATACCATCATTTGCTGTCGTTGGTCTGTTACAGCAACATATACATACAATTGCACACACGTTGAAAAAACAATCAAAGTGCAACAGCACTGAGTTATGAAATCCACGCTTTGGCATTACAAAAACAGTGTTGTTTTCTTTCAGTGTTTTGTGATATGAAACAAATTATTGGAGTTGTTTACTGGAATGCATGCATGTCAGCGATATCTGTCGCCGAAAGTAAACTTGCTTCTATCCAGGTATGGACTGAAATATCCAACCAAAGTTTCACGTTATAGTTTGTAACTCGCTTTGCATGACGGAATTACATGCGCTGACCCAGAATAACCTTTCGTCAGTTGGATAAACCCTTGTCATTAAGTGAGCTTAAATAGAATATCAGTCACGCGACTGCACCGAGGTAACGTTCGGTCGGAACAAAACTTGCCTAGGACATTAAATTCATCGTTTCGTAATTCTCCTGCAGTGCCAACAGGAACATATTTCAACTTGTGCATTGCGGTTCTGCAATCTTGTTGCACTTGCTCCACCATGTGGAAGTCTAAGTTGTCGCGCCATTCCCGCCAGGTGGCACTAGAGTTGCGCGTCGTTGTATATGGATCGTTGATAATAAGTTCACGCAATTTTTTGCGTCCACGCAATTTTTCCTTCAACATTTTTCTTTCCACTTTGTAGGCTCTCGTGTCACCAACAAGATTTAATTGTCCCTGTGTTAATACATAAGGGTTTTATGTGACTACAAAAAGCCCTACGGTATGGCGCGATTTGTTTTGAATGTTAAACTTCGCTCACATTTGAGTTTAATACACAGCCAATAATAGTTTTTTCATGCGATCAAAAACATTGTAACTTACAAGATAGGACTTTTTTAAAACTTTTTTCTTTGTCCTAACAACAAGTCCATAAAAAATGTTTAGTTTTCCGCTTGCCGGATGGTAAGAATAAGTTTTTTGACTTCCGAGTGTCTCAATACACTTGCCTAAAATACTTACATTTACCCCCAAAGCATGTCAAGTTTAGTACCGATTGATACCCCATGCCATAGAAAAAACAGTATTTGGTGAATCTCTTTAAACTTCATGTGACTTATACCTCTGTGTTGGAAGTAATCCATTTTTCCATTGCTGTGGTCATGCTCAGTCCAACGAACTTGTAGATTTCGCTAGCGATATGCATTGGACGTTGACATACATCTTCATATCTTTAAAATTGACAATTCACTTAACATTACGTTACAACACATACTCGGATTAAAAATCAAACCTATTCAATAATATGCATGCATCTTACATTTTTGTATTTGTTGAACGTTTATTGGTGATTGAACTGCAGAAATCTTTACCTTATGACTTTGTATTTTCCATCGAGCCAAGTGTTTTGTGGGTCAAACCCAATATCCAAACTGTTTTCCATTCTTTCGCAAGTGACACCGATTGCTTCGAAACCATATTTCCCCTCAAGTTTCTTGCGAGAACCAAGAACCCCTCGAGGATCACGAACAAGATGTAGAATCTACACAAAGAAGTATTTGTTGTATAAATGGCGGTCCTGCACTAAACCTTGACTTCAAAACAACGAAACTGGGCGACGTTTTTAGCTACCAAGCACAGCGTTGCAGACAATCACAACAGTTAATGTCAACCAGTTTCTATTTGGTCTGTGATGTAGAAAATCTGTAGTTTTCTGGTCAATGCATTATTACCCATATAGTGGTCTATGCATGAGGTTAACTGTTAAATGTTTGTCGAAACATTAACATTTGATCAAATTAACATGCCGAATCGGAGTTGTAAGTCGGATCGAAGTCGGGTTTGGATTAAATAAAACGTTCGGGTCTGATTTCACACTGGACAACATTTTTACCCACTTTTCTGGCATAAATTCTTACCAATCCTGTATCAAAACTTGTGCAACCCCAGTTTAAAGGCAAAGCATGTCATTTGATGCCACTTCTACCACAGTGCTTATTTGCATACATCCGGCTTGACATATACTTTTATAGTACAGTACATCCGACCTACTAACCTTAATATCCAACGAAGGGTTTTCAAGTAACGGTTTCAAGGTCATGAGGTCGCAAATCCGAATAACCTTGATGGCGGTCAAGTGAGATATTTCACACATTTCTGATGCCACTTCTGAATCAACGGGATCACATTCCCAGCAAGCTTTGGGAATCTTGCAAAATTCTTCTGAACACATTCGTTTTGACTTCTCCCTGCAAGGAAATGCAAACACTGTCAGTCTTCGCGGCTTGTTGCCAGGGAAGTTATTCAATAGTACAAGACTGCGACATATCATCATCAACTATTTATCAATACAAAAACGAGGGTAAATACAAGAAAGCAATAGGGACATTGTAAATACAGTTGTCTTTCCGCTTTTTCACAGTGTTACGCACCAACGCTAGCAAAGCATTGTTAATTAGGTAACTACAGCACAGTACAAAAACATCATAATCATGTGTCATTTTAACTTTATTTACTATAATTTATAACTAGAGATGGAAGCAGTGCACACTGTTTCGATCTTATAACTGAAATATTCAAATGTATCAATCAAGGGGTAAATCAATCTCTGTTTATCTATTCTGTATCATTGGCAGCACACGACGTACCGAAAGCAGAAGTTTTGCTGCAGACATAAGTTCGCAGAGGTATAATCGCTTTGTTTTCTTGAACCCTTGTCAATAGGCAAAGAATCCTGATTCGAAATGTTGCATTGAAACAAGTTTGTGAGGTATTCAACACGAAGTGGATCGTCAATTTTGGCACATCCATATCCGAACGGCAGAAGTGGCTCGAAGTGGAAAAATACATCAGGACGTTGGTTGAAGAGTTGGCCAAAAAATGTAGAGCCAGATCGGTGGCTTGTTAGAATTATTACCCCTAGTAACAAAGATAAAACGCTGAAACAAACTAGAAGAGTGGCTTTCTGATATACTTCCATTTTATATATTCTATACGATATTTACCAATTTACTATACACATCATTTGATCTACACATATGATTGTTTTTGTAAACAAAAACTAATGGGTCCCCACACGCATGTTTGTGCGGATTTACGGTAAACAAATGTTGCGGTGATTTTTACATTCTTAAGGACAAATTTTTAGAAAGCATTAACCCAACAATAAAAAAAATTGTTCGTATTCTTTTTGCACTATTATTGTCATGTAATTACAAAAACATTAAAAAAACGTAACAAAGACTTAAATCTAATCTCTTGCTTTAACCCAGATATAGTCCTCCCAAGGTCGGGCAATTTTTTTTAGAAAGCTGTAACAGTTGTGTTACAGACACTTTAAATTAAAAAGCAATTTGCTACAAGTGTATACATAACAAATTGTTTTTCATTTAACTTTGTTTCGCAAAATGAGTACCATTGACCTGTAGTAACCTCTCAGGGTGCACACGCCAAACGACTGTTTGACACCGTTTTCAATAGCACGCCGTCATTCGTGTTCAACAATATTGTTAAGCCTAATTTATACATGCCTTGAGTATTGACTCCTAAATTGATTGTTAAAAAAACGCTACGTTATGAAGAAAGTTCTGAGCTGTGTTTGTAATACCGACTAGTTGACCTTAAGTAACCCGTGATCATGCGGCGGCCAACCTGACAGCGAGCATTTAAAAAAACATTTATTTGGCAAAAAAGTCAAGTTAATTTTTTCATCTTAACTTTTATTAACAAAGTTTTTCTTGACATATACAAAACCGAAGCACGGTTATTAGGCTTAAATCACGTCATAGGTGTAAAACCTTCGCCAAAACTAAAAATGTGAGTGATAACTTAATAAAACGACATAGCATTGCTGTGCAAAACAGCTGATTTCTAATCACTGAAACGATGTCTCGTAAAACGTCTGTCCGACGTCAAGCTGAGCCCTCCCGCTATCGTAAACCAGTGAGTTACTCTCTTGGTACTTCTGCCTACAGTGTCTTTCTTGACCAAACGAGCGTTAGACACATTTACGTTTCGGGGGCCTGTGGGTGAATCTCTGGGTCATACGGGGTCAAAATTCACATGGACCATCTTTAGACCAATATCTGTAATGTGTGTAAAATTGAAAAAGTTTGAACCATTCTTTCTTGACCAAAACGTGGGAACAAATCCGCGCAAAAAAATTCACGTTTTGGGGTGCTGTGGGTGAACCGAGGGATCAAACGAGGTCAACATTCACATGGACCATCTTTAGACCAATACCTATTATGTGTGTCAATTTGAAAAAGATTGAACCATTCTTTGTTGACCAAAACGTGGGAACAAATCTGCGTTAGAAAGAAAAAAAGAAAAAAAAAATATATAGACAAAAACAATATGTGTCCCCTTCAGGGAAGGGGACCCATAATAATATATAAAGATAAAACTTATCCTATTAAGGCACAGAGACTGTAGAACCCATAAATGTCTTTGAGATTTGTTGCAGTGTGCAGAAGTTGCTATATAAAATTTTGAAAAGCAGTTTTTGCTGCGATTCCGTTGGCGATAAAAACGGCACAAAAACATTGTGATGCAGAAAATTACCGAACTGACTGAGGTGAGAAGGTTGATTTATTTGTCCAAGGCAAGCCAAACTACACTAAGGTTTTTCCACCAGTCATCTTTTGGTTGTTATTAACGGGCATGTGAAAAACATTATCAACCAGACCACTAAGTCCGCGCAGTTTCTGACACAATACTGAAAAGTCTGTTAGTAAGTCAGCCGTGGTTTCCGCTGACGGGCAAGTTAAACACAATGCCACCTTAACCACTAAGCCCATACCTTTTCGTCTTTCTTGCGATTGCTGGACATGTTCAATCCACGGCGTTTGCTTCATTTTAAAGTCATTCCTTCTCGTTGGTGTGTCCCCCACACTTTGCATAGCCTCATACAAACATAACGCTAAGAATGTGATAACGGCGGAGCGAATCGTAAAGTTCCGGTAACGGCGAAATCTGCAGTTCTGGGGTATAGGAAATCCTATTCTTGACATCTCTCCTCGAAAGTTATGCATTCGAATGTCGTTCACCCATGGGTTACCCGGAGTCATTTGAGAACAGCGCCGCCGGTTGCGGGGGTCGTAGCACAGGAGGTTATCCAGGTTTTGTCCTATTGTTTTCTTCCGGCATGCCGCGCCGCATTAAATTGTTATGGAACTTTCTTACTGTAATACTGAAAAACAACACAATATGTTATAAGCAGGAATGTATTCAAGTCCAAAACTATAGCGCGACCTGGGTTCCAACCCAAAAATACAAGCGTGTAACGTGGTAACCCCTATAACTCGAAATAAGCCCTAAAGTAAACGGAATTTATCATTTAAACGCAACCGATTTAGAAGTTGGGTGCGAATTTAGACCATTGTTTTCCAACTTAAGACCAAACCAACCCCGACTTACAGCTCTGCTTCCAAGCCAATAAAACAATATAATATTATTCGAAGTTTGTGATTGTCCAGCTTGATTACCTAGCGTAGCTTACATTTTCTGATGACACTACATACCTGCTTGTTGTTCAACTAAATATCTGCATTAAAACGTATTTTTCTTACCCTTTATATATATATATATGTCCTTTTACCTCCAAACGCTCCCTTTCTGGGCACGTACCACGTTAACTACTTTATTCAGTGCTTGTTAAGTTAATCACGCTATTCAGTGTAGTAAAGTAATTTTGTACTACTAAAGGTAATGTAGCGCTAACATTATATAGTTCGTTCCTATATACACCCAAATTGTGTAACCAGCATATCATTTAACAGAGACACACTGTATATCAAGGTCGTGTTCTCTGACAACCGGAACTTTAAATCGACGCTTGTTTTGTTCACTGCAAGCCTCAGGGCAATGCGCATGTGTTTAAATTAATGGCGTTGTTATGACGCTACATCCGTGATAACACAATAAGGCATGAATTGTTACAATGTCGGGTTTCTCTTGAATAAAGCTAAGTTACTAAATCATTACGCGCCTGATCGGTAATAAATTGAAACTTAATGAATGTGCGTTCTATTTGTGTACAGTTATGAAGGTGCCAGTTCTAAATGTGTACCACACATTCTTGACTAAATTTTTAACAAAGCTGTTTGTTCATTTATTCGTGTTTACCTTGAAACTTTAAACTTTATGAAAATGTATTATTAGTATTTTTTTCCATCCCACTTTCTAATAGAGGAAAATATGTGTACCCTGCCTATAGCGGTGTCTCATTACCTTGTTTGGTCACAGACTGTGTAAAATCCTTACAATAGTTGTTAAACCTTAATGCTAAACAATCTGCAAAAGTCAAATTCGAAAAGATTAAATATCTGCTTGGGGTGGATGAGATTAAACCTAATTATGTTAGATAAACAATTAAGTTCACCTAAACTTAGACGTTTGGACCCCCTAAAGCATTTTCACCGACACCCAAGAGGTTTTTGAACCTCGTATTAAAATGCCCTGGTAAACGACTGCACTATACTCATCTACACGACGAAAGCAGCTTATTTATCCAACTATTTTTACGGTAAAAATACAAAACGACTCAGGAAACTACGAAAGTAAAATGCGACCTGTGTTGTTGGTCAAGCGTGACGCTCTAAGTATAAGGCTGTGACTTTAAAGTGCTTTACTTGGTGCCCACAAGCCTTTCTTCGGTTGACAGACTTTAAAAACAAATGTAACCCTTCTGGTCTACTCGACCTTCGTCCATTCAAAGTCTTTCCTGTTTATAGCACCTACACTTCAAACTGACCTTAAAAGCGGAGAAGTCCTAATACTTTGGTCAAAATCAAAGATTTCGTTTGTCAAGTTCGTAAGAACTGAAACATGTAATGTATTGCTCTTAACATGGTTTGTAGCTGCCATAAAGAAAACCTAAATAACAGAGAACTATTTGATGCCCGTAATTCCAGACTTTAATGTTTACCAGGCAAATACGGATGACAACACGGAACCCAGCATTACACTCGAGTGGTATTTAAACATTGTTAAATGTCCAAGTACATTGATTTTTATTACCAAGAAGGTTTCTGATGCAGAGAAAACTATCGTGAACTGAAATCTGAACGTTTAAAACTGAAATCACTAACGTAACATTGCTAAGGTTCATTAGCCTGATAGTAGAAGCGTCTGAATAAACAGACCGACATTAAACATAACTGTTGAGTGACTGTGAGCCTTAACTGTGTAACGATGTGGATTAAAGCTTGGTTTCCTTAAGACTGGTGTTATAAACTGAGTATCACTATCAATGCGCGAAACAAAATCCTCCTTTGCTGAAGCTGTCTGTAGAAATGCCCACAGCTATAGCGTTTACATGCCTGACTGACTTTGCTTTTGACAAGAAACCTTTTTTTCTGTGTCGCCGTCTTCGCCAACAGGAGACGCGAATTACTACAAAGGAGAAATGGTTTTGTTTCGTAACGTTGTTCGCTTTGTTTTTTTATGTTCCACTATGTCTCGGTTAATCTGTACATCCTCTGATGAGGTTCTTTCTGTTCTTTGTATTTGTAAAAAAAAGCTAACCCTGTCTGTCGTCCATCTGCAGTCCACCTCTTACGCAACGCTGTGAGAAGTGCCTTTTGTAGTTCGGTGGTAAAACTACTTGCTGTATATCAACGACTATTTTCGCCTGTGATTATCAACTTTAGTTTTGAAAAAACGGTCTAAGTCAGGTCTTTTCACCCTTTTTGCTTTGCCTGTAAATATTCCTCAGTTTTTTGAAAATGGAAAGCCACTTTCGCCCACAAACGTAATCTGTATTGTGTGAAAGTTTGTACCGCGTACAGAATTGTTCATCACGCCTAGAAAAGCTTCTATACTTTGTAACCGCTTCAGTCCACTGACAAAGGCTTGTTTTAAGTACAATGCAAAAACCGAAAAGGGTTTACCAACATGCAACGAACGCTTTGTGCAACAATTCCCTGCAACCAGAAAACAATCGATATCGAAACTAATCGATTTTCGTTCACCACAATTACTTGTTTTTGCGAATCGAGACCAACCAATGCAATTAACAACAAGTTCAACCCCTTTTTGTGTTTACATTTTTTCATTAGCTACAGTCTTTGTGGGATCAGTCAATTTGTCGCAAAGAATATGTCGACTCCCTTTCCTTTAAGCCTGCAGGGGTTCCCAACCTTTTTTCGATCTCGTACCACTTGGACGCTCTGTTCTGCCACGCGTACCACTTCTTGCAGAACAACTGATTTAATCGAATCATATTTTATTAAGAAGAAGAATATTGGCCTACTAAAATAACACTAAAGCACGGCAACTAAATTTAATGATATTTTTGTTTTTGTTTACTGTCCACCAATTGACCGAGCAATCATTTGACATAATCAACGCCAACTGTCCGACAGTGTTGTACGGTTTTTTCAAAGCAACTGTGCTTCTTGTTGACAATTGACATGACCTGTTTGTAGATCGTAATGATACGAAACAACAGAAATAGTTACGTAACAATAAGAATAGGCTTGGGGATTTTTTTGTAAACAAAACCAGATGAACAAAATATAAAGTTGTGAATCCAAATTTTGTAAAAAGAAAGCTACTCGCGTACCACCTGAAAAACCTTCGCGTACCACAGGTTGGGAACCCCATGCTTTAAGGCGATAACAGCACTACCATTGTGTAACCGCATATGAATTTCCCACTTGAAATATATAACATGTCAAATTACGTAAGGTTGATGATGTCCAGTTGTTCTTTATGATAAGACTTGTCACTTGCAACTGTCAAAAGAAGGTTCCTATTCGAGATTAGGTCATTACTTAGGCGACAAGGCACACAGTATATTTTAGGCATCCGAAATTGTGTGTCCAATAAGAGTAATATGCGTGAGCATGAAAACCGTTAGATGAAACGTCTAGTTGGATCTATGCATAGCATGGTCTTTGGTTTGACCTGAAATAATTTTGTGAAGCCTTGAAAGGCAACATAGTGTATTTTGCCAAACGTTGAAGAAAGATATAGGCCTATTTTATTGTACTCATTGAGTGTTGCTCGCAGTATAGCCAACTGAGTTTTTTAATGCACACGAAGAGACATAAACTTTGGGATATAAACTTGGGTGTTAAGGTTTTAAATGGACCGAGACAGCTTTAAGCAGGCCTTAGTTATTTTTGAAGTGTTGCACCCAAAACAAAATATGACTGGTGGTATTGGACATTAACGTAAATGTTTTAGATGTAAAAGTAAGTGCGCAAACATATAATCAAGCACATGGTTTCGGTAACGACTATCGACTATACGCAAAAAATCGATTTTCGTTTACATTCCGTTGCATTTAAGCACCCAGTGTGTTCACTTAAATAAACTACTCGCGCATTCGGGAGTTTATGACTGAGCCATGCTAATTCATGAAATATGCAAACATATGAGCTGCGAGTTTCGCATGAAACATTTATGCTGCAAAGAGTGGCGTTTTAGGTTTCAGTCTTAACACTTAGGTAACGCGTTTTTTAAATACATAGTTTTGTTTAATTGAATTCGAGCAATATTTATGTAAGGTGCGGCCATGTTGAGGAAACATCGTTGCTACTTAAGAAAATGGAAGACTGACAACGTTTACTCAGTCTGTGCTGAGGTTTAAATGTTAAGCAAAAGTGCAAAAACATCCAAAAGAAATAGTTAACATACACCCAGGCCTAATTCGTAGCCGAATCAAAAACATATGAAATGTTTTGCGATTGTTGTTTACTTGTTTGTGATAAAATGTATTTACTCTTGATCTGTATTCAGTTTTTAATGAACTTGAACTAATCAGTTACAGTTTTCCTGGCATACACACTAACAGAGACGCGAAGTTTAGTTATCATTAACTACTGACACAACATCAAGCTAGTAAGGTCGAGTATTGCATGGTAGCACTTCGCTCAAGCCAGCTGTTGGTCGATCAGCGTTTATTTATAACCAAGTCGACGCCGTAATCAGGCCGAAAGCGCTCTTGCCGACAGCCCAAGCAGCATTGGAAACTTGCCGATAAGAGCCTGATGCCTTTGTAGTTTCCAGTTTTGTTTATAGTGTTTGACCTTTAGAGAGTTACATCAACTGTTTTGCTTATGCTAACTTAGCTGTTCGCTAGTGATAAACTTTATAGAGGTTTAATTGCCCAACTATTGTCACGTTTATATGTGTTTAGTTTCGTAGAGTGATCTTTATCAGCACTGTCTTTCCCTTGTATAGTTGCTCACTTGTATACTAGTGTAGCATGGGTTGTGTCCATTTACCTTTGCCACCTAGCAGCAAGATATTAGCATTAAGTTCAAACTGTAGTATTGGCCTTTCGTCGAAGGGTTCTTTACGAAAAGGTGCTTGAGTGAAGGTATATTGTCAGGCAATTGGTGTTGATATAGCGACGGCAATCGTCACGCTGAAACCGTATAGTAATATAGTGGTGTATGTTCGCCAATGTGAGGTTGCAGTCTAAAGCAAGGCCCATGTTGGCCTGTGCAAATCTGTTTTCTTATCAGGAAACTGGTGTTCGCCGATGTTATACTGTTGTTTGAGCAGACAAGCATGTACGGTATGTTAAATTGGATCCGTCAAAGTTAAATGTAGCCTAGTGTGCTGTACCGACTAGGAATCTTAGTCACATACAGTACAGTAAACCTCGGTTAAGCCGAATCCTCGCCTAATTCGGACAATTAAAACTTGAGGTATAAATGATCTGTAATTTGGTAAGGCTTTAACTAATTGACATCGGTTAATCCAGATCTTCGCCTAATCCTGACAAATTTTTGGTCCAAACAGGTCTGGATTTACTATAGGTTTGTTGTAAGTGAAAATATTCAGCTTGAAACAGCTAAAAAACGTAGAAAAATTGATTGCAAGCATAATAAATCCCAAAACCAATGCATGCGAACCTAGCGAACTGTTGTTATTATCATGGCATTAGTGCAATTATGGTATTATTTGTCTAAATGGACGCAAAATAACAAAAAGCTCAAAACTCAGTTATATTCCACGCGTATATAATAATGTATGTAATGTTTTCCGCATTCCGTTTCGCTATGTTTTGTATACCTTGTTTGATAACGATTCAGTGTTACGGGTTGGATACGATTGCTGTGACAACATGACGTAGCAATCAAAAACGTCATACCGCTGGGATTGACAGCAACAGCCGACAGACTTAAACCCAGACGCAATACGTGTGGTTACAAGACCTTCGTATGTCAACCCTTGTTGCAGTCTGTAGAGTAAAATGTACGTTTTGTCTTAGGACTCTAACTGGTAAAAGTTGGGAATAATCGTAAGAACTGTTAATTGTTTTGGATATCAGTGAAGTTTACATCTCACCAAGCCTTCTATTTTGGATTTAGTAAATTTTAATACAACATTAAAATAGGTAAGTTGGGTGACAATTTCATGTTTGTGCATTAAAATATTTCCTTGAATAAGTTTATTTATGGAGTTTCTTTGTCAAATCGTGATGCCAAGAAGCTTAACTAATCATGAACTGCCTAAACAATGGTCACTTTTGGCTTTCTTATCTTTTTGCTTTCTTCTTTAATTAAGATTTCTATTGTTAACCACTATCAACGGCTATTCTTCATCTTTCTGTCTTTTGAGTCGTGTTTTCTTGCTTATCGGTTGCATAGCAACATCAGGATGGCATCTGATGACGAGCAACTGCAGCAGCAGGTAATACTCGCACCGCTTCGTGTGTTGGCGAACTTATTTTCACTTTAACCAAAACGTGTTTTCTCTTTTATGTTACTTGGTTGTTACTACTTTTTGTTACTTTGCAACGTTTTTCGGTCTAGTAAACCAAACATAACCAATGTAAAGTTTGGGGTATTTTAGATATTAATTGAAAAATGTGTGACAAAAAAAAGTTACACCGCCCAACTTGACAAAAAACACATTTTGGCGACAAGGCACAAGCTAGGCTATTATCCAGCTAAAATTATGTAATTGTGTGGAAAAATCATTTGCGAAGGCAAAACTCGATTCCAAGCCCAAAAAAGAAAAGCATGGGAAGAAGAAAAAATATCTTGTGAAAAAGAAGAAAGGCCAATCGGATGAGCAGAGTGCCCAACACGCTAAGAAAAAAGTTTTAGCGAAAATTCCGTCAGCATCAAAATTGGAGGTTATTTCGACAAAAACCGCTCCAGAACAGACACCTCACACAAAATGGGAAACACACCAAGTTGATGGTGATTTACCACCACAAGAAACCGAAAGCAATGATATTGACCAATACAATTCCTATGTTGACAACGGTGGCTATGAGACATACTTCTTGGAAGATGATCAGAGTCTAGGCGATGACGTCACCTATCAGGTTACGACGTCATCAACCAGATGCTTGTCAAACGTCATCGCCCTGTCACAGTCGCGGTCGTTTCATGTCTGATTGTCATTTCGCTTGGCGCCGTTGACAATCTTTCGTCACGTATTGCGTAAAAAGGTTATGACGAACCAGGTTACTGCAAGTTGCTTGACTTGTCCGAATGACCCGGCGCGCCTGACCCATATTCATCCAGACATAAAAAAGCTTGATCGCGATTCGTCCCCGGGAATGTCTTGGGTTCGAACCTCGTGAAAAAAAATCAAAAAGTTTGGCTGCAGTCATAAACATCGGCATATATCCACACACGAACACATAAAATCGTCAATCTTTCATCATTAAAGTGTTTGGATTTAATGGTTTGTTATAGCACAGCGAAAAATGCAAGCCAATATTTACGTTTAAAACATATGAAGTTTCGATATTTACTGTTATCGTCTAGTGAATAAAACCAACAGAAGGAATGTAACTTGATAACGCACAACATATGGCTTGTATTTTCGTGCTAAGGACCATGCATGAATTGCATTACCATTTATTACAAGTACAGTTACACAATTTTGAATATTAAAGGTATCATATCACTCAACATGTTCTTTTACAGGTTGTCGACGACATGTCGCAGGACAAGTGGAAGGGAAAACCAACCGCTTATATGACACCGCAGATGATGCATGCCTTGAAAATGTCGCAAGTTCAAAGCCAGGTATATAAACATTATTCCAGTTAGTTTTTCCTTACGTTTAAGCTTAATCATTAAGCCCGGAATTTTTCACTACACAAAACAGGCCTTTTTGTTAATAAATTAGTGCCTAAGCAAAAAATAAAATAAAAACGCTTATCAAACCGCAGTATTCTGTAACCTGAGAACCTTTAGGGGAGGTGTCACTTTTTGCCGAATAGTAACTTATCAGTTCACAAAAATGTGTTTTAACAAAATATGGGGCTGGAGTCTTAAGCAAAGCCCCAAATGTGGTAAAAATTGTAAAGTCAATTGGTAATTTCCGCTTATAAACCTATGTTTGCTGACAAATAGCACAAATACAAGAAACAGTACAACGAAGAAGTAAAGGGTAAGAGCTTTAAGGCAGCTGGCGTGTCTTTGAATGCACAGAGGGTGAAACAAAACACAGGCATACAAAGTCTGGTACGTAGAGTTGGATCTTGACCTCGCACCAAGATGCGTACCAGTATCTAAACAATTGTGAACATTGTAGATAAAATACCATGAGAGTTTTGAAAAAGCGAAAGGCTTGGGTTACACTCAAGTGGCCGACACCCCCCAATATGATCGGTATAGAAAACAAAAGGAACTAAGTGACGTAAGTAGGTAAATGTCGTCACTGACCTCTCCCTTTCTCCTGTTCTCTTCCAGCCAAACCTCTTTTTCTTATTCTTTCCTTACACTAAAATCACATCTTTTCAAAAAATTTCATGCTTTCGCTGTCCCGTTTCCGGTAACGTTTCTTTCTTATTTTCGATATCTCTTTCATTTGCTATTTCCATTTCTTTCTTTTTTTCTACCATCAAAGGTTGACTATCAACGTGCTATGAAAGACATTAAAGGCAAATATAACCTTGATGCTTGTTTGCCTCTTCTGCCGGAGGTGGAAAACGCAAAACGCGTTTCAAAAAATACCAGCAAGGTTGGTTTTTACATGAAAGCTTGCATCGTTTGTGCCCAAAAATTGGTTTACTTGGAACGTGTTTTCCTATATCTCAAGCCTCGCTATTTTATCCGCCTTGTTTGTGTGACTTTTGCATGCTGGATTGAAGGTTTGGTTTTATCATTTTTCAGTTTATTGCACAATCAATTTTCTTTGTTTTTAAACATGTTTTTTAACCCTTTGTGCTTTATATGCGTTAGGATCGACAGTAACCATCATCTATTCTTTACTTTATAAGCTGAAGGGATGGTTTACTTGTTTGGCTAAAATTTTGTTGCTTGCGCTGATTTGTTTGATTATTTGTTTCGTTTTTATTGCGTTTTATCGCATTTTTCTTTGTGCTTGCTTTCATCTTTTCCATTGTGTTGCTATTCATCTTGGTTCATGCATCTTGGTTTTAACCTGCATCCAGATTCAGGTAAGATCTTATAGAAACTGTCGTAGCTGAGCAAAAATAATTACATATTGTAATGCGAATTTTACAAAGCTGTTTCAAAATGCCTTTTCATTAGCCGACAATGTAAAATAACAGTATGTCGAAAGAGTTCAATAAAGCATGTGTTATAAGCAATAATCATTACACTCCTACTTGTTTACAAAGAAACATATTTCTTACGTCAGTTTTTGTCGTGTTAAGGGCATTCTATTGACTTATACTTTTATACAGAACGAGTACCGAAAAGGTTTGGAAGACGTTAAAGAGAGATTTACAGGCTTTCAACGACTCCGAGCATCTGATTATTTGGACGTTCAACGAAGTTTGAAAGCTGCTGAACTGTCCGACGTAAGTGAACAGATTTTCCCAACTGTGCAAACACAAAAGTCACAAACAAAGTCCGTGTATAGTGTCCCTAAGTTTTAAAATGACTTTAAAGACACGATAAACGGCAAAGGCACGTTGAAAGTTAACGCTTAATATACAACCCACTGACTGCATATTTTGTCTATCCCACGGGATAAAGGCAAAGAAAATTCGTGGCCTGCTTTTGGTTTTCAAGCGAACATATTTGAGAAATTGAAATTGTATTTTCATGACTTTATTGGTGTGTACTTCATATTCGTATCTTTTTAATCGTGATTTTTGTGCTTACTTTGCAGAGTCGTTACAAGGAGGATTGGGAGTACGATAAAGGCATTGTGTGTTTTCCTGCAACCTTAACACCGGGTTACGATACTCTGGTTTCTGCGCAACGAAACGCAAGCGACGTAAGTTGTAGTTTTTTTCAATGCAGCCAGCTAGAAATCTGTCTGTCCCCACGAAAGCTGTCTCAAGCTTAACCATTAAACTGCTGGATGAGCAATACTTGGTTATATATTATGCCTGGCAGCAATAGCCTATTTCTGTCTTAAGCTTATTGCAATTATTGCGTAACTTGTTTAAATAGACACAATAAAAATAAACGGAAAACATACAGGAACAGTACAATTAAAGTATACTTAACAATGATAGTAAACAGACAAATCGACGACCTGTGTTGTCAAACTGAAACATACATGGACAAGTCCAAGACAACAAGTTTGAATTAAGAAGAAACGTAATATCTACAAGTGTTTTATGAGCCAAACAAGTGTTTTATTTTAAATTGTATAAACTGGATAGTCTGATCTGATTCTTTCTTTAAAAAAAACAGAACGCGTACAAGGAAGGTTTGGAAAGCACATTGGAAAATGTTCACTTTGACCCGACCAAGACCGACCTGTACAAATGCATTCAGGACAATCTCAAGTATATTAGCAGTGTAAGTTAAACATATTTCTTGACAAAAATTGAAGTTGATAACCAAAGGTACTCAACCTACCAACAGCTTTTTCCACTTACCCTACCTACATTTAACGTATGTGTTTTGTTTGTTATCGTCTATAACAGGGGTGTGCAACTTGTTACTGTGGGGCCAAATGCAATTGGCAAAATTAGATCGCGGGCCGTACCTGTGTATAACACAAGGTGATTTTACTTTTTTGGTCGCATAAAAAATAGCACCGGGCGCATTAATCTCCTCAAAAATATATGATAGTTGGACTCGTTTGCCAGTACATTTGAAATCCAACCGTCTCTGCGGACCGCATAACGTTTATTGAAAGGCCGCATTTGACCCGCGGGCCGCAGGTTGCACACCCCTGGTCTTTAATATGAAACCGTTTTTCGATCGTTATCACTGTTCCAATGTGATTATGAACATATTTGTTATTTCATAACAGAATGAATACAAGGCAGATTATGAAAAGCATAAGGCGAAATACACTCCAGTGGCGGTCACTTCGCAAATGTTGCTTGACCGATCACTTCGAAACATCAGAAGTTGGGTTTGTACACCTCATACTTGCTTAGGTTGTGATTCATGCTTTTAAACTCAATTTCCATGCTCTTTAGAACTCCTACACCGCTTACGCCCGAAAACTGTGGGAACATTATCACCTTGTGGTTCCAGTTCCACTTATTGCACAAGCAATTGAGGTAAAACGACATTTTTGGCGTCTGTTTGCTACAGCATTGGCTACAAACAACCAGTCGTGTTTTTTTTCGTAGACTGCCAAAATGACTTCTGACAAATGGTACAAAGCCGACTACAAAAAAGAATGCATTGGAAAATCGGGCCCAGCCAACATCATTAACTACCCGGAGTTACAACAAGCCCGCAAGGCCGCTGGATTTGCCAGCAAGGTATTGTAACCTATTTCGTTTTCTTTTTTTGATTGTTAGAGCGGAATTCGCCCAAATTTGTGTAAGCTATGTGTGGATCTAAAAAGCACCTTACCTAATAACAAAAATTTTATCAGAGTAGCATAGCCATCTTATGACTCAAAGGTTTCCACAAAACTATAGTCAAATTTCACTACTGATGACCATAGTTCTGTCAAGGCGTTTGGATGTTTGTCAGTTAAGCTACGCAATAGTTTCTATTGATAGAAATGTGTCTGTGTATTTGTTTCTGATTTGACGTTTGTATGTAAACTTCGCAAATAGTGCGTGGCCAGGGTAACGTTAAAAGTATACTCAACTTTACCCCTAAAACTCTCAAACACTGCTGATTGTTATTGCAGGTGGAATATAGAAAGGATGCTGACAAAGCAAAGAGTCATTATACGATGCCTCTTGATGCTCCCGATTTCATCAGAGCGAAGAGCGCTGCCGAAAAAAGCGACGTAAGTTTTCAAATCAACAAAGTAACTCTTCAGCGCAGGTTAGAGCACCTGGCGTAATTGGTAGTTGTCGCAAAGAAATTGTCAGGTGTTGTAATGAACAAAACTACCTTACCGTTAATTGCGACAAGGCTAGGTCTCTTTAGTACCACATACAGCTTTATCAATTGGTGCAATCACAGCTACGAAACGTGTGGGATTTAAAAGTAATACACGACATTCAATCTCTCTTCTCTTTCTAAATGTCGATTAAGGGTCCTAAAACCACTGCCAATTAGTCAATCAAACGACAGCTAATAATCAAGTCTTTGCTTAATACCATATAGCGTCTAATTTTTCTTTTTTTAGATCCTGTACAAGAAGCAGAAGGCTCATACCATCGCTAACTTCCAGGGTTATCAAAAGCTGGACCCAAGTCACCATCCTGTTGTACAGAATGCTGAAAAGGCCAGTCAGCTACAATCTCACGTAAGTAAAACTCTTTTAATTGGTCTCTTTAGACCAGTGGTTTTTGTTCTATCGCTGCGTACCACTTAAACTCTATTTGAATGGACGTATCAAGAGATAGGTCTGAAACCATCAGGGTTAGCAATTCTAAACCAATGTCGAAGACAAGAGTATCGCCATAAAAGGCTGAACAGTTGGGTCAGTTGAGTTGCAATTCCTGACCACCTGAAAAGCTCATGCGCACTTCTACTGGTAGGCGCACCATAAACTGAGAACCACTGATTTAGGCAAATAATAAACATTTAAACAGTAAACGCGTTTTGCTTGCTAATAGTTCAAAGTCACGAAAAAAGCTGTTGCAATGGACAGAAATTAGGAAATAGTATTCTTCGGACTGTTTTGCAGAAAAACTACACTGAAGATTGGGATTATGATAAACAGATGATATATTTTCCTGCTCATATTACCCCTGGTTACGAATCTAGCGCTGAAGTCAAGAAAGTGCAAAGTGACGTAAGTATCATATTTTTGTAAATATTTAGTCTTCAAATTTTTTTTTAAATGTTTAGTCTTCAAATGTAAATTCGTCCTTTGTTAGCAGTCTGATATAAATTCAGTTTAGTAAGAATTAAGTTTATTTTCTTTTAGGCCCAGTATAAGAAGGATCATGAGCAAAACAAGGCCAAAAATACTTTCGACGTCACTGGCACTCAGAGATATGAAGAAATGAAAGCAACACACAGCGCCACCTCTGATGTAATACTTTAAGTCGAACTGTATTTAGTTTTATCATATGTGTCTTGTTTTTACTTTGATCGACTCTTCAAGTATGAACAATTTTTCCACAACCAATATTGTATACCATGTTAGCCACATCTGTTTGGGACATTTCTGATTGAAAATATTTGATTCTATTTCAGGTCAAATACAAGGAAGGTTTTCGAAAGAATCAGGGAACTGCCATGCAGATTCCTGAAACTGAAGAGATGGCTCGATCCAAAGAACTGTATCCTGTTCTAAGCAAACAAGCTTATTCAGAGAAATCCAAGGAGGCACATAAGAATGTCAATGTCGGACCAGGTAATAAAAGCATTGTTAATCATTCCACAAAAACCTATCTAAGTGTTTTATTCAAATGTGTAATGTAAGGAAGTTTGATCCAAATTCTAGTGTGTACGTTTCAACAGTCTATTCAAGATTTGGTCAACGTTTGTTTCTGATTTTGCTTTGGTCTTTAGACAGCAATCGACAGTAGAAACTTTGATACGTAACTTTTTAAAACGGATCATTCTGTGTTTAAAATCGTACTTTCTTTCCAGATATTCAGGAAATAGCACACGCAGTTGACACCCAGAAACAGGCGTCAACCAACCAATATAAGATGGACTATAAACAGAACATGGTCGGTAAACCACCAGCTGACCCTACATCAGCCTACCCAGAACATACCCTGCACAAGAAAATGACTCAGCTTACCAGCAAGGTAGCGTTATGCTCATGAAACTTTGGAACATTTTTACACTGAATACTTACCTATCCACACCAGCAAAACGCACTTGTTTTAAATTTTCTGATTTGTGTCTTTTTTGGCCTTTTTTCGCAGGTTTGTGCACAAGCACGCTTTCGATAATGGGTTTATGTTTGAATAACTATACTCTATAGCAGGGGTCCGCAAATACTTTTTGACGCGACCCTAAAAAAATTGCTCTAAATTCTCGCGACCCAAGCATTTAGTTAGCATGTAAGTTTGTGGAAAATACTAAACAACTAAATGAGAACCGCATGCTTGCACAGATGCGCTTAATTTATTACATTGTTACATAGACTGTATGTAACAGTTACATAGTCATATGTAACAATGTAAAAGCTAATTAAAAGGTTGGAAAAGCCGAAGTTCATTAATGCCGTAGATGCGATACTTATATTCATGGGAAATTTAAAATATTTCGCGACCCAGACTAGAAGGTCTCGCGACCCAAATTTGGGTCGCGACCCACTATTTGCGGACCCCTGCTCTATAGTAGTTACCCATTGGTGTTATACTTGATATTGTCATCTACATGCAATAGTTTTATTTTATTGTACACAAAACGTGAAGGAATAACTTGCTATGTAAAAATCATTTGCATATAATATCTTGATCACTAAGGCTTAAAACAAGAAGTTCGGGAGGTTGAACTTGACTCATTTCCATTTCCTCTGCGATCAAATTAGTTTTGAGGTTAAATTTTTATTCCTGTTCTTTTGTAGCCCGAGTACACCAAGGATTCAGAAAAGTTGCTTCACCGACACCAGCTTCCTGTAGATGCTCCTGAGTTTGTCCGTGCTAAGCAGGTTGCTCTACAAGCCAGTGATGTAAGTTAAAATATGTGTCGCACTGCATTTTCCATTTAATATTACACAAATTAAATCAGCTCCAACTTTTGTTCTGTGAAATTTATTATATAATAGACAATAGTAGATTCTATTTGAATAAGGAAGTAAACAAGTCAGAAATTTTTTAATGGTTTATTATACTGTTGATGTTGAACTTCGTTCTATATATATGTGCTTTAATTTGCAAGTTAAAGTGTGAAGTATAAATTGTAGGTTTTACTCGAATAAACCGAGCTAAAGTAAACGGTAATTAATGTAATCAAAACCCATACAATTTACTGTTTTTACACAGTTTTTGTCGTATATTTTAGATCGAATACAAGAAGCAGAAACAGGAGACAGTGGATCAATATCGTGGTTATCAGACTTTGGACACACAAGATCACCCAGTTGTACAGCGCGCTGCCCAAGCTGCCCAACTTGCTTCTGAGGTACGTTTTAGTTATTTATCTCCCCATCTTTAACTCGTTATACTCATTTGAAAATAAATCGTTGCAGAAAGCGTACAAAGAGGATTGGGAGTACGACAAACAAATGATCTATTTCCCTGCTCACATCACCCCTGGCTACGAGTCCAGTGCTGACGTCAAAAAAGTTCAGAGTGACGTAAGTAACTGTATTTGTCTATTGCCTGATGGTTATAGGACAGGCGTGTTGTTTTAGAGCGAGGTTGTTACCAATCTGGTATTTGCTGAACCAATGAGAGTCTATTGTGTTGGATGGTTTGAAGGGGAGTTTTGTAATCATTTTTAGTGACCTAGTCAAAACAGCTGCAGTTAAATTTTAATTGGGAGCCCGCGAACTCAATACATCAACATTTTACAGAAAAGGTGTTCTTTTTTACAAATACAAGTCAAGGATTACTGCCTTGGAGCTTTAAAATCTAAAAAAAAACGCCATTTGAACATATTAAAACCAGACTTGGCTGAAAGTTGAGATAAATGTAGTACATTATTCGATCAAGCCGGGTTTATTTAGTTGATAGAGCGCCAGCCCCAGCTATCCTGCTGTCGTGGGTTCGAATACCACCGCAGGCGAGAATTTTCTAGATTATACTTTGCCATGTGGAAATGTTTGAATGACCGCCAGTAAGTCTGGGGTGCTTTAAGTGTTTAAATTCTAATCACCTACTGATAAAATTGACTGTTTTTTTCCAGGTCAGCTACAAGAAAGCATTCGAGAAAACCAAAGCACGCAATGAGTTTAAACCAACGGACACAGAGCGCTACAAAGAGATGAAGCAAATGGACAATGTTGCATCTGATGTAAGACTTTATTTGTGGAATTAATTATTAGCAAAACTTTTCTATACGTTGCGACATCTATTTTAGCTTATAGCAGCATGTTTGGGATAAATTCCATAATGCCTGATGACAAAATTTGAATGTACGTTTAAATATACCTAAATCATTACATGTGAAACGAGTTAGTTTTTGTTTTTTGGTCAGAAACAGTATATCACTATAACTTATCTATCGTAAAATGCTTAAATATCTGCAACATCAATCAGTGACTCTGTCAAAATTGTAGCAATATATTTTGTCTTCATTTATTAATTATAACTTTAGATCAAATAATGAATTTCCTGTCGTTTTTTATCGATTCACATGTAACCCCCTTTTTCGTCTCCAGGTTAAGTACAAGGAGGAATACGAGAAAAACAAGGGCAAGGGATCAAGTATTTTGGAGACGCACGAGATGGTGCTGTCGAAAGAATTGCGACCCGTGCAAAGCAAGAAGTTGTATACGGAACAGTCGAAGGAGATGCATAAGAACGTCAACGTTAACAAGGGTAACCATCGTCGGTGTTTTTGATGCTCGTAGTTCGGCCAAGCAGTTGCACAAACTGATCCGAGCATTAAAATTACATGTTCATGGCCTGCTAACATACGAAACCGGTGACGTTAGGGATCTTGGAAAGCTAAAAAACTAGGGTTGTATTTGGAATTTATGTGACGTCACAATGAACCGAGCATTAACATGTAATGCTGAGTATTCAACCAAAATATGAAATTTGCAGTTTTGGCCTATCCCTAGTACTTGCAATGGTATTCGAACACAGGCGTAAGAATACTTAACAGCGAGGGCAAAATATAGTTTTGTTTAGTTCTTTTTTTGTAAAGGTGAGATAAAATTTCGACCCTAAAACCGTTTCGATTGAAATGTTCACCTGGCTTAATCTGTATGTAATTAGATGGCCAGGAGATCGCTCTTGCTGTTTCATCTCAACAACTTGCTTCACCTGGTCCTTACCGCAAGGAATATAAGCAGAAGATGGTCGGTAAAGGACCCACAGATCCAGCAGTGGCTTACCCAGAGCATGATCTTCATAGAAAGGCGTCTAACCTTGCTAGCAACGTAAGTTGTGTTATAAGTTATGACATAATGTGTATAGTTTATCATATTATGTACACGCTCAAGACCTGTTTGAAAAGTCGTCCATAACAAAAACTTTAAAAAAAAGTTTAAAGAAAAGGAGAAAGATAAAATCACTTTTTTACCTAATAAAGCACGAGGTCTTTCGTAAATCAAGTAAAGTAAAAAGAAAACGTAAAATACTTTAACCTCAAGTCACAAAGAAGACTGTTATGCAGCATTAATACATCTTCTTTTCACAAGGCTGACTATCAGAAGGAAGCTGCAAAAAACATGGCTCGCCATCAACTGCCAGTTGATGCTCCTGAGTTTATTCGAGCCAAGGAGGCAGCGAAAAATGCTAGTGACGTAAGTTAACATAAACAAGTTAAAATTTTACGCAACTAACGTACTGTACACAATTTTTTATTAACTTAAAGTTTATTTCTGAGTTGTTGTTGAGTTTCTTTAACGTTGCAGTTTTTGAAACAAACATTTGTTTGATCAAAAAGTGTATCTTGTTTACAGCTTGAATACCAGAAGCAAAGGAATGAAGTGATTGCCAACTACAGAGGTTTCCAAACTATGGACAGCTCCGAACATCCCATCGTTCAACACGGGATTAAGGCAGCTGAATTGGCATCAAACGTTAGTGAACAGTTTGCATATCTTTTATACTGTTACCTACCCATTATCATTGCATTTGCATTAACACAGACAGTAACGGTAAAGTGGTGAATCAAACAAATTTAAATAAATGCACTGTCTATTTCAAAAAGGTGTATATATGTTTTACTCAAAGACTAATAAATACCGGAATAAATAACAACTGATTGACTAATTTTGAAGCACCGGGCTACCGTTCTTGTACTGAATGTTGTTCAATTGAAAAATGGTTGTTAATAATTCAAACGTCTATTTTGTGTTTGTTTTAACCTTTTCGCTTAATTAAACAAAAATACCCACTGAAGGTTGTCTAAACCAGTGGTCGGCAACCGCCGGTCCGCGGCCCGGTACCGGTCCGCGACGAGTTGGTTACCGGGCCGTATAATTTTCAGGTTAAATGCTACAAAACATTTTGCCCATGTATCCCGGGGTTGATAAACTAATTTAACGTTTTTATCTCTAAATATTTGTAGTTTTTTTTGAAGACCGGTCCGCGATAAAATTTCACCTTCTAAAGCGGTCCGCAGTGCAAAAAAGGTTGCCTATACCCCTTGTCTAAACAAGTCGAAATACGCCCCAGACATACGCATTTCGAGTATTTTGTACGTAAAGAAATCGCTTTCAATTTTTATTATGCTGCTAGGTTTTGCGTTTTAATCCACCGTTATTGTGTTATGTACAGACGCTATATACTGAGGACTGGGATTATGACAAACAAATGATTTACTTTCCTGCTCATATTACACCCGGATACGAATCAAACGCTGACGTCAAGAAAGTTCAAAGTGATGTAAGTAATTTTGAAGTGGTTACTATGGGTGATGCAATAAAGTTTGTACAACACGAAACTTTTCCGGATAGGTTTCGTACAAAAAAGACTTCGAAAGTAGTAAAGCGAACAACCAATTTCGACCGACCGACACCGAACATTACAAGGATATGAAGAAAAATGAATCAACCTCGTCTGATGTAAGTCCCATTATAATGTTTTGTCAAAACTTTATTTTTTAACTTGCAAGGGTTTTTTTTCTCCAAAACTTCCTCATTTCTCACGCACTGGTTTTTTTGTATGTTTTTTTTTAAAATCCAACTGCCAAATCGGGTTTGTGAAGTCTCTGATCAAAAACGGTCTAATCTAATGAAAACATGTGAATAAATAGAAGTAAGGTTTACTCTTCTGACGTGTCGCTTGTTTATTAGCAGCGTTTTAATAACAATAGGCGAATTTTAGTTTTTAATTACCTCATGTTGTTTTATCTTTTTCTAAATGTTAACAGGTTTTTGTATTTGCAAGTTTGAATTCTAAAGTTTTATTCAAAGACTATTAATCATTGCGGTTCAATCCAAGATCTACAATAACAGCATTTTGGTTCGTTTAAATTGATCTAGGTCAAGTATAAGGAGGAGTACGAAAAGAACAAGGGAAAAGGTTCAAATGTTGCCGAGACGCACGAGATGACTTTGTCCAAAGAACTTCGTCCTGTGCAAAGCAACAAACTTTACACAGAACAATCGAAGGCAATGCGCAAAAATGTTAATGTCGGTTCAGGTAAACCCAAGACCCTCTGAAAACATTTTGTTTGTTGAAACAAAAGCTTGTTTAGCGGGCGGTAAATGAAAAAAAGTGGGACAGTTGTAAACTAAATACGAAATGCTTGCTCTTCTAACGGTTATCAAAGATTACGTAATGCGAAATTATAACGAACTGTTTTTTGAAAGTAATTCTGTTGTGTGTGTTTTTGTGTGTTATGTGAAAAAAAAGCGTAGAAAAAAATTTTTTTTTTAAAAGACGTGACCAAACTTCTTGATTTTGTACTGGTATAGCCGTATAGACAAATGATTTCGATTTGCAGATATCCAAGAAATCACCCACGCGGTGTCAGCACAGAAGCTGTCTTCTGACCAACCTTACACTGCCGACTACAAACAGCAGATGGTTGGCAAGGGAAGAAGCGACCCAGCAAACGCTTACCCCGAAGTGAAACATCACCGCGATGTTCACAAGTTTGTCAGCCCGGTAAAACTCTTTTGTAACACTTACTGTTGGTTAGAAATGGGCAAAACTACAATTGTTTTGTGTGAACTTTCTCGTAACACTGCTAGCAAGCATACTCGGAATGATGTGTTGAAAATTAGATTGATTACAAATTACTTAAAAGAAAGTCCGCTTGGGTTGTCATTAAAACTATAGTTTGAAAGCTTTAAGAAACACATATCTTAGTATTTGAATACTGGTTTAATCAGGTTGGTCGTTTCCACCAATACCTTTATCAGTCCTGGCTTAAAAACAAAGTAGTAGCAGTAAATGTTCTAAGTTTCCAGGTTAATGTTGATATCATTTAGTTCGAATTAACACAAATAATAAATATCCGTTTTATCTTCATGTAAAACACGTTTTTTTGCCCCACGCAAGCCTAATTTGTTGTAGCTTCTTTGTTAGAAATCTGTTGCCCATCACATGACATAACATATTCTTTGCGGCAAAAAAACTAAAAAACTGTAATGGGTTTCTACATAAATAAACTGCAATAAAATTACATCTTGTAAACAACTGACCAATGTTAATTTTTCAGGCTGAATACCAAAAGGAAGCAGAAAAGATGATGCACCATCATAATCTGCCACTCGACTATCCAGAGTTTGTTCGAGCTAAAACAGCGGCTAAAAATGCCAGTGATGTAAGTACTTCAGATTCGACCAAATTCGCTGCTAAGTTATCACGAAATCAGCGGAAAATGTATATTTGTTGAAGTTGTAACAAAATATTGTGGCATATTATTTTGGTTTTTGCACTTTAGATTGAGTACCAGAAGCAGAAACAAGAAACTGTTGACAAGTACAAGGGCTTTCAAACCATGGACAGCACTGAACATCCTATTGTACAACGTGGAATTCAAGTAGCAGAACTTCAGTCCAACGTAAGTGGAAAACATGCCCATGCAATTTAATTCTCTTGAATAAAATTTTGTAAACCAAAGCAAACAAAAAATAAAAATAAATATAAAAAATTAATTGAAATAAAATTTAGTGACTAAATTAAAATTTTATTTTTACTAAATTTTAGTCCAATGAAAATAAACAAGAATTTTTTTGTGTTGTGAAATCATTTGTAGGCTTTGTACAAGGAAGATTGGGAGTACGACAAACAAAACATCTACTTTCCTGCTCACATCACCCCTGGTTACGAAGCAAATGCTGACGTCAAGAAAGTCCAAAGTGACGTAAGCACCACTGTTGCTAACGAATCAACTTAAAAAAGCATCATGCTTAAACTATTTGGTTTTTATTTCTTGCAGGTTACATATAAGCAACAGTTTGAACAAAACAAGGACAAGAATCGGTTTGATGTCACCGACACTGATCGCTACAAGTCCATGAAAGATGCGGAAAAAACTTCATCCGATGTGAGTATAAGTTCTTGACTTTCTTTCTTTGGAAGCTGTATATAAAATCTTGTTTAATATGCTTCAAACCGAGGCAACAATTAAAATCCATTTCAAATTTTTAGGTAAAATACAAAGAAGATTACGAGAAAAACAAGGGTGTAGGACTTTTGCCGCTCGCTGAGTCAAACGAGATGACGCTTTCCAAAGAACTTCGTCCAGTCCTGAGTAAAAAGATGTACACGGAAAAATCAAAGGAAATGCAACAGACGGTCAATGTCGGATCAGGTATTAAAAAAATATTTAGAAATGCTCTGAGATCACATTGTCGGTCTCGTTTTATAAGCCTACAGTGAAAGCATATTTCTTAATGCTTGAAATTCTCTTAAAAATATGGGGTAAAACTAGCACATTAAGCATGAAAGTAGGTTTTGGAATAGCTGATGTAATTGTTGTTTTGTAGCAATGAACAAAAAAGAACAATACTGTTTTCTAGTACTGGCGTAAAAATGTATCCAGTATTTAAGACAAAATTTACAAACAATTCAACAAAGTTATGGTGTTGCTTGTTTTCCCTAAACTGACTACAATTGTGTAAAGGTTTTAAAATGTATTTTAATAGTTTCTTGTATTGCAACAGCGACTTAGTATTTACGTTCTATTTTTGTCTTAAAGACATTCAAGAAATCCAGCATGCGTTGGGCGCACAGAAGGTGGCGTCTGATAAAACATATAAGCAGGAATATAAGACTAAAATAGTTGGAAAGGGGCCAGTGGATCCAGCCAAGTCTTATCCCGAGTATGACAGACTTCGCGAAGTGAATAAAATCATTAGTGTGGTAAGTTAGTTGGGGTCATTTGTGTAACCAACGTCGCGCAACCTTAAACTATTGCAGGAAATAAATGGTTTGTGCTGTTTCGTAGCCGGAGTATCACAAAGAAGCCGAAAAGATTATGCACCACCACAATCTTCCCCTTGACTATCCCGAGTTTGTGAGGGCAAAGGTCACCGCTAAAAACGCCAGTGACGTAAGTTTTCTATTGTGAAGATCCTGATAAAACTATATTGCTACCAAACTGGCGATCCGCTACGACAATGCTGTGCGTCATACGAGGCCGGCAGCAGTGCTTGTGATGCGACATACGGCGGGCTTTCCAATTAACCCCCCCCCCCCCCCCCCGTACATGGCCCTGCTGTGTGGCTCCGTTGGTAGAGCACCATTCCCCGAAAAGGCTTTTGTCGTGGGTTCGAATCCCACCACATACTAGATTTTTGAACCTGCTCCTCGCTATATGGGAACACTTGGAAGACCACCTTGATTCGTAGCAATTGCCTAGACGTGTTGTACTATAATATTTCCTATATAAATCCTATATTATGTCGCTTTTTAGAGGGAATACCAGAAGCAACGCAAGGAGGTGATTGATACTTACAAAGGATTCCAAAATATGGACAGCAAAGATCATCCCATTGTCCAACACGGAATCAAAGCAGCTGAACTAGTTTCCAATGTAAGTTTCAATACAAAACTATGTACAGGTTAGGATATAGGAATAGCATTCCAGAGTTAACATATACTGTACTTTGTAACAAAAATTTCATAACAAAACACTTTACAGTTTAAGACATAGCTTCCCAGGGGAAAACATATGCCGTACTTTAATATTGGCCCTATACCTTGTAGGTCACATCGGGGTGACGTCATTTGACGTACTTGACGTATTTTGACGTAAACATACTTTGTTTTTAGGCTTTGTACAAGGAAGATTGGGAGTACGACAAACAAATGATTTACTTTCCTGCTCATATTACACCTGGTTACGAGTCGGCCGCTGACGTCAAAAAGGTTCAAAGTGACGTAAGTGCACCAGAATGGGTGAAAATGCATCGTGCAAGCGAATATGCTCACCAATGTTTTTTGCAGGTCACTTACAAAGGAGATTTCGAGAAAAACAAGGACAAGAACAACTTTAAGTTAACCGACACCGAGCACTACAAGGCAATGAAGGAAACTGATAAAACTTCTTCTGATGTAAGATTTGTTGAAAAACAAACTTAAGTTGCGGTTCGGCAATGGGTTAATTGTATGAAGCTCACTAAAATAACCCCTTTCAGGAAATAATTCTGAGGTGATAAATCAAAGGCCAGGACAGTGAATTTGGCCCAGCAGAAAATATTTTGCAAAAATGTCCTGGCCCACTATATTAATAATATTTCAAGGTTTCCTTATCTTAAGATTTTTTGACAGACTTCGGTACTGTTTTAAGGTGATTTATTTATTTCAAACTACCACTTTCCGAGGCCACAAAACAAGAGTAATATTAAAATTACGATGCAAACACTTTCGCCTTTGCTATGTAAATAAACAAGCTACAAAGTCATCTTGGGAAAATTATCTTATTCTTCAAGTTTATGGTGTTGCTTCGTTTAGGTGAAATTATGTTTTCTTTAATGTACGAAGCTGTGCTGTTAGCAGAGTAAATCACACAATAAATGAAAAAAATTGCTAGGGTAATGTCTGCATACGTACATGTTCGAGGACGATTTTCTATTTTGTCTGTTTCGCCTTATAATATAAGGACAAACGTTACATGTGACACTACACAGGTTAAGTACAAGGAGGAATACGAGAAAAACAAGGGAACTGGATTTTCGCAACTTGCCGAAACTCACGAGATGGTGCTGTCCAAAGATCTTCGTCCTGTTGTAAGCAAGAAGCTTTACGAGGAAAAGTCCAAGGAGATGCACAAAAATGTGACAGTTGGACAAGGTAAACAGATTGAGCTTTATTGTTTCGCATGGCTATGGTGTAATCCTCAATCTGGCCATATAAATGTAAATATGAACTTCTTTAGATTATCTGCTTTAAAATCGTTTTTGATTAACAGATGTTCAGGAAATTGCCCATGCACTCTCGACTCAGAAATTGTCTTCTGGTCAAAACTACAAGGCCGATTATGAAAAGAACATGGTTGGCAAAGGACCAGCAGATGCTGCGAAGTCTTATCCTGAATACGATCATCTTCGCCAAGTCAGCAAACAATCCAGTGCGGTAAGCTAAATACCTTTTTCATGTGTTAATGAAAATTACTTAACATACGTTTAGTTTGAACGAACATGGATTAATTTTTTTGTCAAATGCAATCTCTTATCTCATTTTTTCTGTTTTTATTCAGGCTGAATATCACAAAGATGCTGAAAAGATTATGCATCATCACAACCTACCTTTGGACTATCCGGAGTTCGTTAGAGCGAAGATTACAGCTAAAAACGCCAGTGACGTAAGTGTACATTTAAAATTTTCGTACATTGCTTCATTAAACTTTGTCTACAATAGATATCCTGTGGATTTCTGTAGACTTTGAGCGTTTTGCAAAATTAAGCGCTGAGGACTTTATCGTAAATAATCAATAGATCAATTTGAGAAGAAACGATAATTTTTGTTTTTCATTTTCCATAAAAGTAATGCAAAATAATAAAAGGTTGAAAACAATTGGTGTTCTTGTGTTTCTTTTTAGACTGAATATAGAAAGCAGCGCAAAGAGGTGATTGATACTTACAAAGGATTTCAAAATATGGACAGCAAAGACCATCCCATTGTCCAACACGGGATCAAAGCTGCAGAACTGATCTCGAATGTAAGCAAAAACATTATCTCAAACGTTATATTTGAACAACGCATTTTACCTCAGTTTTTGATATTGGAGTGAAAGTTGTAAAACACTTTATTGTAAACAGGCA
Organism: Phallusia mammillata; assembly: GCF_965637545.1. Taxonomy (NCBI): domain Eukaryota; kingdom Metazoa; phylum Chordata; class Ascidiacea; order Phlebobranchia; family Ascidiidae; genus Phallusia; species Phallusia mammillata. The sequence goes on from NC_137254.1 coordinate 22,428,888, forward strand.
CTGTATAAAGAAGATTGGGAGTACGACAAACAAATGATTTACTTCCCAGCTCATATTACACCCGGTTACGAAGCAAATGCTGACGTCAAGAAAGTCCAGAGTGACGTAAGTGCTTTTGAAAATGGCAGTCTCTCCACAAGTGAAGAGTACAATCCAATTTAAAGTTATCCTTTTTAGGTGATATACAAAGAAAACTACGAGAAAACTAAAGACAAGAATCACTTCTTGATGACTGAAACAGATCGGTACAAGGCCATGAAAGAGAGCGACAAATCAGCCTCTGAAGTAAGTAACATTTTTTGTTCATTTATTTCTAGTTAGTTTTCAAACAATTTTATGTGATTTTGGCAAAAAGCATTTTCTGAAAAGCTTTATTTATTTTTGCTGGAAAATTTAGGTCAAGTACAGGGAGGACTATGAGAAGGAAAAAGAGAACGGCAAAGGAATGCAGGTTGCTGAAACACACGAGATGGTGCTTGCTAAAGAACTGAAGCCAGTCCAGAGCAAGAAGATGTACGAAGAAGGGTCAAAAAAATTGCTCCCGAAGGTTCAAGTAGGATCAGGTAAGAAAACGGAAAATAGTTGGAAAATTGAAATAACTTGAACTGGTCTAGGGTTCACGTTCTGTCGAACTTAATTTGCTGTTAGAGGTTTTAAGCCATTCAAAAAGTTTTGTCAAAAATCTGTCTCTTTTGTTTGATTTTGAACTTGCCACATCATTTTTATAGAGTCGAGGCTTGTAGTTTAAACTTCGATTCACCCAGCTCGTTGCTTGGTGGATAAAAACTATAAAGAACCTTATGTCTATTGATTCCAGTTCACAAAAACATTACGTAATTCGTTCTTGTATGTTATCGCCTTTACGACATTGTCAGTATCTGTAAGCAATTAGCATGACACGTTTTCAGTTGAGCTAAAACATTTTATTGCGTAGTGACGTTACTTCTTTGCACATGAATCGTTGTGCCTGTTGAGTACATCCCAACATTGTTTCCACTTGCAGATATTCAGGAAATTACGCGAGCCGTGTCATCACAAAAACTCGCATCAGATCGTACTTATCATTCCGAGTACGAGAAGGAAATGGTGGGAAAAGCGCCACAAGATTTGGCGAAATCCTACCCAGAATATGATAGACTGCGTGATGTGTCCAAACTCACCAGCAAGGTTGGAAATGCGATATTCACAAATGGATAATAGTTATAGCATTCAACCATTGCATCGTTTTTGAATACTAATTGATGATCTTATTCATGATATTTCCTTAACTGATATTAAATGATGTGGTAGTTTGAATTTGAGCTTCTTGTTGTATTATGCTGGTTTTCAGCATCGTCCAGCAATGGGTTGTCAAGAATATTTTTAGTGGCCTACAGAGCTGCTTTAACTTAGTATTTTATTATCAAATAAGCTGTTATAATCGCTCATGACCGTTTATCTGTACATATTTTCAAAGTTTGACTGCATGCAATCAGCCCAAAACCACTAATTTTGACCAAATATTCAGGTTGTGGCAAAAGTTTTTGGGAACCACTGCACTTTCTAAATAAATGCACAAAATACATATAAATCTTTGGTGGTTTTAGGCTTTGTATCAGAAAGATGCGGAGAAAATTATGCATCACCACAACCTGCCGCTTGACTATCCCGAATTCGTTCGCGCAAAAGAATCCGCCAAGAACGCCAGTGACGTGAGTAACATTATGAATATAAAGTAACAAAGGTCAATAGAAACTGTATCTGTTCTAAGCTTTTATATTGTTTTTTTTTTGGAAATGGTTGTCCATGTTTTTGTAGAAGTAAATAGTTTTAGGTTAAGTATTTATTTTGTGTTTAATTTAATTTTTATTATTAGATTGAATATCAAAAGCAGCGCAAGGAAACTATCGATAAATATCGTGGATTCCAAACAATGGACAGCAAAGACCATCCCATTGTTCAACACGGAATTAAGGCTGCCGATCTCATATCCGATGTGAGTTAATTGTAAAGTTTATTTAAATTCTAAACATTGAATACCCAAAGACATGTAAATACAATTGATGTATATCGTACGCCAACTTTGTTGTACATACTTTACATACTATGCTAAAATTTTGTTATTTTCAAAGAAGTTGTTTACGTAACTCATAGCTAAAGTTTGAACTACGTTTGTGCTTGGCGTCTTGCAGAGACTTTACAAGGAAGATTGGGAATATGAGAAGAATCTTATCTTTTACCCAGTCCATGTAACACCTGGTTACGAGCAGGCTTTGGAAGCAAGCAAGTTCCAAAGCATGGTAAAACTGTCTACACGTTTTATCTTTCTAATAAACCACAAACAAGCTTAAGCACATATTTCTTTAGGCTGCATACAAGAAGGATGCTGAGAAATCGAAGATGAAAAATAACTTCCGTGTGACTGATACGGAACAATATCAAGCTGCACAAAACCTTCTTAATCTTGTGTCAGAGGTAAAATGTCCAGATGGTTGTATTTGTAAGTCCCAGTCACATAATGCTTTTCAATGACAGTGCAGCTACAGCCAGGTTCACCTGTGCTTTCTGCTACTTCGCGCTCATAACGCTTAAACTTTACGTAACTTTGTCCTGCTTGATTGTGGTAGTGGAGGGGTCGGCAACCTTTTTCGCTCAGATACAGTAAAGTGTGTATTATGTTTCCAGATGTACACCGTGTGAGCCATGTACTTTTACTTTAAATAAAACGAATTTTTAAAATCTTGACCAACAAAAAAACATTGTGTTAAGAAATGATGTTAAGATTTGTCTAAGAGCGACACGCAGTTATCAGAAAAACTACATCTGACTTACAAGTCATGGGTTTCCTACCCCCGTTCTGGGGTATTTGTCTTGAAATGTTTCTTTCACTAAGCGAAACAAACTCTACACGATTATTTTATTTGCGATACAATATAATTTTATCTGAATTTATTAGAACAAATACTCTGCCGAATACATGGAAAACCGTGGCAAGGCTTTACATTCGATAGCTGAGACCCCTGAGATGGCAATCTCCAAATCAGTTGCACCGTTGCTAAGCGACAAGACATACACGGACAAGGCGAAGAGCATTATGCAGAAGTACAATCTGGACTCCTGTAAGTCTTTCCTTGACTTCAATCCTCTTTTATTATAAATTGATTTTATTGTCCGAAAAAAGTTTAATTTAGGTCACCATATTTCAATGTATTAAAGAATTATTAAAACCTTTACGTATTTTGCTAAAATATTTTTTTTTGCTTAAACCGTGATTTGTAAAGTGTATTTGGTGGAAGTTTAAATGTATTCTATTGTGTGGTTTTCAGCAACACAAAGCATTGCCCATGCGCTTGGAACACAGAAGTCATTCTCTCCACATGGCTACATGGTCGATTTTAAGAAAAATATCATAGGAAAAGCCCCTTCGGATTTGGTTAATTCGTACCCAGAATATGCCGTGGCACGAAACGTGACAAAAATGACAAGCAAGGTACAAATAAAGCTACACAAATGCTTATTTCCTAACATTACAAGATTTCAAAAATTGTTTGCATGTTTGCCCATTGTCAGTTTTAGAAATATTATTTTCTCCCCCAGTCCCTATGTTTACAAATTAATTTCGAAAAATTGTTGCAAAAATTTAATTAATTAATAATATAACATTTTAACATTTCTACAAAATTTTATAACATTTCTATAAGTGTAATCCTAGAGAACCTCTAACGAAGTTGAATAATTGATTTTTCACTTTTGAAAGAATGCCAACATTTATTTAACTCAAGGATTGTTTAATTTGCTACCGCTTTAACTCTCTGACCGACACCTTTGCATAAATGATTCAGGTTTTAACATTTCCATTTGCAGTCTGGATACGGAAAAGAAGCTGACAAGATAATGCACACTCACAATCTCCCACTTGACTATCCGGAATTCGTCAGAGCAAAACAAAACGCTAAGAATGCAAGCGACGTAAGTTACATGTGTATATGGTTAATTGAACAGGGTACCACAGTACGCTGCAGACAGTGTGTTCATTGCTTTTAACCTATATTGTCTGAATACTGAGGGGGGCTCTAACATCTTGGACGAGAACCACTGTTTTAACCCCTTTCACAAAAAATCTACACTTTACTTCTTTTTAGGTTAAGGTATCAAAATCAACCAATTCTATGACTGTCACTTTTATTTGTACCCACATGGATATTTTTCAATTCTTATGATAAAGTTTTTTTATTTTTAGGCGGAGTACCAGAAGCAACGAGCTGAGGTGATCAACCAATACCGTGGATTCCAAACCATGGACAGCAAAGAGCATCCAATTGTACAACAAGGAATTAAGGCTGCTGAACTTGTTTCAAATGTAAGATTATTTTATGCCAATTATGTGATTTTATGGAAGAAGTAAGGCTAGGGCTGTGATAAATAGTAAATTTCTCCAAACCGTTTTTCGTGCTTTTACCATTAGCCCTTTCACAATCTCTACCTTAAAGCTTATCAAGACCGAATGTCCGTCTGGGTACATTCTAAAAACAACTATTACCCAAAAATTTCACATTTAACAAAACAATACAGTTACCAGTTAGTACGTTTTCTGAATAGTTTGCTTCATAATTATTTCTCAACGGGGTAATCTTTGATAAAACGAAAAATTATATTTTCTTTCAGGCACTGTACAAGGAAGATTGGGAGTACGACAAACAAATGATTTACTTCCCAGCTCATATTACACCCGGTTACGAATCAGCAATGCAGGCTAGCAAAGTTCAAAGTGATGTAAGTGTCTTTAATTATAAAAACATTGTTCTTTTTTGACTATTTTTGCTGCTTTAGGCCATCTACAAAAAAGGACACAACGAAAACAAAGCTGCAAACAACTTCAAAGTTACCGACACCGATCAATATAAAACAACTAAAGAGCTTGGTGACCTACTTTCAGATGTAAGTTAGACTTACTGTGGAACAAACTTGATCAGTTGCTGTTTTTTTTTAAGTGTATACTGACTGTCAACCATTGTAAGCCTTATCTGTTTCGGGTTTTGGTCGATTTCGGGCTTGAGCTTAAATAACAGACATAAGTCGTCCCTAACTTGGCCTCATTTGTGCCGCTACAATTTTCCGGCCTCAATCTGGCTTTTTTTTATGTAAAAAATCAGGTTCTGACCTGGTTTAGGACTTATACTTTTGTTTCTGGCCTCAATTCCAGGTTTTCCATTGCCTTGTGTTTAAACGTTTGTTCTTACATTGGTAGAACCTGATTAGAGACATTCTTTTGTAGAAAAAGTACAAAGAAGCTTATGAAGCTGAGAAGGGAACAAACCGAACTCAGGTAAAAGAAACTCCTGAAATGAGAATTTCGAAGTCAATTGCTCCACTTCTTAGTAACAAGCTGTATGGCGATGACGCCCGTCGTAAGATGAAGGAATACAACTTGGATACTTGTAAGTTTGTTAGTTTGGACTTTCTAAATACCCGAAATCTTTTTGTGTTACAAGCAAAACGTTTCTGTTACCGTTACGATTTCTTTGCTAATCATGCTCATGCTGACATGAATTGAGGTTACTCATATAATAATACAAATCCACAGACCGGGATATTCTATGTATATTAGATTAAGCTTCAAACTAACGTAAAGTTAAGTCTGTATATTTTAAGTTGTTTGTTAAGATTTCGCATTAACATTACAGAAATGGTACATGCAATCGTTATGTATATATTTATAAACTACATTATTCATCGTACCTTCTAGCGATGCAGGCAATCTCTCAGGCATTAGCTGTACAGAAGGTTGCGTCTACCAGCAAATATGTGGACCACTTTAAAAAGGAAATGGTGGGCAAGGCACCGGCTGATATCGCAAAATCTTACCCCGAATATGATCACGCTAGAAAAGTTTCCAAATACACAAGCAAGGTAACATTGTACATTGCAATAGCTTGTTATGTATTTTAATTTGTGCTAGTGTTGCAACTTTCGTGAGATTACGTTATACGAAGTTTCTGTCTTACAAAGGTTAGTGGTATTTTTGTAATTGTTTTTTTTTTTTTTTGCTTTTCAGGCTTTGTATTGGAAGGATGCCGAGAAACTCATGCACACCCATAACTTGCCATTAGATTATCCAGAGTTTGTTCGCGCCAAACAGAACGCCAAGAATGCCAGCGATGTGAGTTAAAGCACATAAGAGTCATAAAGCTGACAAAATGAAATCTTTACAATACCTGTTAAAATTGTCTTTAAATATATTGTATTCTGAACTAAAAGGTCCTCAGCCAAACCAATCTCTTTTTGCCCCTAAGTTTTTGACGTTGTAGATTTGCCTTTATTTGAAGTAAATGATTACAATGTCAGTTAAAAGTGTCTTTAAGTGTAATATATTTTGAGCTTAAACAGTTCGTCAGCCAATCCAATATCTTTTTGCTCGTTATTTCAGTGTTAAAATTTTTGAAGTTGTAGATTTGGCTTCATTTGAAGTAAATGATTACAATCCCGGTAAAAGTGTCTTTAAGGGTATGGTATTTTGAACCTAAACAGCCCGTCAGCCAAACCATTTGCCCCATATACATTGTAATGTTAAAGTACTCGAAGTCGTCAATTTGTTTGCTTGAAGTATTTGCGGTAAATGTTGCCTCTTTACAAAACTGCTTTCTACTTTGCCTTTAGGCCGAGTACCAGAAGCAACGCAAAGAAGTGATTACAAACTACAGAGGCTTCCAGACCATGGACAGTAGAGACCATCCCGTGGTACAACACGGCATCAGAGTCGCTGATCTTATTTCCGACGTAAGTGGCGTCAAGGGAATAAGCTTTTTTGCATTGAAGAAGTCGGGCCATATTATGACGTGCGGGCATTGTTTAAAATAGATAAGTGCCAGGCGATTGCGCATGTGTTCCGAGTTATTGCAGCATTGCGGTGCTAAAGTTTGTTCTAGATTTAAGAAGTCAGCTACTAACATATGAACAAATAGTCTGTGAAAATGATTGTTTGAGATAAATTTAGGTTTGAAAAACGTGGTGAACAGCGATTTATTGTAAAGTATTACAGCAGTAGTTATCAGTTGGTGGTCCATGGTGACTTTTGGTCCGTTTTGGATGACCTTCAGGACGTCCACCATATTTGATAATAAACTGAAGAGAGATGCATATTCTATATAAAAAGAGGGTCCAATTGTTAGCTGTCAGTAACTTTGTGTCACTTCTTAAAATTCAGTTTTTTTTAATATACGTATATGGTTTGCTTATTTACCCCCACCTAAATTTAGTCAATGGTATTGCTTATTTTAGAGCTGTAGTCCATGGCCTCAAGTAGAGAATCACTGCATTATAGCTTTTGGCATGACATTTATCACAAAAATTAGGCATACAAAACTCAATATTTAATCGTAAAAGTTTATTTTAATTGCTCAGTTGAATGAAGGGATAAGCAAAGATTCGCCTGTATTGTATACGTGTGGCTCTTTGCACAACAAAACATTTGTTTTTAACTGGCGTAATGGCTCTCAGCGCAAGTACAAAGAGGATTACATGGAAGACAGGGATGTGATTTACTATCCAGTTCATTTGACACCTGGTTACGAGACTGCAGTCAAATCCAGTGAAAATCAAAGCGACGTAAGTACCTCTACTCTATGTTGAAGTGTAATGAAAATGTTCACCAAATAAGTAAATATGATTCCGCAGTCATTATTTTCTAAACTGCAAAATAGTAGTAGGTTTTGCTACTAGTACCAACTTGTGAAGAGTGTTTACTGGACTTGTACAAAATAGGAAAACAATTTTTTTTGTCATCTCAACTTAAGGTGGCCTACAAGAGTCAGTATTTGAAGGAAGCAGCCAAAAACAATTATCTTTTCACCGAAACTGACGAGTATAAAAGTCAAAAGGGTTTGGCGGAATCTCTGGAAGTAAGTACATTTTTTATTATTTCAATACTACAAACAACCATGTCGTTTGTTAGTGCAATGTGGCCTATCGTAATCATTGAAATTATATTTAAATTTTTTTAATTAGCCTTGGCTAACAAACGCAACGTAGTTGGTCTGCAGGGTCATGTATGGATATTTAACAAATCACGAGAAAATGATACTGTTTTATTATATTAGTGCTTTACAGACCTTTCAATTTAAATTCTAACGCCATTTTATTAACAATAACATTAATTGTTTGTAGCGTTACAAAGAAGATTATCCGAGGGAGTTCCAAGCCTTGAAACGCACACCAGAGATGCAAGCGTCCGACATGGTTCGTTTTTTGCTCAGCGATGCGGCTTATACCAAGGATGCAAAGAAGCGAATGGACATTTACAACGTTGACCTCCAGGACCAGCGTCTGTCACACGCCTTGCATGCGTCCAAGGTAACTAATGCATTACGTACAACACATTTCAGCATTGCGGAAGCAGACCCAGTTCGGGCTTGGTTTTTTTGACGAACAGGCTTGATTCGGGCCTTACTACAAGTTCTGTGTCCGTATTTTTTAGATAAAATTACCTAAGTAGCTAATTGCTGGACTTAACCTAATGCCCAACAGGCCTAAAACTCTCGATTTGCTTCATATCACACTTTTACACATACTTTTGTCAGTTAAAGTAGAAAAGAATCATTTTTTTCATGTTTTGTTAGCTGATCGAGTTTGCAAGTCAGTATCTCTCCGTAAAAGAGTTTACCTTTACCAAATGTTTCCGTATTTGAAAATAAACGTTTGCAAACTTGTTCTGTAACCCCTATAGATTGGCTCCGAGAACAAGTACAAACACAAGTTCAACAAAGAAATGGTTGGCAAAGCTCCGAATGACGTCACAATTTCACATCCCGAGTATGATCTGGCGAAAAAAGTCTCCCGTATGGCAAGCAAGGTAAGTCCTAATCCTTCGACATAAAGTGATCCCAATAAGAATAAATTTAACTTTATAGGAAAATTGAAGTTTTTTAAGCTAATGAGAGAGTTATAAAACTGAAAACTTGACTTTTTCAGGCCAAATTTCACATCGTTTTGGTTTGTTTAAAACTATAAAAGAGTAAATCAAATGCATAATAAAGGCCTTAGTTAAAATAGAACCATGCACTTTTTTCTATTTTACTACTGTTTTGTGCAGAGCGAGTACGTGAAAGATGCAGAGAAGATAAAGCATCGTCATAATCTTCCTGTTGATTACCCGGAGTTTGTCAGGGCTCGAGAATGCGCTAAAAACGCCAGCGATGTACGTACTTAAAATAATAAGCCTTATTCAACATTGGTATCAAGTCTCCATTTAGGTTTTTGGTTCAGACTAGCCCAGTGGTTCGTAAACCCGCGATTACATTATTTTTTTGTAATGTTACTCACGTAATCTTTCTCTGACGTCATAGTTATTTTTGTAGGGTGGTTTAGAAATTTATCTGTTTTTTTCAAGGTTAAAAATAACAAGGGCTAAGAACCACTAATCTAGTCGTTACCAGACACACTAAATATCTTAAACTGCTAACTTTCTCTTACTTACAACAACAGGTGTATGTGTACGACGGGCGTTTTACAACAATGGTGTTTATTTAGGCGGAATACCAAAAGCAAAAGAAGCAGACGATCGAAAAATACCGCGGCTTTCAGACAATGGATAGCAAAGACCATCCCGTTGTACAACACGGAATCCGAGTTGCCGATCTCATTTCTCACGTATGTGTTGCCAGTTTTGATGCTTTCCACATAATTTCATTTGGGATTTAATTTTAGATAGTAGAAATTTAACTGTGGAAGCTGTTTCAGTGCAGTTGTTGAGCAAGCTGTAGACAAGACATAAGCTGTATTGGCCAGTGTAGCCACCTAACGGCACTCCAGTTTTTGGGAATAACAGGCTAAAAGTCATGCCTTACCTATTCTTTTGTGATTCAATTGTTGCTTTAACACATGATAAATTTTTTAAATTTTATATACTATTATTTTTCCATTAATAGGAACTAACATTATCACTTGTCATTTATTACAGAGCAAATACATTGAAGATTATATGATCGACCGCAACATTGTATATTATCCAGTACATTTGACACCAGGATACGAAGCCGCAACGAAAGCTAGTCAATTCCAAAGCGAGGTGCGTGACTGAAATTATTACCTTTATTTCGCCGAGGGCCGTTTAAAAATTGACGAGTGTGGGAAGTATAGTATTTATTGAATCTTCTAATCCCTGTCAATGGGAGTATTAGAAAAAAACTTCAAACATTCAAGTTTGTAATTCTGTTTGAATGTGTTATTTTCTTAAGTTTTTCTTATTGCCTGATCGAGTACTAAAAGCGCCCCTTTAAATAGCGCTTCTAAATTTTGGGGCCTATGGTTTGTCAAATATTTTGAGCTCAGTATGTTTATCTTTCATATTTTATTGTGGACCTTGGTATTGGTTGATGTGAAACCTTGTTTTTCTTTAGCTGAAGTACAAGGAAGGTTACAAGAAAGGCCAGACCGATTTCCGCTTTGATCCAACACAAACTGACATGTACAAAACTGTGAAGGATAACCAAAACGCTTTGAACGATGTAAGTGGCTTGGAATAAATCAAGACGGACAAATCTGGTTAATCGCATATCCATTTTGCCAAGCTTTTTATGCAATTAACCAGCACTGTTTTTCATAAGCTTGAAATTCCCAATTCCATGCCAATAAAAGGAACATGCGATTAATTAACCCTATATTTACCTATGTTCCAAGTCTTTTTGAATACATTCCCGTGATGCATCCATGTCCTCTCATTCTGGGTTTAAATATGTGTTTCTATTATTCTCACAACATAGTTCGATACATCAATGTCACAATACAGACTTCGAACTGTTAATATCATTGGAATTAATAAATGTATTTTTTAGCTATCATAGGCTTTGTGTTTATTTTACAGAAAGCTTACAAGGAAGACAGCAAGAAGACCTTGGAAACAGGTTTCACGCCTTCAGCTCAAACTCAAGAGATGGAAATATCCAACAAGCTGAAACCTCTTGCACCGAGCGAGTATCAGAAACGCGCCAAGGATCTTCTTCACAAATATCATCTTAACGTCGAGCTGCCGGTAAAATTTCTTTATGAAAATTTATGTGACCGTTTATGTGCTTAATTGGTATCAGCTTTACCTGTGACATAACTTTTATTTCTCTTTCTGCATTTTTTTGTCTCAATCAAATGTTTTTATGTAAATGACACCTTGCTATTGCTCTATGAAATTGCCTCTCGGCCTTTTACGTATTTTTCAGCACAGATCGAAAAACTCGTGTGACTGTGATATCTTTGTGCTTGTTTATAGATACCGATGATGCTGTAAAGGCGAAATATATACTTTTTAAATTCATAAGCATGAATGACCAAATGCGTTCATAAATTTGAAGTCTTATGACTAATTCGTTTTTGGATTTCGTTATTTATCGATAGTTTGTTGTTAATCCCATTTTTGGATGTGTTGAATTCGTGAACTTTAATTATTTATTTGCTTACCCTTTATCTTACATAATATGTTGCTGCTTCAGGAAATCACACATGCAGTGTGTTTATCACAACTCGTGTCCAAAAACAAATACACGAGTGACTACAATACCAAGATCAAGGGCGCGGCTCCATCCGACCTCGCGAACTCGTACCCTGAGTATCTTCATGCACGGAATGTCACCAAACAAACCAGCAAGGTATATTTTGGATGATTGTTAAAAAATCAAAACACTGACCATTCTAAACGAACTATGTTCACTTAAAACAAGACATTTTCGGTACCCAAATGCTGCTATATGTAAAAGTGCATAGCAGACTGTCATTTCATCCATTTATTTTATGAATTAGTTCAGTTTTTGTTTATTTAATAATAAAGCTTTTTTGACAGATTAATATTTATGAAATAAGTTTTGTTTGTAAGGGATCGTTTTGGTCGCCGCATGTGGTAAAGTTTTTTTTACAAAAGTATTTAACCTTACAGAAAGAATACACGAAAACTGGTGACGAAATTCGCCATCACTTTACAATGCCAGTGGATACACCTGAGTTGACCAGAGCAAAGGAATCAAGCAAGAATGCCAGTGATGTAAGTTGAGTTTTTTTTTATGAATGAAGTCTGTTTGAAACCATGCGTTACAGAACGTGGAGCTTAGGACGGCTTAAATTAATTCTTCCTTTACAGCTTATTTACAAGAAACAACGCAAGGAGGTGATTGACAGTTATAAAGGATTCCAAAACATGGACAGTAAAGATCATCCCATTGTCCAACAAGGAATCAAAGCTGCCGACTTGTTCTCAGAGGTAAGAATAGCTTGAATACATACATATGTTAAATACACCCATTAGTGATACAGTAAAGGGATATGAAACATGTATCCATTAAACTAAAATGTCGTGTTAAGGGGTTAGTTTTGAGATTTTTTGGTTCTGGCCGCCTTAATACAGCCCATGACACCAGTTTTCCAGCTCCAGTATTCAACAGTTGTTATGCCAATGAATTTGCTGTAAATTGTACGTGTGTAAGTTAAGGCATTTATCATACAAGCCCTTATATTATCCCTGTCGATTTGTTTAAGTTTCATTGACGTTTTTCACTGAAGTTGTCGTTAAGATTAATCATCAAACCTGTTTTGGTTGATAATGATAACGGCAAGTCGATCTGGTCTTTGGGGTCAGGTTCGGGTTTGGGCAGGGTTGTGGCCAGTTTGAGGCTGGAATTTCAATAAAGCGGACTGGATTCGGTTCTGACTTCACAATTTGTATTTTAACATGTCGTAAGCAATAACTAATTTGTACATTAAACTAATTTGTGTATTAACATGTCGTAACTCGTAAGCAATAACATTTTACGATTTTAGCGCAAGTACAAAGAAGACTACATGGAAGACAGAGATCTCATCTATTTCCCTGTCCATCTCACCGCGGGATATGATGCTGCAGTAAAGGCAGGAAAAACTCAAAGCGACGTAAGTGTCTGTTGTTTAACGACACATTTTTTGTTGTTGTGAGATTTAGACGTATTGTTGTTTTTTCTCCAGACTGTGTACAAGGCCAAGCATGAGAAGGAGAAACAAGCAAACAGGTTTAATCCGGTTCAAACTGAAGGCTACGAGGCTGCAAAGCAACGGGCTGACACTGTTTCCGACGTATGTATTTTTTTATAGCGCTTGATAACTGACTTTGATATTTTTCGTTACTTGTTTTCATGCTGAAAGTTTATGCTGAAATCTATTTTGTTCGTAAGATTTATTGTTGAACGTGTGTTACGAGGGATTTGGTACATTTGCTTTTGGTTTGCAGAAAAACTATAAGAAGGCATTGGATGAATTACCTGAAAACTTTACCGCAGTGGACGACTCCATTGAGCACCAACATCTGAAGGCAATGAAAGGATTGATGAGCAACGTAAGTTTAAGGATTCCTATTTATTGCACTTGCTTATATGTTTGAAATTACTCCAACCTAGGGGTCACCAAGCCTTAGAACGCCTCGTGTAAATTTACTCATGCCAAGACAAAATGGTTTCACGTGCCAACATCGTTGTATGCTATAGCGGTTTGTGTGAGCTGATTTGAACAGTGATTAGAAAGAAGGTAGATTCGTGCTTTTAGGCTGCTTTTGCACCAAGACTATCGTTTTAATAATTAAGTAGCTTAGACAAAACAAAACTTCCAATAGCATATGTGGCAAATAGGGCAATAGCATTAACAGCGAGTGTGGCAATAGCATTAACAGCGATTGTTAAAAGGTCCGCAAAAAATTCTAACTGTATACATGAGCTTGCTTTAATCAACATCTAGCTTCTTTGGTTTTCCTATGTACAAAAATCAATTTTACTGCATAAGAAACAATGATTAATGCATGTACATGTAATACACCGAAAAGCAAAATGATGTTTTCACAGAAAGACCGTCCAAAATCCAGTGTATCAAACCCTAGGTCCAACAGAATTAACCGGTTTACACAACATTTGCACAGAATATATAAGCCTATTTCACCTAAGTTGTTTGGCATGTAGGGTTGATTTTACTTCAACGTATACTTTATTTTCCACAGAAAGCTTACACCGAGGACGCCAAGAAGACCCTGGACAAGTACAACATCAATGCTGATGTTATCGACATTGCACATGCTTTGATGACCACACCTCTTTTGTCGGGTGTTGCATACCGCAAACACTTTAACAAAGAAGTCAAGGGTAAAGGGGTTTCGGGCAGTGGAATTGAGAACTACCCTGACCATGTAAAGGCTATGGACAACTCCAAGTTGTCTAGTAAGGTTAGTAAAAACTTTCTCATAAACAGATATCTGAATGTACTGCCTACTGTGCCTCATGGAAAACGAACAAAACAACATACTTTGTACAAAAAACAATTTCTTTTGAGGCTAACTAAATAAAATATCATTTTGTTTAAAATGAAAGTGGCTCTTGATGTTCAGCTAGCATGTGCTAAACTTCATACCCTGACAAGCAATTAAAACAAAATTGCGCGGGATTTAAACACTTTACCAGCATTGAATGATAAACCGTTTAAATACACTTGCAGATCCATATGATACATATACCTGTGAAACGTTTTTTTAGACGGCTTACACAAAAGACAACGAGAAGGTCATCCACAAATACACGATGCCTGTGGACACACCAGAACTGAACAGAGCAAAAGAGTCAGCCATCAATGCCAGTGATGTAAGTTAAATGTTACGATATCGTCGTGGTGCTGTATTATGATCATAGGAAAAGCCTAATCCTTTTGTATGTGACTAACTGAGGTATAAAACGCGTTTGTATGTGTTTAGTTGGAATACACCAAACAACGTAAAGAGGTGATCGACAATTACCGAGGATTTCAGACCATGGACAGCAAAGACCACCCTGTTGTTCAACGCGGAATCAAAGCAGCTGATCTCATTTCAGAGGTAAGTTTTTTTGAAACGAATTCCACAGAAATTAAACAACTCATCCGACCTTTCGACCCCTCATTCTGTTAAGTTATTTCAATTGCTTGTTGAGCAAGTGGAAATTTGATTCAATATACCTAACAACACTAGTATACTTGGGCTCAAATATAGTTGTTCTGATCGCAATCATAGATAATAATCCAATACGGTTGGTATATAAAATATGTCTAGCAACAACTCTATATTTATTTAAATAGTATACTAAGGCTTAAATATTTTTTTCTTATGGTAACCATACACATCAAACTAACACAATTGTTACAGCGAAAATACAAAGAAGATTACATGGAAGATCGAAACCTAATCTACTATCCAGTGCATTTGACTCCGGGTTATGAAGCCGCGGTAAAAGCGAGTCAGTATATTAATGGGGTAAGTCAAATAGCATTGAAATTATGCAAGTGCCGTAAATTTTTATTAAACATTTAAATTTTTTATTTCATTTTTTAAAATTTATTTATTTATTTTTTGTTCTATGACAGCCGAGTTACCAAAAAGCATACAAGCGCGACAGGAACGACTTCCGGTATGACGTAACAAAAACGGAAGGATACAAAACACAACAGGATGTTGCGAAATTGGTTGACGTAAGTTTTGACGTCATTTTAGCCTTTTTTGTTTTCTTTGATATGATTACTTTTTTGTTCCTTTGGCTCTTACTCTTGTAACTTTGTTTAATTATCTTTTTTTCTGTTAAAACTGACAATCTTTCTATAATTTGCATTAAAACCTTGACAAATATCCTAGTCCAGTGCTCTTCAACCTTTTTTGGTTTGGTGAACCAAAGTTGTTGTGACGAACTCATGCACCCTGTTTATTTAAAATGTACACTGAGGTAAAAAGTGATATGAAAAATCATTATACATATCATCATGTCAATTAACTCCAAGCATATGTTCGAGAATTTTCTATGAAACATCGCCGAAAAACACTCAATATCCTAACATAATCCGAATGTAACACAGACACTATCAAACTTGACACGGGGATAAAACATTGAAAAAGTTACCCAGTTAAAACCGACCTCTTTTTCTAATATCCTGAAAGTCAAATATTAATGGTTCATTAAAGGTTTGTGATGCACCCTAGTATACCTTTTGGCACTGGTGCACCCCATGCATATTTTGGTGCACCCTAGGGTGCACCGTGCACACCGGTTGAAGAGCACTGTCCTAGTCTAACCAATAAGACCTTCTTTGTGTTTGATCAATGTTATACTAGAAAAAACGGAAGCTTAAGTCGTCTAATTGTTTTGAGCGTTTGAATATAAAGTAGTTGTAGAGACTCAAGCCGCATGCAGGCTTCCTTTACTTCCGTGAGCGTATCACAAGATTGTGGAGTTTGGCAAAGAGAAGCGATTTTTTATTTTCCAAGCGCCAACTGAAACTATCCATATCTTGCAACGCCTAAAAAATATTCTTTTTGTCCCAATGAAAACTTCAACTGGAATACAGATAAAATCTTATGTTGTTTTATCAACAAATTTTTAGCTCTTCCAGCAGTCTTTATTATAAAAAGCCGACGTTTCGATGTCCCATACGAGACACCATTCCCTGGGTAATGACACAAACTGAAAACACAAAGTTGCTAAAAGGCAAAAAGGGCAGTGAAACACACATAAAAACGGAGGTAAAAAAACGCAGTGCGTTCCTTATAATGAAGACTGCTGGAAGAGCTAAAATTAGTTGATACATTATACCTGGCAGCAACAGTTTATTCGTTATATTGATTTAGTTCAGGGTTGGGCAACCTTATTTACTGTGTGGCCAATTACAATTGTCAAAATTAGATCGCGGGCCGCACCTGTGTATAGCACAAAGTGATTTTGCTTTGTTTCTTGCCAAATATGCTTAAATACAAGCAAAATTTGCATTTGATTCTAGCCACATATTGCTAAGTGGCAGAAAATAGCACCGGGTGCATTATTCTGCTCAAAAATATATAATGGTTGAACTAGTTTGCCAGTACTATTGAAATCCAAGCGTCTCTGCGGGCCGCACAACCTTTAAAGAAGGGCCGCATTTGGCAGGCGGGCCGCAGGTTGCCCACCTCTGTTTTAGTTGAACAAAGGAATGATTTTTATACTTGGTCTTCAATTGCATTATTGTAAAACATTTTTTGCAGCATGAATATAAGACCGATCCGTCAGAACACAAGTTTACACAAGTATCTGACGGTCAAGATATGGAACGAGCACGAAAGGTGAAGCCACTAGTCAGTTACTGGTTTTACAAAGATCAAGCCAAGAAGATGCTCGACAAATATCACCTTGATGCGGCCGACCAGCACCTCGTACATGTGCTACACAGCAATCAGGTAACAATATTGTGTTCTTAGGCTTATAGCTATAGAAAATGCGTTGACGGCAGCTCAGGTCTAGGTTTACTTTTACTTGTAGAGGAGATTTGACTTGTTATTGTTGAAAATAAGACAAAATTAGGACTCAATTCAAAAACAAGGACATTTCTTAGAAATAAGGACAATAAACTTTTCTAATAGATTGCCGTTTAAATTAAGGACAAAGAAATAAGGACGGTATGGAATCCCTGGCTATAAGTAATACATTGTGTTCTTGGCCAAGTTACAAGTTATGCAGCGCTTGGTTTCACCTTATACAGATGGCTTGGTAAAATATTTAAATTTATCAAAGAATCTTTTTATCTTGCCTTACTTTCACTTTTAGCTTTCCAACGATAAGTAAATCTGCCATTCATGAAACAATCAAAAGATTAATCGTACTGGTACGGATTTGTAACTACGTACAGCATTTTTCTACACCTGTTTTTAATTAGAATTTGGGTGTTACCTATATTCTGAGATTGAAAGCTAATATTTTTACATTTTTCTTTTTTTAATACAGCTGTCCTCGGACATAAAGTACCGCCAGGATTGGATAAAGAAAATCAAGGGAAAATCTGCGAACGAAAATCTAAAGAGTTACCCTGGTTATCAGCACGCTATTAAAGTCGGCAAGAACATTAGCCAGGTATTTTGCCATTCGGACTAGATACAGGTTCTTGATACTTTAAAGGGATTTTTAAATTTTATCGCACTATGGCCCGGGTAATATTATCCAGTAAATTTTATCGCATAAATGTTATATCTCATACATTTCCATCGCGTTGTACCCTAGCTCTCAGCGCTAGTCACGGCCGTATGCTATTATAATATATACTACTGCAATTCTGTAAAGTAACCGAACTGTGCTGTTACAAATATGAACATTGATGCGATGAAGTCACCAGACACCGTTTTTCAGATTTCCTTGTTTTCAACATAAGAAAATCGTTACTGTTTATTAATCAAATAATATTGCCGTGTAATGGTTCCTTTTTTTACTTCAAGAACCAATACTCTAAAGAAGCAAGCGAGCGCATGAACGAATATACCATTCCTGCCGATCTGCCTTCAATTAAACATGCTAAAGAGGTTGATGAAATGGTCAGCAATGTAAGTGTCAATTTAGTTACATTATACAATACCTTATGATAAAAACTTATGTATTTTGTGATACAGAACGAATACACAAAACAACGCAAGGAAACTATCGACAACTTCCGAGGTTTTCAGACTATGGACAGTAAATGTCACCCGGTGGTTCAACGTGGTATTAAAGCAGCTGATCTTATATCAGAGGTTCGGCTAATTTTATGTTACATTTGTCTTACCTGAAATGATACGATAGTTAAATAAAAGCATTGACTCAGTTTGGGTTACACGGTTTTAGTGCTACAAAACATTGTACTTTTCGATGTAAAGCAACGTTTAGGCATTTGTGATTACTTTGTGGTCTAATAGTATGAATACCATTACATGTAATTGTTACTAACCTTTGTTTTGCTACATTGCATTGCGTTTCTCCACTGTTTGTTGCTTACTGGTATGAACGCCATTACACATGGACTTGGTACTAATATCAGTGATTTAGTGATTAGATATTATTAAAACGTTGAGTTACAGGTAAAAATTAATGTGTATTTTGTAGCGCAAGTACAAGGCGGAGTACATGGAGGACAGAAATGTCATCTACTATCCCGTCCATCTTACTGCTGGTTACGAGATTGCTGTCAAGTCTAGCAAATATGCCAGCGACGTAAGTTTAGTTTGTATTGCAAAGTACTCCTTTACTACACAAAATATTTTAAGGTCGTATTCATGCTTTTAATTCTATTAAATTTAGCTATAATCGTCGTTTTTTAGCTGCCCAAAGTAATCAATAAACGTTTTATTTAGTGTTAAATACTTCTTTTGTTTATGCTTTTTAGTTTTACTTTTTCATTTCTAAATATTTAATTTGTTCATGTTTTTTATTTTATTTTTATGTATAAATATATATATGTATTATTATTTCTTACTATTTCATGTGTTTTTTATTTTATTTTTATTCCAAATATTTAATTTTTTATGCTATTTACTTTATTTTCTTGTCTAAATATTTCTTTTGTTCATACTTTTAATGTTTGGGTTTACAGGCTGATTACAAGAAATGGTACAACAAGAACATTCGCGGTCGCGGGAATTTCCCTGTCAACGTCACTCCGGGATATGAACAATCTCAACAAGTGGCACCTTTCCTAAGTGACGTAAGAACCTTGACCTATAAAGCCACCTTAGTAGCAAGGATGTAAAATACACATATTACTACACAGAATGCGTACAAGAAAGGCTTGGGAAAAACAATGAAGGAATTCACTCCAGTTGCGGACGCAAACGAAATGCAACATCTCAAAATCGTTCAGCCCTGGCTGAGTCAGAGCAAGTACAAGAAACAGGCAAAGGAATTGATGGGAAAATACCATTTGGATGTCGAAGTGCCAGAGATTGCTCATGCTCTGTTTGCTTCAAATATGCTTTCAACGGTAAGTAACAATACACAATACTGCGATTGGGTCAAATACTTCATTGGTAACGTAAGGTTATAAACACTGGACAAGATTTGCTTTATATGATAAGTAACTTACGTGAGTTCCTATGAAGCAGGTTTGGTTAAAATACGATCATATTTATGTGACCAGTACTGATTTAAAAAGGAACGCTTTTGCTTTGTTTTCAGGCTCAATACAAGAAGGCATTTGAAAAAGACATGAAAGGAGTGGGTGTGAAAAATCTGGAAAAGTCACCGTACATTGAACAACCACTAAAAGCAACCAAGATCTTAAGTCAGGTAAAATGTTTGAAGTAACCACCTTTTTTTAAAAAAAAACAGTTACCAAATTATATGTGAAATCTGTAAAAAGAATTATTCTGAATGTTGTCATATAATTCAGGCTGAATACACTAAGAAAGCTGCTGGTGACAAACAACTCTACACTCTGGGAATTGAAACAACGGATATTCAACAAGCTTTGCTTGCTGACAAACTGGCAAGCGATGTAAGTTTACCAAGAAGTAGATTTGCTGACAAGGTCTTTGCGACTCTCGAATTTGCAACCTGCGGACAATTGTGCCTAAGAACAAAAAGCATTAGTCGATGAAATATCATGGAATATGTGTATTTCGCCTAACTGTCATCTTCATTTTTTTATTGAAATAGAATTGTTCGTTTTTTAATATTTCAAAAGAGGTTGACTGGTATAGCCTCATATCACTCACAAAGGCATATTTGTCAATTTGCCAAAACGCCTGAACCATAAAGCGTGTCGCTTTTACGTCTATTTGCGCCGTCGTATTCGTCAATAGACAAAAAAGTTCAAATTGGATAGTATTAACAATGTTACAATACTGTCACGTCTCTGGCATGTAAAATGTCGAAGGAATGATATTGCATATCGGTATTAACTTATGGTATGTTACTTTGTCAGGTGGAATACAAGAAAGGAGGTCGCGAGGCTCTGGCATCTTGTCAAGCTTATTACAAGCTTAATTGCGACGAGATTCCCCGCTACAAGAAACTGAAGGATATCGCAGCTAACAACAGCGATGTAATTACGTATTGTCATCTGTGTTGTCACAAATCGTCAAGATTTTATTTTTTTAATAAGTAGTCTTTTTACCGTTGTTTTGCAAGATTAACTCTTTCACTGAATGTAAATGTAATATCTACAGACAAAAAATAATGATTTAAGCAAGTAACTGTAAATTTTGTTTGGAACTACCAACGTTTAGATGTCATTATTTGATACAGATAACAACATGTGAAATATACTCTTTTTCAATCTTTTGCTTTTCACCCTGAGACAGTTATTTTCCAAAATAAATTTGATTACTCTGACTGCATGTACAGAACAATTGTTTTGCTTTACCAGGTGAAATACAAGGAAGAATACAACGACATGAAAAAGTACATTTACTTCCCATATCATATCACACCAGAATATGAAAGCAAGTCAGATTCAAGCAAAGTCCTCAGTGCGGTAAGTTAAATTTAAAAACTAGTTGTGAGTTGTGACTCACATGTTTGGGCTAGTTTATTTTTGTAATGTACTTTACGTTTTTTAGCCGTTCTATACGAAAACTGGACGGGACAACATGAACAAGCAAAACTTCAAATACCACGAAATGCCGGGTTATCTGATGAACAAGGAGCTTCAGGAACTTATGAGTGTGGTAAGCTATCTTGTTTTCCGTATGAATATTAGTAAACTGCTTCCCTTTGGGGAAAAGATTCCCTTTCACTGTGGTTGCCATCCTGTTTAGGTTGAAGAAATAAAAGTAGAGCTGCTGGAGTAGCAATGTCATAAGATTAGCTATTACCCATATGTCCGCTTTGCATTAATATAGAAGCTGGCTATTTCTGGCTTAGCATATGCAATATGTAAACTTTTTGTTATACTAAACTTACATTCAATAACGATTGTCCATTCGTTTTTCAGCATAAGTTGCAGAAAGACAAGGAAGAATTACAACGTCGTGGTTATCACTTGTCTCCAAATGACTTCCACAACGAGCATGTGAAGGAAGTTCAAAAACGTGTCAGCAACGTAAGTAGCAAAAAAATATATCTTTGACAGGCACTAGTCTGGTTATTTGAAACTTGCAACAACTTCTTGCAATCATTTTTTACATTTATTTTTTTACAAAGAATAGTTTTTTGTTGTTAAGGAGTATTTTCGTTTAAGATTATGCCAGTAATGTTAATAGTTTGCTCAAAATCACTTGCTCCTAAAATCATGCGTTAAATTTGGTTCATTTTCGTTATGTGTGTTTTCTATTAACAAGCGTTATAAAAATTTCAGAACGTGTACAAAGCTGCCGCTCGTCAAGTCATGGACAAATACAACATTACGGCGGAACTTCCTGAGATCAAACAAGCTCTGATGACCAGTAAACTTGTTAGCGACGTAAGTGTCATGTCTAACTTTGTATTGTAGGTCAGTACATTCTTGTTTCTGAAAAACTACCATAAAACGTTTCGTGTTTACAAAATGCTTGCATGTGTATCACAAAAAACGTGTGATAGCCGGTTGGCCAAAATTATCTTTATATTCACCTAAAAACGTTTTCCTAATATTTTGTGATGGGTTCGAATCCCACAGAAGGCTGATGAGTATACAGAAATGCCTATCAAGTATAACAGCTTTTGCAGACCTGTGGTACTGGGCTTTTATTTGCATTATGCTTTTGTTTACAGAATACATACAAGGAAGAACACTTGCATGAGAAGGGAACAGGAATGAAATATTCACCAGATATTCCTGCTTTTAAACTTGCTCGGGATGTTAAATCCCTTACCAGTGATGTAAGTCTATTAAATGCAACCAATTAAAGAAAAATTGGTTGAATATGTTTACTCATTGGCTTTGGAATAGCATTATTAATAGTGCCGTGGACCATTTAAAATTTATGTGACATTTTCGTTTAGAAACTGTACAAGGACGACGCCAACCAGGCTCTACACCAGTATGTGGTTATTGAGGATACTCCACATCTCACCCATGCTAAAGCTGTCTCGCAACAACAAAGCGACGTATGTAAATTGCTGTACTATTTTTAACACATCGGCACTAAACGTTTTACTGTTCAAACAATACATTTGCTGCATTTTTCATACAATTTTTAAATCGTTTAAACTTTATTGGAAGATATGCTTTCGGACTCCACAATGAGTCATAATAAGATACATTGTAGACTCCATGATTTTTTTCTACATTATATTAAGTACGCAAATGGTGATGTCCCGACAAGAATAGTCCAAGACCCAAAAACGTCGAAAAGCTTTATGCAAATGTTAAAGTTTCTGTAATAATTTCCTTACATATAGCTATTGCGTAGATGCAAGGGTATACCATAAAAAAAATTTTCTTAAACCATTAATTTCATCGGATTAATTTTTATGTGTTTTTTCTAAAGGTTGTGTACAAACGTAAGGGCAAGGAAGAAACTGGTAAATGTCGCGCTTATCAAGTTCTACGCGCTGAAGAGCAGCGTGATGTGGC
Source organism: Phallusia mammillata (assembly GCF_965637545.1). NCBI lineage: Eukaryota > Metazoa > Chordata > Ascidiacea > Phlebobranchia > Ascidiidae > Phallusia > Phallusia mammillata. The sequence goes on from NC_137254.1 coordinate 22,452,141, forward strand.
CCATGCTCGAAAAGTCAACGATATCATTTCACCTGCCAAGTATCGTGAGGAATACAATGAGATTCGAAACATTATCTACTTTCCCGTTCATCTTACTCAGGGGCAAGTCTTGAGTTTTTGATGTTTTCATTTAATTACAACAGTTGCCTTTTTATTTTGTTTCTATTATTCATGGCTGCGCGAACGAATCAAAAAAATAATCATGTTTTTGAGTTAGATGGTACTTAGACTTGTCCATTTCGCTCAAAAAAGGAAATGATTTTTGTTCTATTGTTTATAAGTTACGACGATAGAAAAAATTGTTTGTCGAAAAAGATCGGTTTTTAATTCAATATGGGCCGGTTTAAAAATCATTATGTTACTGAACAATTCCATATGTAGAGTTGTTTGGTAAGACTTGTTTATCTAGATTCTATATGCTTTTGGCTTTTTGGTACTAAGTTACATGTATATGTGATAGTATTTGGAACATACAAATAGCATGTTTAGCTTTGAAATAAAAAGCTTTTTTATTGCAGGTATGAGTCAGCTCTCAAAGCAACAAAACACGCCTCACCTTACAACTACAAGAAAAACTGGTTCAAGAATCGATATAGAAACAACTACAAGGTCCATGAAACTGAAGGATACCAACTCGACAGGGAGATTCAGAAGAAAATTAGTCACGTAAGTAGTTTAAACATTTCCACAAAAAAGTATTTTTTTCGTTTAAAATTGCTTTACCTAATTCCTACAATTAGTTTGATTAAGCAATGTTTGCAACACTTAACACTTGCTTATAAAGTAGCCAAGTAGTCGATGATAATCAAATGTTTGCAATAAAATGTTATCAGTTATCACTTAATACAACTCTTTTGCCAATGTTATTTTTGACCAAACTTTTTTCAAATTTTATCCACCACATTAGGCTATAAAGTGTATTTAGCGTTAACTATTTTTTCATACAGATTGGTTACAAAGCTGAATACCGAAAGAATCTTGGCAAATGCCCGTACGTCACCGAAACGATGGAACGAGCTCACCACCGTGACATGAAACTACTCACTAGTGATGTAAATATTTCTTAGCGTGTAAATACACGTAGTCAGTCGTTCTATAATGAAGCCAAATAATTTGGTTAGATCTACGTAAAATTGCATGTCAACAAAATTTGATATTAAACACATTTTGTACAACATTTTGGGCACTTTTTAATTTGCCCCGACGAATGTGTTAATCAACTTAAAAATTTCGATTTTTTTTTCAGAAACGTTACCGCCAGAATGCACATGAGATTATGGACAAATACCATTTGATCACTGACGAACCAAGAATGGTGAATGCTCTGGACACAATGAAACTGATCAGCGATGTGAGTGTAACACGTTGTTTTGGTGTTTTTCAGACCCGGATTCATACTGAATTAAACCCTTCTTAGGTTACTGTACATGTGCTTGTGCAAATAACTTTATGCATATATCAAACCAACTAATCTGATCAATGGAGAGCCGGACATTAAAGTAAAAAGGTTTTTTTGCATTTGTGCTTTTCAGAACAAATACAAGGAAAAGTATGAACAGGAAAAAGGAAAAGGTGTTAGCAATTTGCTTGAAACGCCACAGATGAAGCAGGCATTGATTTCTACCAAACTTACAAGCGAGGTAAAAAACATATATTTACCCAGACTTGAAAACATACAGCCTCAAAGTTGGTGTACGACTTCCTCACAAAATTATTCTATCTGCAGTGTTAATAAGCTGTTGCTGCCAGACATACTGTATTAACAATCATTGCTCTTACAGCAGCTTTTAGTTGTAAAATAACCAACGTTTCGAAGTCTATACGAGACGCATTCATCAGTAAAATGGCATGTCATAAAACACAAAGCACTTGTATTGCGTCCCACAACACGTTTGAATATAATCGATAGCGTGTATGACAGGTACCTTAAAAAATACCTCCTATTATTTCAATTTTCCTCATTTTGCTTTCTCATTTTTACATGTATGTCTTCGTTGAGTATTGAAGCTGTTCTTGTTCGCCACAGGTACCATATAAGGAGGCCGCATTGAAAGACTTGCCAAAGGTTCATATTCCTGAAGACGCAACTGTGATAAAGCATGCCCAGGAGGCTGGAAAGCTTGTTAGTGAGGTAATGATTCAACCATAGAGAAAACAGAATTCCAGTACTGCAGTTCCAAAACTGCCAGAGAGCTTGTATGTAACAATGACATTTCCAGTACTGTGTATTACATGTACACAAGGTCAGGTAATTACGGGTTTCCTTTCCTAAAGGGAAGCATTGTTTTTGTGCCTGTTTTTTCTTTCTGATTTTTTTTTTCTATCTTCCGTTGATTTGTTTCACCCATTTGGTTTTTAAAAAAGTGCTTCAAACATTTTCATTTGTTTTCGTTTAGGCTAATTTTTACGTCTGTTTCAGTATTTCCGAAGTACAGAACTATAGCAGATTTTTTTCCAGTCCGTGTATAGTGGTCCTAAGTATAGCAGATTTTGAAAGCCAATTACATGGCTTGCCGAAACTGCAGTTGGCAAAATTAATTATCATATTTGTTTCGTAGATCACGTACAGGAAAGATGCAAAAGAAAACTCGCTTCAAGGTTACAAGAAGATCAGCATGAAAGACAACTACACCCTGAACCGATTGGATAAAATCAAAGACTTGCCCTCAGAGGTCCGGATTAAAGCATTGTGTGAAGAAGAGAACTTGAAACTGTTGTTTGTTTGACTTGCATACCTTGCATGTGACGGTTTTAAATTCGTTCATGAGTTTTTTCTTTTGTTGTTTTCATATTATATTAGTGTGATTCAGTTATTGATTTTTGCACCGGTAGATTGATGCATGCTCCGTTTGAATTCGACGTTTATTTTAAAACCATATAAGTTAGTTTTGCTTTTCGCTGAACATTTACAATTTTTGTTTCAAACTGCACTACAGTTAGATTTTATCATTGATTTTTCTTCTTTACATGCACTACTCTCTTTTGCATTTGCTTTTCTTTCTTTTTTGATATGTTGTTTACAGTTTTTACCCCATAAAACTTGGCTTAAAATTAATATATTGATGTAAGTGGTAACTTAAATTTTCAATGGTGTGTTACTATTTAGTAATATTCTGACTTATTATTTACTTACTGTGAATATACAGGTACATTACAAGCGGGATCTATACGACCAAAAGGGTCAGTCCATCCCAGTGGTGGACACACCGGAAAATGTGAGACTTCAAAAGCAGCAAAAGTTCCAAAGCGACGTAAGTATAAAATGGTTTGTTCAACAATACTTGACTGCACTGTAAGTAGTAACATAGTACACACGATTCATTAAATACGTTTACCAAAGGCAGTGCTTTTTCCTATTTTCCATCGCTTATTTATAGCACCTTTTTCTATCCTTTATTTGCGAATTTTCTTTTCTATTGCTGTATCGCTTCGTAATTATGTGGTTTTGATCGCTGGTTTTCCAATTGTTGACTATTAATTTTCCCGTGAATTAGAGCAACTATAAGAAGGATTTGGAAAAGTTTGTCAAAGGCCATGGCCTGACGACAGACGAAACTCCTCAGCTTCGTCATGCTAAAGACATGGTGTCCCTACTTAGCGAGGTTTGTTAATATACCTTGCATCGGTTGCTATTTCTTGAGTTTCAAATCCATTTCTGCCTTGATTTTTCATTCAGTTTGATTTCCTTGCGTGGTGATTTGCTTTTTGGTTTTCCTTTGCATTGTCGACTATTCTAAACTGTAGATGTTATGTGATGTCTAAACTTTGTTTGGGTATAGCTTTTTTGCCATATCCATTTTGAAGTGTCAATTTATATACGTGTGCATTGGTACTTTTTTTACTCAACATGCAGTGGTTTGCAAGCATGACGTTTTGTTGGGTTTACTGAAGTTTTCTGACACCCGTCATCATTTGAGGTTGGTTTCATTTGACTTTAGTTTGTAGTTTGGCAGTTACCTTTCTAAAGGAAAATATATCGTCCAGTTACTTATTATTATAAACAAGTCAAGCACATTTTTAATTCATCTTTTTTTCGTTTAACATAAAATAACCTCGTTCACACTAAATTTTTTATGAAGCACATTAAGCACTCGCTAATAGATGAGTTTATAACTTGAATCTTCTGTGACAGCAAAAGTACAAAGAAGGAACAAAAGATCAACACGAATGGAAGAGTGGTGAAGCCATTAACACTCCTACCGCAGTTAAAGCTAAGGAAACCACCGAACTAATCAGCGATGTGAGTTTACCCATAGTTCCAGAAGAAAATAAATATTTGTATTTGCAGTGCTAGCTGTACAAAGGTGGTTTCAGCCTAAAAACACCAAATTTTACACCCTTCTTGCCTTTTTAGTACAAGTACAAGGAAAAGCATGAGAAGGAGAAGGGACAGGGATGCAATGTCATCACTCCAGCAATTTCTCATGCCCAGGACGTTGGAAAGGTATATTTTTTTTGTTCTTCCCAAACCTATGTAAATTTGCTTGTTTATATCCGTTTATTTTTGAGCTGAATTCAAGCAAGTAAACCGTGCTTACTTTTTTCCACTTTTTGAAAGATTGTTAGCGAGAATGCATACAAGGAGAAGCATAAGGAGGACTCGGCCATACCAGCGGCCTTCACTGTTCTTCCTTCCACGCCACAGATAAAACATGTACAAGAGGCTGGTGCTCTGATCAGTGATGTAAGTTTCTAAAGCATACACATATAGCATTTGCTGAGGTGGCTCGTTGGCAAAATTCGCTTGTATCTTGCATACGACAAAACATTGATGCCTTCACGAAACTACACCATTCTTAGCCTGCGCTACGCCAACTAAACTGGGTGTCTGAGATCCAAATTTAATTTTATTGTTTTGTTAAAAACCAACACCCGACCCCAATAGCGAACCGTTTTCATTTTTTAAAATAGTCTGAAAAATAGAATGAATTAACCCGCAGTGGCTAAGCAGACTGATCGCGCCGGGTTTAGTCTTGGGATTTTTAAACAGTCAGGCTTGATTCGGGCCATTAGGCTACTTTAAATCCTGCGTGCGTAATCAAAGAAATACCAAGTTGCTAAAATTAATTAATGTCCAACAGCCCTAAAACGTCCTATTTTAGCCTTTGTCTGTTATTGTCCATTTTGTATGGCTTCTTTAACTACAAAACTGTCAATCAAACTTTCGGGCCTAAACGGACTTCTCAAACACAATTCGGGTTCTGGCTTCGGGCCCGCTTACAACTCTGGATCGGGATAACGTGGGCTAAGTAAACGCACTGTTTAAAACACAATATTGTGTGATTACTTCAGATATATGTAAGGCAGGGGTGGGGAACCTACTTAGTACTGCGGGCCGCATGAACTGCACAACATTTTCGGGCGGGCCAAATATTTTTTTTATTTTCAAATTCCGTGTAAAAATACCCTAAGCACACAAGTGATTTTATATTTCATCGCTCCAAAATTTGATTTTTTTCTTGCTGTTACTTGTTTGCAACAAACAATGCATACAGGTTTATCACCTAATTCAAATAAAAACTGTCCATTCTTTCTGGAACACCCTAGCTCCATTATACCGAATATATTTTATGTAACAATATAAGGATCCACGCTAATAGCTCTAAAAGCAATTTAAAACTAACACCACATGGCAAACGATTTGTTACTGCAAGGAGAAACAATCGAGTGACTGTTACGTCACAAATACAGCAAGTGGTTGAATGTGTGGGAATTTTAATAAGTTTGGCGTCAAATGTGGAAATGTCGAAGTTTTTTCAAGTAAATATTTGTACATAAACATTTTATTGTTGTTGTTTTTTGATGCTATGTTTTATGCTGTACTTTAACAAAATTGTGACGCGGGCCACATTAAAAAGGCAAGCGGGCCGCAGGTTCCCCACCCCTGATGTAAGGCCTATGTTTAAAATGGAATACTGTCAATCGTGCAGTAGCTCGTTGTAATTATTTTACTTTCGGTAATAGATCAAGTACAAGGAAGAGCATAATAAGGAGGACTTCGGTTGCCCCAGCGAGCTCAAAGATTCCGTCATGATGTTGCAGAACAAGAAAACAACTGAGCTTCAAAGCAACGTAAGTTTTCAACTGGACTTTGTAACACGCCGAAGTACATGAAAAACTTTATTCTGCAATTATCCTGTACCGGGGCTAAATGTTGTTTCATGTATAATATAGATTGAATACAAGAAGCAAGCCGAAGCAGAAGCCGAAACACTTAAAGCATATCTGAAATGCTTGAACGAAACACCACAGGCGCTTCATGCAAAGAAGGTAAGAATTTATTGTCAACCAAATACATTGTAGCATTTGTTACCTCTTTCATGCTTTTTAGGTCCGAGAAATTTTAAGCGACTACAAATACAAGGAAGCTTATGAGAATGAAAAGGGAATTTTCTTTTTCCCTTACTTCCTCACTCCACAATATGAGACACAAGTCAAAGCTGGAAAACTTTTAAGCAAGGTACATTGAAATTGATTTTTTATGTAACATTTACCTTAATATTCAATATTAGTAAGTATTCGAAGTGGGTTTATTTTGATGCTTAAATTGGCGTTTGTTATAAACCGAAATATAATGCCAGAATAGCGGTTGTCTTGCTCATCATTGTTTCTATGGTTGGTTACTTTTAATTTTTGTATTTTTCTTTGTTTCAGATGCATTACAGCAAAAAGGCTGACAAGGAACGCCATAACTTCCATCTAAGCCCAGATCAACCAAACTTTAAGCAGGCAAAGGCTGCAACTGAATTGATATCAGATGTAAGTACTCCTAACATCAGCAACAAATTCTTATAAAAGATTTGATACAGAATACTATTAAACAACATACTGAGACGAAAAAACATAAAGACCAAGAAAGTAAAAATGTAACAATGTATTTGTTCCTTTGTAGCTTAAATACCGTCAACCACATCAAGGCAAAGGCGCCAAATTTCGGGATGTCAAGGATGTTCCTTCAATCATTCACTCCAAGAAAATGCAGGACCTCTTTAGTGCCACTCGTTACCGTAGCAACTACGAACAGATCAAGGACCGATATCACTTGGACGTCACAACTCCTCACATTGAAAATGCCAAGAGGGCGGGACAAGTTCTAAGTGATGTAGGAACTCTGTTTTACCCAAATACTTAAAAGAGCGCTGGTCGTTTGTGTACTACCGAGTAGCATTGTAAACCTGATATACTTTTGTTAAATTACAAAACACAGATGTGTCTAATTTTTCACCACGATAAACACTCTAACATTGCCAATTTTACAATTGATTAGGATTCAATCATAATTGTGCATTATCTCAAATGTAGCCCATATGTCGCACGTGCTGATTATGTAAACTAGTGGTGGGCAACCGCCGGGCCGCGGCCCGGTACCGGACCGTATAATTTTTCAAGTTAAATGCTTTAAAACATTTTGCCCATGTATACCGGGGATGATGAACTAATTTTGGCGTTTTCATTTCTAAATATTTGTAGTTTTTTAAAGGCCAGTCCTCGATAAAATTTCAGTTTAAAAACGGTCCTCAGTACAAAAAAGGTTGCCGACCCGTGATGTAAGCTATAGTTCCTTGTTGTGGATTGGCGAGGACAAAAGCTATAATTATTCCGTGTGTTTGTATGACTTATCATTTACTTACAACGTTTGTAACAGAACACCTACAAAGAGAAACACAACAAGGAAAAGGGTCAGGGTTTCAACAGCTACAAAGACTCGTTACAGATGAAACATCTACGAACATTGCCGGCCCAGTACAGTGATGTAAGTCCTGAAGTGCAATGATGAGTCGACTTAGATTTCCATTATTTTCTTTGTAACACCTAAACCTAAGTAGACGATTTATTTGACCAATATTTTATTTGTGTTTTAAAGAACAAGTACAAGCAAGATTTGATCCTATCCAGAGGTAAAGTGATCCAAGTGGATGACACACCGTGGTTAGCAAGTCACAAACGTGCTCAGCAGTTCATTAGCCACGTAAGTTAACTTTTTGTAGATGAACCTTTGATTTTTCGTTACGTACAAAAATTCAATACTGGGATCAGACCTAAAGAGTCTGTGTAGACCAGCAATCACGGCACACACACACGCATAAATCATAATACGTCAGGTATATTGAAGGTGATATACCTAATCAACCAGTTACCATATATGGAAATGCTTGGTGACCGGCTGATTCGCTACAACGCCTTCAATAGGGTTGGCGTATACTATGTTTTGATTTTTCGTCGGAGGAAAGTGGCGTGTTGAAATATCTATTTATATAAATATACAGATATATATATATATATATATATAACTTGCACAGTGGAATAAGGTTGACTGTATCTTTTGCCCTAAAAAATAACTTGTATTAATACTGTTGCCACTTTGTATTCGGCCGTAAACTGTGAACAATCATAACTGAGATCAGTCCTGACGCCTTCATGCAGCAAACGGAGGAAGGACTTCGCTTTCAATATGCTTGGTGCACTGGTGTAAACCATTCACTTTTCTATTTCAGATCAAATACGGCAAAGAGAGCGGTAGAAAGTTAAAATGTAGATACCAACCCGACAAGATTAACAAACATGTGAAGGGAGTAACAGACAACATCAGTGATTCAAAGTACGAAAATCTCACCAAATGTGTATTTAAACTGCAGTTACTATTTCTCCACATGCATCATCATTTTGCGAAAATGCCATACATTATGTTTCCAAGCTGTATATAATATTACTTTATATGTGGCATTTTTTTCAGATACCACGACGATTATGAAACCTTCTTCAAAGGCAACTTGATTCCACTTCCCGAAACACCAGAAACAAGGAATGTGCTCAAGAATTCAAAACTTCTTAGTCAGGTAAAAGAATCCCAATCAAAAATACACCAAAATGATCTTTGTACACGTACTTTTACTTCCATTTTTTGGGCCAAATTTTACACCTTTTCACATGCTGTTAGGATTTTATTTGGCAATCTTAATGACTTGAACGCATGCGTTATGTTGTGAATCATTTTCATTCAGATACCCCTAGTTATTACATTACTGAATATGATGCATTTGCTGCTGTCAACTTACCATGCGATAAACTTATTAAATGGGTACATTTTGCGCTTTCAGACTGAATACCAGCAAAAGGCGAAAGAAGGAATGAAGACTTACCTTGTGATCCCTGACGATCCAGAGTACAAGAGATTGCGTGAGGCTGCCCAGTATTACAGTGACATCGTATACAAGGATGAGGCCGCCAAGCAGAAGTCCAAGTACACAACTGTGCCTGACACTCCGGACATTTTGAAAGCTAAGGAATCGCAAGCACTACAAAGCGACGTAAGATTGTCATTAAACATATCGTTAAAAATTGTTTGTCTGCTTTCAAACTGCCTTTTTGGTGTACAGGAGAGGCTTTGGAACACTATATACGGATCTGTTCATAAGTTTAATGGTGAAAATAACGGCCCAATAGACGTAGACGTAGATGGCATGAGCATTTGCCGAAACGTTTGAACAATAAAGCATGTCGCTTTTTACGTCTATTTGGGCCGTTATTTTCACCATTAAACATAGGAGAGGCTTTGATTTGAAAGTACATATAATTGTCGGTACGGTGAATATAATGGCTTGAAGCAGACTTATATTTATTAAACGTTTGTAAATAACTTCATACAGCCTCGGAAGTGAAAAACTTTTCCACAGGCATTTTCTTAGAACTAATTTCGCCACATTTGCTGTGACAAAACTGTTGCTTAACTTTTTACCTTCATTTTGAACAAGTCTTTTTATAAATCAGTTCAAAATGAAAATTGAGAGAAAAAAGCCGCATGCCTAAGCTCGTGTCATTATCACTGATATATTGTGGCTACATCAGATACACCAGATTTGGGCCAACGTACCTAATATGAGACTTACTAACTGTTCCTTGTAAAGCAGGGTTCAGTAGCGTTGATTTTTATGTCCTAAACCAGGGCAAGTTTTTTGCTCTGCGACCCCATTGTGGAAACGAAAATTCTACGTGCCCACTGATGGGTATAGCATATACACGTAAATGATGTTTAAACACTAAATTTATGCACGTATTCCATTTATTGTGACAATGATATAACAACACATGATGTTTCGCTACTCCAAAACTATATTTCGCGACCCACAGTTTGAGAAGCCCTGCTTTAAACTACAGTTGTAGAGCGCTCAAAAACTGTGATAATTTGTAAAAAACGTATTTATGTTCCTTATTTGTCTGTAGAACGCATACAAAGGTGCAGCGAAGAAGAAGCTTGCTACCGAATACCAACTTCCAGAGGAGGGAACAGCAACCATGCAACAACAGCGCTTTGCCAGCACATTGACAAGTGACAAGCAATACAAAACGCGAGGTTATTACTACAAACATCAAATGTATTGTGTTCTATTTTGTTTTTCTATAGATCTGCGATGTTGTTACCACCACCATTTGTAACAGTTAATGATTTGAAAACTAGTAGCCTTTTTGTTGACAAAACGTTTTTGCTGTTTTTAGAGTTGACAGGAAATTAGAAATATTTATAATAACGAACTTTTAAAGTGACATGATTTATTAGAAAACTTTCTGAGAACTTTTAAAGTGAATACCTTCTATAACTGTGCTCCGTACTCATACACGCTGACAATGCGATTGTTAAAAGCTCTGCAATAGAATTTAATAAAGCTGTCTAAAGCAGGGGTGTCAAACTTGCGGCCCACAAAGCCCTCCAATGCGGCCCACGAACTCTCAACAACAATTGTATTATTTTGTCAGATATATGTGCGGCCGTAAACATGTTCATTAAAATATTTGTACTGGCGGTCGTGACGCAATTAAAACTCTTTTGCCAAATATTTTAAATTATAACCACTCTAAATAGATTTTGTGATGCTGAAAGCAGCATGACTAGCCTAGTAGCCATATGCGTCAGATTTGTACGCCTTTTGTGTGCAAACAATGCGGAAAAACAGGAACCACTAGCGTCACAACATAGAGTATGACGTAATAAACAATTAAAACTGATGTTAACACTGTGCAGCTCAATCTGTGCATCAAGCAGGGCTTTTGGCGCGTCAATATAGTTGGTATATATGTGATTTTAACCTATTTCTTTACATCTGTAATTTTAAAAAAAACCAGCAGGTAATTGGCGGCTGTTGGTGAAATAAGGATCTGCGATGCGGCCATAGTAGCGAAAAGGTTGTTTAAGTGTACAAAACTAGATTAAAAATCACATGCGGCCCTCGGCATAATTTCCAAACTGCAATGTGGCCCCCGAACCCCACGAGTTTGACACCTCTGGTCTAAAGTACTAAACAAATGTTTCGTCCAACTGCCGTAAAGTTATGCCAAAACCAAAACTCTTCTGTTTAGCAATACAACCAATCAAACGAATTGTTTTTATAACTTGACATCAGTTGGGACAAAAACAATCCCCTTGGAGTTTTGTGTTTCTCCTAATCAGGTAAAAAACTTCTTTTGTATTTGTTTAAACAGGTGAAGACGTGAAGCACGACCCAACCGGATTCAAGAACATGAAAGAAACAAGGGAAACAAAACACGCCAAGGATGTCATTAAACCACTCAACGAGGTAGATATATCAAATATTTGCTGATAAGGATTAGAGTGTATGCAAATCGTAATACCCATATATCCAAACAATTTTAACTTAACATTATTTTGCCCTTTGTAGCTGAAGTACAAGGAAAAAGCCAAGAAAGGCCTCCAAAAAATACACCCTTCCGCTGAAGATCCATGGACGAAGAAGGCAATGGAAACCAATGACAACATTAGTGATGTAAGTGACTGTAATCTGCAATAAGTCTAAAGTCATTTACTTTATTGACTAGATACATGTGTATATATAAGTAAAACCATCTTCAATGTCTTTTTCAATCAGAATGATGCTACCGGGTTTCTCGTGTTGGTTAAGTTTAGTTTTGAAAGCCAGGTCTAATTTTGCGATGGTCAAATATTTCATTATACAGAATGTGACCTTAGTTTCGTTGTTGCTTTTGAAAATTAAACTTGTAATTTGGTTTCTTAGGTCAAGTACAAAGCAAAGGACAAGGATTTGGCTCACAAGTATAAACTCAAGGGGACCGACAACTTTATGAAACACGCTCTTAAGGTAGATAATTAATCTTTACAAAACTGCAGCTTTTACGGCATTGACATTAGCTGAACCACGAAAACCAAGATATAGATACTTGAATCAGTAATTATAAGTTTTTGCTTCAACATGGTACTAGAGCAAAACCCGAAAAAAGGTTGAATTAATTCATGGTCGTGTTGAGACATAACTTTTTTAAATGTTAACATCAAGCCCTGAGAACATACCACTTTGTACCATGTTTAGCAAACGTTAGCAACATTTCCAAGTAACCAATACCTAATTATTGCAGTTGGGCTTCTGGCGTGTCAAACGTTTTATCTTGATCAAAGATTACAGAAATAATTGCTACAAAAAAAACAGTTGCCGGTGCATTTGATGTGACTTTTTGATGCTTGAAAATAACCTCTTATCTAAACGACATGAAGCGGACCAATCACTAACCTTTATACGATCTCAGGTCCGTGATAACATTAGCGATGTCAAGTACAAAGAAAACTACTTGGACAACGTTGGTCTTTGCTGGTGTCTTCCGGACGAAAGAGTGTTTCAGCATGCAAGAAAAGTGGCCGATCTCTCCAGTGATGTAAGGAATTAAAAGAAACAATAATCTTTAAAACTACGTATTTGATTCAAATGCTATTGTTTTTTAAATGAAACGTTGCAGCTAAATAACTGCTATGTGGTAAATATATTTTATTGCACACTTTGACAATAAGTTAAACCAATAGTATAATCAAATGTATTTATGTTTTTTAGCCCTGATGGCTTACATTGGCATCTTTTAGAGTTGCTTTCAGTCGTTCTAATGGAGTTTTTGTAAAAAAAAACGTCTACTCAATGCCGTTTTGAAAATAACTTACACTTTCATTTGACGATACGTTTTTAGAACAAGTACAAATTTGAGGCGAAAAAACTAAAGGGCAAATATCACATCACAACTGATACTCCGGAGTTCGAGAGACTGAGAAAAGTGCAGGAAGATATTAGTGAGGTACATTCTGCTAATGTGATTGTTTGGGTTGGTCTTTGTTTGAAATATAAAGAGTGATGTTTATAACATGCTGATTGAGTTAACTGTTAACAATACGTCTAGAATCGCTTTCAAAATGTACTCTAGCTGTTAACTGTTCACAGCTAGAGTAAATTTTGAAAGCGATTCTAGACGTATTGTTGGGCCTCAGAACAAATAACACCAGGCGCATTGATCTTTCCAGAAAATAACTGTTTGTTTCTTGCTAGCATTGCATTCAAATGACCGCATACCGTATTTTGCGAACTCTAATTACGTTGGCTATATTGTGACACAATGCATTGTGATAAACTCAGTCGCAAATTTTCTTTCTTGGGCTAATGCAAGTGAATAAAGTGAACTAACTGGCAATTTATTCCTTACAGAACAAATACAAAGAAGGTGTCAAAGATTTCACGGTCCTGGAAATCACACCCGATATCAAACATGCCACCGATGTTTCGTCGCTTGTCAGCAAGGTAAATTTTTTGATATGACTAACATCGTAAATTTTTAACCATTTTAACTACATTTGTGACTATTCATTAACCAGATTTCCTGTATTTTTAAGCATTTTATAAAACTTCTTGAATTGCTGTAATAACCGTTTTTAATCATTTTATTTGTGTTTATAACGATTTCTGCCATGTTTTTACCACACTAAACTATTTGAACTCGGCTAATAGCCAAATATTTTTTAAACATTTTTACTACGTTTATAACGATTTTTAAACCATTTTAATCATGTTTGTAATGCGTTTTTACCATCCTAACTACGTTTATAGCAATTTTCTATGTTTTACCGAGTTTTTTTGAACGTCATTGGTAACATCATTGTGTTTTGTACAGAACAAGTACAAAGCGAAGTTTGAGAAGAGCAAGGGAAGTTACACTGTAACTGAAAAAGATTCAGCCATTAACCATGCAGTTCAGGTCAACAACATGGTTAGCCAGGTAAGCACCTTGAATATTTTAAGCGTTGGTTGTCTGGTAAAATATTTGTGTGTAATATTTGAAAACACTAAACCAGCTGTGGATAAAATATTGTCGTACAGATGGTCTATAAACAGGGTTGCCATACCGTCCTTATTTCTAAGATTTGTCCTTATTTTGAAGGGCTATGTCTTTAGAAAAGTTCGTTGTCCTTATTTCTAAGAAATGTCCTTGTTTTTGACTTGAGTCCTTCTTTTGTCTTATTTTATACAACTACAAGTCAAATCCCTGCTACAATTAATAGTAAACCTAGACCTGTGCTGTTGTAAGATGCAAAAAGTATTTTCTTCGAATAATTAGAAGTTACTGCAATGGATTGTTTCTGGGCAAAACATTGCATATGATGTATCATAGCTCGTGTAAATGCAAAGATTTGTTCAAAAACGTTTAAATCGTTTCATCTAAAAATATAATTTTTCGTTTGTCCTTATTTTTGGCTTCAAGTCGATGGCAACCCTGTCTATAAAGGACCAAATCTTAGGCTACGCGTATTTTTTTTGACTGGACCGATATTTGAAATTTTGCTGCAAACGTTTGACTGTAACTTAATAACCTAATCCTAACAATACAAAGATCTCATTTTACTTTGGATGAGCTTTCGTACTAGACTCAAAACATAATTACGTTTTTTCGATCCAACAATTTCATATTTGTAAAACCTTTGCCCGTTGCAGAACAACTACAAGAAAAAGGCTAAGAATTTGCGCAAGGAAGGTTACACAGTGCTTGCTAAAAGGCCAGACACTGATCACCAGCAAAAAGTCCAACGAAACATCAGCAACGTATGTTATGGTGTGACCTGATGAGTGTGCTTCCAATTCTACTTCCTTCTTTTTTAGCATGCTGTCTTGCCTTACTCAAAAAGATGGACTTTTTCAACTTTTTCTTGTTTTCATATATATTCTCTGTGTTGTTTTGTGTTCTTTGTATTCTATTGTTTCGTTTGTGCATGGTGTGATGGCATGTTTCAAACCAGGTGTGCTTTGTATAATTTGTGATATGTTTCGTTCATTTTTCATGTTTTAACATTTCATCGTGTTTAACTGCATAACCAGCTTCATTTTAGCATTCGTGTGATGTTAACAATTTTGCATATCACATTTATTTACAACCTGTACATCCAATCAGATCGAGTATCGTAAAGAAGCTCGCGAAAATGTGGACAAAGACTTCACTGTCATCGACAAGCGCCCTGACGTTGAGCATGCAATGTCTACAGCTAAAATGCAAAGCACGGTGAGACTCGATAATTCGTGAGTTTAATGTCTAAGCAAATATTCAGCATCTTGTTGAAAATTGTTCCATACTATATTTACGTCATTAACTTCGCCAACGAAATGTTTTTGGAAAGATTGTCGACATTTTGGGGAAAACAAATTCATATTTAGGCCTGAATCTACTATACTGTAAAAATGTTTGCCTTTATTGACATCGTCTTCATTTGGGAAAACGTAAAGTAAAAGTAAAAAGAAATCATTTGTCGAAAATGCCCTTTGCCCTAGAAACATTCACTTTTTCCAAGAATCCTATCTGTTTTTGATCATAACCCTAAGAATACAGAGATGTTAGTAATGGTTTCCGCTTCATGTTAAAATTTTGATACCTGGTCGTAACTAGTTGTTGAACTGTATTTAGATTCATTACAAGCAAAAGACTGAGGCCAAGGACATCGAAATGTTAAAAACACCTGGCATGAAGCACGCACTCGGAGCAAATAAACTTCAAAGCGACGTAAGTATATATTGGTTTTGGGCTTTTTTTCTTTTATAAATTATCCGAAATAATTCTGATCGTTTATCGGATAAACTGAAATTCAACTGCAAAAGCTTACTTTAACCATCTTTGAACATGCATGATTTGTGATCTAACTTGTGTTGTGGTTTAAAAATAAATTACATGAATTTTTGCTCAGCTTGAATACCGAAAAGAGTTCGACAAGGAGATCAAGGGCAAAGGCTGGAAGTTTATCAAGGACACTCCAGCTCAAAAACATGCCGAAGAAATTGGAAAAGTACAAAGTCAAGTAAGTGTTTGAAAATAAACATAAAATGCATAACACTTCTATGCCTGACAAAATGCAAACATATTCAATAATAATAAACTATGCGTTGAATTCCCTAGTTAGATGTACGCTGTTCTGCCTGTGCGTTTGCTAGTATTTAAATTTCGTATTTGTGTTTAGTTTAAATACACGAAAAAGCATCGGGACAACATCGGCAAGGGATACACAGCAATCACTGACAGACCTGACATTGTTCATGCAACTTCATGCAAAGATGTACTCAGCGATGTAAGTACAGCGGATTCTCATAATGTAAATAGAACTCCTAAAATCGGACATCTATGAATATGCTTTAGTATACTGATCAGTTATTCGTTACCTTAACAACCCAGAATTAGGCTTTTACCAATGTGCTCAGGTTATCTCCATTTTTGTCTGGCTTGTAAGTAAGATTGTGTTGAGAAATGTTTTGCTTGTTTAACTGAAGCACGTCCCAAACGGGATGTCGAACGTCGGATACGTATTAGCAAAATAGCAGGAAAAACAAAATTGGTACTATACCACATTATTCCTGGGTCAAATTATAAGTCTTTGTGTCAACATTACGCTGTTGGTTTGAATCTTAGATCTTGACATATATTTTGTTGTTGTAGTATGAGTACAAGCGTCGTCACCGTGATATGACTGGCAAAGGTTACACATTCACTCCTGATAATCCTTCGCAAATGCATGCTGAGGAGGCTTCACAGTTCCAGAGCGAGGTATGGAAAACATAATTTATAAAACGACTCGAAAAAGTCATGTCGAGATCACACGTGATTGTATTGCAACACTGTGTAGTCATTCAAATTTCGATTTTAGAGACAAATTTTGTTAAATATGATCGAGAAAACTGTGTTAAATATGATCCGACAACGTAAAAGCATCGAGCCAATAAATGATAAGCTGTAGACAGTGCACACTGTTTCGACCTCTATAGAGCACCTGCTGCACTGATGAGACTACATAAGTCGAAACAGTGCGCACTGTCTGCACTGATCGAACAATGTTTAATCAATGTAATCAAGCTTACTTAACAGGTGTCTGTAAGCAAAACAAAACAGTGTTTAATCAACAACGCCTATTTAACCTTCATATATTCGTTTTCCAGCTGCAATACCGTCGCAAATACGGAAACACCGGCAAAGCGTGGCAAGCCGACGAATCTCCATTCCTTGGTCATTATAAGGAAGCACAGAAACTTGTGGACAACGTAAGTCCCAACATATGTTGTTTTCTCACTTAAAATAACTTTGCTGTAAAAATAAATACGAACTTATATTTAATGGGTGGATGGGTAACTATTTAGTATATTAATATGAAGTTATTATCTCTGTTGTTTTTTGCACTTAGTTCTATTGTTTTGGTAAATTTGCCTGTCAACCGATCAAAAAAATCGGAAGAACCTTAATTGTTACTGCCCTATAAATTTTTTAAATTCTTGCAGGTATAATGTAATTCTAAACGATCGGTTCTTAACCTTTCTAATATATCGTTACTCTTTAGAAAAGCCAGATCATTTACCCGGGTTTCGAATGACAAAAAAACTGTGACGTTACAGAAGCGTGACGTCACACAACTAAAAAATAATGATGTAATTACCCCTTCACTAAAAATTACCCACAGGTTAAGAAACTGCTTTAAACAAAAATTTCCTTTGCTTTGATTGGTTAGCCGATATGTCGCAAATCCAATTTATGATTTCTTTGTCATAGATCGATTACCGCAAGAGTGCCAAGGAGATAAACTCACGGGGAAGTGGTGCAATGGAAGACACTCCAGCATCTTTACACTACAAGAACGCACAAGCTATTCTCGACGATCGTAAATACAAGGCTGACTTCGAAAAATCTGTGAAGGGTCGCGGCATGACCTTCGACCTCCACGGAACACCGGCGATGGATCACATCAAATATGCTGAAGACATAAAGAGTCAGGTAAGGGTCTGAAAGCAAAGCAGGCTTGCAAACTATCATGTTGGGCAAAGCGAACTTTGTGGTAAATATTTGAAAATTTTTGTACATCACCTGTCTTTGTTTAACAAAACTTGGGTAATCCAAAAATAATTAACTTTCTATTAACAGAAACTGTACAAGGAAAACTATGAAACTAACGTGAAAGGGCGCCCCACAGTGGTCATGGACGCTCCTCAGTTACTTAACGCTCAGAAAGCGACAGAATTGATAAGTGATGTAAGTACCATGCATTATTTTTTTGTTGATGTTAAAGCATATGTTAAAATTTTGTTAAATGCAAAATATATTTAGAGTTGGCTGTTGTTCATTCAAGCACGTTTTTTTCCACAGTTCATGACTAAACTTATGTGGTACACAACAATGGTCAGTTGCGGTCATGTTATTACTGGTTATTTGGTTCAAATTTATACGTTCTGAGAGTTCTGTTGTCGTTTGTCCAAAATAACATTCCTACATTATTAAGCACATCCTTGTTTTTTCCGTTACGTGTAGTGAACATATTTTTTTAGAAGTTAGCATGTCTAGGCTCTAATCGGTCTCTGATGTAATTTCAAGGTGAAATACAAACAAAACTACAACGAGAGCAAAGGACAGATGCTTTCTATGGTGGACACTCCTGAAATGAGACGAGTAAGGGAAAACCAGAAAGCATTGTCACAGGTACTTTTGCCCGATAGCTTGTAGATTGTGGGTACATTTTATTGTAATGTCAGTGTCTATATTGTTATGTAACAAACTTTATAATAGTATTTTTTTTCTCATACACTGTGCACAAAGCATAGAAAGTTTTCATTACGTTGCTTTAAAAATTTGAATTAAATGTATTTTTTTCCCACTGCCAAATACAATGCCTTAAACCGGTGTCCAAAAGTAACAGTTAATGCTTGAAAATAATAATGTATACTGTTCTTGGGTCTAACCTGTTATTGTTATTGCTTGTGTAGGTCCACTACAAGTCTGGAATGGAGGAGATGAGAGGAAAACAAACTGGCGTTGTTATGGATACGCCAGAACTCCGCAGAGTCCGTCAAAACACTTTGAACTTCAGCAACGTCAGTGAACATTTATTTGGGACAAAACAATTTTCCGCATAAAAGCTGCAAAAATGGTCTTGGAAATTTATCCAACCACGCAAGAATCAGACAAAATGATTTTAAAATGTTTTCTTCTCAAAGTGCATTTAATCTTATTATCGTTTTCTCCTTTTTTCCTAGCTTTCTTTTCTCTACTTACTTCTCTTTTTCTTATTTTGTTCTTCTTCTATGCTTGTAGATTGCTTACAAAGACGGCACTAAACAGCGATCGTCTGTCTCTGTGTTAGACACCCCCGAATTCCGTACTGTTAAGCAAAACTCAATGAACTTCAGTCAGGTATGTGCCACATTTCCAGTGTGAATTTTGTCACACTGCCTTCCAACGCGCCTTTTGAAAACAGTTGAAACATTTCGGGAAATCTTGTTCAGTACTCAGTGATCTTTTGATACCGTTGTTTTATACGTTTCGTTGCTTTTTAAAACCTTGTTTATTGTATCTGTCTATCTTCTTGTGTTTTGTGCTTCCTTAAAACATACCTTTGGCGGAATGTATTTTTTCTGTACTTTTCCTCCAAAAGAAAAACCAAAATCATAATTGCCATACCGCCTTTTTCGTTTAAACTTAACTTGTATTTTAATTTCGTTTTCTGCAGATCAAGTACCAAGAAGATCGGGCCAATATGCGCGGTAAAGTGACGCCAGTGGTTGATGACGTCAATATGCGTCGTGTGAAACAGGCAACTCTGATATCGAGTGACCTTGCTTACAAAGGAGCAAAGGGCAAAGTACAAGAAATGGAAATGATGCGGTCCAATGCGATACAACAAGACGGAATACAGAGTATGTATAGATCTGTTGTTGTTGATAAGAACAACAAGGTCTTTGTGTTAACATTTTGGCTCTTTTTCTGTTTATTTTCCAGCAGCAGAAGTGGTAAAACATGGCATTATTTAAACCAAATCTTATTTGTGCTGTGATTTTTACTTTATTCTATTACTTTCACTCCTTCTTTATCTGGTTTTTGCTTCTATTGTACTAATCTAGACATTTATGGAAGTCATATCTTATGTAGCTAACTTTGGTTTTATCTAAAACTGTTTGTTCCATTCTTCTTCTTGTTTTAACATCTTCATCACTTTGCTTGACATTCAGGGCCCAAGTCCCAGTCTCATAAACCTTTGCCTACATTGGCGAGTTACAAGGCCAAGCAGCAACAACTGCGCAACGGAACAATGTCAGATAGCGAAATGGTTCGGTCACAACCCGTGAAAAGGTGGCGTCGAAATCCAGGCTCGATTTTTAACTACGATCCTTCTGAATACGAAACGGACGCTGAATATGAAGAAGGAAAGCCGACCTACAAGGGTATTTCTTATTTCTCTTCCTGTGCTGTCAATTTGTCTATACCTGTGCCTTTTCTCGCCCTCGTGGTGTTGCGTTTGAGTGGTCATCTGTTGACCCAAGTTTCTTTTCTGTAGTGCAATCTTTGTAGCTCCATCTTTTAGAAAATGTGTGCTTTGATTGCTTTTTAGCTCAGCTCTGATTGAAGCTTGATCTTTGTTAAAACTAAAAAGCTTCCAAATTTTTGATTATTATTACTTACTCCAACTATTAAGATGAACATAAATTTATCAGCCCTTAAGCGTTGATGCAAATAATTTCCTAACTGGGATAATATATGAATTATTACCGAATCAAGGGGGTAGCCAGAAAAATTCAGTTTACGGTGGGATTCGAACCCGAAGCCGGGATGGCGCCTTTATAAGACATTGTGTAGAATAATTCCTGCTCGATCTAGTTGTAATTTTTATAGAATCTGTCTTTCAGATAAGACGCACACTGAATGATCAATATTTAAAATTACGGTCTAAAAGTTAATAACGCAGAAAAAAATTCTTCTGACTCAAAACCAGCTACAGCTGCTTGTTATGTTTCTCTTCTTCTTTGCTTACAATTCTCCTTTATCTTTTTTTCTCTTTATTTCCCTTTCAAAGGCAAACTGATCACTGAAGCTCAGTCTGACATGGACGATGATTACAAACGCATGATAAGTCTCGAACCAAAGGGCTTCCAGCGACAGCCGACTTCTTGGCAAAATTTTGTAATAGGTGCGGTGTGTGAAAACTAGCAAGAAGTCAATGTGTGGTTGTGCTAAAAAATAGCAGACAATATTGCTTGAATTGTCGGATTTGTATCTGGTTGTTAGTATTTGGTTGTTGATTGGGTTTGTTAAACAAATTTCATTGCTAAAATAAAATAAAATGCATCCATTGTGGCCTTACCTAGTTTACACAGTTATATGTTATCACATATTATAAACCCTTTTAATTTGTTTGGTCTTTTGTTTTGTTTCACCGTCATTTGACTTACATTTTACAGCCAAGGAATACAAGCACGTCCCTGCGCCGTCAGTTGTTCCTGATTACAGTCAAATGCAATCTCGGCCAATGTATTACAACAACGTTCCACAGGCGCAACCACGGGTATGAAACTTTTTCATACTGTAGAACGTTTAAAATCGACGAGTTGGTTTGTATCATAACAATTTCAATGACTGGTATACATTACAGAGTTGTAAGTCGGTCCGGGCTTTTCTGGTATGGTTTGTACAGTTTAAACAAAACGGGTTTCATACGGACCTGACTTCGCACTCGGCATTTACGTAGCAAATTGCTTCAAACTAAAGAAAGAACTTGGGTTAGGGTCAGGCGTATAGACCTGTATTTTCAGGTTTAGGTCCTAGTTTTGGACACGCTTACAACTCTTAAGCGCCAATTTATTGAAAATGTTTATAGTCATAGGCTATCCATTTCGTGTGTATCGTAAACGAATTGTCCACATCGGAAAACACCATTGCTTCCATCATCGTATTGTTGCAGTGATTTGATGCAAAAAATAGTACCTGTGGAATGTAACACATTCTGTACTTGTTGTTTGTAGTTCAAGGCCATTTACGACTACTCAGCAGCCGATGATGATGAAATAACTTTCCAAGATGGAGACATCATCATTAACGCCCAGTCAATCGATGAAGGCTGGATGTTTGGTACTTGTTTGCGAACCGGACAAACTGGGATGCTTCCCGCCAACTACGTGCAGACAGTCCAATAGAAGTTCACAATTATGTATATAACTTACACAGCCGTCTACACAAATGTACATACCACAACAGATACCAAGTGTCCTATATGTAGTATAGTATGTGTGTTTCGTATTTTGAAAAAAAGGTACTAATTAAGATCGGTATCCTGGTCAAATGATATTTAATGTACATATAGTTCACAACATTTGCTGTACAGACGGTAGTCCAATTTGTAGGCTAGCATTTTGCAATTTTGAAAACTTGTTGCTTAAAACCAAAAGCGTTTAATAATCCATTGTATTTCATTTGTTTTCTTGCCACGGAGTGTTAGGGGTGGTATATGAAGCTTGCTGCTATGCTTTGTCATTGTCGAGGCTTGTGATTGTTGTATGTCGCTTGCCTGTCGCCAAAATAATAAACAATGGTTTTCTTCAGAAACGCTGTAATTGTGTTAAGCCAGACATGCATTCGTCGACCCATCAGTATTTTGCTTCCGATAAGTTTTACTTTAGTAATTCAAAGGAATTTTAGCGCAAAATCAAGGACCTAACTAACACTCAAATCGCTTCTTTCAGAGAAATTCGACTAAACTAATCTAGAACAAATAAATCATAGAGGAAGGAAATGTAGAAGGGACAGAATCGGAAGTTGTTTGTGTGGATTTGTGACAAACCAACAAATAGAAACAGATCAATAGCAGTCATTTCCGCCATCTGCTGCGGTTTTTGTAAGCTTGGACTGTAAGCTTTCTGTCAGTGAAGGTAATTCGCTACGGTTGAAACGAACGTGCCAATGCCTGCTATAGCAGTCGCGCGGGGACGATGTCTGGCAGTGGCGACGACTTTGCGTTGGGCGTGCAAGAGCGCTCGTCGTGGTGACAGTACCACGCAGATGCATGTCTCGTTTCCATTTATTTCAAATGCAATAAAACGTTTTATGTACGACTAATGGCAGTAGGTTCTGAAAAAACACAAACAGAAGTTGAGTAAACGAATTGAAAAGGGGCAGTTTTTCGTTTTCTGCTAGCTTAAGGAGGTGAAGTCTTGCTGCTTCGGGCGGGCTCGACGCGTCAATGCTGATCGGGTGTTTCTATGCGCAAGTACCATCGATCCTGATCAGCTAAGGCCCAGCACCGATCCTCTCGAGCAAGCCGAGAGGACGACGCTGCAAACAGAAGAAGACGCAACTCGACTTCCGTTTTTTTTCACGGGGTTCGAACCCAAGATACCCCGGGTTCGAATCCCGGTCAAGTTTTTTTTATGTCTGTATGTGGGTCAGGAGTGCCAGACTCGCCGTTGCTCGGGAAACCGGCGGTGAAGCCGATCCCGAGCTCTGACGGAGCTGGGGACGAGCCGGACGTTCCGTGTGTCGAAACACCCGGAACGAGCTTCACTCAAGCCCTAAAATTTGGGCTATTTCAACAGTTGCACCCAACTTCCGTTTGTGGGTTTCGTGTGTGGGGGTAAATTGCAATGCAATCACGTGGTCACAACGTTTGAAGTGATCGAATAGTTGGCAGTCACGTGAGCGACATAGAGGTAGAAACCCACAATCGATAAGCAGTTCGCGCATCACAAGACCTGCTGGACGATACTTAGTCGCTCGATTCGACCCGCTACGTCACACGTCTTACTCCTCTCGCTCCTGCCACTCCTCTTCCGGGGCAAGGTGAGCGCGTGGTTGCTGGAAGTCGATGCCCTTGCCAGGCCAAATCGCATTTTCGAGTGTTTGTGGTGAGCCCACACCACCCACAAACACAAAGTGTCGCGTAAGCAGGTGGTCTTCGACGTCCAGCCGATGCTTCCACCGATGTTCAGCGCTCAAACCAAGGCCGGACGTCGAGGAACTCTCCCGTTTGTTTGGCGTCCTTGGTCGCGACTTGTGCTTCGGTGTCAAGTCGTCTTGATCGAGGACGCCACAAACGAAATGACCAATGCCCGCTAGAAGGTCGTGTTGGAACGAAGTCTAAGTGTGGCGACGGTTTTGCGTTGGGCGTGGGAGAGAGCGCGCCTGCGCAATTGCGACACCCCGTTGTCGCTGCACAACCACTTTATGTCACGTCGATGCATTTCCATTCATTTGCTGATATGAAAAAACGTTTTGTGTACGACCATTTGCAGCACATTGTGAGAAACCACAAACAGAAGTTGGTTGGAAGGATTCAAACGGGGCAATTTTTCGTTTCTTGTTAGCTTTAGGACGTGAGGTCTTGCTGCACGATGCCTGGCCGCGTCACTGCTTTGCACTTTGCTTAGTGGTGACGTAAGAAGGCTTTCGTTGCGCAAGTACCATCTCCTCCTGACAAGCTACGGACCAGCTCCGCTTCTCTTGGACAAGGGAGGGCGCAGTGCTGGGGCTTTTTTGCTCCAGCGTTGCTCTCCTCTCTTGCTCAAGAAGCCGCCTAGCGGGATGCTTTTGCTCCCGCGATGGTTGGCTACTTTGAGCGGGCTTGGTAAAAAAGAGCCTTGTGCCCTTTTTGCGTTTGTCTCATCCATTTATTACCACCATCGCTGCTGCTGGCAGTGGAAACATATTTTCGGGTCGTCCCAGCAGCAGCAAGTGAACAGCAGACGACACAAAAATCGCCCGTATTCTCCTTAATCTCCACGCCCACGTGGGTATAGGCAACACCAACACCTCGACTTGCTGCAAGAGAGGAGCGGTGCCGAGCGCAAGGCCCAGCACCGATCCTCTCGAGCAAGCCGAGAGGCCGGCGCTGCAAACAGAAGCCAACTCGACTTGTCCCCCCGTTGCTGCCGAAACAGAATGCCGCCGTTGCACGGGAAACCGGCGGTGAAGCCGATTCCCGAGCTCTGACGTCAACTGTGACGGAGCTGGGCACTAGCAGACGTTCCGTGTGTCGAAACACCCAGAACGAGCTTCACTTGAGCCCTAAAATTTGGGCTATTTCAATAGATGCACCCAACTTCCGTTTGTGGGTTTCGTGGGTGCGGGTACATTGCAATGCAATCACGTGATCGCAACGTTTGACACGGCAGTCACGTAAGCGACCACGGGGGCGTGGCAAAGGATGGGCCTGGTGCCTGTTTCGAGGTGGGAAGCTGCCAGTCGAAACCCACAATCGATCAGCATTTCGCGCACCACAAGACCTGCTGGACGATACTTAGTCGCTCGATTCGACCCGCTACGTCACACGTCTTATTCCTCTCGCTCCTGCCACTCCTCTTCCGGGGCAAGGTGAGCGCGTGGTTGCTGGAAGCCGATGCCCTTGCCAGGCCAAATCGCATTTTCGAGTGTTTGTGGTGAGCCCACACCGCCCACAAACACAAAGTGTCGCGCAAGTAGGTGGTCTTCGACGTCCAGCCAAAGCTTCCACCGATGTTCAGCGCTCAATCCAAGGCCGGACGTTGAGGAACTCTCCCGTTTGTTGGGCGTCCTTGGTCGCGACTTGTGCTTCGGTGTCAAGTCGTCTTGATCGAGGACGCCGCAAACGAAATGACCAATGCCCGCTAGAAGGTCGTGTGGGGACGATGTCTAGTTGTGGGCGACGGTTTTGCGTTGGGCGTACGAGAGAGCGCGCCTGCGCAATTGCGACACCCCGTTGTCGCTGCACAACCACTTAATGTCACGTCGCTGCATTTCCATTCATTTGCTGACGTGACAAGACGTTTTGTGTACGACCATTTGCAGCACATTGTGAGAAACCACAAACAGAAGTTGGTTTGAAGGATTGAAAGGGGGCACATTTTCGTTTCTGGTTAGCTTTAGGACGTGAGGTCTTGCTGCAAGATGCCTGGCCGCGTCACTGCTTTGCACTTTGCTTAGTGGTGACGTAAGAAGGCTTTCGTTGCGCAAGTACCATCTCCTCCTGACAAGCAACGGACCAGCTCCGCTTCTCTTGGACAAGGGAGGGCGCAGTGCTGGGGCATTTTTGCTCCAGCGTTGCTCTTCTCTCTTGCTCAAGAAGCCGCCTAGCGGGATGCTTTTGCTCCCGCGATGGTTGGCTACTTTGAGCTCCTTAATCTCCACGCCCACGTGGGCACAGGCAACACCTCGACTTGCTACAAGAGAGGAGCGGTGCCGAGCGCAAGGCCCAGCACCGATCCTCTCGAGCAAGCCGAGAGGCCGGCGCTGCAAACAGAAGCCAACTCGACTCGTTCCCACTGTTGCTGCCGAAACAGAATGGCGCCGTTGCACGGGAATCAGGCGGTGAAGCCGATTCCCGAGCTCTGACGTCAACTGTGACGGAGCTGGGGACTAGCAGACGTTCCGTGTGTCGAAACACCCGGAACGAGCTTCACTCAAGCCCTAAAATTTGGGCTATTTCAACAGTTGCACCCAACTTCCGTTTGTGGGTTTCGTGTGTGGGGGTAAATTGCAATGCAATCACGTGGTCACAACGTTTGAAGTGATCGAATAGTTGGCAGTCACGTGAGCGACATAGAGGTAGAAACCCACAATCGATAAGCAGTTCGCGCATCACAAGACCTGCTGGACGATACTTAGTCGCTCGATTCGACCCGCTACGTCACACGTCTTACTCCTCTCGCTCCTGCCACTCCTCTTCCGGGGCAAGGTGAGCGCGTGGTTGCTGGAAGTCGATGCCCTTGCCAGGCCAAATCGCATTTTCGAGTGTTTGTGGTGAGCCCACACCACCCACAAACACAAAGTGTCGCGTAAGCAGGTGGTCTTCGACGTCCAGCCGATGCTTCCACCGATGTTCAGCGCTCAAACCAAGGCCGGACGTCGAGGAACTCTCCCGTTTGTTTGGCGTCCTTGGTCGCGACTTGTGCTTCGGTGTCAAGTCGTCTTGATCGAGGACGCCACAAACGAAATGACCAATGCCCGCTAGAAGGTCGTGTTGGAACGAAGTCTAAGTGTGGCGACGGTTTTGCGTTGGGCGTGGGAGAGAGCGCGCCTGCGCAATTGCGACACCCCGTTGTCGCTGCACAACCACTTTATGTCACGTCGATGCATTTCTATTCATTTGCTGATATGAAAAAACGTTTTGTGTACGACCATTTGCAGCACATTGTGAGAAACCACAAACAGAAGTTGGTTGGAAGGATTCAAACGGGGCAATTTTTCGTTTCTTGTTAGCTTTAGGACGTGAGGTCTTGCTGCACGATGCCTGGCCGCGTCACTGCTTTGCACTTTGCTTAGTGGTGACGTAAGAAGGCTTTCGTTGCGCAAGTACCATCTCCTCCTGACAAGCTACGGACCAGCTCCGCTTCTCTTGGACAAGGGAGGGCGCAGTGCTGGGGCTTTTTTGCTCCAGCGTTGCTCTCCTCTCTTGCTCAAGAAGCCGCCTAGCGGGATGCTTTTGCTCCCGCGATGGTTGGCTACTTTGAGCGGGCTTGGTAAAAAAGAGCCTTGTGCCCTTTTTGCGTTTGTCTCATCCATTTATTACCACCATCGCTGCTGCTGGCAGTGGAAACATATTTTCGGGTCGTCCCAGCAGCAGCAAGTGAACAGCAGACGACACAAAAATCGCCCGTATTCTCCTTAATCTCCACGCCCACGTGGGTATAGGCAACACCAACACCTCGACTTGCTGCAAGAGAGGAGCGGTGCCGAGCGCAAGGCCCAGCACCGATCCTCTCGAGCAAGCCGAGAGGCCGGCGCTGCAAACAGAAGCCAACTCGACTTGTCCCCCCGTTGCTGCCGAAACAGAATGCCGCCGTTGCACGGGAAACCGGCGGTGAAGCCGATTCCCGAGCTCTGACGTCAACTGTGACGGAGCTGGGCACTAGCAGACGTTCCGTGTGTCGAAACACCCAGAACGAGCTTCACTTGAGCCCTAAAATTTGGGCTATTTCAATAGATGCACCCAACTTCCGTTTGTGGGTTTCGTGGGTGCGGGTACATTGCAATGCAATCACGTGATCGCAACGTTTGACACGGCAGTCACGTAGGCGACCACGGGGGCGTGGCAAAGGATGGGCCTGGTGCCTGTTTCGAGGTGGGAAGCTGCCAGTCGAAACCCACAATCGATCAGCATTTCGCGCACCACAAGACCTGCTGGACGATACTTAGTCGCTCGATTCGACCCGCTACGTCACACGTCTTATTCCTCTCGCTCCTGCCACTCCTCTTCCGGGGCAAGGTGAGCGCGTGGTTGCTGGAAGCCGATGCCCTTGCCAGGCCAAATCGCATTTTCGAGTGTTTGTGGTGAGCCCACACCGCCCACAAACACAAAGTGTCGCGCAAGTAGGTGGTCTTCGACGTCCAGCCAAAGCTTCCACCGATGTTCAGCGCTCAAACCAAGGCCGGACGTTGAGGAACTCTCCCGTTTGTTGGGCGTCCTTGGTCGCGACTTGTGCTTCGGTGTCAAGTCGTCTTGATCGAGGACGCCGCAAACGAAATGACCAATGCCCGCTAGAAGGTCGTGTGGGGACGATGTCTAGTTGTGGGCGACGGTTTTGCGTTGGGCGTACGAGAGAGCGCGCCTGCGCAATTGCGACACCCCGTTGTCGCTGCACAACCACTTAATGTCACGTCGCTGCATTTCCATTCATTTGCTGACGTGACAAGACGTTTTGTGTACGACCATTTGCAGCACATTGTGAGAAACCACAAACAGAAGTTGGTTTGAAGGATTGAAAGGGGGCACATTTTCGTTTCTGGTTAGCTTTAGGACGTGAGGTCTTGCTGCAAGATGCCTGGCCGCGTCACTGCTTTGCACTTTGCTTAGTGGTGACGTAAGAAGGCTTTCGTTGCGCAAGTACCATCTCCTCCTGACAAGCAACGGACCAGCTCCGCTTCTCTTGGACAAGGGAGGGCGCAGTGCTGGGGCATTTTTGCTCCAGCGTTGCTCTTCTCTCTTGCTCAAGAAGCCGCCTAGCGGGATGCTTTTGCTCCCGCGATGGTTGGCTACTTTGAGCGGGCTTGGTAAAAAAGAGCCTTGTGCCCTTTTTGCATTTGTCTCATCCATTTATTACCACCATCGCTGCTGCTGGCAGTGGAAACATATTTTCGGGTTGGGACAGCATCAGACGTCACAAAAATCGCCCGTATTCTCTCTCCTTAATCTCCACGCCCACGTGGGCACAGGCAACACCTCGACTTGCTACAAGAGAGGAGCGGTGCCGAGCGCAAGGCCCAGCACCGATCCTCTCGAGCAAGCCGAGAGGCCGGCGCTGCAAACAGAAGCCAACTCGACTCGTTCCCACTGTTGCTGCCGAAACAGAATGGCGCCGTTGCACGGGAATCAGGCGGTGAAGCCGATTCCCGAGCTCTGACGTCAACTGTGACGGAGCTGGGGACTAGCAGACGTTCCGTGTGTCGAAACACCCAGAACGAGCTTCACTTAAGCCCTAAAATTTGGGCTATTTCAATAGATGCACCCAACTTCCGTTTGTGGGTTTCGTGGGTGCGGGTACATTGCAATGCAATCACGTGATCGCAACGTTTGACACGGCAGTCACGTAAGCGACCACGGGGCGTGGCAAAGGATGGGCCTGGTGCCTGTTTCGAGGTGGGAAGCTGCCAGTCGAAACCCACAATCGATCAGCATTTCGCGCACCACAAGACCTGCTGGACGATACTTAGTCGCTCGATTCGACCCGCTACGTCACACGTCTTACTCCTCTCGCTCCTGCCACTCCTCTTCCGGGGCAAGGTGAGCGCGTGGTTGCTGGAAGTCGATGCCCTTGCCAGGCCAAATCGCATTTTCGAGTGTTTGTGGTGAGCCTACACCGCCCACAAACACAAAGTGTCGCGCAAGCAGGTGGTCTTCGACGTCCAGCCGATGCTTCCACCGATGTTCAGCGCTCAAACCAAGGCCGGACGTCGAGGAACTCTCCCGTTTGTTGGGCGTCCTTGGTCGCGACTTGTGCTTCGGTGTCAAGGGACGCCGCAAACGAAATGACCAATGCCCGCTAGAAGGTCGTGTGGGGACGATGTCTAGTTGTGGGCGACGGTTTTGCGTTGGGCGTACGAGAGAGCGCGCCTGCGCAATTTTAATGTCACGTATCAACCACTTAATGTCACGTCGCTGCATTTCCATTCATTTGCTGACGTGAAAAGACGTTTTGTGTACGACCATTTGCAGCACACGGTGAGAAACCACAAACAGAAGTTGGTTTGAAGGATTGAAAGGGGGCACATTTTCGTTTCTGGTTAGCTTTAGGACGTGAGGTCTTGCTGCAAGATGCCTGGCCGCGTCACTGCTTTGCACTTTGCTTAGTGGTGACGTAAGAAGGCTTTCGTTGCGCAAGTACCATCTCCTCCTGACAAGCTACGGACCAGCTCCGCTTCTCTTGGACAAGGGAGGGCGCAGTGCTGGGGCATTTTTGCTCCAGCGTTGCTCTTCTCTCTTGCTCAAGAAGCCGCCTAGCGGAATGCTTTTGCTCCCGCGATGGTTGGCTACTTTGAGCGGGCTTGGTAAAAAAGAGCCTTGTGCCCTTTTTGCATTTGTTTCATCTATTTATTACCACCATCGCTGCTGCTGGCTAGCAGTGGAAAAATATTTTCGGGTCGTCCCAGCAGCACAGCAGCGCAGTAGCAAGTGAACACAAAAATCGCCCGTATTCTCTCTCCTTAATCTCCAAGCCCACGTGGGCACAGGCAACACCAACACCTCGACTTGCTACAATAGAGGAGCGGTGCCGAGCGCAAGGCCCAGCACCGATCCTCTCGAGCAAGCCGAGAGGCCGGCGCTGCAAACAGAAGCCAACTCGACTTGTCCCCCCGTTGCTGCCGAAACAGATTGCCGCCGTTGCACGGGAAACCGGCGGTGAAGCCGATTCCCGAGCTCTGACGTCAACTGTGACGGAGCTGGGGACTAGCAGACGTTCCGTGTGTCGAAACACCCAGAACGAGCTTCACTTAAGCCCTAAAATTTGGGCTATTTCAATAGATGCACCCAACTTCCGTTTGTGGGTTTCGTGGGTGCGGGTACATTGCAATGCAATCACGTGATCGCAACGTTTGACACGGCAGTCACGTAAGCGACCACGGGGGCGTGGCAAAGGATGGGCCTGGTGCCTGTTTCGAGGTGGGAAGCTGCCAGTCGAAACCCACAATCGATCAGCATTTCGCGCACCACAAGACCTGCTGGACGATACTTAGTCGCTCGATTCGACCCGCTACGTCACACGTCTTACTCCTCTCGCTCCTGCCACTCCTCTTCCGGGGCAAGGTGAGCGCGTGGTTGCTGGAAGTCGATGCCCTTGCCAGGCCAAATCGCATTTTCGAGTGTTTGTGGTGAGCCTACACCACCCACAAACACAAAGTGTCGCGCAAGCAGGTGGTCTTCGACGTCCAGCCGATGCTTCCACCGATATTCAGCGCTCAAACCAAGGCCGGACGTCGAGGAACTCTCCCGTTTGTTGGGCGTCCTTGGTCGCGACTTGTGCTTCGGTGTCAAGGGACGCCGCAAACGAAATGACCAATGCCCGCTAGAAGGTCGTGTGGGGACGATGTCTAGTTGTGGGCGACGGTTTTGCGTTGGGCGTACGAGAGAGCTCGCCTGCGCAATTTTAATGTCACGTATCAACCACTTAATGTCACGTCGCTGCATTTCCATTCATTTGCTGACGTGAAAAGACGTTTTGTGTACGACCATTTGCAGCACATTGTGAGAAACCACAAACAGAAGTTGGTTTGAAGGATTGAAAGGGGGCACATTTTCGTTTCTGGTTAGCTTTAGGACGTGAGGTCTTGCTGCAAGATGCCTGGCCGCGTCACTGCTTTGCACTTTGCTTAGTGGTGACGTAAGAAGGCTTTCGTTGCGCAAGTACCATCTCCTCCTGGCAAGCTACGGGCCAGCTCCGCTTCTTTTGGACAAGGGAGGGCGCAGTGCTGGGGCATTTTTGCTCCAGCGTTGCTCTCCTCTCTTGCTCAAGAAGCCGCCTAGCGGGATGCTTTTGCTCCCGCGATGGTTGGCTACTTTGAGCGGGCTTGGTAAAAAAGAGCCTTGTGCCCTTTTTGCATTTGTCTCATCCATTTATTACCACCATCGCTGCTGCTGGCAGTGGAAAAATATTTTCGGGTCGTCCCAGCAGCAGCAAGTGAATCAGACGTCACAAAAATCGCCCGTATTTTCCTTAATCTCCACGCCCAAGTGGGGACAGGCAACACCAACACCTCGACTTGCTACAAGAGAGGAGCGGTGCCGAGCGCAAGGCCCAGCACCGATCCTCTCGAGCAAGCCGAGAGGCCGGCGCTGCAAACAGAAGCCAACTCGACTCGTCCCCCCCTTGCTGCCGAAACAGAATGCCGCCGTTGCACGGGAAACCGGCGGTGAAGCCGATTCCCGAGCTCTGACGTCAACTGTGACGGAGCTGGGGACTAGCAGACGTTCCGTGTGTCGAAACACCCAGAACGAGCTTCACTTAAGCCCTAAAATTTGGGCTATTTCAATAGATGCACCCAACTTCCGTTTGTGGGTTTCGTGGGTGCGGGTACATTGCAATGCAATCACGTGATCGCAACGTTTGACACGGCAGTCACGTAAGCGACCACGGGGCGTGGCAAAGGATGGGCCTGGTGCCTGTTTCGAGGTGGGAAGCTGCCAGTCGAAACCCACAATCGATCAGCAGTTCGCGCACCACAAGACCTGCTGGACGATACTTAGTCGCTCGATTCGACCCGCTACGTCACACGTCTTACTCCTCTCGCTCCTGCCACTCCTCTTCCGGGGCAAGGTGAGCGCGTGGTTGCTGGAAGTCGATGCCCTTGCCAGGCCAAATCGCATTTTCGAGTGTTTGTGGTGAGCCTACACCGCCCACAAACACAAAGTGTCGCGCAAGCGGGTGGTCTTCGACGTCCAGCCGATGCTTCCACCGATGTTCAGCGCTCAAACCAAGGCCGGACGTCGAGGAACTCTCCCGTTTGTTGGGCGTCCTTGGTCGCGACTTGTGCTTCGGTGTCAAGGGACGCCGCAAACGAAATGACCAATGCCCGCTAGAAGGTCGTGTGGGGACGATGTCTAGTTGTGGGCGACGGTTTTGCGTTGGGCGTACGAGAGAGCGCGCCTGCGCAATTTTAATGTCACGTATCAACCACTTAATGTCACGTCGCTGCATTTCCATTCATTTGCTGACGTGAAAAGACGTTTTGTGTACGACCATTTGCAGCACACTGTAAGAAACCACAAACAGAAGTTGGTTTGAAGGATTGAAACGGGGGAAATTTTCGTTTCTTGTTAGCTTTAGGGCGTGAGGTCTTGCTGCACGATGCCTGGCCGTGTCACTGCTTTGCACTTTGCTTAGTGGTGACGTAAGAAGGCTTTCGTTGCGCAAGTACCATCTCCTCCTGACAAGCTACGGACCAGCTCCGCTTCTTTTGGACAAGGGAGGGCGCAGTGCTGGGGCATTTTTGCTCCAGCGTTGCTCTCCTCTCTTGCTCAAGAAGCCGCCTAGCGGGATGCTTTTGCTCCCGCGATGGTTGGCTACTTTGAGCGGGCTTGGTAAAAAAGAGCCTTGTGCCCTTTTTGCATTTGTCTCATCCATTTATTACCACCATCGCTGCTGCTGGCAGTGGAAAAATATTTTCGGGTCGTCCCAGCAGCAGCAAGTGAATCAGACGTCACAAAAATCGCCCGTATTTTCCTTAATCTCCACGCCCAAGTGGGGACAGGCAACACCAACACCTCGACTTGCTACAAGAGAGGAGCGGTGCCGAGCGCAAGGCCCAGCACCGATCCTCTCGAGCAAGCCGAGAGGCCGGCGCTGCAAACAGAAGCCAACTCGACTCGTCCCCCCCTTGCTGCCGAAACAGAATGCCGCCGTTGCACGGGAAACCGGCGGTGAAGCCGATTCCCGAGCTCTGACGTCAACTGTGACGGAGCTGGGGACTAGCAGACGTTCCGTGTGTCGAAACACCCAGAACGAGCTTCACTTAAGCCCTAAAATTTGGGCTATTTCAATAGATGCACCCAACTTCCGTTTGTGGGTTTCGTGGGTGCGGGTACATTGCAATGCAATCACGTGATCGCAACGTTTGACACGGCAGTCACGTAAGCGACCACGGGGCGTGGCAAAGGATGGGCCTGGTGCCTGTTTCGAGGTGGGAAGCTGCCAGTCGAAACCCACAATCGATCAGCAGTTCGCGCACCACAAGACCTGCTGGACGATACTTAGTCGCTCGATTCGACCCGCTACGTCACACGTCTTACTCCTCTCGCTCCTGCCACTCCTCTTCCGGGGCAAGGTGAGCGCGTGGTTGCTGGAAGTCGATGCCCTTGCCAGGCCAAATCGCATTTTCGAGTGTTTGTGGTGAGCCTACACCGCCCACAAACACAAAGTGTCGCGCAAGCGGGTGGTCTTCGACGTCCAGCCGACGCTTCCACCGATGTTCAGCGCTCAAACCAAGGCCGGACGTCGAGGAACTCTCCCGTTTGTTGGGCGTCCTTGGTCGCGACTTGTGCTTCGGTGTCAAGGGACGCCGCAAACGAAATGACCAATGCCCGCTAGAAGGTCGTGTGGGGACGATGTCTAGTTGTGGGCGACGGTTTTGCGTTGGGCGTACGAGAGAGCGCGCCTGCGCAATTTTAATGTCACGTATCAACCACTTAATGTCACGTCGCTGCATTTCCATTCATTTGCTGACGTGAAAAGACGTTTTGTGTACGACCATTTGCAGCACACTGTGAGAAACCACAAACAGAAGTTGGTTTGAAGGATTGAAACGGGGGAAATTTTCGTTTCTTGTTAGCTTTAGGGCGTGAGGTCTTGCTGCACGATGCCTGGCCGTGTCACTGCTTTGCACTTTGCTTAGTGGTGACGTAAGAAGGCTTTCGTTGCGCAAGTACCATCTCCTCCTGACAAGCTACGGACCAGCTCCGCTTCTTTTGGACAAGGGAGGGCGCAGTGCTGGGGCATTTTTGCTCCAGCGTTGCTCTCCTCTCTTGCTCAAGAAGCCGCCTAGCGGGATGCTTTTGCTCCCGCGATGGTTGGCTACTTTGAGCGGGCTTGGTAAAAAAGAGCCTTGTGCCCTTTTTGCATTTGTCTCATCCATTTATTACCACCATCGCTGCTGCTGGCAGTGGAAAAATATTTTCGGGTCGTCCCAGCAGCAGCAAGTGAATCAGACGTCACAAAAATCGCCCGTATTTTCCTTAATCTCCACGCCCAAGTGGGGACAGGCAACACCAACACCTCGACTTGCTACAAGAGAGGAGCGGTGCCGAGCGCAAGGCCCAGCACCGATCCTCTCGAGCAAGCCGAGAGGCCGGCGCTGCAAACAGAAGCCAACTCGACTCGTCCCCCCCTTGCTGCCGAAACAGAATGCCGCCGTTGCACGGGAAACCGGCGGTGAAGCCGATTCCCGAGCTCTGACGTCAACTGTGACGGAGCTGGGGACTAGCAGACGTTCCGTGTGTCGAAACACCCAGAACGAGCTTCACTTAAGCCCTAAAATTTGGGCTATTTCAATAGATGCACCCAACTTCCGTTTGTGGGTTTCGTGGGTGCGGGTACATTGCAATGCAATCACGTGATCGCAACGTTTGACACGGCAGTCACGTAAGCGACCACGGGGCGTGGCAAAGGATGGGCCTGGTGCCTGTTTCGAGGTGGGAAGCTGCCAGTCGAAACCCACAATCGATCAGCAGTTCGCGCACCACAAGACCTGCTGGACGATACTTAGTCGCTCGATTCGACCCGCTACGTCACACGTCTTACTCCTCTCGCTCCTGCCACTCCTCTTCCGGGACAAGGTGAGCGCGTGGTTGCTGGAAGTCGATGCCCTTGCCAGGCCAAATCGCATTTTCGAGTGTTTGTGGTGAGCCTACACCGCCCACAAACACAAAGTGTCGCGCAAGCGGGTGGTCTTCGACGTCCAGCCGATGCTTCCACCGATGTTCAGCGCTCAAACCAAGGCCGGACGTCGAGGAACTCTCCCGTTTGTTGGGCGTCCTTGGTCGCGACTTGTGCTTCGGTGTCAAGGGACGCCGCAAACGAAATGACCAATGCCCGCTAGAAGGTCGTGTGGGGACGATGTCTAGTTGTGGGCGACGGTTTTGCGTTGGGCGTACGAGAGAGCGCGCCTGCGCAATTTTAATGTCACGTATCAACCACTTAATGTCACGTCGCTGCATTTCCATTCATTTGCTGATGTGAAAAGACGTTTTGTGTACGACCATTTGCAGCACACTGTGAGAAACCACAAACAGAAGTTGGTTTGAAGGATTGAAAGGGGGCACATTTTCGTTTCTGGTTAGCTTTAGGACGTGAGGTCTTGCTGCAAGATGCCTGGCCGCGTCACTGCTTTGCACTTTGCTTAGTGGTGACGTAAGAAGGCTTTCGTTGCGCAAGTACCATCTCCTCCTGACAAGCTACGGACCAGCTCCGCTTCTCTTGGACAAGGGAGGGCGCAGTGCTGGGGCTTTTTTGCTCCAGCGTTGCTCTTCTCTCTTGCTCAAGAAGCCGCCTAGCGGAATGCTTTTGCTCCCGCGATGGTTGGCTACTTTGAGCGGGCTTGGTAAAAAAGAGCCTTGTGCCCTTTTTGCATTTGTTTCATCCATTTATTACCACCATCGCTGCTGCTGGCAGTGGAAAAATATTTTCGGGTCGTCCCAGCAGCACAGCAGCGCAGTAGCAAGTGAACACAAAAATCGCCCGTATTCTCCCTCCTTAATCTCCACGCCCACGTGGGCACAGGCAACACCAACACCTCGACTTGCTACAAGAGAGGAGCGGTGCCGAGCGCAAGGCCCAGCACCGATCCTCTCGAGCAAGCCGAGAGGCCGGCGCTGCAAACAGAAGCCAACTCGACTTGTCCCCCCATTGCTGCCGAAACAGAATGCCGCCGTTGCACGGGAAACCGGCGGTGAAGCCGATTCCCGAGCTCTGACGTCAACTGTGACGGAGCTGGGGACTAGCAGACGTTCCGTGTGTCGAAACACCCAGAACGAGCTTCACTTGAGCCCTAAAATTTGGGCTATTTCAATAGATGCACCCAACTTCCGTTTGTGGGTTTCGTGGGTGCGGGTACATTGCAATGCAATCACGTGATCGCAACGTTTGACACGGCAGTCACGTAAGCGACCACGGGAGCGTGGCAAAGGATGGGCCTGGTGCCTGTTTCGAGGTGGGAAGCTGCCAGTCGAAACCCACAATCGATCAGCATTTCGCGCACCACAAGACCTGCTGGACGATACTTAGTCGCTCGATTCGACCCGCTACGTCACACGTCTTATTCCTCTCGCTCCTGCCACTCCTCTTCCGGGGCAAGGTGAGCGCGTGGTTGCTGGAAGTCGATGCCCTTGCCAGGCCAAATCGCATTTTCGAGTGTTTGTGGTGAGCCTACACCGCCCACAAACACAAAGTGTCGCGATAGCAGGTGGTATTCGACGTCCAGCCGATGCTTCCATCGATGTTCAGCGCTCAAACCAGGGCCGGACGTCGTTGAAACTTCCGTTTGTTGGGCGTTCTCAGTCGGGATTTGTGCGTCGGTGCTAAGACGTCTTGACCGATGATGCCGCAAACGAAAGGACCAATGCCCACTAGACGGTCGTGTTTTTTTTTTTTTTCACGGGGTTCGAACCCAGGACTCTCCCGGGGACGAATCCCGATCAGGTTTTTTTATGTCTGTATATGGGTCAGGCGCGCCGGACCATTCGGCCAAGTCGTGTTGGAACGAAGTCTAAGTGTGGCGACAATTGCGACATCTTGTCGTCGTTAAACTACCACTAAATGCCACGTCGATGCATGTCTCGTTTCCATTTATTTTCTGGGTGAATAAAACGTTTTGTGTACGACTGCAGCAGGTTCTGAAAAACCACAAACAGAAGTTGTTTGAAAGAATACGAAAGGGCCAATTTCTCCATTTTATGTAAGCTTTGAGAGGCAAAGTCTTGCTGCTTCGGGCGGGCTCGACGCGTCGCTGCTTGGTGGGTGCTTTGCACTTTGCTTAGCAGTGACGTAGACTTGACGACCAGACGTAGCACATCGCTAACCCACTGAAAATATCAATCCTAGAACTGACAGTGCTAAGGCGGAATGTTCGCTTCATCTGGATATTCTAGCAAGTGAAAAACTATGCTGATGTCTTTCCAATAAAGCACGTCTTTAATAACCCTGTCTCTGAATCTGACGTTTTGTCAATGTACCCCTTTGCTTCACCAAACACTTTGAACCTATTCTCATACAATTTATTCATCCGCTGTACAACACAATCAAGGGGAGATCGTTGAATCGAGATTCGCTGTATGTACAAAGTACCGAGCGTCACACAGACGTAAGCAACAGTGATGTTACTCAGACACGCCAACTAGCGGATATTGTTTTTAACTCATTGACGTTGTTATTACATGGTTTTACGCAGTGTTCTTGCAGCAATAGGACAATACTGGTTTTAAATAGGTTTTATGTATAAAAATTAGGGTGGAAGTAAAAAAGACGCGTTTTGGAGTGAGAAATATACGCAGCAATTGTGGACAAAAGGTTTTTGTCACCGTTTAGAGTTTTAGTCTTAAAATAGTTCAATGAAAAAGGCACAACACATGAAACTGTGGAAAAAGCATTTCATTTTGTTAAAATAACCAGTGCAGTGGTTCAGTGTCACCAAATCATGCTGCTGCAGTTTTGTGTTGATTGCATTGAAACAAATGACAAAACTTATTGGAACTTTTCAATGCGGTGTTTGCAACAGTCGGAACAACACACACAAACAAACAAACTAAAACACAAAATAGTGCATGTGCGTCACTGTCCAATTTTGGGGGTGCGAAAACACCCCCTAACCCAAGGGAATTACCCGAAGGGATCCTCTACTCCCCTTTCTCGGTCTTAACTTTAAAGAAATCGACTTTAGGGTGTCGGGCATCGTCGTGATCCATTGCCTGGCCGTTGCTACCACTCGCGGCGCTGTTGTTGTTGTTGTCACGGCAACTATCGTCCTTGGCAACGCGGGGAACAAGCAATACGGCGCTGTCGACCTGCTCCAAGCTGAAGCGGCTGGCGTCGTAGGGTCGGCCTGATTCGTCGCGAAGCGAGCTGAAGATCTACATAGTGACATTTTTTGTTAGCTTCCAAAGGCAGATTTTTAACGTGGGAAATTCGGTTACCAAGCAAAAGGGGGGTGGCCTACAGTATCATTCTATAAAACCATGACCTGTTTTAAATCAGGTATATGTGACTCCAGTGTATCTTAACCTGTGGGCAATTATCCATAGAGTAAAAACGATTTTTCGGGGCCTAATTACATTTTCATATGTGGTCCCATGCCGCCATCCTTCTGTGACATCGTAGTATTATTGTTTTTGTTCGAAAGGGAATAAATGAACTTTATCTTGCTTTGAGGTAACACAAAAGCCGTGTAAAACAGCAGTGTAACTGTCTAATAACGGACTTCGAATCCTACGCCTTGGTAATGCTTGGTGACGGACTGCTTCGGTGTAACGCCTTTAATAGGCCTGGCGTACTGTGATTTACATGTGAGTGTGCAGTGATCGTGGATCTCAGGGCTGAATCCCAGTTATGAACTTATGTTCATCTTGACTGTATTGGTTATTTATGAGTGATTGTTACATTTTATAATTTTTAATAAAACATTTTGAAGGACTGCATACCCGCTGGTACAGCGAGTTGTAACGCATCTGCATGTTTTCCTTGGTAGCTTCCAAGTCAAGTTGTTCATCCACAAGTTGGTGTTTGCGTGCTCTCAGTACATCTACATCATCTTCCATGTGTGTGATTGTCTCGATCTTGCGTTTGCGGCAATTCTGTGCAGCAACCTGTGAAAAAGTATTAGTGTTAAATTATTTCATCTTTAAAGTGCTTGGAAAACTGTACATGTGTTAAAAAACTGAAAAAGCTTTCAGAGTTGTAAAAAGAAAAGCTGAACGTCTGTTCAAAAACTGATAAATAATTTTAAAGTGGCAAGTACTGATTTTTTTACCAGGTCCAATTTACTGACCAAACTGGTAAAAAATACAATTTGATGTTGCAAGGCTGTGACAATCTAACAACATACAAAATATTCCTTAGCTATATGTTTTTTGTTTACGCATTTTCACAAGACTACAACTGACTTTGCCACGACAAAATGTTCCTTAAACGGTTGTAAAACACCAACCCTATACAATGGCTTTAGTCTTAACAAAATTATACACAAATATAAATGGGATTTGGGTTGAAAATTTACATAGATCTTTACCTTATTCTTTCCTCTGCGTCTGATGTCCTTAATGAGCGCTTGCTGAGTCTGAGTAAGAGGGGTCCTTGCCAACATCTCATTGTACTCCTCAACTGGTGACATGACAATCTCATTCAATGTAAAAGGAATGTTCAGCTCACGAGCTTTTCTCATGTCCCGTGATTCACGAGGCAGGTTTTCTTTCTGTGACTTCCTAAAAAGTTGAGTTGGAATGGTTACAGGTTGCCATAGAAACACAGCATGTTTAAATGTCACACAAATTAGATAGGCTTTTGGAAATTCTTAATGGGCGGATATATCCAAAGTCTATATAAAACACAAGTTGTCCAACCCATTGTTACACAATAAAGCCTATGAAGCCATTTTCTGACCAAAATGATACAGTGGGTAGAGGAAAATAACACCCAAAAGTTTTATTCGATTTGGCTAGTCAAATTTGCATTAAAGCACACCAGTTTGTAAAAATCAGACAATTTATGTGTTTTTTTCCTATACCCAACGTATTAATTTGGACACAAAATGGCGTCCATGAGGCTTTATTGCGTAACAATGGGTTGAACTACTTGTGTTTTACATGTACTTTGGATATATCTAGCCTTCTGATTTAAATTCAGTTTGTGAAATCTATATGCCATAAATTGGGTAAATAAATCATGTGGACTGATTGCAACATTGTGAAAGGTGGTAAAAAATGGCTATGCTTTTATCAAAAATATTTAAGAATTTTGCTAGTGCTTACTTTTTTGTCTTATTCTTTGCACCAACAGTGCCATCATATGTATGGTTGTGTTGAATGTGTTTGAGTTCTTCCAACTGAAGTGTAGATTCTTGACTATTGATCAAGCCATCCTTCAATGCAGAAACTGAAAAAGGGTCATTTAAGTTAAAACTATGATCCCCAAAGCCTAAGTTACACAAACCAATTTAACAAATAGGTCTGTTTACATAAGATTCAAATGACACAAATTTAAACTCATTCTAAAAGCTTGGTTACTTCTCAATAATAAAAAACATAGTTTACCTGATCCAAATGGTAGAGTTTCATCAATTGTGGATGGTCCCATAAAGCCAAATCCTGTTAAAAAGTGAACCAATTAGATACCACTTTACATTGTTATATATTTTGTGGGTAGCGTCAACTTACTTTGTGGACTGTGGCCCATCGAGACACCAGAGTCAGACTCATATGATTCTCCACTTTCCATTCTGGTCTTAATAAGAGTTTCCGAGTCATCATTAAAGGTCATGAACCCTGGGTTTCGATCCAGTGGTGGTGGTGGAAATGGACCCTGGGGTGGGTTAATGTATGGGGCAGTCTAAAAATAAAACACATTGTTACTTATATGCTTAATTCAAGTTTGGTATAAGTCAATACAGTGCATGAAAAATTAGACAGATGGAAATATATGCTAATTGCAATACAGACACTGTCCTTAGTTTTACCGTATTAAACTGTGCCAATTTTCGCAATAAATTAATTTGTATTTGGGTGATAAAGGCAAAAATGATCAAACATAAATTTCCAATTTATAAATAAGGTTTTTCAACTTACCACATTATTTTCAAACTGTGGTGTATTTGAGTTGATTGTGATTATCTCATTGAGCATTTTGTTCATGTTTGTTGAAGCTGTCTGGTCAAAGAAAAATTGGCCAGGTTCAGCAATTGGTGACATCATGCTGTGCCCGCTCCCAAAACTCTCATTCGTTTCCATAGCAGACTACAAAAATTTTAAAAAATATGCCTCATAAGTAAAGTTAAATACAGTTTCATTTACCATATGTTTGTCAAAATTTAAGATGCATATAATCATCTAACAAAATTTAAAGTAAAGACTAAAGGTTTGAATATATTCATACTGGGATCAGCCCTGAAACGTCGATGCAGACTAGCGATCATGGCATACTTATATATAAATCATGGTATACCAGGCGTTATACCGAGTCAGCCGGTCTCCCAAGCATTTCCAAATGGTAATGCACAGTGGGCATGCTTGGGAGACAGGCAAATTCGGTATAACGCCTGGCGTACTATAATCTAACGGTTTTTGACTTTATTTACGTACTTGATAAAATGGAATATTTTTAAGTCGTTTTGCCCAACTTGTCTCTATGGTTACCTGGAAATTATTCAGATGTCCCAACAAGTAGGACTGGTCATTCAAGTCGCCATTGCTCATTGGGCTGCTGTTGCCACTGGTTCCCTCCATAGGAATTCCTTCATCATTTCTCACTGGCGAGCTGCCAAAACTGGGTGAGAGTCTATGTGAGGGCTGAAAGACTGGAGCTGGAGCTGGAGCTGGAGCTGGAGCTGGAGCTGGAGCAGGGTTGCCAAGATAACTCGACATTGTTAGGTTTTTGTACACATTGCTTGGTTGTGTCTCAAAGGTCTCTGCAATATAAAAACGGACATATGTCAATGTAAAGCATCTTTCCATTAAAACAGTGGTTCTCAACCTGTGCTACGCATCACGGTATGGTATGCCGAAGCTTTTCATGTGGTATGCAAGTGACTTTCTGTCACAATTAATTCAAGTCAAATCAAAAATGGCTTAGCTGATCAGCACTGGTTTTGGGCAAAACTTGTGTGTTAGACGTTATTTTAGAATTGCTGACCTTGCTGGGTTTAGAAATCTGGTGGTGTAGCCTAGCTCTTGGTCTACCCATTTAGGTGGTATGCAGCGATATAAATGTTGTCAGGTAGTACGCGACTGGTATAGAGTTGAGAACCACTGCATTAAAATCACTTGTTTTACAGCCTTTTTAAGGAGTTTGCACCTAAAATATGGTATTTTACAGAAGTGCTGGCTGACACAAACACAGGAAATATACAGGAGTACAAAAGACAGTTCCATGAATCGGAAATTACAACAATATCATTTCAGATGAAAATTGAAATATTCTATAGCACTTACCACTTTGTGAATAATTTAAATTGCTTGTGTTGTAAACATTTTTCATGTGCACTTGGTCCATAATTGTAGAGTTCTGACCATTTTGCAATGTAGTGTTAGGTAATCTGAAAAAACAAAAAATATGTTTATTTGTGCATGATATAAAAAAACATGGTGATAAAACATGTTTGATGTATTTTCCTATATTTTATCCACAAATGTATAAAATATTCGGGCATAGTTTTCAAATGCAAATTTTGTATTTACTAATAGTACATTAAAATATGAAAAAAAAGTTTCTAAAACAAACCTTGACATATTGTCGATTGTGTTCACATTCATGAGTTGATTTGTGTTGTTTGCAATCCCCAGGCCACTTAACTCAGGAATAGTAGCAATGTCAGCCCATAGATCTTCATTCTGTACAACACACACAAAATATTGATAAATTTGTAAATTAGAAATAATGGGTGATAATGACGCATGTAATGAAAAGATTATTGCAATTTTCACTACTATGTCAACATGTAACAGCTGCAATAGCACACATAATACAATAATGAGATCAAAATCTAACCATAGGCAACCGCCAACAAATGCATTAAACACTGCTATGCAGAACTTACTGTTTCAGCAGATGGGATGTTATCTGAAACCATCACTGGCAAATTCTGTTCATTGTTCTGCACAAATAAAACAGACATGAAACTCACTTATTGTACACCAATGATTAAAGTTTCTACCACTATTGGTACAAAATCCTTGACTAACAGACACTAATGGTAGGTTACCAGAAATGCACAGGGCCACTACGGAAAAAAGTTTATCATGTAAATATTTGGTGTCACCACTATGACTATTAATAATTGACCCATTGTAAGCCATTCACCGGCTAACCTTTGCCCTATATATTTTGCCATTTTCACCTATCAATCAAATTACAATGTAAATGTCTTAGAGGGTTTGGGACCCTACCTGTGCTTGCATGTTCTGTGGTTGGTTTCCTCCGGCATTGTCAAAAACACCGAGATATTCTTCGAGATTGAAGAAATTTGTTTGGTTGTTATTTTGCACAGGATTGGTAACATTTTGCTGCAAAAAATTGTAAAGTTGTAAAAATAAAATCTAGTAAGGAAAGACTTTGACATTAAAAAACTGCAAGCAAAAACATTTCATATATATATAAAAGTTCTTATTCTGCAAGTTTGTGTACATACCTGAGACTGTGTGTTATTGCTTGGTGGAATCGGAATCTGTTCGCCAGTTTCACCATCAACAAAGTATGAGATTGAATCCTAAAAAAGTACAACTTCTCCTAAAATCTTTTATTTTACTTCAACATAATATGCTTGCATTGCACAAAATTTTTTCACATAAAAGTTATACAAAATTCATAAGCTTACCACAGATTTGTTTTTCTCCAGCAAAACGTCATCAACTTCTTTAATTTGTTTGGTGGGTTCAGTTGACTGCCAGTTGTAGCCAATGTCAAT
The DNA here is from genome assembly GCF_965637545.1 of Phallusia mammillata. Taxonomy (NCBI): domain Eukaryota; kingdom Metazoa; phylum Chordata; class Ascidiacea; order Phlebobranchia; family Ascidiidae; genus Phallusia; species Phallusia mammillata. Next base: position 22,496,823 of record NC_137254.1, read on the forward strand.
GTCTTGTAGGTACATCTGCTGCATCAAATCCACATCCTATAAAACACAATAAATTCCAGTTAAAATCGTGAAACTAATAATCGCAGCAGAAAAATAACATTAAAAAGAGTTTATTTGCTAACATTTGGATTTGCCGTTGCCCCAGTTGAGGTAGAAGGCTGATCTTGTTCATCAGCGTACAAATCAAAAGATTCTTCTAAATTTGCTGCAGCAAGAGTTGGACTTTCAATAGAGTAAGTATGATCATGCAAAGATGGTACTGGAGACCTAGTTTCGACCTCTATGCCACTCTCTTCACTAAAGTTGGATGTGGTTCTAGTCCTTGTGCTGTTTGGGACCTCATTACTATTATTTGCAGGCGAATCAAGAAGAAAGTCCAGATCAGGTTCACTGTTCGTTTCATTAGTGATTTTTTCTTCATTATTTGCTTCATTGTTCAAACTATTTTGCTCTACTAGGAAGTCTCGCCACCGAACATCTTCTGCATTATCAAAATTACTTTCTTCTTGCCCAACGTTAGCAAGTTCAAAGTTAAAGTCTTGTGGCATCACACCATCAAAAATGTTAAAACCCTGCTCATCAACCCTTGGTTGAGTAACAGGCTGCGCAGTTTCATTGTCAATTGACATATAAGTTTCAGCAACACGGAGCATCATGGCTGTAACATTGCGGTTAAACACAGAAGCAGAGCTTGACTGATTTCTCTGAGGCAACCTGCTCTCCGCATCTCTCATAATTGCACTGTAATCATGCATAACTCGATCGGCATCAAAAGTTGCAGTTTTCATGGTTGGGTAGTCAACCCCAGTATGATATGGTAGCTGTGTGAGACCCATCACTGGACCCAGACCATCAAATCTTTCCTCAGGCGGCAATAAATCTTCAATCAATTGCGGTGGTTGAATGTTTACTTGGCCCATAAGTGCCAGAAATATGGCAATGTCTAAAAGGCCAATAGCCAGATCCTTTTTGGCATACTGCTGTATCATCTGCATCTTGAAATGCTGGTGTTAGGTTTGCACAAGAAATAGATGCTGAATATGTTTCATTTTGACATACAGAAAGAGGACACTACTGGTCAACTAACAATTTTCCATCTTTTTTTCACAGGCAGCAACACATTTTTTTCAAAAAATTAACATAATGCTTTTAGAAAAGTAGAAACACCTGGTCAAACAATTTGCCCACACATGCCCAAACCAACTTTTACATGACAAAGAGAAACTTAAGTATCTGCTCCAAACGATCAGAACGTTTTACTGATACATTTAACTGAGTATGGGTTTGTGTTTAAGCTAAAATGCTCAGTTTTGCTTCTTGGTAGTATCCATGATACCGCTTCCTATCTTAACTTCCGTTGAGTAACACGAGCTCCATATGTTACACGCAGCTAAGCGAAAAACTTCCTTTGGCTAAACACTTCTCAAAAAAGCTATTTCCTTACTTGGTTCGCTAAAGCCAAAATTATCTCCAACCATTTACTGACACAATCACAAAAATACACTAACATTTATATATTTTAGAAGTTAACAAGTTATTTTACAGGTTAATTGCGTTTCGCACTTGGTAAACAAAATCCATAAAACATGACTAATTTACAGAAAGACTACTAAACTTAACAAGTGCTTGTGGTAAAACAGCTTCGCCACGAGCACCAACAAAATGAATAACGACCTAAAAACCGTTGAAAAGCTTTCATAACATGCGTTCCTTTGTTGAAAACCAGCGCACTGTCAGCTGACAAGTCCCAACGGACCGGCAGGACAACAAATGACTGAGCGAAATTGAAGCCAGTCAAGCATATCGTCACGTGTTTGTGAGCGAATAGTGACGTCGCGTGGAAGGTTCGAGATAGTCTGCGCGTTTTTCGGGTGGTCGTTTTATGAAGTATAAAAGCTAAATCGCGCCGGGATTATTTCGGTGAAAAACCGTGCGGTGTCCACCACCCAACAGCTGGGTGACGCAACTTTCTGCAATAGTATGACGTAACAATTTTTAATCGCTAATACACGTGGCCGTGGAGGCAACAGTAAAAAGAAATTGTAACTTTAGCTGCCGAAGTCCAATAACGCAAAACTAAAATCAATTTGCACTTAACAGTAACAAAAAACTTTATTACATCATCAAAATTTAACATGTAAAATCTAAAAACAAACAAACAAACATAGCCTACAAAGTCAGTGACTTTTAGCAACTATTACTAAAAACCTTGTTACATGAAGATAGTTTTTAATCAACGTCGTCCCAGCCTAGACGAAGCTCAGACTACTTTAAACATAATTTTGCAAAATATGAACTGTTCACCCCGAACCCTATTGTTAACACATAAAATACAGCATCACCTAACAGATAAATCGTCCCATCAATAAGTTCCGCATATTGTCGCTGTCGAGCATCATTACAAATTCGAGACATTTTTTCCGCATTCAAGCCGGTTTGAGTCGGTTAAACCCGGTTTAACTAAATGCAATACATTAAAAGATGATAATTACAGAAACAAACAACTTAAATTGCAAGCCTCTTGCGCAACATCTATTTTTCACTTAGGTCAGAATCCATTCCAAAGCCCAGGGCAACGTAAAACTATTGGCAAATACCCAACGATATAAACCCAGAGGAGAAATTGTCGAGTCAGAACCACAAAAACAACGAAATGTGTCAAAAAGACCGGTAAAGTAGGCTAATGTCGCATAACAACAACTGCTTATTGTTTGATTAATTTCAAAGAAAAAAGTGGATCAAAAAAATACCCAAGGAAGATAACGTGTTTGAGTCCACACAAACACTTGGTTTGTGGGATACTTTATGTGACGTTATGTGCCCTGGGGCCAATATGAGAGCATATGTTGGGAAGAAAATACCTTTTTGAACGATGGATGAAAAACGTTGTCGCATAATAATTCTTGTAACGCGGCTGCAAACCGGAGATTTTCTCGTTTGTGGTAAAAATTCTTTAATACAAGACAGCTATATTTGGGCAATTTAACGCACTTTGAGATGCATCAGCATGCATGTATGAGTCCAACGACACGTAGACAATACTACACTTGTACACATTCAAGATTCCATTCTTTTCGACGTTGTTTTTTACATTTAGAAAGATATGATAAATGGAAGCTAATTTTAAGGCTAAAAGTTTGCCTGAAAAGACAACAAACGGAACAGAACTGCCGCATTTTAAACAATAAGATGAACGACTAAAATGTTAACGCCTATCTTTTGAGAGCATTAATGTAAAGTCACAAAAAAAAGGTATTTGGGGTGATGTTATTCATTGAAAAATCTTCATTCTTTTGAATGGAGGCCAACGCAACGATCCGGTGCTTGCTTGACTGAAATCGGAGAAACCTTCACTCAACAACTCAAACACTATGAACATACACCAGCAAACTGGCTTTGTGGAAAGGTATTTGGGGAGCTCTCATGAGCAAGAGGAGCAAAGAGAAAAAGAGCTGGTGGCGTGAGCGATGTGGAGGAAGGTAGGATTATAAAGAAATAAGGAGAGCGAAAGAGAAAGAGAGGGGAGTGAGTGGGGGTTTGAAGAAAGGAATGGGGTAAAAATAGACCTCGGCTTGTTCGAATTTCGAAACGAATGGAAAATTTTTGCTCAAATCACCTTTACCCCCAATAGACTGCACATGTCAGACTTTAATCTTTCAAAAGAGAAAAATCGTAATAAACAAACCTGTTTTATTCATGTGCCTTTGCCACTAAAACAAAGTCTTTCGGTCCTTAATACAACATCCAGCAACTAACTTGTACATCAGCAGGACAAATAAATAATTTATCCTTCCCACAAGCAAAGCACTGTAACAGTGGCATATAAGTTGTATACCAAAATTCACCTGCAGTGTTTTGACTAAGGACCAATTTAGTAGCTATTGGGCATAAGTAAAATAAACCTTTCCGGCGGTGACTGATACTGGTAAATTACCCTGTTTTCAATATAGAATATTTTCATAAAACGTTCAAATTGGGAAGGCACATAAAAGACAAAGTGGCAACCCCTTTGTTTAAATAGGTTGAACGAAATCACTGAATGTTAACTGCTTGAACAGCAGAAATATGACATCAAGTTACAGGGAAACAATTTATTATTGGACAATTTCGCAGTACTTCTCTTGTCTCGATAATAAAAGCAAGTTGTGTTTAAACATTAGGAGGTGGAAACACCCTTTACAACTTGTCAAATCGAAAAAGCATAAAGGGCAGTGAAGCCGAACTGGCAAACACCAAACTGTTTGTGTGCAAACGGAAAGCATAGAGTGGAACGACGAGAAATATTCCCAACAAACACAGCGCTTGATGATTGGCTAGATTTAAACCAATCACAGAACGTCGTTTCTTGGTTGTACAAAAGAATAATGGAAACTATACTTAAGATGGAGATTTTTTTCAGCCTGTGTCTTGCCATGAATGCTTGGTGGCCAGCTAATTCGGTATAACGCCTTTTATAGGCCTGACGTACTATGGTTTACTGCAGTTATGTTTTGTATTTTATGATTACAGTGTGTATGTTGATACCATGGCATCACAGAAAAGAGCAATGCTACAACTGCACAAAGATATCATGTTTTATCGTAACACTGATTTTGAGCACAATATAGTCAAAGAGTTTACAACTGATAAGTTTTTTGATATTGACAACAATTCTTCGGAAGACATCAGAGAAACAAAAAACACGTGTTCAGGACAGGTTGCCATAACATACCGGCACTTATGCAAGTGAATTAGCCAATTATTGTTGATTTGGCAAACACTTATACACTTGAGTAGGGTCGGAAGTTATGTGTATTTTTTGTCCATGTGCGTCAAAAACCTGTTTGCCAAAGCGCGAAAGAGTACAATGCGTTATGTAAGTCGACTTTGTACTCAACGCGTGTGTAATGAAACAATACCCGTTTGTCAAAACAAAGGGTTAACGTACCCTTATCATATTAGCTATGTAAACAAAAGCCATATCCTAACCTAGCTGTCTCGGGCGTATGCTTTACATTTTGGAACACAGTTGAACATGAACCTACGGATAACACGAGATCTTGCCGCTGAAATATCAAATAATGATCTAATCAAAAATGGTGACATTGTAGAAATTAAATTTGATAATTTAATTATTGTATCAGATATGTTTACCCATGTTAAGATGCTAAACGTATCTTTAGGGAAAGAACGGATGGAAATACGGGCATTAATAAATTCACCGAGCGACAAAAACGTTCATATTGGCCAGCGAAAACACAGCACAACTAAAAATACACAGAAAACAAACAAACTAAGAAAGGTTTCCGCACCCAGTCACGAACACAAACCGACGAAATGTCAAGTTATGAATTATTGAATGTCAAACTATGTTGCCAGTTATAGCGTTAGGGATAACTGTTTTTAACCAGAGTTCGGAACCGAAAGTTGCAAATATTAAAAAGATTTCGACATTGGGGATCTGTAGGTTTATCATTTACTGTGTTCAATATGTATAGTTGTAAATAAAATGTGCATAATCCATTCCTTTTTAAACATCAAGCCAGCATTGGACAAAGGAAAAAGGTGTGAAGGGAAGACGTGCCGTTTTTATCAAAGAGCCTGTAATAACAACATATTTCCTACTTCATCTCATAAAGAACCACGGTACATCACCATTGAAACCTCAGAGCGTTCATTAATCACCCAAACACTGGGGTCTAATAGGGCTAAATTGGCGTACTCTAAAGTGATGAGGGGCGCTTAAGGGTTTCTGATAGACAAGCAGGCCTGGAATGGCAGGAAACAAGAGCCAAGGCACACTTGAGGCGCTGATAAAGAACCTACTTGCAAAACAGACGTGTTTGGCTAACACACCACAGAATTGAGGTCTGGACGGCTGTGTGGTGATGCTGGGGTTGTGCTGGCTTCGAGTTCGACCTGATAAAAGTGCCAGTACCGCTGTCACAACAACATAAGTCAAGACTTGAGGTATTTCTTGTCAGGCCTGAACTAATGGATTCCTGCATGAGTCAAGTTGGTGTTGATTCTTCTTCTAACGTTTGAATAACCAAACCACCTGTGTTAAGAATTCAAATATCTACTGTCGGCGTTTTGTCTAAGATATTAACCCTTGGTTCACAAAACACGAACTTGACTTAAAACAAAACTGCGTGTAGAAGCAAAAAACGCAGTGATTATAAAACCAAAAATTGACGCAAATTTCGTTCTATACGTTGGTGGTACCAATCGTTTTGTCAATATGATTCGTAACAAACCGATTACGTTTTTATTACTTTCTTTCTAGTTTTCTTAATTCCATAATATTTTCGCGTGTTTTCTATTTTGAGATAACTTTATGAAAACTTGCAGTGGGCCTTACATTTTTGGCCCATATTAAACAGTGGCTAAGCATACATGATTATTATTAGACAAAAACTGCGTATTTTGAGCGATCTATTAAGCACAACAATCTTACAGCTCCATTACATGGGGTAAATTTAGGTGACATTTTTTGGTATGCGGACATAGTGTGTTAAAGAAAGGTAAGTTTTTTCTCTGTCAAGGGCTTAACTATAAACGAGTTGGAGTAAACCTAACTTAAAGGGACTATTTATTACAGGTCACTGCATTTGATTGGCGGATTACCAAGCAGGTCAAGCGAACAAAATGAAAAGCAACTCAGAGGCAAGAATTTCTACTTTAAGACGGGGTGGTGCTAAAAAAGTTGCATTGAAATAAATAATGGGCATTTTTTTGAAAAATTTCAAGCCATAACATTTTTTCCACCACAAGGCTAACAACACCATCCATAATTTAAACGCTTTAGGGTTGATCCCAGTAATGATGGTATGTTCATCTTAGCTGGTCTACAGCTTGGTTATATATCACCAAAAGCTATGTAAATAAAAGCTGTTTAATAAACATATCAAAATGTTCAAACAAAAAGCTTCTTAATGTTTTAAAAAAATAATTGTTTTTGCCCAATATTACTATCACAACATTTGGTCAAGTTCAAAAAACAAGAATTATTGTCCAACCATGGGCTCGGTTTTTTACGCGCTGTTGTCGGCGAGGTTCGGCGAAATGACGTCACAAGTGTAAATGTCCGATTTTGTTTCCAAATTCGAAATTCGAACGATCGCCTTAGGCTTCGATTGTCCTGGCAAGCAGAGCCGACATTTTAAAATGAGATTAGCGTGCTTGGAAGCTAAGCGACTGCACGATGCTTTAAGGGAGTTTCCAAGCTTGCCTGTCTGGTAAACTACTATTTGTCTAGCGATTTACCACGTAAATTGGGTGTCAAATTTTAAAGGGGAAATCTTGTTTTAAAGTTCAAGGTGCTTTAAATTCAGGTTCAATAGAGTTAAAACTGCTATTAATAACTTTTTTTACATTTTTTCGTTTTAACATTACATTTTGCCATCGCCTGGCCTAGTGCAATGCAAAAACACACTATGCAAAAAAAGGGGTATACCTTCACCTTCACAGACAAGTGTTTTACGCATTAACTGTGGAAATGTCGCTTATGGCTGTTGAAGGCAGTATCTCTTGGTTGTGATATAAACCAGCAGCACGTATCGCCATGTTTGACAGCACAAAGCGAGTAATTGGTTCATTGGACCGATCAACCCAAATTTAACAACGAAAGTTAAAAATGTGTATCGAAATCACAATACAAGGCAGCATTTGCAACAAGTCCATAAAATACTTCAACCAAAACCTCCAACTTAAAGTTTTACACCAAGGCAACATGTCTTGTGGTAAATACAAGTAAGCTTTTTTTGGTTTGCATAATTAGTGTTTTTAAAGGGCAAGGGGTAAATAACAGCAAAACCTTGCCTCATGCAGTCATTATTAGCATTGCAGATTTCAAATCAGAGTTGGTTGCATAATCGGGCTACGAACTAATTAAATAATACATCACAGAATGTGTCAAGAATAGAGCCAATGGCTATATGTGACGAAAATCACGAATTGATTGTTACGTCACAAAGTGATATCAGACGAGCATGGTAAATTCACCCCATGTACGGAAACAGACCATCCGGTCCCCAATGACGCAATTGAAAGACAACCCCAAATCGTGACGTCATAGCTGGAAAACGTTGGAAGACCGATTGAAAGATTAAAAATAACTCAAAGAAAAGCATTGACCCAAATAAAAACGCATTTTCTAATTAAGTGCATTAGATTTGACATGTACGGCCAAAACCAAATTCCTAATAAATATATGAATGGTAAGCGCATTTGCAGTGTAAGGCAAAAAAACATGACCACGTTAGTTTCGGAATGAACATACCAAACATGCGGCGACGTTTCAAGGAATAATTGGTCAGCTATTGCCTTTACGGGTGACTACAATGCTATAGGGCCCATTGTTGGTTTTAAAAGGTCAGATTTTGATAGCAAATATTAAAATCGATGAAGCACGTAAAAACGAAAGCTCCTGTTTCTGTAAGCTCTCTAAGGAGTGTTTTTTTATTCGTTGATTTTTTTTAGCTGTTTTCATCACTAAAGCAAGCAAAGCCATGCACTTTGTGAAACAAATGGTCAACTAAATGCCTTTACTTGGGAGGTAACTAAATAGCGTTTTAATGCTTATTCAAGCCGAGAAAACGTACAGGGTAAGGGATATTAAATCCAACTTTAAAAATATTGACCGAACCATTAAGAAAAGGTTTGCATAAATTTACAAATCGATGTGTAAAACTTACCTACAAAACAAAACTATGAAAACTCATAAACCTATAAAACACTACTCGGACAAAAATTACCAGACACAACTATAACACTGATCATGTCACGAAGGTATGTTTTGTACATCACCGTCAACAAGTCAAATTTAAAATAATAGGTCCCAAAATAATATCGCGTCAAATGACGTCACAATTAGTTGAGGCCTCGGACTGAAAACCGTGACAAGCAACTTGGAACGATTTCGTTGGACCATTTAGAACACGTGACATTGCGTATGTGTTTCCGTATTAAATCTGGCACGCTCTTAGAACTTTTCATTGTTTATAATTCAATGCGAAAAAATATTGCATTTACCACCCAGTCATAAGTAGGCTTTTTTTTTCTCTATATCCCTACTTTCACAAAACAACAGTTTTTGAAAACAAAGACGAGACGAAAAACATAAAGATTACAAAGAAACGTCAACATGATATTTAATATATCCCTATATTAGACGTGTAACAACCCTAAAGTCTTAGATCGTTGACATAAATTACACGGTGAGTAATATTTTTTCGACCATAATTATTCCTGGTTGGCCAAGCCTAAGAAATTACATCGCATAACGTCCGTTATTAACAGTCAAATGAAAGAATTATAAGGTGTGCAATTTAAACACAGTAGGGTTAAACAGTAATGTTTATCTCCACCTTAGTTGTTTGTGTCTTTAAAATGCCCACTGATGCGCCAACAGTAAAATTTATCTCCAAAGATTTGAGGCTTATTCGGTTTTACACAAACTTAAACTTTCCAGCAATTAACGCAAAAAGTTCCTTACTTGATTCCAGATTCAATATCATTATTTCGGTAATTAAAAGTCATTATTTCGGTAAACCCTTACCAAAAGTAACCAATAAGTTGAGTTTAGTTTGCTTGGTGAAAGAAAACATAGCGACACAATAGGAACTAACAGCTGCACGACTTAGAAACGTAATGGAGCACTATACAGTAGTGAAGGGCGCAATTGGTGTATTAAGACTGAACGCGCTTCAGCTACACCGTATTATAAAGCGTTATGATTGGGGCTCACAAGAAAGTGAGTTTGGTGCTTTGTGGGTAGGCATTAAAAAAATACGGTACTATCGCTCTAAATTTTCGGTACAGAAACTGAACTGCGGTATCAAAATCCCCCAAAAACCGTTGCGTAGCGACAGATAACAACGAAACCACACACACCTATACATAAATATAAACATTAAAACTGTGTAAACAAACTGTTGAGAAAATTGAAAAGGCAAACAGAACGGTTATCCGTACAAAGCGTACAAGACGTATCAAAAGAGCTTGCTTTAAAAGTAAGTCATAATGTTCCACACAAAAAACATCATTTTCTGACACCACGCAAAGCAATGCTTTTTGTACTTCTTGTGTACATTTCAAGTTTCAGAAAGTAAATTTAAAAAATACACAGATATTATTTTTTCAACATTACAAATTTACAGTTTAAAACTATAAACACGAGTTCTCACCTCTACGTTGATCAAGTAATCTGTTGCCATCTTTAGTGTTTGGGGCGGGCACGCACCTGGAACAAAAAAATGCCAATTTATTTATTGTTTATCAGAACCGCCCTGCTTAAAAATCTAATATATCTTTATAGCCTCGAGCTATTTTTGTCACAGATTAAAATATTTTACAGTTTATTTGCACTATACAGCGAAAGCTTCTGGACAAGCCAAGTATTACCTATGCCACGTAAGACGAAATAAGTTCGTTTCGTAAACCTCCGTTTAGGCTTCATACTTTTTGTTGCGGCCGATTTATTCATTAAGTATATCTCAACTAAACCGGCTGTTACGTCTAAATTGCAGATTGATAGAATGCGACACAGAAATTTCACACAGCGGATTGCAGTAGATTTAATTCGTGACTGTCCATTCGCAATATGTGGAAAAAAGGCTAAAAATAGCCGCACACGGGAAAAAGAACTGGACTGGTCAGTGGCTACACGAATTAGCAGGAGCAGGAAACAAAATCGAATCCGCCGGTTCCTTATTTCTTGTCCAGAGCCCCATCACGTTTTCCGAGACAGGCCTTACACGACTGGGGTTATTTATGTCCCTTGGAGGACGAAATTTGATGCGACCGATGCACGTCTTTGTGGCCGCAGATGCAACGCGACATTTCAAGACGTAAACATTACGGATTCATTCGTTACAGCGGGTTGGAAGATTTTGTGACCCACCCCGCCACCACGCCTTCTGAGTTCTACGATTTCGGATGGAATGAAACGGCAAAATTTTGGGTTTGCATTCAACCTGAGTAATTATAATTTCGGACTTTTCTTATTTGTTACAAGAGTGCTGTTTTGAGTCTAATGCCAAAAAATAAAAAAATGACCAGATTTTTAAGGTTAAAATGAGATTTCTTCAGTTTGGTGTAAAACACAATTAGTAATGTGCTTTTCGGAAACTAATAACATGTATTTAACTGGATTATTTATTGGGTGAACCAAAGTTGTAAGCGGGGCTGAAATTGGGGCCTGTAACCAACCCCAATCTAAAAGTTTAAAACTAAACCCTAAACCTGTTTTAGAAACAAAGCCAAAGTTAGCAAAATTTCGACACAAACTTGGCCGAATGTGAAGTCAAGCCCGAATCCAGCCCGTTTTATTCAAGCTCAAGAAAACCCGATTCGACTAAATCTTTTCCGGCTTTGACATGAACTAAACGTTCTATACGTCAATATATTGTTTCGGCTTTCCCCAACCAGGCCATGGCGAACAGCGTAATTCAACTAAATTTATGCCAAAATGCAAATAAACCACACCACAAAATTATGTATAGACGCTCCCTTTATTACGAGCTTCCAATGACGCAAGGCGTGCAATTGGTCGAAAATTGTCGGTCAATATAGTGCACAGTCTAAACAATGTGCGCAATTTTTTACGTCGTAAAGTCTTTTTACACAAATACACGCTGAAGTTACGATCAGAAAAGATATACAATTTTATATCTGCCCATTTAAATTGTATGTGTTTATGTTTAAAT